>NC_084851.1:3597694-4271471 GCF_033115175.1 Lepus europaeus | reverse complement strand
GGAGTAAAGACAGTCTATTCAACAAATGGTTTTGGGAAAACTGGATTTCCACATACAGAAGCATGCAGCAAGACCCCTACCTTACTCCTTCCACAAAAAATTCACTCCTGACATCATCACATTATTAGAGAACTTCAATTTATTAGAGAACAAGATACAGGCACAGGCAAACATTTCTTGGAAATGACCCCAGAGGTACAAGCAGTCAAAGCCAAAATTAACAATTTGGTTTTATCCTTGGTATGCATGGTCATTCAAGTTTTACAAGTCAATTGAGTGTGTGATTAGGACAACAAAGATAAGCATATACCCCATTTCTGTTTACAAGGTGAGATCAACGATACCAAACTTGCATATCATCCTTAATACTAGCCCCACCCTAGGACACCTACAAGAGCCTCCTGACCACACCCACCACACACCTCTGGATTCACTAAAAGACATTGCACAAAGCCACAGAGATATAGTTCAAAGGTAAACACCATCAGAGGAAAAAATCCACACATAATATCCACAAATGCCTACAATTACACACAGTTTTTCAAGAAACAACAATATGGAAAACAACATCACTCCTCCCACCCTAGCAAATGAACAGGACAACACTCATTACTATAATGTGAAGATGAATTAATTGAAGAAATGCCTGAAACATAATTCAAGCAATTAATCATAGGATTACTCTGAAGCAATGAGAATAATATCCACAAATTCAAGAAATTTATAAGTAGCATGATTAAAAAATAATCCAAGGATATTAAGATTTTGAAGAGAAACCAAAATTAAATAATATAAATGAAATATTCAAAATGTCATGTAAAAAATTCAATGGAAAACCTTAAACTCAGAATTTGTGAGGAAGAAGAGAGAAAGAATATTCAGGATGGAAGGCACACCTTTGTCAATTTTTCAGTCTGAGACATAAGTAGAAATTAAAAAATTAAAAACAGAGTTGTAGATTTATGGGACACTACCAAGTGACACCATCTACAGTTCTTATGAGTTCTTGGAGGTATAGAAAGAGAGAATAGATTGGAAGGGCTATTTAGTGAAATAATAGCATGAACTTTCTAAAATTTGGAGAAATGGAGACATGTCCAAGAACAGGAAGCACAAAAACTCCTAATAAACATGACCCAAAAAGATCTTCACCATGACACATTGTAGTCAAACTTTCAATAGTAGAACATAAAAAAACAGATTCTAAAATGTGCACTAGAGAAATACCTGATTATTTTAGTAGGATCTCAAATTAAACTCACAGCTGACTTCTCATCAGAAATACTACAAACTAGAAAAGAATGAAGAAAAATAGAATTGTAGAAGAAGAAAAAACCTGTCAACACAGAATTATATGCCCTTCAATGCTCTCATTCATGAAAAAAAAAGGAATAAAGACGTTCAATTAAAAAATAGAATTTTAAAGAATTTCTCATCACTAGCCCAACTTTATGAAATATATTAAAGATAACACAGAAATATAGTCATCATTATGAAAGTAAAAGCAGAAAATCACCCAGTAAAAGCACAGAAGAAATCCAAAGCAAACAGTAGGAATTTTTATGAAAAAAATTTTAGCACCAAATTGTTACTTGCCAATAAAAACTTTGAAGATAAATGGTGGAAATTCCAATTATTTCAATAGCTTGAGAAGAATTGGAATTAGTTTTTTTTTAATGTCTTTTTTTTTTGACAGGCAGAGTGGACAATGAGAGAGAGAGACAGAGAAAAAGGTCTTCCTTTGCTGATGGTTCACTCTCCAATAGCTGCTGTGGCCGGCCCACCGGGCTGATCCAAAGGAAGGAGCCAGGAGCTTATCCTGGTCTCCCAAGGGGTGCAGGGCCCAAGCACTTGGGCCATCCTCCACTACACTCCAGGGCCATAGCAGAGAGCTGGCCTGGAAAAGGAGCAACCAGGACTAGAACCTGGTGTACCGGCACTGCTAGGAGGAGGATTAGCCTGTTGAGCCAGGGTGCTGGCCTTTAATGTCTTTTAATATTCAGCAATGAGAGAAATCCAAGATGACGGAATAGGAAGGGAGCACATTGATATTCTTCGGCAAGACACAGGTTAATAAAAGTGGAGATACTGCAGGGTCAAGGAAGAGTAGGGGAAGAAACAGCAGAGGAAACTCTTCCGGAACTAGTGATTCACAGTGGACTTGCGTGGAGAGCGTGGGGCCCAAGTTCGGGACACCAGCAGCAGACTCAACGAACCAGCGCTGGAACGCGAGGTGAGCCGAACCTCCATAGCCCGAGACACCAGCGGGCAAGCGGAAAGAGGAGGCTAGAGGGAACGAGGCTTGAAACTCCATGGGGAAAAGTTCACCAGGCTAACTAGAAGAGAGAGAGGGAAAAAAAAAAGTGACCGAAACGGACATGAGTTTCTCTCTCTCCGCTCACCCCTCAAGGGTGAGCAAGACAAAGAGCAGGCGCCATTTTGGACATACGTCATAAGCAGGGCGACCTCAGGTCTGCACCGGCCCTGAGCCTACCAGAAAAACCTGACTCTGGGGGGAGGGGTGAAATAACTGGAGATTAGCATCTAACTTGGCAACCCAGTGGGAGACTGCAGGAGAATTGGAGCCCACACTGAGGGCAGCAGAGATTCCCTGTGTGGTCCTTGGGAAAGAGCTTCCAATCTCTGGCTCCTGTGGGTATATCATTTGCCTGCTAACTACCTCCAATTACATTCAGCTGTGCGGAATTACTTCCCTTTTGAATCAACAAAAGAAAGAGACATTTACCACACCTAACCTGGGAGTGTCATCTTGACACACCCTCAACCCTGAGGAACCAAACACAGCTCTCAGTCCATACCCATCTCAAGCCTCTAAGGCTCCACTGAAAGCAGACAGTCCACTTAATCTAGAGTCATAGTATAACAAGAAAAAAAAAACACCACAGTGAAGAAACCAAATATCTCCAACATGCCATACAACAAACGCAAAAACCAAGCTAACAAGAACAAGGAAGACACTATGACGCCCCCAAATGAAAAAGACACCCCAATGCAAGATTATGAAGATGATGAGATAGAAGAAATGCAAGAAGCGGATCTCAAAAAATTGTTAAGAACATTAAGAAGTTCTCAAAAACAAATTCTTGAACTACAGAAATTCTTAATGGACAAGATAGAAAATCTCTCTCGTGAAAGTGAAATATTAAGGAGGAATCAAAATGAAATGAAACAACTAGTGGAACAAGAAATGGTGATTGTGACGAGAAATCATAATGAAATGAAGAATTCAATAGATCAAATGACAAACACATTAGAGAGCCTTAAAAACAGAATGGGCGAAGCAGAAGAGAGAATATCAGACTTAGAAGACAGAGAACAGGAAAGGAAACAGGCAAACCAAAGAAAAGAAGAAGAAATTAGAAATCTAAAAAATATTGTCGGGAATCTACAGGATACTATTAAAAAATCTAACATTCGGGTTCTAGGAGTTCCTGAAGGCATGGAGAGGGAGAAAGGATTAGAAGGCATTTTCAGTGAGATACTAGCAGAAAATTTCCCAGGTTTGGAGAAGGACAGAGGCATCTTAGTACAGGAAGCTTATAGAACCCCTAATAAACATGACCAAAAGAGATCCTCACCACGACACGTCATAATAAAACTCACCACAGTAAACATAAAGAAAAGATTCTAAAAGGTGCAAGAGAGATCATCATATTACTCTCAGAGGATCTCCAATTAGACTCACAGCAGACTTCTCATCAGAAACCCTACAAGCTAGAAGGGAATGGCGAGACATAGCCCAGGTACAAAGAGAGAAAAACTGCCAGCCCAGAATGTTATATACTGCAAAGCTCTCATTTGTGAATGAAGGTGAAATTAAGACTTTTCATAGCAAACAGAAACTGAAAGAATTTGTTGCCACTCATCCTGCCCTGCAAAAGATGCTTAAAGATGTGTTACACACAGAAACAAAGAAACATGGTCACCAATATGAAAGAAGGTACAGGAAGGAAACCTCACAGCAAAAGATCACAGGAAGCTCAATTTCTCTTTGACATAGAATTAAACTCTGATGCACTGTTAGAGCAATGTGTTAAAGTAATCTATGATGTTCTCTTGATGTCTGTTAAATTCTAATTGTTCAAAAACAGCTGAATTTTTATTAAGAGCTATGGGTTATTTAACTATGTGATTATTTTCAAAGACTTGAATAATCACCTTGTAACAATGATCAAATTTGGTCTATGTTATGTCATGATTTTAAGGAATCTTAGTTCAACCAGATATTTTGGATTTTGATATTGGTCTGTTATGCTATGTTATATGTGCGTACATATTGTATGTCCACATGGGGAAATTTTATTAAGAGTTTTATTTTAAATGGCTTTTAGATAAGATTGTCCATAAATTTAAGCTGCTAAAATCAATCAAAGATACATTTTAATTTGTGTGACCTGAATCTGTGTATCATATGTTTTAAAATTGTTGGTAGAAAGAAACTAAAAACATTTTATATGGTTGTGCTTAAGTTTACTGGTTAAACAAACTACACCATGTTAGATATTTAAGAGGTGTTTTCAAATACATGATTCTTAAAATTTATAGAAGGCATTGGACCTTCTGGTAAATGTTTTATTAAGTTCTTATCTAAGGGTTGAAACGGTTTGCTAAGTATTCATGTAATATTGCTATTCTCAGCAAGTGATCTAGGACTTGCTCCCTCATTTCTCTATTCTAAGCCCAACTTGTTCTTTCATTTCTCTATTCTCTTCAAGGTAGGGAACTAATTCTATTATGAAGGAATCTGTAGGATGCACAATTTAATCTTTAGACCTTATAAGAGATGGCTAACATTTTTCTGTAATAGCATAGCCAAAATAAGAGCTTAAATAATAATCTCATAGCTAGATTCACATCGCCATCAGCGAAGTATACAGTAAGTAGAAAAAAAAAACCTCCCTTTCAGACCAAAGGGAAAGAAAGTTTTAAAGTGAGAATATAATTTTCCTCATGGGCATTGTCTACCTTAGAAAAACTACTACAGAACATGCCTGTGATTAGAGATTGGAGATGGGACATGGGCACTCCCTTGACTTGCATCCTCTGGTCTGCTTTAACACAAACCAGGAGGAAAAGAAAGCTCGGCATCAGAAGCAATGGGTGGCAGGCCTATTAATGGCTGATCTGTACGGTGATCTGCCCTCAAGGAGACCCAACAGGCCAGTCCACTGCAGTGGCTTTCAATGTGGTAAGTCTGGGCTTCAGCAGAAGTCAGCTTGTGAAGAGCCCTGGCAGCTCTGCCAAGAGTTGGGTCACTGGAAATGGACCTGCCCTGGAGTCAAAGGATGCCCAGGTCAGAGCCACAGATCTTACTGGCTCCAAGCTGAAAAGCACTTCACTCAGCCCAACTTCCAAAGTGACCACTGCAGCTGAGGGGATGGTCAAGTAGGGTCAGCAACATTGCAGGCAGAACTGTAAATTTCTTGTTAGAGATGCCCCCTGCCTTTACCTGGCCAGCTCTCCTCCCAGCCCAGCCAAGTAATGAAAGTCAACAGAGTGCCTTCCCCTAGGAGGTTCACACCTCCCTTAGGATATACCCCATGTGAAGAGATAGGTAGGTCTGGGCCTCTTAACTTACAAGGCCTAAAGCCCACCAGATTATTATCAAGCCCCTTCTATCAGGTTCTATTTGCCTCTAAATCAGAAAACTTAATTGTAGCTTAGACAGCACCTTTCTTAGCTCCTCTAATAATGACTCTGTCCTTTGTTCTAGACCCTGTCTAACGTACTTGGGCCTCATTCCTTTGTAATCATAACCTCTACTCTACCACCAATGGCTCTACTCCCAACCTGTGTGTACTGATGGTCCTCTTCCCCACTTAATGCTGTATAACTGTTCAAACCTGGTAAATGCCACTCTTAGGATCATTGGTTACTATCCTCACCCTGTCTTTTATGACCTTGTCTAAATATGATCAGAGTCGGCAAACTTGGAAGGCTTCCATAGCCTTGGCAACTCATGACGACAGCCTAGGGTGGTTACTGGTGCCATAAACTAGAGTGTCAATTTGTTGGGTCAACAACAGGAGCCACTGTGCGCTTGCTCCTGATGTGGGATCTGTCCTTAATGTACTGTACATTTTGATTTAATGCTATAGCTAGTACTCAAACAGTATGTTTCACTTTGTGTTTCTATGTGGGTGCAAACTGTTGAAATCTTTACTTAATGTATACTAAATTGATCTTCTGTATATAAAGAGAATTGAAAATGAAACTTAATGTGAATGGAAGGGGAGAGGGAGCGGGAGAGGGGAGGGTTGCGGGTGGGAGGGAAATTATGGGAAGGGGAAGCCATTGTAATCCATAAGCTGTATACTGGAAATTTATATTCATTAAATAAAAGTTAAAAAAAAAGAAATTATAATTTAAATAAAATTGGTTTCCACCACAAAAAAAAAAAATTCAGCAATGAAAAGCAAAGCTATCCAGTCCTAGTCTTTTTTTACTCTGGAGTGCCTTTATTGAATATTCAATCATGTTTTTGGTCTGTTTATCTTTTCTATGATTTACATTCTGTACATTTCTATACATTCATGCCTCAGTTTTTTCTAGATTTCAAGTGTTTAGAAATCTATCGATTTCTATTATATTTTCCATTTTTTTGGCATTTAGCTGTTTATAGTAATTCACAATGATACTATTTACTTTTGTCGTATCCACAGTTGCATCTTTTTTTCATGTCTATGGTATTAATTTACTTCTTCTTGCTACTTTTTTGATTAGTTGGGCCAATGATGTATCAAATTTGTTTATCTTTTTAACTCTTCATTTCGGGGGCAGAGCCAAAATGGCAGATAGTGAGGACGTGCACCGATAGCCTGGGAAAATATAGTTTCATAAAAGTGGAATTACTGTAGCCTCAGGAAAAGACTGAAGAAAAAAACTGCAGACGAAACACTTCCGGATCTAGTGGATGTGACACAGAGGACCTACAGGGAACCCACCACGTGGAAACCCAACTGCGGGGGACTAGCTGCAGAATCTCGCCAGGAGGTAAGACAAAATTCCATAAACTAGAGACATTGGTGGGGAAAGGCAGAGGCCACTCTCTCCACTCACCTCACAAAGCCGAGCAAAACAAAGAGCAGGAACCATTTTACATATGTAAAGCAGCAACAAGTACACAAATTCAGTAACTTTGGGACTATGGTGAAACTTGAGAACACATTCAGGGCTGTAAAAACACTTTGTGTAGTCCCAGGGGTAGATCAAATGAATACTCACATAGGCCAGATTTCAACTACCCTCAATTCCACTCAGCTATGCAGAATTACTTCCCAACTCTCTCTCAAAAAAAAAAAAGAGAGAGAGAGCAATCCAGCAAGTTTTTGCACAGCCTTAAACCTGAAGAATCAAGCAGAGCTCTCTGGCCACACCCATCACAGCCTCTAAGGATCCATCAAAGCAGACAGCCCACTTAGAGGCATAGTATAATGAGAAAAAAACACCACAGCCAAAAAAAAAAAACAACAAATTATCTCCAACATGCCAAACAACAAATGTAGAAACCGAAGTAACAAGCAAGACACCCCAATGCAAGATTATGAAGATGATGAGATAGAGGAAATGCAAGAAGTGGATCTCAAAAAAATTGATAAGAACATTAAGAAGTTCTCAAAATCAAACTCTTGAACTACAGAAATCCTTAATGGACAAGATAGAAAATCTCTCTCATGAAAATGAAATATTAAGGAGGAATCAAAATGAAATGAAACAACTAGTAGAACAGGAAACTGTGAGAGTGACAAGAAACCATAATGAAATGAAGAACTCAATAGATCAAATGACAAACATATTAGAGAGCCTTAAAAACAGAATGGGTGACACAGAAGAGAGAATATCGGCATTAGAAGACACAGAATAGGAAAGGAAACAGTCAACTCAAAGAAAAGAAGAAGAAATCAGAAATCTAAAAAATACTGTCAGGAATCTACAGGATACTCTTAAAAAACCCAACATTCAGGTTCTAGGAGTTCCTGAAGGCATGGAGAGGGAGATGGATTAGAAGGCCTTTTCAGTGAGATACTAGCAAAAAATTTCTCAGGTTTGGAGAGGGACAGAGACATCCTAGTACAGGAAGCTCATAGAACCCCTAATAAACAGGACCAAAAGAGATCCACACCACATCACGTTGTAATCAAACTCACCACAGTGAAACATAAAGAAAATATCCTAAAATGTGCAAGAGAGAAACGCCAGATTACTCTAAGAGGATCTCCAATTAGACTCACAGCTGACTTCTCATCAGAAACCCTACAAGCTAGGAGGGAATGGCGAGATATAGCCCAGGTACTAAGAGAGAAAAACTGCCAGCCCAGAATATTATATCCTGCAAAGCTCTCATTTGTGAATGAAGGTAAAATAAAGACCTTTCACAGCAAACAGAAACTGAAAGAATTTGTCACCACTCGTCCAGCCCTGCAAAAGATGCTCAAAGATGTGTTACATACAGAAACACAGAAACACGGTCACCAATATGAAAGAAGGTAAAGGAAGGAAACCTCACAGCAAAAGATCACAGGAGTCTCAAACCATATATTAAAAAAAATTTTTGGCAGCCAGCGCCATGGTTTACTAGGCTAATCCTCTGCATTACAGCACCAGCACACCAGGTTTTAGTCCGGCCAGGGCACCGGATTCTGTCCCGGTTGCCCCTCTTCCAGGCCACCTCTCTGCGGTGACCAGGGAGTGCAGTGGAGGATGGCCCAAGTGCTTGCGCCCTACACCCGATGGGAGACCAGGGGTAGCACCTGGCTCATGCCATCGGATCAGTGCGGTGTGCCAGCCACCGCGCGCCAGCCACGGTGGCCATTGGAGGGTGAACCAGTGGCAAAAAGGAAGACTGTAATCTATGTCTCTCTCTCTCACTTCCACTCTGCCTGAAAAAAATGAAGTAAATAAAAAACAACATAAAAAATTTTTAAAAAAGAAAATATCTTTGGCAAATGACAGGACAAAGTTACTCCTTCTCAATAGTCACATTGAATGTTAATAGCCTGAACTGTCCAGTTAAAAGACACCGATTGGCTGATTGGGTTAAGGAACAAAACCCATCTTTTTGCTGCTTACAAGAAACTCATCTTTCCAACAATGATGCATACAGACTGAAAGTGAAAGGCTGGAAAAAGATATACCACGCCTACAGAAATGAAAAAAGAGCAGGCGTAGCCATCTTAATATCGGACAACATACACTTTACCACAAAAACTGTTAGGAGAGACAAAGAGGGGCACTATTTAATGATTAAGGGATCCATTCAACAGGAAGATATAATGATTATCAATGTATATGCACCTAATTACAGGGCACCAGTTTATTTAAAAGACTTGTTAAGGGAATAAAGGGAGACTTAGACCCCAGTACAATAGGACTGGGGGACTTCAATACTCCACTCTCAGAGATAGACAGATCAACAGGACAGAAGATCAACAAAGAGGCAGTAGATTTAAATGACACTAAATCCTGAATACATCTAACTGATATCTACAGAACATTTCATCCTACATCTAAAGACTTTACATTCTTCTCAGCAGTACATGGAACCTTCTCTAGGATTGACCACATACTAGGCCATAAAGCAAGTCTCAGCAAATTCAAAAGAATTAGAATCATACCATGCAGCTTCTCAGACCACAAAGGAATGAAATTGGAAATTAGCAACTCGGGAATCCCTAGAGCACGTGCCAACACATGGAGATTGAACAACATGCTCCTGAATGAACAATTGGTCATAGAAGAAATTAAAAGAAAAATCAAAACTTTTCTGGAAGTAAGTGAGGATAAAAGCACAACATACCAAAACCTATGGGATACAACAAAAGCAGTGTTAAGAGGAAAGTTTATATCAATAGGTGCCTACATCAAGAAATTGGAAAGGCACCAAATAGATGAGGTTCATTTCATCTCAAAGATCTAGAAAATCAGCAGCAAAGCTGACCGAAAGCTAGTATGAGAAGAGAAATAATTAAAATCAAAGAAGAAATCAACAGGATTGAATCAAAAAAAAATTACAAAAAATCAGCCTAACGAGGAGCTGGATTTTTGAAAAAATAAACAAAATTGACACACCATTAGCCCAACAAACAAAAAAAGAAGAGAAAAGACCCAATCAATACAATACAATCGGAGATGAAAAACAAAACATAACAACAGACACCACAGAAATAAAAAGAATCATCAGAAATTACTACAAGGACTTGTATGCCAGCAAACAAGGAAATCTATCAGAAATGGTTGGATTCCTGGACACATACAACCTACCTAAATAGAGCCAGGAACACATAGAAAACCTAAACAGACCCATCACTTAAACAGAAATTGAAACAGTAATTAAGGCCCTCCCAACAAAGGAAAGCCCATGATCAGATGGATTCACCGTTGAATACTCCAGAAATTTAAAGAACTAACTACAATTCTCCTCAACTATTCAGAACAATCAAAAAATAGGGAATCCTCCCAAATTCTTTCTATGAAACCAGCATCACCTTAATTCCTAAGCCAGAAAAAGATACAGCATTGAAAGATAATTGCCCCAGTAGCACATTCAGTCAAAACCAAAATTAACATTTGGGATTGCATCAAATTGAGAAGTTTCTGTACTTCAAAAGAAACAGTCAGGAAAGTGAAAGGGAACTGACAGACTGGGAAAAATATTTTCAAACTATACTATAGATAAAGGATTGATAACCAGAATCTACAAACAATCAAGAAAATCCACAAGGACAAAATAAACAACCCACTGAAGAGATGGGCGAAGGACCTCAAAAGATATTTTTCAAAAGAGGAAATCCAAATGGCCAAAAGACACATGAAAAAATGTTCAAGATCACTAGCCATCAGAGAAATGCAAATCAAAACCACAATGAGGTTTCACCTCACCCCAGTGAGAATGGCTCACATTCAGAAATCTACCAACAACAGATGCTGGAGAGGATATGGGGAAAAAGGGACACTAACCCACTGTTGGTGGGAATGCAAACTGGTTAAGCCACTATGGAAGTCTGTCTGGAGATTCCTCAGAAACCTGAAAATAACTCTACCATACAACCCAGCCATCCCACGCCTTGGAATTTACCCAAAGGAAATTAAAATGGCAAACAAAAAAGCCATCTGCACGCTAATGTTTATTGCAGCTCAATTCACAATAGCTAAGACCTGGAACCAACGCAAAGGCCCATAAACAGTAGACTGGATAAAGAAATTATGGGACATGTACTCTATAGAATACTATACAGCAGTAAGAAATAATGAAACCCAGTCATTTGCAGCAGGATGGAGGAATCTGGAAAACATCATTCTGAGTGAATTAAACCAATCCCAATGAGACAAATATCATTTGTTTTCCCTGATCGGCGACAACTAACTGAGCACCAAAGGGGAAACCTGTTGAAGTGAAATGGACAGTATAAAAACAGTGACCTGATCAGCTCTTGACTGACTCTAGATGTACAATGTAATACTTTATACTTTTTAATATTTTTGGTTCTGGTTGTTGTTGTTGTCATTCTAGTACTAGTGGTTGAACTCCGTAATTAACACACAATTATTCTTAGGTGTTTAAATTGTAACTGAAAAGTGATCCCTGTTAAATTTAAGAGTGGAAAAAGAGAGGGAGGAGATGTGCAATTTGGGACATGCTCTATTGGAGTTGTATGAAATGGTGGAGTTAGAAATATGCCAGGGGATTCCAATACAATCCCATCAAGGTGGCATGTACCAATGCCATCTCACTACTCCAAAGGATCAATTTCAGCTCACAATTGATAGCTCTGATAGGTCTAGGATTCAAAGGGATCACACAAACAAGACAAGTATCTGCTAATACTAACTGATAGAATCAAAAAGGAAAAAAGATCCAACATGGGAAGCGGGATACACAGCAGACACATAGAATGGCAGATGTCCTAAACAACACTCTGGCCTCAGAATCAGCCCTTAAGGCATTTGGATCTGGCTGAAGAGCCCATGAGAGTTTTGTAGGCATGGAACGCCAAGATAACCATGGAAAAGAAAAAAAAAAGAAGAAGAAAACCTAAATGAAAGATCTCTGTGAGTGAGATCCCAGTGGAAAGAATGGGGCCAACAAAGAAGGAGTACCTTTTTCCGAAGGGAGGAGAGAACTTCCACTTTGACAATGACCCCATTGGAATAAAATCATAGTCAGCAAACTCTAAAGGCTTCCATAGCCCTGGCAACTCATGACTAGAGCCTAAGGAGATTACTGACGCCATGAACAGGAGTGTCAAATTGTTAAGTCAACAACAGGAGTCACTGTGTACTTACATCCCATGTGGTATCTGTCCTTAATGTGTTGTCTAATGTGCAGTGATGCTATAACTAGTACTGAAATAGTATTTTTACACTTTTTGTTTCTGTGTGGGTACAAACTGATGAGATCTTTACTAATTATATGCTGAATCAATCTTCTGTATATAAAGACAATTGGAAATGGAAAAAAACCTGGTGTTAAATTGGAAATGGCATAGACAATTAATTAATAAAAAAATATTATGTAGGATCTCTGTCTTTAATGTGCTGTCAACTGTTATGTCAACTGTTATTTAATGCTGTAACTAGTACTCGAACAGTATTTTTTCCACTTTGTGTTGCTATATGGGGGCAAACTGTTGAAATCGTTACCTAATATATACTAAACTGATCTTCTATATATAAAGAGAATTGAAAATGAATCTTGATGTGAATGGAAGGGGACAGCGAGTGGGAAATGGGAGGGTTGCAGGTGGGAAGAAGTTTTGGGAGGGGGGAAGCCATTGTAACCCATAAGCTGTATTTTGGAAATCTAAATTCATTAAACAAAAGTTTAATAAATGAAAAAAAGAAAGAAAATGCATCTTGTCAATGGATTGGGAGAGGGAACAGGAGATGGGAGGGGTGTGATTGGGATGGAAATTATGGGGGGGAGCCAATGTAATCCATAAACTGTACTTTGGAAATTTATATTTACTAAATAAAAAAAGAAAAAAAATATTAACGGTGTACTAATTAAACAATTCAGCATAATTATGTAGAAAAAATAAAAACATTGTCTTCAAAAGCTAATTCAAGGGCTGTTCAAAATCGTTACCTCACAGATTATCAGTTTCACTTCTATAGATTACCTTTGTTACTGTATTAGTTACCAGAGATCACAGAGAACACAAAATGTGGGACTACCTTATTTCAGTATGTATAATGGTTTCAACTTGCATCTACTTGTTGAAAATAACAGAATTTTATATTTTTTGCACTGTGCATTATTCTATAGTGTGTATTCACCATAATTTCTTTATCCAATCTTTAGTTGACAGACATCTGCTTAGATTCCATATCTTTGCTCTTATGAATTGAGCTGCAATAAATATAGGTGTACAGATAACTCCTTCATTTGCTGATTTATTTTGGTTTGGGTAAATTGTCAGGAATGAGATACCTGGGTCAAATGGTAGCCTATATTCAGAATTCTCATGCATTTTCCTCTGTGGCTACACCAGTATACATTCCCACCAACATTTGATTACAGTGCATTTTTCCCCTCATCCTTATCAACATTTGCTCTTATTTGATTTCTGTTTGAAAGCCATTCTAATTGATGTGAACTTAAACCACATTGTGGCTTTGAGTGTATTTCACTGATGGCAAGTGATCCTGACATTTTCTTTATGTGTCTCTTGGTGATTTAAATTTCTTCTCTTGAAAATTGCTGTTCACTCTGGCCTCAGAATCAGCCCTTAAGGCATTGGGATCTGGCTGAAGAGCCCAAGAGAGTATTTCCAAGACTCTCTGGCAGAAAAAAAAAGACCTAAATGTAAGATCTCTGCAAGGGAGATCGCAGTGTAAAGAACAGATCATCAGAGAAGGAGGTACCTTTCTCTGAAGGGAGGAGAGAACTTCCACTTTGACTATGACCTTGTCTAAATAAGATCAGAGATGGTGAACTCAAAAGCCTTCCATAGCCTTGGCAACTCATGACAAGAGCCTAGGGTGATTACTGATGCCATAAACAAGAGTGTCAATTCGTTAGGTCAACAACAAGAGTCACTGTGCACTTACTCCTCATGTAGGATCTCTGTCTTTAATGTGTTGTACAATGTGAATTAATGCTATAACTAGTACTCACACAGTATGTTTCACTTTGTGTTTCTGTGTGGGAGCAAACTGTTGAAATATTTATTTAATATATGCTGAATTGATTTTATGCATATAAAGAGAATTGAAAAGGAATCTTGATGAGAATTGAATGGGAGAGGGAGAGGGAGATGGGAGAGCTGCAGGTGGGAGGGAAGTTATGCGGAAGGGGAAGCTACTGTAATCCATAAGCTGTACTTTGGATATTTATATTTGTTAAATAAAAGTGAAAAAATTATTCTGACTATACTTATATTTTTTCTTTTCACTTTATATGAATTTATATTTCAATAAAAATGGAAAAGAAAAAAAGAAAATTGCTGTTTAAGTCTTTTGATCCTTTCTTTTTTTCCTTTTTTAAACTTTTTTTTTGTTTCTATTGGCATGGAATACCTTTTACCAACCTTTCACTTTCACTCTGCATGCATCTATGTTGGAAAGATGTGTTTCATGTAGACAGCTAATAGATTGGTGTTGTTCAATAATCAATTCAGCCAGTTTGTTTCTTTTAACTGGAGAGTTGAGTCCATTAATGTTCAACGTGACTATTGAGAAGGAGTAACTTTGCCCTCCCATTTTCCCAAGATATTTTCTAGTATATGCTTTGAGCTTCTTATTATCTTTTACTGGTAGGTTTTCTTCCTTTCCCTTCTTTCATATTGGTGACCATGTTTCTGTGTTTCTGCATGTAACACATCTTTGAGCATTTTTTGCAGGGCTGGACGAGTGGTGACAAATTCTTTCAGTTTCTATTTGCTGTGAAAGGTCTTTATTTCACCTTCATTCACAAATGAGAGCTCTGCAGGATATAATATTCTGGGCTGGCAGTTTTTCTCTCTAGTACCTGGGCTATATCTCGCCATTCCCTCCTAGCCTGTAGGGTTTCTGATGAGAAGTCAGCTGTGAGTCTAATTGGAGATCCTCTTAGAGTAATCTGGTGTTTCTCTCTTGCACATTTTAGGATATTTTTTTTATGTTTCACTGTGGTGAGTTTGATTACAACATGTCATGGTGAGGATCTCTTTTGGTCATGTTTATTAGGGGTTCTATGAGCTTCCTGTACTAAGATGTCTCTGTCTTTCTCCAAACCTGGGAAATTTTCTGCTAGTATCTCACTGAAAAGGCCTTCTAATTCATCTCCCTCTCCATGCCTTCAGGAACTCCTAGAACCCGAATGTTGGGTTTTTAAATAGTATCCTGTAGATTCTCAACAATATTTTTTAGATTTCTAATTTCCTCTTCTTTTCGTTGGTTTGCCTGTTTTCTTTCCTGTTCTCTGTCTTCTAATTCTGATATTCTCTCTTCTGCTTCACCCATTCTGTTTTTAAGGCTCTCTAATATGTTTGTCATTTGATCTATTGAGTTCTTCATTTCATTATGATTTCTTGTCACTCTCACAGTTTCCTGTTCTACTAGTTGTTTCATTTCATTTTGATTCCTCCTTAATATTTCATTTTCGTGAGAGAGGTTTTCTATCTTGTCCATTAAGGGTTTCTGTAGTTCAAGAATTTGTTTTTGAGAGCTTCTTAATGATCTTACCAATTTTTTGAGATCTGTTTCTTGCATTTCTTCTATCTCATCATCTTCATAATCTTGGCTTGGGATGCCTTTTCATTTGGGGGCATGAGAGTGTCTTCCTTGCTCTTGTTACCTTGGTTTCTACGTTTGTTTGGCATCTTGGAGGTGTGGCCAAAGAGCTCTGATTGGTTCTTCAGTGTTGCCTAGGCTAAAGAGTTTGTTTTTCTTATGTAAAGTGGTCCCTGCTCTTTGTCTTTCTGGGGTTTGTAAGGAGAGTGCAGAGTGGCTAGTGTCCCAGCTGGTTCCCCCCTTTTTTTTTTCTTCCAGTCAGCCTGGTGTAGTTCCCCCTCCCCATTGCGTGAGCTTGGACCAAGGTCTAACCTTCACACCCAATGTCTCGGGTTACCTGTGCTTCCAGTGCCAGGGCTCAAATTCTGTGGGTGGGCTTCTGTAGCTGGGTTCGCTGTTTTCCCAACTCTAGTGGCCCCTGTGTCCGTGGCGCGGCTCAGTCTGGGTTGGGTCGGGTCGGCGCGGCGCAGCTGGGCACTGTTAGGTGTGGCTCAGGGCGGCTCCATGCGGCTCGGCAGGGTTTGGTGCGGTGCAGCGCAGCGCAGTGGGGCAGTGGGCCACTTTATTCTCCTCGGAGGTCCTCCATGTCACATCCACTAGATCCGAAAGAGTTTCCTCTGCAGGTTTTTCCTCTGAGTCTCTTCTTAGGGGTACCGTAACTCCACCCTTGTTAAAATTTCTTTTCCCAAACTGTTGTGTGCGTCCTCACTCTTCCGCCATCTTGGCTCCGCCCCCTCTCTGTTTTCTAAGTCCGATATTCTCTCTTCTGCTTCACCTATTTTGTTTTAAGGCTCTCTAATGTGTTTGTCATTTGATCTATTGATTCTTCATTTCATTATGATTTCTCATCACTATCACAGTTTCATGTTCTACTAGTTGTTTCATTTCATTTCAATTCCTCCTAATATTTAATTTTTGTGAGAGAGATTTTCTAGCCTATCCAGTAAGGATTTACATAGTTCAAAAATTTGTTTTTGAGAACTTCTTAATGTTCTTACCAATTTTTTGAGATCTGCTTCTTAAATTTCATCTACCTCATCATCTTCATAATCTTGAATTGGGGTGTCTTGTTCATTTGGGGGCATCATAGTGTCTTCCCTTGTTCTTGTTACCTCAGTTTCTATATTTGGCATATTGGAGATATTTTTCTCCTGGTTATAGTATGTCTCTAGATTAAATGCACTGTCTGCTTTTGATGGATCCTTGGAGGCTGTGATGGGTGTGGCCAGAGAGTTCTGTTTGCTTCTTCAGGGTTAAGGGTGTGCCAAAGGTGACTAACCCAGGTTGTTCTCTCTTGCTCACTCTCTCTCTCTTTTTTTTTTCTTTTTTTGACTTAGAAGGGAAGTAATTCTGCACAGCTGAATGGAATTGAGGGTAGTTGATGTATGGAATCTGGCCTCTGTTGGTATTCGTCTGCTCTACCCCAGGGACCACACAAAGGGTTTATGCAGCCCTCAGTGTGTTCTCAAATTTCTCCACAGTCTCTCACCGGGTTGCCCAGGTTACCGAGTTTTTGTACTCAGTGAGTTCTCTCGCCCCTTCCCAGATTTTCACAGTCTCAGTTTGTTAGCTCCACACTTTTACTAGGTCATTACCTCCTGTTATATCTTCCCACCAGAGTCAGGTTTTTCTGCTTGGCTGATGGCGGGCACCACTTTACATATGTCCAAAATGGCGCCTGCTCTTTGTCTTGCTTGGCTTTGTAAGGTGAGTGGAGAGAGAGGCTAGTGTCCATGCCAGTTCCCCTTATTTATTCTTTTTTTTCTCTCCTCCAGTCAGCCTGGTGAACTTTCCCCAGCAGTTTTTCAAGCCTCATTCCCTTTATGCTCTTTCTGCCTTTCCCCTCCAATGTTTCGGGTTACCGATGTTTTTGTCTCACCTCCACTTCGAGCGCTGCTGCGCAGACTCTGGCTGGTCTTCCACACCATGGACATCCTTGTTCTCCCCGAAGTTCCTCCGTGTCACATCCACTAGATCCAAAAGAATTTCCTCTGCAATTTCTTCCCAAACCTTTTCCTGAGACTACAGTAATTCCACTTTTATTGAACTATCTTTTCCTGGCCTATCAGTGTACGCCCTCACTATTCTGCCATCTTTGCTCCACCCCCTTGATCATTTCTTAATTGGATTTTTTGTTTTGTTCTTGTTTTTTAACATTTATTTATTTATTTATTTATTTATTTATTTATTTGAAAAGCAGAGTTATAGAGAGGCAGAGGCAGAGAGAGACAGAGAGAGGACTTCCATCAGCTAGCTCACACCCCAAAAATGGCTGCAAGGGCTGGAGTTGAGCCTATCTGAAGCCAGGAGCCAGGAGTTTCTTCTGGATGACCCATGCAAGTGCAAGGGTCTAAGCCATAGTAGAAAGCTGGTTCAAAAGTGCAGCCCAGGCTTGAACCTGCACCCTTATGGAATGCTTATGTCATAGACAGCATCTTTTATATGCTAAGCCACAGAGCCAGCCCCTGTAGAGTTTCATGAGCACTTAATTGATTCTGTACAACATTCCTTTAATAGTTACATAGTTAGCAAATATTATATCTTTACATGGCTCAGTATTTGTTTCACAGTATTGAAGCTTCTCAGTTTGATGTAAACTTGTTTGACAATTTTGGCTTTGATTTCCTGTATTTCTGGATTCTTTTCTAAGAATTCATCATCTATGACAATGTCTTATAGGGTTCTTTAATGATTTGATGATATCAGGTCATAGATTTAAGTATTTGATTCATTCTAGTTGATTTTTGTGTAATGTGTAAGATAGGGGGCTTTTTTCATATTCCTGAATGTGAAGATCCTACTTATGTGTTATGTCAGAGTATGTTCTTATGTTTGAGAATCAATGCTTTTATTTACTTGAAAAATTTCAAGTTAAGTGTGCCAATTTCGATGTTAGACACAAGATATGCTTGACTTTCAGATCAAGCATGTTTTTCTTCTACTTACAAAGGCAGATTAGAAGTTGATCCTGTGACGTACACAGCCAAGAGGGGATAAAGCTATCTATTTACTGTTGTCATTTATAAAGCTAGTCAGGTAAGAAAGAAAGATCAATAATTCAACAGAAACATTTAAGTTAGTCACAAAAACCAGATGCTTGGCTGGCGCTGCAGCTCACTAGGCTAATCTTCCACCTGTGGTACTGGCACTCCAGGTTCTAGTCCTGGTTAGGGCTGGATTCTGTCCTGAATGCTCCTCTTCCAGTCCAGCTCTCTGCTGTGGCCCAGGAAGGCAGAGGAGGATGGCCCAAGTTCTTGGGCCCTGCACCCACATGAGAGACCAGGAGGAAGCACCTGGCTCCTGGCTTCAGATCAGCATAGCACATCAGCCATGGCAGCCATTTGGGGGAAACCCACAGAAGCATAACTTTTCTCTCTGTCTCTCTGTCTCTGTCTCTGTCTCTCTCTCTCTCTCTCTCTCTCTCTCTCTCTCTCTCTCACTGCCTAATTCTGTCTGTAAAAAAAAACAGATGCTTGACATATCTGAAAAACATAAACAGATGACAAAGCAGTACTGACAACAATGGGTCTTCCTTGCTTTTGACAGAGTATCAACAGTACTTTTTCACTAGAAAATAGCAGGCTCCACCACTGCCAATCTCTTTATATTGAATCTAGTCTGTCGGCACTTGGCTAGGAACAGCATTACAGGCGAGGTAAATTATTTCAGAAAAATAAAGATAGCCTTTCTAAACATGGGTTTATGCTACAAAATTCAAGTTGAAAGGGCTTAAATGATAATTTCCTGGGATACAATGAAACAAAAAAATTTGCTCAATATTTTTGACACTCAAAATCTCCATTTGCCACACAGCAGAAGGCAGAAATTTCAGACAAGGAAAAAACTCCCTTTGTACATTTCCTGTGCCTGGTTCACAAATAAGTTATGTAATGGAGTTATATAGTTTTCATACTATGATAGTCCTCTCAGCACCCCTAGCTGACATAGAATTGTAATCATCATTTTGCTTGGATAAATAAGAATATATTTAATAAAGTCTTCAAATGGAAGTAAAGCTGTAGTTGTTGCATTGTTTCTGTTGTTAGAATTACTGAGTAAATGAGCTGCCATAATATCTTTTTTCTGATAACTAAATAGGGAGTAAAGAGCTATCTTGTTAAAACTAAAATCATTGAGGCCAGCGCCGCGGCTCAATAGGCTAATCCTCTGCCTTGCGGCGCCGGCACACTGGGTTCTAGTCCCGGTCGGGGCACCGATCCTATCCCAGTTGCCCCTCTTCCAGGCCAGCTCTCTGCTGTGGCCAGGGAGTGCAGTGGAGGATGGCCAAAGTTCTTGGGCCCTGCACCCCATGGGAGACCAGGAGAAGCACCTGGCTCCTGCCATCAGACCGGCGCGGTGCGCCGGCCGCAGCGCGCCTACCGCGGCGGCCATTGGAGGGTGAACCAATGGCAAAGGAAGACCTTTCTCTCTATCTCTCTCTCTCACTGTCCACTCTGCCTGTCAAAAATTGAAAAAAATAAAATTAAATTAAATTAAAAAAACTAAAATCATTGACTGCAACATAAATCCATTTTTTAAAATATTTTATTTATTTGAGAGATAAAGTTATAGACAGTGAGAAAGAGAGACAGGGAGAAAAGTTTTCCATCCACTAATTCACTCCCTACATGGCCACAATTGCTGGACCAAGGCTGATCTGAAACTAGGAGCTTCTTACGGGTCTCCACAGGGATGCAGTGGCTCAAGCATTTGGGCCATTTTCTGCTGGATTCCCAGGCCATCACAGAGAGCTAGATTGGAAGAGGAACAGATGGGACTAAAATTAACACCCAAATTGGTTGCCAGGCCTTAAGGGAGAGGATTTTACCTTCTGCATCACAGCGCTGGCCCCAATTCAAATTTAATGATCTGGAGATAGAGGAAAGTATCATTTCAATCTTAGAAAACATCAGACATATAGAGTTGTGTTTATACTAGTGCTGATGATATAAGAACTTTTCTATAACCACTAAAGAGGAGATAGCTATGGTGAAACTGTTTGATGTAGTGTGTATTTGAGAAGTTCAACAAATCCATTTTCTCTTTACTTTTGATTATTGTGTTTCCTTATTTGTCTAAATGGTGCTCCTTAGTTTTGTTCATAAGCACCCCTTTGGGGCCATCTGCCTATTACATTCTAAGCAAAAACAATGTACACAAAAATAGCTAAAATTTGAGTGTTGGGCATAAACACATATTCTCCCATGGACCTCAAGCTAAAACATAAAAAAATTCTAAACCACTGTTTTGTTTTTGTTTTTTTTTTTTGGCATGGCATAGAACTATGTTTTTTTTGTTTGTTTTTTTTTTCATTTATTAAACTTTTATTTAATGAATATAAATTTCCAAAGTACAGTTTATGGGTTACAATGGCTTCCCCCCTCCCAAAACTTCCCTCCCATCCACAATCCTCCCCTTTCCCACTCCCTCTCCCCTTCTATTCACATCAAGATTCATTTTCAATTCTCTTTATATACAGAAGATCAGTTTAGTATATGTTAGGTAAAGATTTCAACAGTTTGCCCCCATATAGCAACACAAAGTGAAAAAAATACTGTTGGAGTACTAGTTATAGCATTAAATAAGAGTGTACAGCACATTAAAGACAGAGATCCTACATAATACTTTTTAAAATTAATTAATTTTCTATGCCATTTCCAATTTAACACCAGGGTTTTTTTTCATTTCCAGTTAGCTTTATATACAGAAGATCGATTCAGTATATAATTAGTAAAGATCTCATCAGTTTGTAGCCACACAGAAACACAAAGTGTAAAAATACTGTTTCCGTACTAGTTATAGCATCACTTCACATTAGAAACACATTAAGGACAGATGCCACATGGGGTGTAAGTACACAATGACTCCTGCTGCTGACTTAACAATTTGACACTCCTGTTCATGGCGTCAGTAATCTCCCTAGGCTCTAGACATGAGTTGCCAGGGCTATGGAAGCCTTTAGAGTTTGCTGACTTTGATCTTATTCCGATAGGGTCATAGTCAAATTGGAAGTTCTCTCCTCCCTTCGGAGAAAGGTACCTCCTACCTTGATGGCCCTGTTCTTTCCACTGGGATCTCACTCACAGAGATCTTTCATTTAGGTTTTTTTTTCCCATGGTATCTTGGCTTTCCATGCCTACAATACTCTCATGGGCTCTTCAGCCAGGTCTGAATGCCTTAAGGGCTGATTCTGAGGCCAGAGTGTTGTTTAGGACATCTGCCATTCTATGAGTCTGATGTGTATCCCACTTCCTATGTTGGATCCTTCTCTCCCTTTTTGGTTCTATCAGTTAGTATTAGCAGACACTAGTCTTGTTTCTGTGATCCCTTTGACTCTTAGATCTATCAGAGCCATCAATTGTGAACTGAAATTGATCCTTTGGAGTAGTGAGATGGCATTGGTACATGCCACCTTGATGGGATTGTATTGGAATCCCCTGGCACATTTCTAACTCCACCATTTGGGTCAAGTCAGATTGAGCATGTCCCAAATTGTACATCTCCTCCCTCTCTTTTTCCACTCTTAAATTTAACAGGGATCACTTTTCAGTTAAAATTTAAACACCTAAGAATTTTTTTTTATTCATGCCACAGTAGAAAAAAGACTGCATTGTTTAGCAAGGGGAATTATGGAAATATCAATATGCAGTTATCTTAAATATTTTGATGTCATTCTTATCACATAGAGGGGCTCTTTGTGAAGTTAATTTTTTGGTGTGAATTCAACTGGATTAAAAAAAAACTTAAAACCTGGACAAGCATTTTTTAATATTTTTTGTAAGGGCATTTCCAAGTGAAGGTAGCATGAATTTTAATCTGAATGGACTAGGTGGGAAGGCCTAGCCATGGCATAGTACAGGGTTTGTGATTAAGACAGATTATAGGAAGCAATTTGGGTTCTCTATGACACATAGTATAGTTTCAAGTTCAATCTATGTCAGTTACTGGTGTCTGAACTCTAAGACTTAAACCTAGACCCCCTTGATAACTCACAGGCTTAAAGTCTTCATCTGAGTCCTATATCCTGCACTTCACTATTACTGAGGATCTTGGATGTGTACTGAACCATGCTACAGGCATGCAGGATTAAGTGTAGTTTCAAAGCAATTGTGTGGGGTAGAATGATATTAATAACATAGAATTCATGAGTATACTTTGTGAGTCTACTACAAAATATATAAATAGGATGTTGGTTCTAAACAAAAGAAGTTCTCTTAAATCTATCAAAATAGGCCGGCGCCGTGGCTCAATAGGCTAATCCTCCGCCTTGCAGCACTGGCACACCGGGTTCTAGTCCCAGTCAGGGCACCGATCCTGTCCCGGTTGCCCCTCTTCCAGGCCAGCTCTCTGCTGTGGCCAGGGAGTGCAGTGGAGGATGGCCCAAGTGCTTGGGCCCTGCACCCCATGGGAGACCAGGGGAAGCACCTGGCTCCTGCCATTGGATCAGCGCGGTGCACCGGTCGCAGCACGCTGGCTGCGGCAGCCATTGGAGGGTGAAACAACAGCAAAAGGAAGACCTTTCTCTCTGTCTCTCTCTCTCTCACTGTCCACTCTGCCTGTCAAAAATAAATAAATAAATAAATAAATAAATAAATAAATAAATAAAATTTTTAAAAATCTGTCAAAATATTAACTTTTCCCTTACATGTGTTCTCTTTTTATAGAAATCTTTTATTTATAAATACAATTTTCAGAAGCACAACCATTGGATTATAGCAGTTCTTCCCCCAATACCTGCCCTCCCACCCACAAATCATTCTACCCCCTACTCCTCTCCCATCCCATTTGTCGTTAAGATTCATATGTAATTATTTATCTATACAGATGATCAACTCTATACTAAGTAAAGATTTCAACAATTTGCACCCACATAGACACACAAAGTATAAAGTACCATTTGAAGACTAGTTTTACCATTAATACGCATAGTACAACACATTAAGAACAGAGGTCCTATGTGAGGAGCAAATGCAAGCAATCCTAGGTATCTTTTTGCATACGTATAGACCACTATTTCTTCATCCTTTGAGAGATACCCATTCATATCCTTAGCCCACTTATTAACTAGATAACTGGATTTGCTATTGTTGATTCTTTTGAGATCCATGTATAGTTTGGTTACTAATCTTGTATCATATTTATAACTTATAAGTACTTCTCCCATATTTAAGATGTTTCTTTGTCCTGTAGATTATTTCCTTTGCCATGCAGAAGATTCTTAATCTGGATGCAATGGCACTTATCTATTTGCTTTTTTTTTAATTTTGTGCTGCTGTGGACTTACCCAAGAAATCATTGCCCAAAGTTTTGCCAATATTTCCTTTAGCAATTTCAGAGTTTAACTTCTCAGGGTTAGTCCCTTAATTCTTCGTGAGTCAATTTTTATACAAGTGAACAAGGCAGCTTGTTGTTGCAGACTTCATCATGACGAGATTCAATTTTCCCAAACAGCATTTGTTTAAAAGTGTGTCCATTTTCAATGGAGATGTTTTTTGCTTGTCAACAATTAATTATTAGAAGATGCATGTGTTAATTTCTGAGATTTCTACTTTATGAAATATGGAAATTCTTAATGTCCTGTAGTCTCATTAAATGTTACTATACTTGAGATTAATCTGTTATCAACATAGAAAATTCAGGGGTGACTGTGCTTATTTGATGCTATATTTCCTAAGACATTTTTCTGACTGTTAACTATAAGAGATGGAAAAAAATTTTCCACCCACTGCTAATAAAACTGTTGAAAATGCTATATTAATAATATGTGTTTATAATATGTGTTTGAGTGTGGCAGTGGTTACACATTTTCATATGAACTCTATTATAGAAAACACATTTCTCCTGCCACTTCAGTTCCTGTGCTAAAAATTTCTGAAAGAAGAAAACAAATGGATATCTGACAAATGCATGAGGAGAAATCAGCTGCTTGCTACTTAAGTCAGGAAGTGCCACACATCAAATAATATACTAGTGAAATTTCATTTAGCACTGCTCATTTTCCTCATGCAAGTATATGAAGAAATAGGTACATGTGGGAAATTTTGTAAACAACTATGTTTAACTTTCAATATGCCATCATGAGAAAATCACTCCTCCTCTTGATTTTTTATATAGTTTGAGTTGTAGATTTATAGTTAATGATTTTATCTTCTGTAAGTAGAATTCAGGCATATACCATGGCATTCAGATAATCTTCAACAAATGGATTTCTTCTCAGTTACTATGACACACTTTTTGTTGCAGACACATGCAATGAATTATAACAGTGAGCACAAAACCATGAATGTTCCAATATCACTTGAAATTGAATTCACAATATGTAGTCCATTGAACTTCATCCTTGAAAAATACCTGTTAATGGCTTTAGTCCATTTCTTAAATGAATTGTTAGTTTTGTTGTTAAATTTCTTGACCTTTCTATATTCTAGATATTAACCTGTTAACATTTTCATGGTTTGCAAATATTGACTCTCATTATGTTGGTTTTCTCCCAATTTTTGTAAGTGATTACTTTACACTGCAGAAGCTTCTCAGCTTGCAATAACCCCCTTTGTTGATTTTTGCTTTACATGTCTATAATTGTGGAGTCTTTTCCAGGAATATTTTGTCTTTCAGAGTTTCCCCAGTGAAATTGTCTAGTAATTTGATTATATCCATTCACAGATACAGATTCTTGACCAATTTCATTTGATTTTTGTAAAAGATATGATGCAGGGTTTTTATTTTATACTTCTGAGAGTGGAGATCCAATTTTCTTAATGAATATAAATTTCCAAAGTACAGCTTATGAATTACAAAGGCTTCCACCCTCCACAACTTCCCCCCCACCCGCAACCCTCCCCTTTCCCACTCACTCTACCCTTCCATTCCCATCCAGATTCATTTTCAATTCTCTTTATATACAGAAAATCAGTTTAGTATATATAAAGATTTCAACAGTTTTCCCTCACATAGAAACACAAATGAAAAAATACTGTTGGAGTACTAGGTATATCACTGAATAACAGTGTACAGCACATTAATGACAAGAGATCCTGCATGATATTTTTTTAAAAACAATGATTACTTTTCTATGTAATTTCCAATATAACATCAAGGTTTTTTTTTTAATTATCTTTACATACAGAAGATCGCTTCAGTATATACTAAGTAAAGATTTCATCAGTTTGCACCCACACATAACCACAAAGTGTAAAAATACTGTTTCAGTACTAGCTATACTGTTACTTCACCTTGGACAACCTATTAAAGACATATCCCACATGGGACATAAGTAGACAGTGACTCCGGATGTTGATTTAAAAATTTAACACTATTGTTTATGGCGTCAGTAATCTCCCTAGGCTCTAGCCATGAGTTGCCAAGGCTATGCAAGCCTTTATGGTTTGCTGACTTCAATCCTATTCTGACAGGGCCATAGTCAAAGTTGAAGTTATCTCTTCCCTTCAGAGAAAGGTACCTCCTTCTTTGATGGCCCCATTCTTTCCACTGGGATCACAATCACTGAGATCCTCCTCCTCCTCCTCCTCCTCCTCCTCCTCCGCCTCCTCCTCCTCCTCCTCCTCCTCCTCCTCCTCCTCCTCCTCCTCCTCCTCCTCCTCCTCCTCCTTCTTCTTCTTCTTCTTCTTCTTCTTCTTCTTCTTCTTCTTCTTCTTCTCCTTCTCCTTCTTCTTCTTATTCTTCATCTTCTTCTTCCTATTTTCTTCCCAGAGTGTCTTGGCTTTCCATGCCTAAAACACTCTCATGGGCTCTTCAGCCAGATCCAAATGACTTAAGCGCTGATTCTGAGGCCAGAGTGCTATTTAGGACATCTGTCATTCTATGAGTCTGCTGTGTCTCCCCCTTCCTATTTTTGGTTATATCTCTCTCTTTTTTGGTTATATCACTAAGCATTAGCAGACATTAATCTTGTATGTGTAATCCCTTTGATTATTAGATCTATCAGTGTGATCATTGTGAACAAATATTGATCACCTGGGCTGGTGAGATGGCATTGGTACATGCCACCTTAGTGGGATTGTATTGGAATCTCCTGGCACTTTTCTAACTCCATCATTTGCGGCAAGTCCAAATTAGCATGTCCCCAATTGTACATCTCCTCCCTCTCCTTTTCTCATTCTTATATTTAACCGGGATCACATTTCAGTTAATATTTAGACACCTAAGAATAATTATGTGTTCATTCGCTAGCTCTGATAGGTCTAAGAATCAAAGGGATCACACAAACAAGAAAAGTGCTGCTAATACTAACTAATAGAATCAAAAAGGGAGAGGAAGATCCAACATAGGAAGTGGGATACACAGCAGACTCATAGAATGGCAGATGTCCTAAACAACACTCTGGCCTCAGAATCAGCCCTTAAGGCATTCGGATCTGGCTGAAGAGCCCATGAGAGTATTGTAGGCATGGATAGCCAAGATACCATGGAAAAGAAAAAAAAAGAAGACCTAAATGAAAGATCTCTGCGAGTGAGATCCCAGTGGAAAGAACGGGGCCATCAAAGAAGGAGGTACCTTTCTCTGAAGGGAGGAGAGAACTTCCAATTTGACTATGACCCTATCGGAATAAGATCAAAGTCAGCAAACTCTAAAGGCTTCCATAGCCCTGGCAACTCATGACTAGAGCCTAGGCAGATTACTGACCAAATGAACAGGAGTGTCAAGTTGTTAAGTCAGCAACAGAAGTCACTGTGTACTTACATCCCATGTGGGATCTGTCCTTAATGTGTTGTCTAATGCGAAGTGATGCTATAACTAGTACTGAAACAGTATTTTTACACTTTTTGTTTCTGTGTGGGTACAAACTGATGAGATCTTTACTAATTATATGCTGAATTGATCTTCTGTATATAAAGAGAATTGAAAATGAAAAAAAAAAACCCTGGTGTTAAATTGGAAATGGCATAGAAAATTAATTAATTTAAAAAAAATATTATGTAGGATCTCTGCCTTTAATGTGCTCTACACTGTTATTTAATACTATAACTAGTACTCCAACAGTATTTTTTTCACTTTGTGTTGCTATATGGGTGCAAACTGTTGTAATCGTTACCTAATATATACTAAACTGATCTTCTGTATATAAAGAGTATTGAAAATGAATCATGATGTGATTGGAAGGGGAGAGGGATTGGGAAAGGGGAGGGTTGCAGGTGGGAGGGAAGTTTTGGGAGGGGGAAGCCATTGTAGCCCATAAGCTGTACTTTGGAAATTTATATTCATTCAATAAAAGTTAAATTAAAAAAAAGAATAATTGTGTGTTAATTACAGTGTTCAAAAAAATACTAAAATGGATAAAGTATTACATTGCACATCAACAGACAGCACCATAGCTGATCAAGTCATTATTTTTCATAGTGTCCATTACACTTCTTAGGTTTCACTTTGGTGCTCAGTTATTTGTCAATGATAAGGGAAAACAAATGATATTTGTCTCCTTGGGACTGGCTAATTCACTCAGCATGATGCTTTCCATATTGCTCCATCTTGTTGCAAATGACCGGGTTTCGTTGTTTTTGACTGCTGTATAGTATTCTATGGAATACATGTCCCACAATTTCTTTATCCAGTCTACTGTTGATGGGCATTTGGGTTGGTTCCAGGTCTTAGCTATTGTGAATTGAGCTGCAATAAACATTAATGTGCAGATGGCTTTTTTATTAGCCAAATTAATTTCCTTTGGGTAAATTCCAAGGAGTGGGATGGCTGGGTTGAATGGTAGGGTTATATTCAGGTTTCTGAGGAATCTCCAGACTGACTTCCATAGTGGCTTAGCCAGTTTGCATTCCCACCAACAGTGGTTAGTGTCCCTTTTTCCCCACATCCTCCACAGATTCTATTGTTGGTTGATTTCTGAATGTGGGCCATTCTAACCAGGGTGAGATGAAACCTCATTCTGGTTTTGATTTGCATTTCTCTGATGGCTAGTGATCTTGAACATTTTTTCATGTGTCTGTTGGCTATTTGGAGTTCCTCTTTGGAAAGGTGTCTGTTGAGGTCTTTGGCCCATCTCTTAAGTGGATTGTTAGTTTTGATATTGTGGAGTTTCTTGATTTCTTTGTAGATTCTTGTTATCAACCCTTTATCTGTTGCATAGTTTGCAAGTATTTTTCCCATACTTTCTGTTTCCTATTCACTTTCCTGACTGTTTTTTTTCTGCAGTACAGAAACTTCTCAGTTTGATGCAATCCCAATAGTTACTTTTGGCTTTGACTGCCTGTGCTCCTGGGGTCTTTTCCAAAAACTCTTTGCCTGTGCCTATATTTTACAGGTTTCTCCAATACTCTCTAATAATTTGATGGTGTCGTATCTTAGATTTAAGTTTTTGATCCATGTTGAGTGAATTTTTGTGTAACGTGAATTGTAGGGATCTAGCTTCATGATTCTACTCGTGGAAATCCAATTTTCCCAGCACCATTTTTTGAATACACTGTCCTTACTCCCAGGGTTGGTTTTGGATTCATGACCAAATATGAGTTGGGGGGTGGAGCCAAGATGGCAGATAGTGAGGACCTGCACTGTAGTTTGGGAAAATAAAGTTTCATAAAAGTGGAATTACTGTAGCCTCAGGAAAAGACTCAAGAAAAAAACTACAGAGGAAACGCTTCCGGATCTAGTGGATGTGATACAGAGGACCTACAGGGATCCCACTGCGTGGAAACTCAACCGCGGGAGACTCAACAACGGGAGACGAGCTGCAGACTCTCACCAGCCCGGGAACGGGAGGGAGATAAGACAAAGACAGCAGAAACACGAGACATTGGGGGGGGGGAAGCAGAGACATCTCTTGTCACAAAGAGCAGGAGACATTTTACATATCTAAAGCGCTGCCACAAACTCAGTAACTTTGGAATTTGGTGAAACTTGAGAACACATTGAGGGCTGCATAAACTCTTTGTGTGGTCCCAGGCATAGATCAAACGAATACTCACAAAGGCCAGATTTCAACTACCCTCAATTTAACTCAGCCATTCGGGATTACTTCCCAACTGAGTCAAAAAAAAAAGAGAGAGAGAGATTGAGAGAGCGATCCAGTAAGGAGCAAGGGAGTGAACAATCTGGGTGACTCGCTTTCTGCACAGCCTTAAACCTGAAGAATAAAGCAGAGCTCTCTGGCCACACCCATCACAGCACCTAAGGATCCATCAAAGCAGACATCCCACTTAGAGGCATAGTATAACGAGAAAAAAAAACACCACAGCCAAAAAAATAAATAAATCAATAAATTATCTCCAACATGCCAAACAACAAACGTAGAAGCTGAGGTAACAAGAGCAAGGAAGACACTATGATGCCCCCAAGTGAACAAGGCACGCCAATGCAAGATTATGAAGATGAAGAGATAGAGGAAATGCAAGAAGCGGATCTCAGAAAATTAATAAGAACATTAAGAAGTTCTCAAAAACAAATTCTAAACAGATCAAAAGGACAGAAGATTAACAAGGAGACAGTAGATTTAAATGACACTATAGCCCAAATGGATCTAACAGATATCTACAGAACATTTCACCCTACATCTAAGGACTTTACATTCTTCTCAGCAGTACATGGAACCTTCTCTAGGATTGACCACATACTAGGCCATAAAGCAAGTTTCAGCAAATTCAAAAGAATTAGAATCATACCATGCAGCTTCTCAGACCACAAAGCAATGAAATTGGAAATTAGCAACTCGGGAATCCCTAGAACACGTGCAAACACATGGAGGTTGAAGAACATGCTCCTGAATGAACAATGGGTCATAGAAGAAATCAAAAGAGAAATCAAAAATTTTCTGGAAGTAAATGAGGATAACAGCACAACATACCAAAACCTATGGGATACAACAAAAGCAGTGTTAAGAGGAAAGTTTATATCAATAGGTGCCTACATCAAGAAGTTGGAAAGGCACCAAATAGATGAGCTTTCAAGTCATCTCAAGGATCTAGAAAATGTGCAGCAAACCAAACCCAAACCCAGTAGGAGAAGAGAAATAATTAAAATCAAAGAAGAAATCAACAGGATTGAATCCAACAAAACATCACAAAAATTCAGCCAAACGAGGAGCTGGCTTTTTGAAAAAATAAACAAAATTGACACCCCATTGGACCAAATAACTAAAAAAAGAACAGAAAAGACCCAAATCAATAGGATCAGAGATGAAAAGAAAAACGTAACAACCAACACCACAGAAATAAAAAGAATCATCAGAAATTACTACAAGGACTTGTATGCCAGAAAACAGGGAAATTTATTAGAAAAGGACAGATTCCTGGACACATACAACCTACCTAAATTGAGCCAGGAAGACATAGAAAACCTAAACAGACCCATCAATTAAACAGAAATTGAAACAGTAATAAAGGCCCTCCCAACAAAAAAAGCCCATGATCAGATGGATTCACTGCTGAGTTCTACCAGACATTTAGAGAAGAACTAACTCCAATTCTTCTCAAACTATTCAGAGCAATCGAAAAAGAGGGAATCCTCCAAAATTCTTTCTATGAAGCCACCATCACCTTCATTCCTAAGTCAAAAAAAGATGCAGCATTGAAACAGAATTAAAGACCCATATCCCTGATGAACATAGATGCAAAAATACTCAATAAAATTCTGGCCAATAGAATGCAACAACACATCAGAAAGATCATCCACCCAGACCAAGTGGGATTTATCCCTGGTATGCAGGGATGGTTCAATGTTCGCAAAATATCAATGTAATACACTATATTAACAGACTGCAGAAGAAAAACCATATGATTCTCTCAATAGACGCAGAGAAAGCATTTGATAAAATACAACACCCTTTCATGATGAAAACTCTAAGCAAACTGGGTATAAAAGGAACATTCCTCAATATAATCAAAGCAATATATGAAAAACCCACGGCCAACATCCTATTAAATGGAAAAAAGTTGGAAGTATTTCCACTGAGATCTGGTATAAGACTGGGATGCCCACTCTCACCACTGCTATTCAATATAGTTCTGGAAGTTTTGGCCAGAGCTATTAGGCAAGAAAAAGAAATTAAAGGGATACAAATTGGGAAGGAAGAACTCAAACTATCCCTCTTTGCAGATGATATGATTCTTTATTTAGGGGACCCAAAGAACTCTACTAAGAGACTGCTGGAACTCATCGAAGAGTTTGGCAAACTAGCAGGATATAAAATCAATGCACAAAAATCAACAGCCTTTGTATACACAGGCAATGCCACAGCTGAGGAAGAACTTCTAAAATCAATCCCATTCACAATAGATACAAAAACAAACAAATACCTTGGAATAAACTCAACCAAAGACGTTAAAGATCTCTACGATGAAAACTACAAAACCCTAAAGAAAGAAATAGAAGAGGATACGAAAATAATGGAGAAATCTTCCATGCTCATGGATTGGAAGATTCAATATCATCAAAATGTCTATTCTCCCAAAAGAAATTTACACATTCAATGCAATACCAATCAAGATACCAAAGACCTTCTTCTCAGATCTGGAAAAAAATGATGCTGAAATTCATATGGAGACACAGAAGACCTTGAATAGCCAAAGCAATCTTCTACAACAAAAACAAAGCCGGAGGCATCACAATACCAGATTTCAGGACATACTACAGGGCAGTTGTTATCAAAACAGCATGGTACCTGTACAGAAACAGAAGGATGGACCAATGGAAAAGAATAGAAACACCAGAAATCAATCCAAACATCTACAGACAACTTATATTTGATCAAAGATTCAAAACTAATCCCTGGAATAAAGATAGCCTATTCAAGAAATGGTGCTGGGAAAATTGGATTTCCATGTGTAAAAGCTTGAAGCAAGACCCCTACCTTGCACGTTACACAAAAATTCACTCAACATGCATTAAAGACTTAAATCTATGACCTGAAACCATCAAATTATTAGAGAGCATTGGAGAAACCCTGCAAGATATCGGCGCAGGCAAAGACTTCTTGGAAAAGACCCCAGTAGCACAGGCAGTCAAAACCAAAATTAACATTTGGGATTGCATCAAATTGAGAAGTTTCTGTACTTCAAAAGAAACAGTCAGGAAAGTTAAGAGGCGACTGACAGAATGGGAAAAAATATTTGCAAACTATGCAACAGAAAAAGGGTTGATAACCAGAATCTACAAAGGAATCAAGAAAATCCACAACAACAGAACAAACAACCCACTTAAGAGATGGGCCAAGGACCTCAATAGATATTTTTCAAAAGCGGAAATCCAAATGGCCAACAGACACATGAAAAAATGTTCAAGATCACTAGCAGTCAGGGAAATGCAAATCAAAACCACAATGAGGTTCCATCTCACCCTGGTGAGAATGGCTCACATTCAGAAATCTACCAACAACAGATGCTGGAGAGGATGTGGGGAAAAAGGGACACTAACCCACTGTTGGTGGGAATGCAAACTGGTTACGCCACTATGGAAGTCAGTCTGGAGATTCCTCAGAAACCTGAACATAAACCTACCATACAACCCAGCCATCCCACTCCTTGGAATTTACCCAAAGGAAATTAATTTGGCTAATAAAAAAGCCATCTGCACATTAATGTTTATTGCAGCTCAATTCACAATAGCTAAGACCTGGAACCAACCCAAATGCCCATCAACAGTAGACTGGATAAAGAAATTATGGGACATGTACTCCATAGAATACTATACAGCAGTAAGAAACAACGACACCCAGTCATTTGCAACAAGATGGAGCAATCTGGAAAACATCATGCTGAGTGAATTAAGCCAGTCCCAAAGAGACAAATATCATTTGTCTTCCCTGATCTGCGACAACTAACTGAGCACCAAAGGGGAAACCTGTTGAAGTGAAATGGACAGTATAAGAAACTATGACCTGATCAGCTCTTGTCCTGACTTTAGATGTACAATGTAATAATTTATGCATTTTTAGTCTTTGTTGTTGTTGTTCTAGTACTAGTGGTTGAACTCTGTAATTAACACACAATTATTCTTAGGTGTTTAAATTTTAACTGAAAAGTGATACCTGTTAAATATAAGAGTAAGAATAAGAGAGGGAAGAGATGTACAATTTGGGACATCCTCAATCTGACTTAACCCAAATGGTGGAGTTAGAAATGTGCCTGGGATTTCAATACAATCCCATCAAGGTGGCATGTACCAATGCCATCTCACAAGTCCAAGTGATCAATTGCAGTTCACAACCGATGGCTCTGATAGGTCTAAGGGTCAAAGGGATTACACAAACAAGACAAGTGTCTGCTAATACTGATAGAATCAAAAAGTGAGAGGAAGATCCAACATGGGAAATGGGATACACAGCAGACTCATAGAATGGCAGATGTCCTAAACAACACTCTGGCCTCAGAATCAGCCTTTAAGGCATTCGGATCTGGCTGAAGAGCCCATGAGAGTATAGTAGGCATGGAAAGCCAAGATATCATGGAAAAAAAAGACATAAATGAATGATCTCTGTGAGTGAGATCCCAGTGGAAAGAATGGGACCATCAAAGAAGGAGGTACCTTTCTCCGAAGGGAGGAGAGAACTTCCAATTTGACTATGACCCTATCGGAATAAGATCAAAGTCAGCAAACTCTAAAGGCTTCCATAGCCCTGGCAACTCATGACTAGAGCCTATGCAGATTACTGACCAAATGAACAGGAGTGTGAAACTGTTAAGTCAGCAACAGGAATCACCGTGTACTTACACCCCATGTGGGATCTGTCCTTAATGTGTTGTCTAATGTGCAGTGATGCTATAACTAGTACTGAAACAGTATTTTTACACTTTGTGTTTCTGCGTGGGTACAAACTTATGAGGTCTTTACTAATTATATACTGAATTGATCTTCTGTATATAAAGAGAATTGGAAATGAAAAAAAAACCTGGTGTTAAATTGGAAATGGCATAGAAAATTAATTAATTTTAAATAAAAATTATTTGGGATCTCAGTCTATAATGTGCTGTACATTGTTATTTAATGCTATAATTAGTAATCCAATGGTAGCTTTTTCACTTTATGTTGCTTGATGGGCAAACTGTTGAAATCTTTACCTAATATACACTAAACTGATCTTCTCTATATAAAGAGAATTGAAAATGAAACTTTATGTGAAAGCAAAGGGAAAGGGAGCAGGAAAGGGGAGGGTTGCGGGCGGGAGGGAAGTTATGGGAGGGGGGAACCCATTGTAACCCATAAGCTGTACTTTGGAAATTTATATTCATTAAATAAAAGTTTAAAAAAAGAAGAGAATTAGAGACCAATATCCCTGATGAACATAGAGGCAAAAATACACAATAAAATTCTGGCTAATAGAATGCAACAATACATCAGAAAGATCATCTACCCAGACCAAGTGGGATTTATCCCTGGTGTGCAGAGATGGTTCAACGTTCGCAAAACAATCAATGTATTACACTACATCAACAGACTGCAGAAAAAACCATATGATTCTCTCAATAGATGCAGAGAAAGCATTTGATAAAATACAACACCCTTTCATGATGAAAACTCTAAGCAAACTGGGTATAAAAGGAACATTCCTCTATACAATCAAAGCAATATATGAAAAAACCTACGGCCAGTATCCTATTGAATGAGGAAAAGTTGGAAGCATTTCTGCTGAGATCTGGTATAAGACTGGGATGCCCACTCTCACCACTGCTATTCAATATAGTTCTAGAAGTTTTAGGAAGACCTATTAGGCAGGAAAAAGAAATTAAAGGGATGCAAATTGGGAAGGAAGAACTCATACTATCCCTCTTTGCAGATGATATGATTCTTTATTTAGGGGGCCCAAAGAACTCTACTAGGAGACTACTGGAACTCATTGAAGAGTTTGGCAAAGTAGTAGGATATAAAATCAATCCACAAAATCAACAGCCTTTGTATACACAGGCAATCCCACAGCTGAGGAAGAACTTCTAACATGAATCCCATTCAAAATAGCTACAAAACCAATCAAATACCTTGGAATAAACTTAACCAAGGATGTTAAAGATCTCTATAATGAAAGCTACAAAACCTTAAAGAAAGAAATAGAAGAGGATACCAAAAAATGGAGAAATCTTCCATGCTCATGGATTGGAATAATAAATATCATCAAAATGTCTATTCGCCCAAAAGCAATTTACACATTCAATGCAATACCAATCAAGATACCAAAGACCTTCTTCTCAGATCTGGAAAAAAATGATGCTGAAATTCATATGGAGACACAGGAATACCCAAATTTAGCCAAAGGAAATTAATTTGGCTAATAAAAAAGCCATCTGCACATTAATGTTTATTGCAGCTCAATTCACAATAGCTAAGACCTGGAACCAACCCAAATGCCCATCAACAGTAGACTGGATAAAGAAATTATGGGATATATACTCCATAGAATACTATACAGCAGTAAGGAACAATGAAACCCAGTCATTTGCAACAAGATGGAAGGATCTGGAAAGCATCATGCTGAGTGAATTAAGCCAGTCCCAAAGAGACAAATATCATTTCTCTTCCCTGATCGGCGACAACTGAGCACCTAAGGGGAAACCTGTGGAAGTGAAATGGACACTATAAGAAACAATGACCTGATCAGCTCTTGTCCTGACTCTAGATGTACAATGTAATACTTTAACCTTTTTAGTATTTGTTGTTGTTGTTATTCTAGTACTAGTGGTTGAACTCTGTAATTAACACACAATTATTTTTAGGTGTTTACATTTTAACTGAAAAGTGATCCCTGTTAAATTTCAGAGTGGATAAAGAGAGAGAGGAGATGCACAATTTGGGAAATGCACAATCAGTCTTGCCCAAATGATGGAGTTAGAAATGTGCCAGGGGATTCCAATACAATCCCATCAAGGTGGCATGTACCAATGCCATCTCACTAGTCCAAGTGATCAATTTCAGTTCACATTCGATGGCCTGGATAGGTCTAAGAAACAAAGGGATCACACAAACAAGACAAGTGTCTGCTAATACTAACTGATAGAATCAAAAAGGGAGAGAAAGATCCAGCATGGGAAGTGGGATACACAGCAGACTCATAGAATGGCAGATGTCCTAAACAACACTCTGGCCTCAGAATCATCCCTTAAGGCATTCAGACCTGGCTGAAGAGCCCATGAGAGTATTGTAGGCATGGAAAGCCAAGATATCATGGAAAAGAAAAAAAGAAGAAGACCTAAATGAAAGATCTCTGTTAGTGAGATCCTAGTGGAAAGAACGGGGCCATCAAAGAAGGAGGTACCTTTCTCTGAAGGGAGGAGAGAACTTCCACTTTAACAATGACCCTATCAGAATAAGATCAAAGTCAGCGAACCCTAAAGGCTTCCATAGCCCTGGCAACTCATGACTAGAGCCTAAGGAGATTACTGACGCCATGAACAGGAGTGTCAAATTGTTAAGTCAACAACAGGAGTCACTGTGTACTTACATCCCATGTGGCATCTGTCCTTAATGTGTTGTCTAATGTGCAGTGATGCTATAACTAGTACTGAAACAGTATTTTTACACTTTGTGTTTCTGCGTGGGTACAAACTGATGAGATCTTTACTAATTATATACTGAATCAATCTTCTGTATATAAAGATAATTGGAAATGGAAAAAAAAAACCTGGTGTTAAATTGGAAACGGCATAGTAATTAATTAATTTTTAAAAAAATATTATGTAGGATCTCTGTCTTTAATGTGCTGTACACTCTTATTTAATGCTATAACTAGTACTCCAACAGTATTTTTTTTCACTTTATGTTGCTATATGGGGGCAAACTGTTGAAATCGTTACCTAATATATACTAAACCGATCTTTTGTATATAAACAATTGAAAATGAATTATGATGTGATTGGAAGGGGAGAGGGAGTGGGAAAGGGGAGGGTTGTGGGTGGGAGGGAAGTTTTGGGAGGGGGAAGCCACTGTAACCCATAAGCTGTACTTTGGAAATTTATATTCATTAAATAAAAGTTTAATTAAAAAAATAAAAATAAAAAAAAAATAAAAAAAAATTTTAAAAACCAACAAAAAAAATTCTGGCCAATAGAATGCAACAACACATCAGAAAGATCATCTACCCAGATCAAGTGGGATTTATCCCTACTATGCAGGGATGGTTCAATGTTCAGAAAACAATCAATGTGATACAATAAAATAAAGACGGCAGAAGAAAAACCATATGATTCTCTCAATAGATGCAGAGAAAGCATTTGATAAAATACAACACCCTTTCATGATGAAAACCTAAGCAAACCAGGAATAGAATAGCCTAATAGCCAGAGCTATTAGGCAAGAAAAAGAAATTAAAGGGATACAAATTGGGAAGGAAGAACTCAAACTATCCCTCTTTGCAGATGATATGATTCTTTATTTAGGGGGCCCAAAGAACTCTACTAAGAGACTACTGGAACTCATCGAAGAGTTTGGCAAACTAGCAGGATATAAAATCAATGCACAAAAATCAACAGCCTTTGTATACACAGGCAATGCCACGGCTGAGGACGAACTTCTAAAATCAATCCCATTCACAATAGCTACAAAAACAATCACATACCTTGGAATAAACTTAACCAGGGACGTTAAAGATGTCTACATGAAAACTACAAAACCTTAGAGAAAGAAAAAGAAGAGGATACCAAAAAATGGAGAAAATGTCCATGCTCATGTATTGGAAGAATCAACATCATCAAAATGTCTATTCTCCCAAAAGCAATTTACACATTCAATGCAATACCAATCAAGATACCAAAGACCTTCTTCTCAGATCTGGAAATAAAATGATGCTGAAATTCATATGGAGACACAGAAGACCTCGAATAGCCAAAGCAATCTTCTACAACAAAAACAAAGCCGGAGGCATCACAATACCAGATTTCAGGGCATACTACAGGGCAGTTGTTATCAAAACAGCATGGTACCTGTACAGAAACAGAAGGATAGACCAATGGAACAGAATAGAAACACCAGAAATCAATCCAAACATCTACAGACAACTTATATTTGATCAAAGATCCAAAACTAATCCCTGGAATAAAGATAGCCTATTCAAGAAATGGTGCTGGGAAAATTGGATTTCCACGTGCAGAAGCTTGAAGCAAGACCCCTACCTTTCACCTTACACAAAAATTCACTCAACATGGATTAAAGACTTAAATCTACGACCTGAAACCATCAAATTATTAGAGAGCATTGGAGAAACCCTGCAAGATATAGGTACAGGCAAAGACTTCTAGGAAAAGACCCAAGGAGCACAGGCAGTCAAAACCAAAATTACATTTGGGATTGCATACGTCCTCACTATCCGCCATCTTGGCTCCACCCCCCCCCCCTTTTTTTTATTTTTTCACAGGCAGAGTGGACAGAGAGAGCGACAGAGAGAAAGGTCTTCCTTCTGCCGTTGGTTCACCCTCCAATGGCCGCCGCAGCTCACTCGTTGGATTTTACCCAAAGGAAATTAAATTGGCAAACACAAAAGCCATCTGCACATTAATGTTTATTGCAGCTCAATTCACAATAGCTAAGACCTGGAACCAACCCAAATGCCCATCAACAGTAGACTGGATAAAGAAATTATGGGACATGTACTCCATAGAATACTATACAGCAGTAAGAAATTATGAAACCAAGTCATTTGCATCAAGTGGAGGAATCTGGAAAACATCATGCTGAGTGAATTGAGCCAGTCCCAAAGAGACAAATATCATTGGTTTTCCCTTATCGGCGACAACTGAGCACCAAAGGGGAAACCTGTGGAAGTGAAATGGACACTATAAGAAACTATGACCTGATCAGCTCTTGTCCTGACTTTTGATGTACAATGTAATACTTTAACCTTTTTAGTATTTGTTGTTGTTGTTGTTGTTGTTGTTGTTGTTGTTGTTCTAGTACTAGTGGTTGAACTCTGTGATTAACACACAATTATTTTTAGGTGTTTAAATTTTAACTGAAAGTGATCCCTGTTAAATTTAAGAGTGGAAAAAGAGAGGGAAGAGATGTACAATTTGGGACATGCTCAGTCAGACTTGACCGAAATGGTGGAGTTAGAAATGTGCCAGGGGATTCCAATACAATCCCATCAAGGTGGCATGTACCAATGCCATCTCACTAGTCCAAGTGATCAATTTCAGTTCACAATTCATGGCACTGATAGGTCCAAGATCAAAGGGATCACACAAACAAGACAAGTGTCTGCTAATACTAACTGATAGAATCAAAAAGGGAAAAAAGATCCAACATGGGAAGCGGGATTCACAGCAGACTCATAGAATGGCAGATGTCCTAAACTACACTCTGGCCTCAGAATCAGCCTTTAAGGCATTCGGATCTGGCTGAAGAGCCCATGAGAGTATTGTAGGCATGGAAAGCCTTGATAACCATGGAAAAGAAAAAAGAAGAAGAAGAAAACCTAAATGAAAGATCTCTGTGAGTGAGATCCCAGTGGAAAGAATGGGGCCAACAAAGAAGGAGTACCTTTCTCCGAAGGGAGGAGAGAACTTCCACTTTGACTATGACCCTTTCGGAATAAAATCATAGTCAGCAAACTCTAAAGGCTTCCATAGCCCTGGCAACTCATGTCTGGAGCCTAGGGAGATTACTGACGCCATGAACAGGAGTGTCAAATTGTTAAGTCAACAACAGAAGTCACTGTGTACTTACATCCCATGTGGGACCTGTCCTTAATGTGTTGTCTAATGTGTAGTGATGCTATAACTAGTACTGAAACAGTATTTTTACACTTTGTGTTTCTGTGTGGGTACAAACTGATGAGATCTTTACTAATTATATACTGAATCAATCTTCTGTGTATTAAGATAATTGGAAAGGGAAAAAAAACCTGGTGTTAAATTGGAAATGGCATAGAAAATTAATTAATTAAAAATATTATGTAGGATCTCTGTCTTTAATGTGCTGCACACTCTTATTCAATGCTATAACTAGTACTCCGAAAGTATTTTTTTTTCACTATGTGTTGCTATATGGGGGCAAACTGTTGAAATCGTTACCTAATATATACTAAACTGATCTGTATATAAAGAGAATTGAAAATGAATCATGATGTGATTGGAAGGGGAGAGGGAGGGGGAAAGGGGAGGGCTGTGGGTGCAAGGGAAGTTTTTGGAGGGGGAAGCCACTGTAACCCATAAGCTGTACTTTGGAAATTTATATTCATTCAATAAATGTTTAATAAAAAATTAAAAAATAAACTGAAATTAAATGATAAAAAAAGAATTTTATTTTAATGGGCTTATAGATATGATTGTCCATAAATTTAAGCTACTAAAATTAACAAAGATACATTTTATTTCATGTGACCTGACTCTGCATCATATGTTTTTTTTATTAAACATTTATATAATGAATACAAATTTCCAGAGTACAGCTTATGGATTACAATGTCTTCCCCCCTCCCATAACTTCCCTCCCACCCACAACAGTTTGCCCCATATAGCAACACAAAGTGAAAAAAATATTATGGAGTACTAGTTATAGCATTAAATAACAGTGTACAGCACATTAAAGACAGAGATCCCAAATAATATTTTTTTTAAATTAATTAATTTTCAATGCCCTTTCCAATTTAACACCAGGTTGTTGTTTTTTTTTTTCATTTCCAATTATCTTTATATATAGAAAATCAATTCAGTATATAATTAGTAAAGACCTCATCAATTTGTACCCACACAGAAACACAAAATATAAAAATACTTTTCAGTACTAGTTATAGCATTACTTCACATTAGACAACACATTAAGGACAGATCCCACATGGGGTGCAAGTACACAGTGACTCCTGTTGCTAACTTAACAATTTGACACTCCTGTTCATGGCGTCAGATTTCTCCATTTTTTGGTATCCTCTTCTATTTCTTTCTCTAAGGTTTTGTAGTTTTCATTGTAGAGATCTTTTACGTCCTTGGTTAAGTTTATTCCAAGGTATTTGATTGTTTTTGTAGCTATTGTGAATGGGATTCCTCTTAGAAGTTCTTCCTCCGCTCTGTCATTGCCTGTGTATACAAAGGCTGTTGATTTTTGTGCATTGATTTTATATCCTGCTAGTTTGCCAAACTCTTCGAAGAGTTCCAGCAGTCTCTTAGTAGAGTTCTTTGGGTCCCCTAAATAAAGAATCATATCATCTGCAAAGAGGGATAGTTTGAGTTCTTCCTTCCCAATTTGTATCCCTTTAATTTCTTTTTTTTTGCCTAATAGCTCTTGCTAAAACTTCCAGAACTATATTGAATAGCAGTGGTGAGAGTGGGCATCCCTGTCTGGTACCAGATCTCAGCGGAAATGCTTCCAGCATTTACCCACTCAATTGGATGTTGGCTGTGGGTTTTTCATATATTGCTTTGATTGTATTGAGGAATATTCCTTCCATACCCAGCTTGATAAGAGTTTTCATCATGAAAGGGTGTTGTATTTTATCAAATGCTTTCTCTGCATCTATTGAGAGAATCATATGGTTTTTCTTCTGCAGTCTGTTAATGTAGTGTATTACGTTGATTGTTTTGTGAATGTTGAACCATCCCTGCATATCAGGGATAAATCCCACTTGGTCTGGGTGGATGATCTTTCTAATGTGTTGTTGCATTCTATTGGCCAGAATTTTATTGAGTATTTTTGCATCTATGTTCATCAGGGATATTGGTGTGTAATTCTCTATGAATGTTGCATCATTTTCCAGCTTAGGAATTAAGGTGATGCTGGCTTCATAAAAAGAATTTTGGAAGTTTCCCACTTTTTTCGATTGTTTTGAATAGTTTGAGAAGAATTGGAGTTAGTTCTTCTCTAAATGTCTGGTAGAACTCAGCAGTGAATCCATCTGATCATGGGCTTTTCTTTGTTGGGAGGGCCTTTATTACTGTTTCAATTTCTGTGTCAGTTATGGGTCTGTTTAGGTTTTCTATGTCTTCCTGGCTCAATTTAGGTAGGTTGTATGTGTCCTGGAATCTGTCCATTTCTGATCGATTTCCCTGTTTGCTGGCATAGAATCCCTGTAGTAATTTCTGATGATTCTTTTTATTTCTGTGGTGTCTGTTGTTACGTTTCCCTTTTCATCTCTGATCCTATTGATTTGGGTCTTTTCTGTTCTTTTTTTAGTTAGTTGGTCCAATGGGGTGTCAATTTTGTTTATTTTTTCAAAAAACCAGCTCCTCGTTTGGCTGAATTTTTGTAATGTTTTTTTTGGATTCAATCCTGTTGATTTCTTCTTTGATTTTAATTATTTCTCTTCTCCTACTGGGTTTGGCCTTGGTTTGCTGCACATTTTCTAGATCCTTGAGATGACTTGAAAGCTCATCTATTTGGTGCCTTTCCAACTTCTTGATGTAGGCACCTATTGATATAAACTTTCCTCTTAACACTGCTTTTGTTGTATCCCACAGGTTTTGGTACATTGTGCTGTTATCCTCATTTACTTCCAGAATATTTTTGATTTCTCTTTTGATTTCTTCTATGATCCATTGTTCATTCAGGAGCATGTTCTTCAACCTCCATGTGTTTGCACGTGCTCTTGGGATTCCCGAGTTGCTAATTTCCAATTTCATTGCTTTGTGGTCTGAGAAGCTGCATGGTATGATTCTAATTCTTTTGAATTTCCTGAGACTTGCTTTATGGCCTGGTATGTGGTCAGTCCTAGAGAAGTTTCCATGTACTGGTGAGAAGAATGTAGAGTCCTTCGATGTAGGGTGAAATGTTCTGTAGATAGTTATTAGATACATTTGGGCTATAGTGTCATTTAAATCTACTGTCTCCTTGTTGATCTTCTGCCCTGTTGATCTGTCTATCTTTGAGAGTGGAGTATTGAAGTCCCCCAGTACTATTGTATTGGGGTCTAAGTCTCCCTTTAAGTCCCTTAACAAGTCTTTTAAATAAGCTGGTGCCCTGTAATTAGGTGCATATACATTGATAATCGTTATATCTTCCTGTTGAATGGATCCCTTAATCATTAAATAGTGCCCCTCTTTGTCTCTTCTAACAGTTTTTGTGGTAAAGTGTATGTTATCCGATATTAAGATGGCTACGCCTGCTCTTTTTTCATTTCTGTTGGCATGGTATATCTTTTTCCAGCCTTTCACTTTCAGTCTGTATGCATCATTGTTGGACAGATGAGTTTCTTGTAAGCAGCAAAAAGATGGGTTTTGTTCCTTAACCTAATCAGCCAATCAGTGTCTTTTAACTGGACAGTTCAAGCCATTAACATTCAATGTGACTATTGAGAAGGAGTAAGTTTGCCCTGCCATTTGCCAAAGATTTTTTCTAATATATGGTTTGAGACTCCTGTGATCTTTTGCTGTGAGGTTTCCTTCCTTTACCTTCTTTCATATTGGTGACCGTGTTTCTGTGTTTCTGTATGTAACACATCTTTAAGCATCTTTTGCAGGGCTGGATGAGTGGCGACAGATTCTTTCAGTTTCTGTTTGGTCAAAGGTCTTTATTTCACCTTCATTCATAAATGAGAGCTTTGCAGGATATAATATTCTGGGCTGGCAGTTTTTCTCTCTTTGTACCTGGGCTATATCTCGTCATTCTCTCCTAGCTTGTAGGGTTTCTGATGAGAAGTCAGCTGTGAGTCTAATTGGAGATCCTCTGAGAGTAATCTGGCATTTCTCTCTTGCACATTTTAGGATCTTTTCTTTATGTTTCACTGTGGTGAGTTTGGTTACGACGTGTCGTAGTGAGGATCTCTTTTGGTCATGTTTATTATGGGTTCTATGAGCTTCCTGTACTAGAATGTCTCTGTCCTTCTCCAAACCTGGGAAATTTTCTGCTAGTATCTCACTAAAAAGGCCTTCTAATCGTTTCTCCCTCTCCATGCCTTCAGGAACTCCTAGAACCTGAATGTTCGGTTTTTTAAGAGTATCCTGTAGATTCCTGACAGTATTTTTTAGATTTCTGATTTCTTCTTCTATTCTTTGATTTGACTGTTTCCTTTCCTATTCTCTGTCTTCTAATTCTTATATTCTCTCTTCTGCTTCATCCATTCTGTTTTTAAGGCTTTCTAATGTGTTTGTCATCTAATGTGTTTGTCATTTTATCTATTGAGTTTTTCATTTCATTATGGTTTCTTATCACTATCACAGTTTCAAGTTCTATTAGTTGTTTCATTTCATTTTGATTCCTCCTTAATATTTCATTTTCACAAGAGAGATTTTCTATCTTGTCCATTAAGGATTTCTTAGGTTCAAGTATTTGTTTTTGAGAAATTCTTAATGTTCTTATCAATTTTTTGAGATCCGCTTTTTGCATTTCCTCTATCTCTTCATCTTCATAATCTTGCATTTGCGTGTCTTGTTCATTTGGAGGCATCATTGTGTCTTCCTTGCGCTTGTTTCTCAGCTTCTATGTTTGTTGTTTGGCATGTTGGAGATAATTCATTTTTATTTCTTTATTTTTGCTGTGGTGTTTTTTTCTCATTATACTATGCCTCTAAGTGGGCTGTCTGCTTTGATGGATCCTTAGAGGCTGTGATGGGTGTGGCCAGAGAGCTCTGCTTGATTCTTCAGGTTTAAGGCTGTGCAAAAAGTGACTCACCTTGCTCCCTGCTGGATCTCTCTCCTTCTCTCTTTTTTTTTTTTTTGATTCAGTTGGGAAGTAATTCCGAATGGCTGAGTGGAATTAAGGGTAGTTGAAATCTGGCCTCTGTTAATATTCCTTTGATCTACCCCTGGGACCACACAAAGAGTTTATGCAGCTCTAAATGTGTTCTCAAGTTTCATCTTAGACCCATAGTTACTGAGTTTGTGTACTCATTGCTGCTTTACATATGTAAAATGGTGCCTGCTCTTTGTTTTTCTCAAGTGGAGGGAGGGGCCTCTGCCTTTCCCCATTAATGTCTCACGTGTCTGAGGCTTTTGTCTTACCTCCTGCTTGTTCCCATGCTGGGGAGATTCTGCGATTCGGCTCCTGCAAATGGGTTTCCACGCAGTGGGCTCCTTGTAGCTACTCTGCGTCACATCCACTAGATCCGGAAGCGTTTCCTCTGCAGTTTTTTTCTTGAATCTTTTCCTGAGGCTACAGTAATTCCACTTTTATGAAACTTTATTTTCCGGACTATTGGTGCAGGTCCTCACTATCCGCCCTCTTGGCTCCACCCCCTGCATCATATGTTTTATACTTGTTGGTAGAAAAAAACTAAAAACATTTTATATGGTTGTGCTTAAGTTTACTGGTTAAACAAACTACACCATGTTAGATATTTAAGAGGTGTTTTCAAATACATGATTCTTAAAATTTATAGAAGGCATTGACCTTCTGGTAAATGTTTTATTAAGTTGTTATCTAATGGTTGAAACTGTTTGCTAAGTATTCATTTAATATTGCTATTGTCAGCAAGCGATCTAGGATTTGCTCCCTCATTTCTCTATTCTAAGCCCAACTTGTTCTTTCATTTCTCTATTCTCTTCAAGGTAGGAAACTAATTCTATTATGAAGGAATCTGTAGGATGCAAAATTTAATCTTTAGACCTTATAAAAGAGATGACTAACATTTTTCTGTAATAACATAGCCAAACTAAGAGCTTAAATAATAATCTCATAGCTAGATTTATTTCACCATCAGCGAACTAAACAGTAAGCAGAAAAAACCTCCCTTTGAGACCAAAGGGAAAGAAAGTTTTAAAGTGAGAATAGAATTTTCCTCATGGGCATTGTCTACCTTAGAAAAACTACTACAGAACATGCCTGTGACTATAGACTTGTAGTTCAGGCCACTGAAGATTAGAGATGGGACTTGGGCACTCCCTTGACTTGCATCCTCTGGTCTACTTTAACACAAACCAGGAGGAAAAGAAAGCTCGGCATCAGAAGCAATGGGTGGCAGGCCTATTAATGGCTGATCTGTACAGTGATCTACCTTCAAGGAGACCCAACAGGCCAGTCCACTGCAGTGGCTTTCAATGTGGTATGCCTGGGCTTCAGCAGAAGTCAGCTTGTGAAGAGCCCTGGCAGCTCTGCCAAGAGTTGGATCACTGGAAATGGACCTGCCCTGGAGTCGAAGGATGCCCAGGTCAGAGCCACAGATCTTATTGGCTCTAAGCTGAAAAGCCCTTCACTCAGCCCAGCTTCCAAAGTGACCACTGCAGCTGAGGGGATGGTCAAGTAGGGTCAGCAACATTGCAGGCAGAACTGTAAATTTCTTGTTAGAGATGCCACCTGCCTTTACCTAGGCAGCTCTCCTCACAGGCCAGCCAAGTAATGAAAGTCAACAGAGTGCCTTCCCCTGGAGGTTCACACCTCCCTTATGATATACCCCATGTGAAGAGATAGATAGGTCTGGGCCTCTTAACTAACAAGGCCTAAAGCCCAACAGATTATTATCAAGCCACTCTGTCAGGGTCCATTTGCCTCTCAATCAGAAAACTTAATTGTATCTTAGACAGCACCTTTCTTAGCTCCTCTCAAAATGACTCCGTCCTTTGTTCTAGACCCTGTCTGGTGTACTTGGGCCTCATTCCTTTGTAATCATAACCTCTACCTCCAATGGCTCTACTCCCAACCTGTGTGTACTGATGGTCCTCTTCCACACTTAATGCTGTATAATTGTTCAGACCTGGTTAATGCCACTCTCAGGATCATTGGTTACTATCCTCACCCTGTCTTTTATGACCTTGTCTAAATATGACCAGAGTCAGCAAACTCGGAAGGCTTCCATAGCCTTGGTAACTCATGAAGAGAGCCTAGGGTGGTTACTGGTGCCATAAACTAGAGTGCCAATTTGTTGGGTCAACAACAGGAGTCACTGTGCACTTGCTCCTCATGTGGGATCTCTGTCCTTAATGTGCTGTATATTTTGATTAATGCTATAACTAATACTCAAACAATATTTTCACTTTGTATTTCTATGTTGGTGCAAACTGTTGAAATCTTTTCTTAATATATACTAAATTGATCATCTATATATAAAGAGAATTGAAAATGAATCTTGATTTGAATGGAAGGGGAGAGGGAGCGGAAGAGCGGAGGGATGCAGGTGGGAGAGAAGTTATGGGAGGGGGAAGCCATTGTAATCCATAAGCTGTACATTGGAAATTTATATTTATTAAATAAAAGTTAAAAAAAAAACTTGCAAGGCCTAAAGCCCAACAGATTATTATCAAGCCCCTTCTATCAGGTTCTATTTGCCTCTCAATCAGAAAACTTAATTGTAGCTTAGACAGCACCTTTCTTAGCTCCTCTAATAATGACTCTGTCCTTTGTTCTAGACCCTGTCTAGCGTACTTGGGCCTCATTCCTTTGTTTTATTTTTATGTTTTTATTTCTTTAATTTTTTGACAGGCAGAGTGGATAGTGAGAGAGACAGACAGAGAGAAAGGTCTTCCTTTTTGCCGTTGGTTCACCCTCCAATGGCTGCTGCGAATGGCGCATATCGCTGACCCGAAGCCAGGAGCCAGGTGCTTCTCCTGGTCTCCCATGCGGGTGCAGGGCCCAAGGACTTAGGCCATCCTCTACTGCCTTCCTGGGCCACAGCAGAGAGCTGGCCTGGAAGAGGGGCAACCGGGATAGAATCCGGTGCCCCAACCGGAACTAGAACCCAGTGTGCCAGCGCAGCAAGGTGGTGGATTAGCCTGTTAAGCCACAGCTCCACCCGGGCCTCATTCCTTTGTAATCATAACCTCTACTCTACCTCCAATGGCTCTACTCCCAACCTGTGTGTACTGATGGTCCTCTTCCCCACTTAATGCTGTATAATTGTTCAGACCTGGTTAATGCCACTCTCAGGATCATTGGTTACTATCCTCACCCTGTCTTTTATGACCTTGTCTAAATATGATCAGAGTTGGTGAACTAAAAGGCTTCCATAGCCTTGGTAACTCATGAAGAGAGCCTAGGGTGGTTACTGGTGCCATAAACTAGAGTGTCAATTTGTTGGGTCAACAACAGGAGCCACTGTGCACTTGCTCCTCATGTGGGATCTCTGTCCTTAATGTACTGTACATTTTGATTTAATGCTAACTAGTACTCAAACAATATGTTTTATTTTGTGTTTTTATGTGGGTGCAAACTGTTGAAATCTTTACTTAATATATACTAAATTGATCTTCTGTATATAAAGAGAATTGAAGATGAATCTTGATGTGAATGGAAGGGGAGAGGGAGTGGGAGAAGGGAGTAATGCGAGTGGGAGGGAAGTTATGGGAGGGGGAAGCCATTGTAATCCATAAGCTATACATTGGAAATTTATATTCATTAAATAAAGTTAAAAAAAAACAATAGATGCTGGAGAGGATGTGGGGAAAAGGGGACACTAACCCACTGTTTGTGGGAATGCAAACTGGTTCAGCCACTATGGAAGTCAGTCTGGAGATTCCTCAGAAACCTGAATATAACCCTACCATACAACCCAGCCATCCCACTCCTTGGAATTTACCCAAAGGAAATTTAATTGGCAAACAAAAAAGCCATCTGCACATTAATGTTTATTGTAGCTCAATTCACAATAGGTAAGAGCTGGAACCAACCCAAATGCCCATCAACAGTGGACTGGATAAAGAAATTATGGGAGCCAAGATGGCGAGTAGTGAGGTCGCACATTGATAGACCGGGAAAGATAGGTTGATATAAGAGGAATTACAGTAAATACAGGGAAAGCCCCAGGGAAAAAAATGCAGCGGAAACTCCTCTGGATCTAGTGGAGGAGACACAGATGACCTGCGGTGAGAGCAAGGATGCTCACGGCTCCGGCTCTGAGTCTTCATATCCGAACTGGAAGGGGAGGTGAGCTCAGTAATCTGAGACGTTGGCTGGAGAAGCAGCAGACAGAGAGGGAACTGGGCTGGAAGCTGCACAGGGAGAGCTCACCAAACTAACTTCAGGAGATAAGAAAAAGAAATATGGGTGGGGGGGGGACCAGTAAGGACGAGTTTCTCTCTCCGCCCACCTAGCAAAGGTGTGCAAGAGACAAACAGCAGGCACCATTCTCCATATATGTAAAAGGTGCGTGCCCTCAGGGCCGTGCATGACATCAGAGCTGTGGGCAACAGGGCCATGCGCGTGAACTCAGAGCTGAGCTCGAACTAAGTCAAACAGAAAATCCTGACTCTGGTGGGGAGGGTGAGGTGAAATACCAGGACGTTAGGAATTAATAAAAGGGTAGAACTAATGAACTGAAGTGGAGAAAAAAAAATAGAGAGACTGTAGGGTGAGAGAGCTCATGGAGGTCATGTGACTACTCTCCAGAGATGCTACAATTCGGTAACTTTAGCAAACCAGTGGGAAACTGAAGGAGAAACTGAACCCACACTGAGCACAGCACACATACTTTCGGTGACCTGTTGGGAAAAAAAAGCAGATGATTCCTATAACCACAGAAGCCAGAGATTGGAAACTAACTACCATCAATTCTGCTCAGCTGTGTGGTATTACTTCTCTCCTGAAAATAAAGAAATAAATAAAGAGAGAGAGAGAGAGAGAGAGAGAGAGAGAGAGAGAGAGAGAGAGACCTACCATGCCTAACCCTGAAGAACTAAGCAGAGCTCTCTGCCCTCACACATCTCAGGCCACCAAGGCTACTCCAACAGCAAACAGCCCACTTAACACAGTCATAGTAGAACAAGAAAAAAAATACTCTAAGGAAATAATTCAAAGAATTCCTCCAAAATGCCAAGCAATAAACACAGAAACCATGGGAACAAGATCAATGACACATTATGACGCCCCAAAGTGAACAAAACACCCCAGGCCAAGATTATGAAGATGATGAGATAGAAGAAATGCAAGATACGGATTTCAAAAAATTTATGATAAAAACATTTAGAAGTTTTCAAAAGCAAATTCTTGAACTACAGAAATCCTTATTGGACAGGATAGAAAATCTCTCCCATGAAAATGAAATGTTAAGGAGGAACCAAAATGAAATGGAGAACAGGAAAGTGTGATAGTGAAGAGAAATCAAATTGAAATGAAGAACTCAATAGATCAAATGACAAACACATTAGAGAGCCTTAAAAACAGAGTCAGTGAAACAGAAGAGAGAATATCAGATTTAGAAGGCAGAGCACAGGCAAGCATACAGTCAAACCAAAGAAAAGAAGAGGAAATTAGAAATCTAAAAAATATTGTTGGGAATCTACAGGATACTATTAAAAAACCCAACATACGAGTTCTAGGAATTCCTGAAGGCATGGAGAGAGAGAAAGAATTAGAAGGCCTTTTTAGTGAGATACTAGTAGAGAACTTTCCGGGTTTGGAGAAGAACAGAGACATCCAAGTGCAGGAAGCTCACAGAACCCCTCGTAAACATGACCAAAGGAGACCCGGACCACAACACATTGTAATCAAACTCACCACAGTGAAATATAAAGAAAAGATTCTAAAATGTGCAAGAGAGAAACACCAGATTACTCTCAGAGGATCTCCAATTAGACACAGCTGACTTCTCATCAGAAACCCTACATGCTAGGAGGGAATGGCAAGACATAGCCCAGGTGCAAACAGAGAAAAACTGCCAGCCCAGAATATTATATCCTGCAAAGCTCTCATTTATGAATGAAGGTGAAATAAAGACCTTTCATAGGAAACAGAAATTGAAAGAATTTGTTGCCACTCGTCCGGCCCTGCAAAAGATGCTTAAAGATATGTTACACTCAGAAACACGGAAACACGGCAATCAATATGAAAGAAGGTAAAGGAAGAAAACCTACCAGTAAAAGATCATAGAAAACTCAAAGCATATACTAGAAAATATCTTTGGAAAAATGGCAGGGCAAAGTTACTACCTATCCATAGTCACATGGAACTTAATCGATTGAAATCTAAACTTAAAAGGCAAAGACAGGCTGAGTGGATTAAGGAACAAAACCCATCTATTTGCTGCCTACAAGAAACACATCTGTCCAACATAGAAGCATACAGACTGAAAGTGAAAGGTTGGAAAAAGATATTCCACAACAGAAACCAAAAAAACGCAGGTGTACCCATATTAATATCACACAAAGTAAACATTAACACAAATCTGTTAAGAGAGACAAAGAGGGGCACTATATAATGATAAAGGGTTCAATTCAACAGGAAGATGGAACTATTATAAATATATATGCACCTAATTACAGGGCATCGGTTTATATAAAAGATATGTTAAGGGACTTAAAGGGAGACTTAGACCCAATACAATAGTACTGGGAGACTTCAATACTCAACTCTCAGAAATAGACAGATCATCCGAACAGAAGATCAACAAAGAAACAGCAGATTTAATCGATACTATTGCCCAAATGATTCCAACAGATATCTACAGAACTTTCAATCCTACATCTAAAAGGATTTTATGTTCCAAAGCAAAGCCGGAGGCATCACAATACCAGATTTCAGGGTATACTACAGGGCAGTTGTTATCAAAACAGCATGGTACTGGTACAGAAACAGATGGAGAGACCAATGGAACAGAATACAAACACCAGAAATCAACCCAAACATCTAAGCCAACTCATATTTGATCAAAGATCCAAAACCAATCCCTGGAGTAAGGACAGTCTATTCAAGAAATGGTGCTGGGAAAATTGGATTTCCACATGCAGAAGCTTGAAGCAAGACCCCTACCTTACGCCTTACACAAAAATTCACTAAACATGGATCAAAAATTTAAATCTACAACCAGACACCATCAAATTATTAGAGAGCATTAAAGAAACCCTGCAAGATATAGGCACAGGCAAAGACTTCTTGGAAAAGACCCCAGGAGCACAGGCAGTCAAAGCCAAAATTAACATTTGGGATTGCATCAAATTGAGAAGTTTCTGTACTTCAAAAGAAATAGTCAGGAAAGTGAAGAGGCAACCGACAGAATGGGAAAAAATATTTGCAAACTACACTACAGAAAAAGGGTTGATAACCAGAATCTACAAACACATCAAGAAAATCCACAACAACAAAACAAACAACCCACCTAAGAGATGGGCCAAGGACCTCAATGGACATTTTTCGAAAGAGGAAATCCAAATGGCCAACACACACATGAAAAAATGTTCAAGATCACTAGCCATCAGAGAAATGCAAATCAAAACCACAATGAGGTTTCACCTCACCCCGGTGAGAATAGCTCACATTCAGAAATCTACCAACAACAGATGCTGGAGAGGATGTGGGGAAAAGGGGACACTAACCCACTATTGGTGGGAATGCAAACTGGTTCAGCCACTATGGAAGTCAGTCTGGAGATTCCTCAGTAACCTGAAAGTAACCCTACCATTCAACCCAGCCATCCCACTCCTTGGAATTTACCCAAAGGAAATTAAATTGGCAAACACGAAAGCCATCTGCACACTAATGTTTATTGTAGCTCAATTCACAATAGCTAAGACCTGGAACCAACCCAAATGCCCATCAACAGTAGACTGGATAAAGAAATTATGGGACATATACTCTATAGAATACTATACATCAGTCAAAAACAATAAAACTCGGTCATTTGCAATAAGATGGAGGAATGTGGAAAACATCATGCTGAGTGAATTAAGCCAGTCCCAAAGAGACAAATTTCATTTGTTCCCCTGATCGGCAACAACTACTGAGCACCAAAGGGTAACCTGTGGAAGTGTAATGGACACTATGAGAAATAGTGACTTGATCAGCTCCTGTCCTGACTTTAGATGTACAATGTAACACTTTATCCTTTTTAGTATTTGTTTGTAAACTCTGTAATTAACACACAATTATTCTGAGATGTCTAATTCTTAACTGAAAAATGATCCCGGTTAAATAGAAGAATGAGAAAAGGAGAGAGGAGATGTATAATAGGGGACATGCTCAATTGGATTTGCCCCAAATGATAGAGTTAGAAAAGTGCCAGGGGACTCCAATACAATCCCATCAAGGTGGCATGTACTAATGCCATCTCACCAGCCCAGGTGCTCAATTTCAGTTCACAACCGATGGCTCTGATAGGCCTAAGAGTCAAAGGGATCACACAAACAAGACAAGTGTCTGCTTATACTAACATATAAAAACAAAGGGAGAGAAGGATCCAACATGGGAACGGGGAGGCACAGCAGACTCATAGAATGACAGATGTCCTAAATAGCACTCTGGCCTCAGAATCAGCCCTTAAGGCATTTGGATCTGGCTGAAGAGCCTTGAGAGTATTTTAGGCATGGAAAACCAAGACACGCTGGGGAAAAAAAAATATGAAGAAGAAGAAGACCTAAATGAAGGGTCTCAGTGAGTGTGATCCCAGTGGAAAGAACGGGGCCATCAAAGTAGGAGGTGCCTTTCTCTGAAGGGAGAACTTCCACTTTGACTATGGCCTTGTCGGAATGGGATCGAAGTTGGCAAACTCTAAAGTCTTCCATAGCCTCGGCAACTCATGGCTAGATCCTAGGGAGATTACTGACACCATAACAAGAGTGTTAAATTGTTAAATCAGCATCAAGAGTCACTGTGTACTTACGTCCCATGTGGTGAAGTAATGCTATAACTAGTACTAAAACAGTATTCTTACACTTAGTGTTTCTGTGTGGGTGCAAACTGATGAAATCTTTACTTAGTATATACTGAAGCGATCATCTGTATATACAGATAATTGAAAATGAAAAAAAACCTTGGTTTTAAATTGGAAATTACATAGAAAAATAATCAATCATTTAAAAAAAATCTTAAAGAATCTCGGTCATTAATGTGATATACACTGTTATTTAGTGCTATAACCAGTACTCCAACAGTATTATTTCACTTTGTGTTGCTATGGGAAGGCAAACTGTTGAAATCTATATATATGCTGCCAACACCCATCACAGCCCCTAAGGATCCATCAAAGCAGACAGCTAACTTAGAGGCATAGTATAATGAGAAAAAAACACCACAGCAAAAAATAAAAAAAAAACATAAATTATCTCCAACATGCCAAATAACAAAGATAAAAGCTGAGTAACAAGAGCAGGGAAGACACTATGATGCCTCCAAATGAACAAGACATGCCAATGCAAGATTATGAAGATGAAGAGATAGAGGAAATGCAAGAAGCAGATCTCAAAAAATTGATAAGAACATTAAGAAGTTCTCAAAAACAAATACTTGAACTACAGAAATCCTTAATGGACAAAATAGAAAATCTCTCTCGTGAAAATGAAATATTAAGGAGGAATCAAAATGAAATGAAGCAACTAGAAGAACATGAAATTGTGATAGTGACAAAAAACCACAATGAAATGAAGAACTCAATAGATCAAATGGCACACACATTAGAGAGCCTTAAAAACAGAATGAGTGAAGCAGAAGAGAGAATATCAGAATTAGAAGACAGAGAACAGGAAAGGAAACAGTCAAATCAAAGAATAGAAGAAGAAATCAGAAATCTAAAAAATACTGTCAGGAATCTACAGGATACTCTTAAAAAACCCAACATTCAGGTTCTAGGAGTTCCTGGAGGCATGGAGAGAAACGATTAGAAGGCCTCTTTAGTGAGATACTAGCAGAAAATTTCCCAGGTTTGGAGAAGGGCAGAGACATCCTAGTACAGGAAGCTCATAGAACCCCTAATAAACATGATCAAAAGAGATCTTCACCACGACATGTCGTGATCAAACTCACCACGTGAAACACAAAGAAAAGATCCTAAAATGTGCAAGAGAGAAACGTCAGATTACTCTTAGAGGATCTCCAATTAGACTCACAGCTGACTTCTCATCAGAAACCCTACAATCTAGGAGAGAATGGCGAGATATAGCCCAGGAACTAAGAGAGAAAAACTGCCAGCCCAGAATATTATATCCTGCAAAGCTCTCATTTGTGAATGAAGGTGAAATAAAGACTTTTCACACCAAATAGAAACTGAAAGAATCTGTCGCCACTCATCCAGCCCTGCAAAAGATGCTTAAAGATGTGTTACATACAGAAACACAGAAACACGGTCACCAATATGAAAGAAGATAAAGGTAGGAAACCTCACAGCAAAAGATCACAGGAATTTCAAACCATATATTAGAAAAAATCTTTGGCAAATGGCAGGGCAAACTTACTCCTTCTCAATAGTCACATTGAATGTTAATGGCTTGAACTGTCCAGTTAAAAGACACTGATTGGCTGATTGGGTTAAGGAACAAAACCCATCTTTTTGCTGCTTACAAGAAACTCATCTTTCCAACAATGATGCATACAGACTGAAAGTGAAAGGCTGGAAAAATATATAACACGCCAACAGAAATGAAAAAACAGTGGGTGTAGCCATCTTAATATCGGACAACATAAACTTTACCACAAAAACTGTTAGGAGAGACAAAGAAGAGCACCATATAATGATTAAGGGATCCATTCAACAGGAAGATATAATGATTATCAATGTATATGCACCTAATTACAAGGCACCAGCTTATTTAAAAGACTTGTTAAGGGACTTAGAGGGAGACTTAGACCCCAATACAATAGTACCGGGGGACTTCAATACACCACTCTCAGAGATAGACAGATCAACAAAACAGAAGATCAACAAGGAGACAGTAGATTTAAATGACACTGTAGCTCAAATGGACCTAACAGATATCTGCAGAACTTTTCATCCTACATCTAAGGACTTTACATTCCTCTCAGCACTACATGGAACTTTCTCTAGGATTGACCACATACTAGGCCATAAAGCAAGTCTCAACAAATTCAAAAGAATTAGAATCATACTATGCAGCTTCTCAGACCACAAAGGAATGAAATTGGAAATTAGCAACTCGGGAATCCCTAGAACACATGCAAACACATGGAAGTTGAACAACATGCTCCTGAGTGAACTTTGGGTCATAGAAGAAATTAAAAGAGAAATCAAAAATTCTCTGGAAGTAAATGAGGATAACAGCACAACATACCAAAACCTGTGGGATACAACAAAAGCAGTGTTAAGAGGAAAGTTTATATCAATAGGTGCCTACATCAAGAAATTGGAGAGGCATTAAATAGATGAGCTTTCAACTTATCTCAAGGATCTAGAAAATCTGCAGCAAACCAAACGAAAAAGCCAGTAGGAGATGAGAAATAATTAATATCAAAAAAAGAAATTAAAAGGATTGAATCCAACAAAACATTACAAAAAATCAGCCAAACAAGGAGCTGTTTTTTTGAAAAAATGAACAAATTGACACCCCATTAGCCCAACTCACTAAAAAAAGAAAAGAAAAGACCCAAATCAATAGGATCAGAGATGAAAAGGGAAACATAACAACAGACACCACAGAAATAAAAAGAATCATCAGAAATTACTACAAGGACTTGTATGCCAGCAAACAGGGAAATCTATCAGAAATGGACAGATTCTTGGACACATACAACCTACCTAAATTGAGCCAAGAAGACATAGAAAACCTAAACAGACCCATAACTGACAAAGAAATTGAAACAGTAATAAAGGACCTCCCAACAAAAAAAGCCCATGATCAGATGGATTCACTGCTGAGTTCTACCAGACATTTAGAGAAGAACTAACTCCAATTTTTCTCAAACTATTCAAAACAATCTAAAAAGAGGGAATCCTCCCAAATTCTTCCTATGAAGCCAGCATCACCTTAATTCCTAAGCTGGAAAATGATGCAACATTCATAGAGAATTACACAACAATATCCCTGATGAACATAGATGCAAAAATACTCAATAAAATTCTGGCCAATAGAATGCAACAACACATAAGAAAGATCATCCACCCAGACCAAGTGGGATTTATCCCTGATATGCAGGGATGGTTCAACATTCACAAAACAATCAACGTAATACACTACATCAACAGACTGCAGAAGAAAAACCATATGATTCTCTCAATAGATGCAGAGAAAGCATTTGATAAAATACAACACCCTGTCATGATGAACACTCTAAGCAAACTGGGTATGGAAGGAACATTCCTCAATATAATCAAAGCAATATATGAAAAACCTATGGCCAACATCCAATTGAGTGGGTAAATGCTGGAAGTATTTCCGCTGAGATCTGATACCAGACAGGGATGCCCACACACACCACTGCTATTCAATATAGTTCTGGAAGTTTTAGCAAGAGCTATTAGGCAAAAAAAAGAAATTGAAGGGATACAAATTGGGAAGGAAGAACTCAAACTATCCCTCTTTGCAGATGATATGATTCTTTATTTCGGGGACCCAAAGAACTCTACTAAGAGACTATTGGAACTCATTGAAAAGTTTGGCAAAGTAGCAGGATATAAAATCAATGCACAAAAATCAACAGCCTTTGTATACACAGACAATGCCACAGATGAGAAAAAACTTCTAAGATCAATCCCATTCATAATAGATACAAAAACAATCAAATACCTTGGAATAAACTTAACCAAAGACGTTAAAGATCTCTACGATGAAAATTACAAAACCTTAAAGAAAGAAATAGAAGAGGATACCAAAAAATGGAGAAATCTTCCATGCTCGTGGATTGGAAGAATCAATATCATCAAAATGTCTATTCTCCCAAAAGCAATTTATACATTCAATGCAATACCAATCAAGATACCAAAGACCTTCTTCTCAGATCTGGAAAAAAATGATGCTGAAATTCATATGGAGACACAGAAGACCTCGAATAGCCAAAGCAATCTTGTACAACACAAACAAACTGGAAGCATCACAATACCAGATTTCAGGACATACTACAGGGCAGTTGTTATCAAAACAGCATGGTACTGGTACAGAAACAGATGGATAGACCAATGGAACAGAATAGAAATTGCAGAAATCAATCCAAAGATCTAGAGCCAACTTACATTTGAACAAAGATTCAAAACTAATCCCTGGAATAAGGACAGTCTATTCAAGAAATGGTGCTGGGAAAATTGGATTTCCACGTGCAGAAGCTTGAAGCAGACCCCTACCTTGCACGTTACACAAAAATTCACTCAACATGGATTGAAGACTTAAATCTACGACCCAAAACCATCAAATTATTAGAGAGCATTGGAGAAACCCTGCAAGATATAGGTACAGGCAAAGACTTTTTGGAAAAGACCCCAGGAGCACAGGCAGTCAAAACCAAAATTAACATTTGGGATTGCATCAAATTGAGAAGTTTCTGTACTTCAAAAGAAATAGTCAGGAACGTGAAGAGGCAACCGACAGAATGGGAAAAATATTTGCAAACTATACTACACTTAAAGGGTTGATAACCAGAATCTACAAAGAAATCAAGAAAATCCACAACAACAGAACAAACAACCCACTTAAGAGATGGGCCAAGGACCTCAATAGATATTGTTCGAAAGAGGAAATCCAAATGGCCAACAGACACATGAAAAAATGTTCAAGATCACTAGCAATCAAGGAATTGCATATCAAAACCAAAATGAGGTTTCACCTCACCCCGGTGAGAATGGCTCACATTCAGAAATCTACCAACAACAGATGCTGGAGAGGATGTGGGGAAAAAAGGGACACTAACCCACTGTTGGTGGGAATGCAAACTGGTTAAGCCTCCTGGAAGTCAGTCTGGAGATTCCTCAGAAACCTGAACATAACCCTGCAATATAACCCAGCCATCCCACTCCTTGGAATTTAACCAAAGAAAATTAATTTGGAAACAAAAAAGCCATCTGCACACTAATGTATATTGCAGCTCAATTCACAATAGCTAACACCTGGAATCAACCCAAATGCCCATCAACAGTAGACTGCATAAAGAAATAATGGGACATGTACTCTATAGAATACTATACAGCAGTAAGAAATAATGAAACCCAGTCATTTGCAACAAGATGGAGGAATCTGGAAAACATCATGCTGAGTGAATTGAGCCAGTCCCAAAGAGATAAATTTCATTTGTTTTCCCTGATTGGCGACAACTGAGCACCAAAGGGGAAACCTGTTGAAGTGAAATGAACACTATAAGAAACTATGACCTGATCAGCTCTTGTCCTGACTCTAGAGGTACAATGTAATACTTTATCCTTTTTAGTATTTGTTCTTGTTCTTGTTGTTGTTGTTCTAGTACCAGTGGTTGAACTCTGTGATTAACACACAATTATTCTTAGGTGTTTAAATTTTAACTGAAAAGTGATCCCTGTTAAATTTAAGAGTGGAAAAAGGGAGGGAGGAGATGTACAATTTGGGAAATGCTCAATCGGTCTTGCCGCAAATGATGGAATTAGAAATGTGCCAGGGGATTCCAACACAATCCCATCAAGGTGGCATGTACCAATGCCATCTCATTAGTCCAAGTGATTAATTTCAGTTCACAACCGATGGCTCTGATAGGTCTAAGAGTCAAAGGGATCACACAAACAAGACAAGTGTCTGCTAATACTAACTGATAGAATCAAAAAGGGAAGAAAGATCCAACACGGGAAATGGATTCACAGCAGACTCATAGAATGGCAGATGTGCTAAACAACACTCTGGCCTCAGAATCAGCCCTTGGGGCAGTCGGATCTGGCGGAAGAGCCCATGAAAGTGTTGTAGGCATGGAAAGCCAAGACACCATGGAAAAGAAAAAAAAAAGAAGAAGACCTATATGAGGATCTCTGTGAGGGAGATCCCAGTGGAAAGAACGGGGCCATCAAAGAAGGAAGTACCATTCTCTGAAGGGAGGAGAGAACTTCCATTTTGACTATGACCCTATAGGAATAAGATCAAAGTCGGTGAACTCTAAAGGCTTCCATAGCCCTGGCAATTCATGACTAGATCCTAGGGAGATTACTGACGCCATGAACAGGAGTGTCAAATTGTTAAGTCAGCAACAGGAGTCACTGTGTACTTACATCCCATGTGGGATCTGTCCTTAATGTGCTGTGTAATTTGCAGTGATGCTATAACTAGTACTGAAACAGTATTTTTACACTTTGTGTTTCTGCATGGGTACAAACTGATGTCATCTTTACTAATTATATACTCAACCGAACTTCTGTATATAAAGATAATTGGAAATGAAAAAAAAAAAACAACCTGGTGTTAAATTGGAGATGGCATAGAAAATTAATTTTTTAAAAAATGTTATGTGGTATCTCTGTCTTTAATGTGCTGTACACTCTTATTTGATGCTATAACTAGTACTCCAACAGTATTTTTTTTCTTCACTATGTGTTGCTATATGGGGGCAAACTGTTGAAATCATTACCTAATATATACTAAACTGATCTTCTGTATATAAAGAGAATTGAAAATGAATCATGATGTGATTGGAAGGAGAGGGAGCAGGAAAGAGGAGGGTTGCGGGTGGGAGGGAAGTTTTGGGAGGGGGAAGCCATTGTAACCCATAAGCTGTACTTTGGAAATTTATATTCATTAAATAAAAGTTTAATTTAAATAAAAGATATATATATAGATATATAGATATATATATATATATATATATATATATATATATATATATATATACACTAAACTGATTTTCTATATATGAAGAGAATTGAAAATGAATCTTGATGGGAATGGAAGGTGAGAGCGAGTGGGAAAGGGAGGGTTGCAGGTGGGGGGAAAGCGGTGGGGGGAGAATTTGTAATCCATAAGCTGTACTTTGGAAATTTATATTCACTAAATAAAAAAAATCTTAAAAAAAAAAGATTTTACATTCTTCTCAGCAGTGCATGGAACCTTCTCGAGTATTGACCACATACTAGGCCATAAAGCAAATCTCAGAAAATTTAAAAGAATTAGAATCATACCATGCAGCTTCCTAGACCACAGCAAAATGAAGGTGGAAATTAGCAACTCAGGAATCCCTAGAAAATATGCAAAAACCTGGAGACTGAACAATATAATCCTGAATGAATAATGGGTCATAGAAAAAATTAAAAGAGAAATCAAAAATTTTCTGGAAGTAAATGAAGATAACAACACAACATATCAAAACTTATGGGATACAGCAAAAGCAATGTTAAGAGGAAATTTATATCAATAGGTGCCTACATCAAGAAATTGGAAAGGCACCAAATAGATGAGCTTTCAAGTCATCTCAAGGATCTAGAAAATCTGCAGCAACCAAACCCAAATCCAGAAGGAGAAGAGAAATAATTAAAATCAACGAAGAAATCAACAGGATTGAATCCAACAAAACATTACAAAAATCAGCCAAGCGAAGAGCTGGTTTTTTGAAAAAATATATAAAATGACACACCATTTCTCAACTAACTAAAAAAAGAAAAGACCCAAATCAATAAAATCAGAGATGAAAATAGAAACGTAACAACAGACACCACAGAAATAAAAAGAATCATCAGAAATTATTACAAAGAGTGTTATGCCAATAAACAGGGAAATCTATCAGAAATGGACAGATTCCTGGACACATGCAATCTGCCTAAATTGAACCAGGAAGACATAGAAAACCTAAATAGGCCCATAACTGAGACAGAAAATGAAACAGTAATATAGGCCCTCCGAACAAAGAAAAACCAAGGGCCAGATGGATTCACTCCTGAATTCTACCAGACATTTAAAGAAGAATTAACTCCATTTCTTCTCAAACTATACAGAACAATTTAAAAAGAGGATAGCCTCCAAAATTCTTTCTATGAAGCCACCATCACCTTAATTCCTAAGCCAGAAAAAGATGCAGCATTGAAAGAGAATTACAGACGAATATCCCTGATGAACATATACACAAAAATCCTCAATAAAATTCTGGCCAATAGAATACAACAACACATCAGAAAGATCATCCACCCAGACCAAGTGTGATTTACCCCTGGTATGCAGGGATGGTTCAAAGTTAACAAAACAATCAATGTGATACACTACATTAACAGACTGCAGAAGAAAAACCATATGATTCTCTCAATAGGTGCAGAAAAAGCATTTAATAAAATACAACACCCTGTCATGATGAACACTCTAAGCAAACTGTGTATAGAAGGAACATTCCTCAATACAATCAAAGCATTTTATGCAAAACACATGGCCAACATCCTATTGAATGGGAAAAATTGGAAGCATTTCCACTGAGATCTGGTACCAGACGGGGATGCCCATAATCACCACTGCTATTCGATATAGTTCTGGAAGTTTTAGCAAGAGGTACTAGGCAAGAAAAAGAAATTAAAGGGATACAAACTGGGAAGGAAGAACTCAAACTATCCCTCTTTGAAGATGATATGATTCTGTATTTAGGGGACCCAAAGAACTCTACTAAGAGACTATTGGAACTCATCGAAAAGTTTGGCAAAGTAGCAGGATATAAAATCAGTGCACAAAAATCAACAGCCTTTGTATACACAGGCAATGCCATGACTGAGGAAAAACAGCTAAGATCAATGCCATTCACAATAGCTACAAAAACAAATACCTTGGAATAAACTTAACCAAGGACGTTAAAGATCTCTACGATGAAAATTACAAAACCTTAAAGAAAGAAATAGTAGAGGATACCAAAAAATGGAAATCTTCCATTCTCATGGATTGGAAGAATCAATATCATCAAAATGTCCATTCTCAAGAAGAGAGCGAGTGGGAAAGGGGAGGGTTGTGGGTGGGGGGAAGTTCTGGTGGGGAAGCCTTTGTAATCCATAAGCTGTACTTTGGAAATTTATATTCACTAAATAAAAAAAATAAAAAATAAATGTCCATTCTCCCAAAAGCAATTTACAGATTCAATGCAACACCAATCAAGATACCAAAGACATTCTTCTCAGATGCTGAAATTCATATGGAGACACAGAAGACCTCGAATAGCCAAAGCAATCTTCTACAACAAAAACAAAGCCGGAGGCATCACAATACCAGATTTCAGGACATACTACAGGGCAGTTGTTATCCAAACAGCATGGTACTGGTACAGAAACAGATGGAGAGACCAATGGAACAGAATAGAAACACCAGAAATCACTGGCGCCTTGGCTCATTAGGCTAATCCTCCGCCTTGCGGCGCCAGCACACCGGGTTCCAGTCCCAGTCAGGGCACCGATCCTATTCCGGTTGCCCCTCTTCCAGGCCAGCTCTCTGCTGTGGCCAGGGAGTGCAGTGGAGGATGGCCCACGTCCTTGGGCCCTGCACCCCATGGGAGACCAGGAGAAGCAACTGGCTCCTGTCATTGGATCAGCGCGGTAGTTGGCCGCAGCGTACCTACCGTGGCGGCCGTTGGAGGGTGAACCAATGGCAAAAGGAAGACCTTTCTCTCTGTCTCTCTCTCACTGTCCACTCTGCCTATCAAAATTAAAAAAAAAGAAAAAGAAACACCAGAAATCAATCCAAACATCTACAGCCAACTCATATTTGATCAAGGGTCCAAAACCAATCCCTGGAGTAAGGACAGTCTATTCAATAAATGGTGCTGGGAAAATTGGATTTCCACGTGCAGAATCATGAAGCAAGTCCCCTACCTTTCACATTATACAAAAATTCACAATATGGATTAAAGAGTTAAATATATGACCTGACACCACCAAATTATTAGAGAGCATTGTAGAAACCCTGCAATATATTGGTACCGGCAAAGACTTCCTAGAAAAGATCCGGCATGCTCAGGCAGTCAAAACCAAAATTAACTATTTGGTTTGCATCAAATTGAGAAGTTTCTGTACTGCAAAAGAAACAGTCAGGAAAGTGAAAGGGAACCAACAGAATGGGAAAAAATATTTGCAAACTATGCTACCGATAAAAGGTTGATAACCAGAATCAACAAAGAAATCAAGAAAATCCACAACAACAAAACAAACAACCCACTAAAGAGTTGGGCCAAGGCCTCAACAGACACCTTTCCAAAGAGGAAATTCAAATGGCCAACAGACACATAAAGAGATGATCAAGATCACTAGCAATCAGGGAAATGCAAATCAAAACCACAATGAAGTTTCACCTCACCCCAGTGAGAATGGCTCACATTCAGAAATCTAACAACAACAGATGATGGAGAGGATGTGGGGAAAAAGGGACACTAACCCACTATTGGTGGGAATGCAAACTGGTTCAGCCACTATGGAAGTCAGTCTGGAGATTCCTCAGTAGCCTGAAAGTAACCCTACCATTCAACCCAGCCATCCCACTCCTTGGAATTTACCCAAAGGAAATTAATTTGGCAAACAAAAAAGGCATCTGCACATGAATGTTTATTGCAGCTCAATTCACAAGAGCTAAGGCTTGGAATCAACCCAAATGCCCATCAACAGTAGACTGGATAAAGAAATTATGGGACATGTACTCCATAGAATACTATGCAGCAGTCAAAAACAATGAAATCCAGTCATTTGCAACAAGATATAGCAATCTGGAAAATATCATGCTGAGTGAATTAAGCCAGTCCCAAAGGGACAAATATCATATATTCTCCCGGACTGGCAACAACTAACTGAGCTCCAAGGGGGAAACCTGTTCAAGTGAAATGGACACTATGAGGAACAGTGACTTGATCAGCTCTTGTGTTGACTGCTGATGTACAATGTAATACTTCATCCATTTTAACATTTTTTTCTCTGTTTTGTTCTAGCACTATTTGTTGAACTCTGTAATTAACACACAATTATTCTTAGGTGTTTAAAGCTTAACTGAAAAGTGATCCCTGTTAAACATAAGACTTGGAATAAGAGAGGGAGGAGATGTACAATTTGGGACATGCTCCATCGGACTTGACCCAAATGGTGGAGTTAGAAATGTCCCAGAGGATTCCAATACAATCCCATCAGGGTGGCATGTACCAATGCCATCTCACTAGTTGAAGTAATCAATTTAGGTTCACAAATGATCACACTGAAAGGTCTAACAGTCAAAGGGATCACACAAACAAGACTAGTTTTTGCTAACATTAACTGATAGATTCAAAAAAGGAGAGAACGATCCAACATGGGAAGCTGGAGACACAGCATCTCATAGAATGGCAGATGTGCTAAACAGCACTCTGGCTTCAGAATCAGTCCTTAAGACATTCAGATCTGGCTGAAGAGCCCATGAGAGTATTTTAGGCATGGAAATCCAAGACACTGTGGCAAAACAAAAAAAGAAGAAGAAGACCTAACTGAAAGATCTCTTCGAATGAGATCCCAGTGGAAAAAACGGTGCCATCCAAGAAGGAGGTCCCTTTCTCTGAAGGGAGGAGAGAACTTCCATTTTGACTATGACCCTATTGGAATAAGATCAAAGTTGGCGAACCCTAAAGGCTTCCATAGCCTTGGCAACTCATTACTAGAGCCTAGGGAGATTACTGATGCCATAAACAAGAGTGTCAAATTGTTAAGTCAACAACAGGAGTCACTGTGTACTTACTTATCATGTGGGATCTGTCCTTAAATAAGGGTCCAATGTGAAGTATTGCTATAACTAGTACTGAAACAGTATTCTACACTTTGTGTTTCTGTGTGGATGCAAACTGATGAAATCTTTACTTAATATATACTAAATCAATATTCTGTATATAAAGATAATTGAAAATGGATCTTGATGTGAATGTAATGGGAGAGGGAGTGGGAGATGGGAGGGGTTTGAGGGGGAGGGAAGTTGTGCTTGGGGGGAAGCCATTGTAATCCATAAACTGTACGTTGGAAATTTATTTTTAATAAATAAAAAATTTAAAAAAAGAAATTATGGGACATGTACTCTATAGAATACCATATAGCAGTCAAAAACAATGAAATCCGGTCATTACAACAAGTTGGAGGAATCTGGAAGACATCATGCTGAGTGAATTAAGCCAGTCCCAAAGAACAGATATCATTTGTTTTCCCTGATCAGTGACAACTAACTGAGCTCCAAAGGGGAAACCTGTTCAAGTTAAATGGACACTATGAGAAACAGTAACTTGATCAGCTCTTGTGCTGACAGCTGTTGTACAATGTAATACTTTATCCATTTTAGTATTTGTTTTTGGTCTAATACTAGTGGTTGAACTCTGTAATTAACACACAGTTATTCTTAGGTGTTTAAATCTTAACTGAAAAATGATCCCTGTTAAATATAAGAGTGAGAAAAAGGGAGGGAGGAGATGTACAATTTGGGACAGGCTCAATCGGACTTTTCCCAAATGATGGAGTTAGAAACATGCCAGGGGATTCCAATACAATCCCATCAAGGTTGCTTTTACCAATGCCATCTCACTAGTCCACGTGATCAATCTCAGCTCACAATTGATGGCTCTGATAGGTCTAAAAGTCAAAGGGATCACAAAAACAAGACTAGTGTCTGTGAATAATAACTGATAGATTCAAAAAGGGAGAGAATGATCCAACATTGGAAGTGGGAGACACAGCAGAGTCATAGATGGCAGATGTGCTGAACAGCACTCTGGTCTCAGAATCAGCCCTTAAGGCATTCGGATCTGGCTCAAGAGCCCATGAGAGTTTTAAGCATGGAAGGCCAAGACACTCTTGCAAAAGAAAGAAAGAAAGAAAGAAAGAAAGAAAGAAAGAAAGAAAGAAAGAAAGAAAGAAAGAAAGAAAGAAAGAAAGAAAGAGAAGGAAGGAGGGAGGGAGGGAGGGAGGGAGGGAGGGAGGGAAGGAGGGAGGGAGGGAGGGAGGGAGGGAGGGAGGGAAGGAAGGAAGGAAGGAAGGAAGGAAGGAGGGAAGGAAGGAAGGAAGATCTAGATGAAAGATCTCAGCGAGTGAGATGCCAGTTGAAAAAACGGGGCCATCAAAGAAGGAGGTACCTATCTCTGAAGGAAGGAGAGAATTTCCACTTTGACTATACCCTGTCAGAATAAGATCAAAATCGGTGAACCCTAAAGGCTTCCATAGCCTCAGCTACTCATGACTAGAGCCTAGGGAGATTACTGATGCCATAAACAAGAGTGTTAAATTGTTAAATCAACATCAGGAACGTCTGTGTACTTACATCTCATGTGGGATCTGCCCTTAATGGGTTGCCCAATATGAAGTAATGCTATAACTAGTACTGAAACTATTTTTACACTTAGTGTTTCTGTGTGGGTGCAAACTGATGAAATCTTTACTTGGTATATACTGAATCAATCTCCTGAATATAAAGATAATTGAAAATGAAAAAAAGAGAAACTTGGCATTAAATTGGAAATTTCATAGAAAATTAATCAATTTTTTTGACAGGCAGAGTGGACAGTGAGAGAGAGAGACAGAGATAAAGGTCTTCCTTTGCCGTTGGTTCACTCTCCAATGGCCTCCGCGGTAGGTGCTCTGCAGCTGGCGCACCACACTGATCCAATGGCAGGAGCCAGGTGCTTCTCCTGGTCTCCCATGGGGTGCAGGTCCCAAGGACTTGGGCCATCCTCCACTGCAATTTTTTAAAAAAATATCATGTAGGATCTCTGCCATTCGTGTGCTGTACACTGTTATTTAATGCTATAATTAGTACTCCAACAGTATTATTCACTTTGTGTTGCTATGTGGGGGCAAACTTTTGAAATCTTTATTTAATGTATAATAAATTGATCTGTATATAAAGAGAATTGAAAATGAATCTTGATTTGGATGGAAGGGGGAAGAGAGCGGGAAAGGGGAGGGTTGCGGGTGGGAGGGAAGTTATGGGGGGGAAGCCATTGTAATCCATAAGCTGTACTTTGGAAATTTATATTCATTAAATAAAAGCTTTTAAAAAATCATTAGCCAAATATTAGCTCATATGTTTGTCTTCATGTTTTTTTTCTTATGCTTGTTTTAAGTATGAAAAAGAAAATTTATATTAATGTAAAAGTACAATTCATATCCAAATGTAGATTTCTTGATAAGCAAGAGAAAACCTCTAGAAATGTTAGAAAGTATGAAAATGAATTTGTGTTAAGCACTTTGGCTACTTAAAATGTTTCCAAAATATTATTAAAATTTATCTCATGAAAAAAAAAAAGAATAGTCAGTGGGGCCAGTTGACCTTAGATTTTAATTCTTCAAATGTCTGTGCTCAGTAAACATTTTCTCTTAGTAAAATTAATAGCTTCAGTCACTTCTCTATTGTGTAGAAAAGCTGACCAGACACATGGAGGGAACTCAGCACTTTTTAAAAGTGAAATTCAGGAGCATAAGAACTTTTCTAACATTTGTATAGACTGATCTCAGTTGACAAGAATTTCCAGGAACATGTTCATAAAAATGACCATTGTGGTTTTTCTTTTATATGTATAGTCTAAATATGAGAATGGAATAAGATAACTCAAGAGCATATTAAGACTATTGAGTCACATTATGACACAACTTATCTTCAACTAAATCTAGGAAGAAAATAGAAGTCAACATTCATGAGTTTTAAGAGCTAAAACAAGCAATGCTCATGTTCTATTTAGGAAAAAGAGAACTAGGAATTGGCATAGCATAAATGGAAGTTTTGGAATCTTTTCTGACTGCTAATAGACATACTCAGTCATCTTTGTTGTGCCTCTTATGCTCTGCCAGCTATTATGAATTGCTTATAGTCCTCAAAGCAAATATTCTAAAGATACAATTGCATGATCTCTCATCAAAGGTGTATAATCCAATACCTATAGAATGGAAGTAGTCTATCTAGGGATATTTACATACTGCACAATGTCAGAGACCTAACTTAGACTCAATACTGCATGAGTCCACCATACATAATGTAAACTGATGACCTCTTCCTCTAACTAATTATTTCTGTATATTTAGAACATCAAGGCTCCTGAGGAAGTTTTTGAGGCCAGATGGCCTTCAATTCTGTCCTCTTGACCACCACTCACAGGTAGGTAAATTTGAACATGTTAAACATTCAAAAATAAAGTAAATTTAATCATTTCCAAATCATTTCAAAATATTTAATAGACTGAATTTGTGTCAAACTTTAGAGAGCCTTAAAAAAAGAGTCAGTGAAGCAGAAGAGAGAATATAGGACTTAGAAGACACAACACAGGAAAGTATAGAGTCAAACCAAAGAAAAGAAGTGGAAGTTAGAAATCTAAAAAATATTGTTGGGAATCTACAGGATATTATCTAAAAAACCAACATTCAGGTTCTAGGAGTTCCTGAGGTCATGGAGACAGAAAAAGCATTAGAAGACCTTTTTAGTGAGACACTAACAGAAAACTTCCTAGGTTTGGAGAGGCACAGAGTCATCCTAGTACAGGAAGCTCACAGAACCCCTAATAAACATGACCAAAAGAGATCCTCACCACAGTGAAACACAAAGAAAAGATCCTAAAATGTACAAGAGAGAAATGCCAGATTACTCTCAGAGGATCTCCAATTAGACTCACAGCAGACTTCTCATCAGAAACCCTACAAGCTAGGAGGGAATGGAAATATATAACCCAGGTACTAAGAGAAAATAATTGCAGGCCCAGAATATTATATCCTGCAAAGCTCTCACTTGTGAATGAAGGTGAAATAAAAACCTTTCATAACAAAGAGAAACTGAAAGAATTTGTTGCCACTCATCCAGCCCTGCAAAAAAATGCTCAAAGATGTGCTACACACAGAAACATGGCCAGATATATGAAAAGAGGTAAAGGAAGAAAACCTTCCAGTAAAAGATCATAAAGTTCAAAGCATACACTAGAAAATGTATTTGGAAAAATACCAAAGCAAAGTCACTACTTATCAAGATCACATTGAACGTTAATAGCCTCAACTCTCCAGTTAGAAGACACAGACTGGATAATGGATTAAGGAACAAAACCCATCCATTTGCTGCCTACAAGAAGCACACCTTTCCAACAAGGATGCATGCAGACTGAAAGTGAAAGGTTGGAAAAAGATATTCCATGCCAACAGAAACCAAAAAAAGAGTTGGTGTAGCCATTTTAATATCAGACAAAATAAACTTGAACACAAAAACTGTTAAGGAAGACAAAGAGGGGCACTATATAATGATTAACGGATCAATTCAACAGGAAGATGTAACTATTATAAATGTATATGCACCTAATTACAGGGAACCGGTTTATTTAAAAGATTTTTAAGGAACTTTAAGGGAGCCTTAGACTCCACTACACTAGTACTGGGTGACAGACCAACCAGACAGAAGGTCAACAAGAAAACAACATATTTAATCGACACTATAGCCCAAATGGATCTAACAGATATCTACAGAACTTTCAATCCTACACTTAAAGAATTTACATTCTTCTCAGTAGTGCATGGAACCTACTCTAGCATTGATCACATATTAGGCCATAATGCAACTCTCAGAAAACTCAAAAGAATTAGAATCATACCATGCAGCTTCTCAGAATGAAGGTGGAAATTAGCAACTCGGGAATCCCTAGAGCACGTGCAAACACATGGAGATTGAACAACATGCTCCTGAATGAACACTGGGTCATAGAAAAATTCAAAAGAGAAATCATAAAATTTGTGGAAGTAAATGAGGATAAAAACACAACATATCAAGACTTATGGATAGTAACCAATGATTCTAAGAGTGGCATTTACCAGGTTTGAACAATTATACAGCATTAAGTGGGGAAGAGGACCATCAGTACACACAGGTTGGGAGTAGAGCCATTGGTGGTAGAGTAGAGGTTATGATTACAAAGGAATGAGGCCCAAGTACGCTAGACAGGGCCTAGAACAAAGGACAGAGTCATTATTAGAGGAGCTAAGAAAGGTGCTGTCTAAGCTACAATTAAGTTTTCTGATTGAGAGGCAAATGGAACCTGATAGAAGGGGCTTGATAATAATCTGGTGGGCTTTAGGCCTTGTAAGTTAAGAGGCCCAGACATATCTATCTCTTCACATGGGGTGTATCCTAAGGGAGGTGTGAACCTCCTAGGGGAAGGCACTCTGTTGACTTTCATTACTTGGCTGGCCTGGGAGGAGAGCTGGCCAGGTAAAGGCAGGGGGCATCTCTAACAAGAAATTTATAGTTCTGCCTGCAATGTTGCTGACCCTGCTTGGCCATCCCCTCAGCTGCAGTGGTCACTTTGGAAGTTGGGCTGAGTGAAGGGCTTTTCAGCTTAGAGCCAATAAGATCTGTGGCTCTGACATGGGCATCCTTCGACTCCAGGTCAGGTCCATTTCCTGTGATCCAACTCTTGGCAGAGCTGCCAGGGCTCTTCACAAGCTGACTTCTGCTGAAGCCCAGGCTTACCACTTTGAAAGCCACTGCAGTGGACTGGCCTGTTGGGTCTCCTTGAGGACTGTACAGATCACTGTACAGATCAGCCATTAATAGGCCTGCCACCCATTGCTTCTCATGCCGAGCTTTCTTTTCCTCCTGGTTTGTGTTAAAGTAGACCAGAGGATGCAAGTCAAGGGAGTGCCCAAGTCCCATCTCTAATCTTCGGTGGCCTGAACTACAAGTCTATAGTCACAGGCATGTTCTGTAGTAGTTTTTCTAAGGTAGACAATGTCCATGAGGAAAATTATATTCTCACTTTAAAACTTTCTTTCCCTTTGGTCTGAAAGGGAGGTTTTTCCTACTTACTGTATACTTCGCTGATGGCGAAGTGAATCTAGCTATGAGATTATTATTTAAGTTCTTATTTTGGCTTCCATAGCCTTGGCAACTCGTGACAACAGCCTAGGGTGGTTACTGGCGCCATAAACTAGAGTGTCAATTTGTTGGGTCAACAACAGGAGCCACTGTACACTTGCTCCTCATGTGGCATCTCTGTCCTTAATGTGCTGTACATTGCGATTTAATGCTATAACTAGTACTCCAACAGTATGTTTCACTTTGTGTTTCTATGTGGGTGCAAACTGTTGAAATCTTTATACTAAATTTATCTTCTGTATATAAAGAGAATTGAAAATGAATCTTGAAGCAAATGGAAGGGAAGAGGGAGCGGGAGAGGGGAGGGTTGCAGATGGGAGGGAAGTTATGGGGGGGAAGCCATTGTAATCCATAAGCTGTACACTGGAAATTTATATTCATTAAATAAAATTTAAAAAAAAATACTTATGGGATACCGCAAAAGTAGTGTTAAGAAGAAATACTGGTCAGTGCTGCAGCTCACTTGGTTAATCATCTGCCTGCGGTGCCAGCACCCTGGGTTCTAGTCCCAGGTGGGGCACCAGATTCTGTCCCAGTTGCCCCTCTTCCAAGCCAACTCTCTGCTGTGGCCCAGGAGTGCAGTGGAAGATGGACCAAGTCTTTGGGCACTGCACGTGCATGGGAGACCATGAGAAGCACCTGGCTCCCAGTTTTGGATCAGCGTGGTGCACCAGCTGCAGCGGCTATTGGGTGTTGAGCAATGGAAAAGCAAGACTTTTCTCTCTGTCTCTCTCTCTCTCAATGTCCACTTTGCCTGAAAAAAAAAAGAGGGAAGATTATAGCAATAGGTGCCTACATCAAGAATTGGAAAGGCACCAAATAAATGAGCTTTCATTTCATCTCAAGGATCTAGAAAAACTGAAGCAAACTGGACACAAATCTAGTAGGAGAAGAGAAATAATTAAAACCAGAGAATAAATCAACAGGATTGAATCAAAAAAACGTTACAAAAGATCAGCCAAATGAGGAGCTGGTTTTTTAAAAAATAAACAAAATACATCCCATTGGCCAAACTAACTAAAAAAGAAGAGAAAAGACATAATCAATAAAATCACAGATGAAAAAGGATATGTAACAACAGCACCACAGAAATAAAAAGAATCATCAGAAATTACTATAAGGGAGGGGGGCAGAGCCAAGATGGTGGATAGTGAGGACGTGCACCGATAGTCTGGAAAATAAAGTTTCATAAAAGTGGAATTACTATAGCCTCAGGAAGAGACTCAAGAAAAAAGCTGCAGAGGAAATGCTTCTGGGTCTAGTGGATGTGACACAGAGGACCTACATGGAGCCCACCGCATGGAAACCCAACCGCGGGAGATGAGCCACAGAATCTCGCCAGCGCGGGAATGAACGGAAGGTAAGACAAAGACGTCAGAAACCCAAGACATTGGGGGGGGGGGAAGCAGAGGCCTCTCTCTTCACTCACTGAGCAAAACAAAGAGCAAGTGCCATTTTAAATATGTAAAGTGCCACCAAAGAGTTCACAAACTCAATAACTTTGGAACTTTGGTGAAACTTGAGAACACATTGAGGGCTGCATAGACTCTTTGTGTGGTCCCAGGGGTAGATCAAACAAATACGCACAGAGGCCAGATTTCAACTACCCTCAATTCGACTCACCTGTGCCAAATTACTTCCCAACTGAGTTGAAAAAGAGAGAGAGAGAGAGAGAGAGAGAGAGAGAGAGAGAGATCCAGCAAGGAGCAAGGGAGAGAAAATTCTGGGTGTGTTGCTTTTTGCACAGCCTTAAACCTGAAGAATGAAGCAGAGCTCTCTGGCCACACCCACCACAGCCTCTAAGGACCCGTCAAAGCAGACAGCCCACTTAGAGGCATAGTATAACGAGAAAAAAACATCACAACCAAAAAAAAAAAACCATAAATTATCTCCAACATGCAAAACAACAAACATAGAAGCCAGGGTAACAAGAGCAAGAAAGACACTATGATGCCCCCAAATGAACAAGACACCCCAATCCAAGATTATGAAGATGAAGAGGTAGAAGAAATGCAAGAAGCGGATCTCAAAAAATTGATAAGAACATTAAGAAGTTCTCAAAAACAAATTCTTGAACTACAGAAATCCTTAATGGACAAGATAGAAATCTCTCTCGTGAAAATGAAATATTAAGGAGGAATCAAAATGAAATGAAATAACTAGTAGAACATGAAACTGTGATAGTGACAAAAAACCACAATGAAATGAAGAACTCAATAGATCAAATGACAAACACATTAGAGAGCCTTAAAAACAAAATGGGTGAAGCAGAAGAGAGAATATCAGAATTAGAAGATAGAGAACAGGAAAGGAACAGTCAAATCAAAGAATAGAAGAAGAAATCAGAAATCTAAAAAATTCTGTCAGGAATCTACAGAATACTCTTAAAAAACCCAACATTCAGGTTCTAGGAGTTCCTGAAGGCATGGAGAGGGAGAAACGATTAGAAAGACTTTTTAGTGAGATACTAGCAGAAAATTTCCCAGGTTTGGAGAAGGACAGAGACATCCTAGTATAGGAAGCTCATAGAACCCCTAATAAACATGATCAAAAGAGATCCTCACCACGACATGTCGTAATCAATCTCACCCCAGTGAAACACAAAGAAAAGATCCTAAAATGTACAAGAGAGAAATGCCAGATTACTCTCAGAGGATCTCCAATTAGACTCACAGCTGACTTCTCACCAGAAACCCTACAAGCTAGGAGAGAATGGCGAGATATAGCCCAGGAACTAAGAGAGAAAAACTGCCAGCATAGAATATTATATCCTGCAAAGCTCTCATTTGTGAATGAAGGTGAAATAAAGACCTTTCACAGCAAACAGAAATTGAAAGAATTTATCGCCATTTAACCAGCCCTGCAAAAGATGCTTAAAGATGTGTTACATACAGAAAAACAGAACACGGTCACCAATATGAAAGAAGGTAAAGGAAGGAAACCTCACAGCAAATATCACAGGAGTCTCAAACCATATATTAGAAAATATCTTTGGCAAATGGCAGGGCAAACTTACTCCTTCTCAATAGTCACATTGAATGTTAATGGCCTGAACTGTCCAGTTAAAAGACACTGATTGGCTGATTAGGTTAAGGAACAAAACCCATCTTTTTGCTGCTTACAAGAAACTCGTCTTTCCAACAATGATGCATACAGACTGAAAGTGAAAGGCTGGAAAAAGATATACCATGCCAACAGAAATGAAAAAAGAGCAGGCGTAGCCATCTTAATATCGGATAACATACACTTTACCACAAAAACTGTTAGGAGAGACAAAGAGGGGCACTATATAATGATTAAGGGATCCATTCAACAGGAAGATATAATGATTATCAATGTATATGCACCTAAATACAGGGCACCAGCTTATTTAAAAGACTTGTTAAGGGACTTAAAGGGAGACTTAGACCCCAATACAATAGTACCAGGGGACTTCAATCCTCCACTCTCAGAGATAGACAGATCAACAGGACAGAAGATCAACAAGGAGACAGTAGATTTAAATGACACTATAGCCCAAATGGATCTAACAGATATATACAGAACATTCCTTCCTACATCTAAGGACTTTACATTCTTCTCAGCAGTACATGGAACCTTCTCTAGGATTGACCACATATTAGGCCATAAAGCAAGTCTCAGCAAATTCAAAAGAATTAGAATCATACCATGCAGCTTCTCAGACCACAAAGGAATGAAATTGGAAATTAGCAACTCGGGAATCCCTAGAGCACGTGCAAACACATGGAGATTGAACAACATGCTCCTGAATGAACAATGGGTCATAGAACAATAAAAGAGAAATCAAAAATTTTCTGGAAGTAAATGAGGATAAAAGCACAACATACCAAAACCTGTGGGATACAACAAAAGCAGTGTTAAGAGGAAAGTTTATATCAATAGGTGCCTACATCAAGAAATTGGAAAGGCACCAAATAGATGAGCTTTCAAGTCATCTCAAGAATCTAGAAAATCTGCAGCAAACCAAGGCCAAACCCAGTAGGAGAAGAGAAATAATTAAAATCAAACAAGAAATCAACAGGATTGAATCCAACAAAACATTACAAAAAATCAGCCAAACGAGGAGCTGGTTTTTTGAAAAAATAAACAAAATTGACACCCCATTGGCCCAACTCACTAAAAAAAGAAAAGAAAAGACCCAAATCAATAGGATCAGAGATGAAAATGGAAATGTAACAACAGACACCACAGAAATAAAAAGAATCATCAGAAATTACTACAAGGACTTGTATGCCAGCAATAGGGGAATCTATCAGAAATGGGCATGTCGGGGCCAGTGGCCCTGGCCCGACATGAGATGCAGCAGGCTGAGGCTGTCCCTTATCTAATCCTGTTTCCAAGACTTTTCGTCCCATATTCCTGCAGGCAGGATGTGACTTCTGATGAAGGTTTATGATGTTCTTTGCACTATCTGCAGAGCTTGTACCCTGATCATTGCTACTTTGTAAACTTGCTCTGTTCCTGTGCTATGCATGATTGCACACAATGAATGTTATCTGTATGGGGTCTGGGGTATATATCCTTGTCTTTCTGTGTGCTCGGGGCTGGAGACTGAAGGGTTTCCTTAGGGAGACTGCCTCCAGTCCATCATCGCCGGGCCCCCTACTTTGGCTTGGAACGCGATGAGGCAATAAACGTGGTGAGGAATTGACTGAGTGCTGCATGTCTCCATGTGGTTTGTCGGGTGGCCTCCGACATGGGCAGATTCTGGGACACATATAACCTACCTAAATTGAGCCAGGGAGACACAGAAAACCTAAACAGACCCATAACTGACACAGAAATTGAAACAGTAATAAAGGCCCACCGAACAAAGAAAAGCCCATGATCAGATGCATTCACTGCTAAATTCTCCCTGACATCTAGAGAATAACTAACTCCAATTCTTCTCAAACTATTCAAAACAATCTAAAAAGGGGGAATCCTCCAAAATTCTTTCTATGAAGCCAGCATCACCTTCATTCCTAAGCTAGAAGAAGATGCAGCATTGAAAGAGAATTACAGACCAATATCCCTGATGTACATAGAGGCAAAAATCCTCAATAAAATTCTGGCCAATAGAATGCACAACACATCAGAACGATCATCCACCCAGACCAAGTGGGATTTATCCCTGCTATGCAGGGATGGTTCAACGTTCACAAAACAATGAACGTAATACACTACATTAACAGACTGCAGAAGAAAAACCATATGATTCTCTCAATAGATGCAGAGAAAGCATTTGATAAAATACAACACCCTTTCATGATGAAAACTCTAAGCAAACTGGGTATAAAAGGAACATTCCTCTATACAATCAAAGCAATATATGAAAAACCAACGGCCAGTATCCTATTGAATGGGGAAAAGTTGGAAGCATTTCCGCTGAGAAATGGTACCAGAAAGGGATGCCCACTCTCACCACTGCTCTTCAATATAGTTCTGGAAGTTTTAGCCAGAGCTATTAGGCAAGAAAAAGAAATTAAAGGGATACAAATTGGGAAGGAAGAACTCAAACTATTCCTCTTTGCAGATGATATGATTCTTTATTGAGAGGACCCAAAGAACTCTACTAAGAGATTATCAGATCTAATAGAAGAGTTTGGCAAACTAGCAGTATATAGAATCAAACCACAAAAAACAACAGCCTTTGCATACACGGGCAATGCCACGGCTGAGGAAGAACTTCTAAGATCAATCCCATTCACAATAGCTACAAAACCAATCAAATACCTTGGAATAAACTTAACCAAAGACGTTAAAGAACTCTACGATGAAAACTACAAAACCCTAAAGAAAGAAATAGAAGTGGATACCAAAAAATGGAGAAATCTTCCATGCTCATGGATTGGAAGAATCAATATCAACAAAATGTCTGTTCTCCCAAAAGCAATTTATACATAATGCAATACCAATCAAGATACCAAAGACCTTCTTCTCAGATCTGGAAAAAAATGATGCTGAAATTCATATGGAGACACAGAAGACCTTGAATAGCCAAAGCAATCTTCTACAACAAAAACAAAGCCAGTGGCATCACAACACCAGATTTCAGGACATATTACAGGGCAGTTGTTATCCAAACAGCATGGTACTGGTACAGAAACAGATGGAAAGACCAATGGAACAGAATAGAAACACCAGAAATCAATCCAAACATCTACAGACAACTTATATTTGATCAAAGATCCAAAACTAATCCCTGAAATAAAGACAGCCTATTCAAGAAATGGTGCTGGGAAAATTGGATTTCCACATGCAGAAGCTTGAAGCAAGACCCCTACCTTGCACGTTACACAAAAATTCACTCAACATGGATTGAAGACTTAAATCTATGACCCAAAACCATCAAATTATTAGAGAGCATTGGAGAAACCCTGCAAGATATAGGTACAGGCAAAGACTTTTTGGAAAAGACCCAGGAGCACAGGCAGTCAAAGCCAAAATTAACATTTGGGATTGCATCAAATTGAGAAGTTTCTGTACTTCAAAAGAAACAGTCAGGAAAGTGAAGAGGCAACCGACAGAATGGGAAAATATTTGCAAACTACACTACAGAAAAAGGGTTGATAACCAGAATCTACAAAGAAATCAAGAAAATCCACAACAACAGAACATAAAACTCACTTGAGAGATGGGCCAAGGACCTCAATAGATATTTTTCGAAAGAGGAAATCCAAATGGCCAACACACACATGAAAAAATGTTCAAGATCACTAGCCATCAGAGAAATGCAAATCAAAACCACAATGAGGTTTCACCTCACCCCGGTTGGAAAGGATCACAATCAGAAATCTACCAACAACAGATGCTGGAGAGGATGTGGGGACAAAGGGACACTAACCCACTGTTGGTGGGAATGCAAACTGGTTAGGCACTATGGAAGTCAGTCTGGAGATTCCTCAGAAACCTGAACATAACCCTACCATATAAACCAGCCATCCCACTCCTTGGAATTTAACCAAAGGAAATTAATTTGGAAACAATAAAGCCATCTGCACATTAATGTTTATTGCAGCTAAATTCACAATAGCTAACACCTGGAATCAACCCAAATGCCCATCAACAGTAGACTGGATAAAGAAATTATGGGACATGTACTCCATAGAATACTATACAGCAGTAAAAACAATGAAACCAAGTCATTTGCATCAAGTGGAGGAATCTGGAAAACATCATGCTGAGTGAATTAAGCCAATCTCAAAGAGACAAATATAATTTGTTTTCCCTGATCAGCAACAAATAACTGAGCACCAAAGGGAAACCTGTGGAAGTGAAATGGACACTATAAGAAACTATGACCTGATCAGCTCTTGTCCTGACTCTAGATGTACAATGTAATACTTTATCCTTTTTAGTATTTGTTGTTGTTGTTGTTCTAGTACCAGTGGTTGAACTCTGTGATTAACACACAATTATTCTTAGGTGTTTAAATTTTAACTGAAAAGTGATCCCTTTTAAATTTAAGAGTGGAAAAAAAGAGGGAGGAGATGTAAATTGGGGACATGCTCAATTGGACTTGCCGCAAATGGTGGAGTTAGAAATGTGCCAGGGTATTCCAATACAATCCCATCGAGGTGGCATGTACCAATGCCATCTCACTAGTCAAAGTGATCAATTTCAGTTCACAATTGATGGCTCTGATCGGTCTAAGAGTCAAAGGGATCATACAAACAAGACAAGTGTCTGCTAATACTAACTGAGTGAATCAAAAAGGGAGAGAAAGATCCAACATGGGAAGCGGGATACACAGCAGACTCATAAAATGGCAGATGTGCTAAACAACACTCTGGCCTCAGAATCAGCCCTCAAGGCATTCGGATTTGGCTGAAGAGCCCATGAGAGTATAGTAGGCATGGAAAGCCAAGATATCATGGAAAAAATAAAAAGATCTAAATGAATAATCTTTGTGAGTGAGATCCCAGTGGAAAGAACGAGCCATCAAAGAAGGAGGTACCTTTCTCCGAAGGGAGGAGAGAACTTCCAATTTGACTATGACCCTATCGGAATAAGATCAAAGTCAGCAAACTCTAAATGCTTCCATAACCCTGGCAACTCATGACTAGAGCCTAGGCAGATTACTGACGCCATGAACAGGAGTGTCTAATTGTTAAGTCAGCAACAGGAGTCACTGTGTACTTACATCCCATGTGGGATCTGTCCTTAATGTGTTGTCTAATGTGAAGTGATGCTATAACTAGTACTGAAACAGTATTTTTATACTTTGTGTTTCTGTGTGGGTACAAACTGATGAGGTCTTCACTAATTATATACTGAATTGATCTTCTGTATATAAAGATAATTGGAAATGAAAAAAAAAAAACAACCTGGTGTTAAATTGGAATGGGATAGAAAATTAATTAATTTTTTTAAAAAACTATTATGTAAGATCTCTGTCTTAATGTGCTGTACATTGTTATTTAATGTTATAATTAGTACTCCAATGGTTGTTTTTTCACTTTATGTTGCTAGATGGGCAAACTGTTGAAATATTTACCTAGTATATATTAAACTGATCTTCTGTATATAAAGAGAATTGAAAATGAATCTTTATGTGATTGGAAGGGGAGAGGGAGTAGGAAATGGGAGGGTTGTGGGTGGGAGGGAAGTTATGGGAGGGGGGAAGCCATTGTAACCCTTAAGCTGTACTTTCGAAATTTATATTCATTAAATAAAAGTTTAATAAAAAAGAAAGAAACCGAATTACAGACCAATATCCCTGATGAACATAGGTGCAAAAATCCTTAATAAAATTCTGGCCAATAGAATACAACAACACATCAGAAAGATTATCCACCCAGACCAAGTGTGATTTATCCCTGATGTGCAGGGATGGTTCAACGTCTGCAAATAAACCAAAGTGAATCACCACATTAACAAACTGCAGAGCAAAAACCATATGATTCTCTGAATAGATGCAGAGAAAGCATTTGATAAAATACAACACCCTTTCATGATGAAAACTCTAAGCAAATTGGGTATAGAAGGAACATTCCTCAATATAATCAAAGCAATTTATGAAACACCCACAGACAACATCCTATTGAATGGGGAAAAGTTGGGAGCATTTCTTTATAACCTCAGAGTCATGGCAAATTGCTGAAAGCAATCTATTATCATCTTATTCCTTACTTCTTCTTCCTTTGAACTCTTGAAGGATGAAACTAACTTATGAACACTTTCAGCTCTCCCTGCAGAGTTATGCTCTAATAACTGTCAGTTCAAAGCATTCTCGCAAATGACAGTTCAGTAAATGACTGAACCCCATTTATCTAGTCCAATAACTGTGCCACAGTCTTCTTGATTTCTTCATATTCCATCTTGGCTCGCATTAAGACATCCCCAGGTTGCAAAGCACTACATTTCCACCTTGAAAAATTAACTCAGTCAAGAGAGCAGCCATCTTGCCTCACCTTTTTTTTTCTTCTAGATTGAACTGTTTTAAAATTCTTAAAAAGGGAGCCATGGGATTTATAAAGGTGAGAATGGCTGGCTTTAACATGTTCTCTCCCCTCAGTCATCTGTGGGTATGCTTCTCCTTGATGTTGGAGTCTTTATGTGGTTCTGCTGCTTTGCTCTACATATGACACCCTGATTGCAGGTTTTGGATAATCAACAGGCTAATGTGGTCTCAACAGACTTAAAACCCCAAGTTGTATGTGAACACATTAGAATAAGTACATGTGTCCCCAGATATAAACATATCTCCATATGAAGTAACTGATAGAAATAAGAATTCTTATATTGTTATATACAAGTTTTTAATGGTTCTGTAACATATCAATACAAGTGCATCAGTCTAAACTGCACATGTTTTATTAATTTACATGTCTATTACTCAGAAGTCTGACATGAATGTCTCCTGCTCTTTGATTTATTTTACTTTATTTAATTTCATTTTGCTTTATGTCACTTTACACTATTTTACTTTACTTTTTTACCTTGTTTTATTTTATTTTATCTTCCTTAATTTGGTTTTATTAATCATATTTTATTTTATATTATTTTACTTTATCTCACATCACTTTATCTTACATCTACCTTTATCTTTTCCTTACTTTTACCTTATATTTTACCTTTACTTTATTTTTATCTTTACTTACCCTATCCTACCTTTCCTCACCTTTTCTTTATTTTATAGGCAGGCAGCCTGAAAGATACAAATGTTTGCTCTGTTGTTTCACTTCCCAAATGCTCACAGCAGTCAGGGCTGTCCATAAGGCCATAACCCTGGACTCAATTTGGCAGAATGCAAATTACTTGAACTATCAACTGCTATCTCCAGGATTGCCCATTAGCAAAATCTTGAATTGAGAATGGAGTGATGACATGAATTCATGGTATGCAGTCATCCCATGAGGTTTATTCATTGCTGCTCCAAATACCTGTTTGCCTCTGTTCTTAAATCCAGGCTCAGTTGAACTGAAAAAATCTGCAGAATTAGCAGAGAATTTGTTTCCTTTACTTTCCAGCGTTAGAGGCTCCCCAATGATCTCTTTCTGTTTTTTTATAATGGCCAAATAACTGTACATATTTATATAATGCAGGATAAGTATATACTCACATAAACAATAGATAATATACAGCAGGTTGATTGACATATCTGTTGTTAGGGACCCATTTGCAGAGAAAGTAACCACTCTGTAGCACAGTTTGAAAGAGGAAAAGACCTAAGCACAAAACTATTATAACAGCCTAACCACAAAACCATTATAATGGCCTAACCACAAACCACAAATCAACTGTCATAATCATCATTGCTATGACTACAGGGCCCTGGGAGGTCACCCAAAGGCAGGGCTGACCTCTAGAAACTGTATATAAGGGGACGCTCAGACACTGTAAAGCAGAGGTTGCTCAGCCTCTCTCTGTTGTCTGTAGTACCTAGTGCCTGCAGGAGTAGGCTTGAGTGATCTCTCCTAGTCTCCTAGAGTACCAATAAAGTGTGTTTAGCTTGATTTTTCTCAGTCTCCTCGACTCTTCCTTCACAGCAACCTGGCCAGTTCCCGAGATCCTGACATTTGTAAACTCACACAGTTATCATTTCTTTGTGTTGGAAACAAATTCTTTTCTACTAATTGGAATATATACCAAAACTATAGTTGACTATGATTATGCTTCTCTGCTATGGAACATTAGAAGTTATTGGGTACTGCATTACTATACCCATTAACCATACTCTCTCCATAACCTCTTTCCAGTGTTCTTCCATCTTTAAACCTTCCCCCTTTCTCTCTGACCTCTGCTTTGATCAGACCATCTCCATTGTTTTATTATTGTCCTCCAGCCTGTTTCTTTCAATATTTCTCATGAATACTTTACATACACTCAGATTATCCAACATAATTACTCAACTCAGAACTCTTACCTTTAGTAAGTCTACAAAGGCCCCTTCATCATGTAATGAAACATATTCCATGGATACGAGGACATCTTTGGAAGACCATCATTCTATCTAAAACAGCATTTGGAGCTGATGTTTCATTCTTTCCAATGCATGAATTGAAACAATGGGTTAGTCAGTGCACTTCTCATAGTAGATGGTTAAGATTTAGTTACTATCCTCAAATTGCTTTAGTATGGTAATCACAGGCATCTCTGAAATCTCCAGGAGACTTGTTCTAGGTATGAAAATACTTAAACATCCAAATCCCTTGTATACACACTAGTCACATCCTCTTGTATACTTTATTTTTTTTGACAGGCAGGGTGGAAAGTGAAAGAGACAGAGAGAAAGCTCTTCCTTTGCCATTGGTTCACCCTCCAATGGCTGCTGAGACTGGTGCACCATGCTGATCCAAAACCATGAGCCAGGTGCATACCCTGGTCTCCAATGTGGGTGCAGGGACCAAGCACTTGCGCCATCCTCCACTGCACTCCCGGGCCCAGCAGAGAGCTGGCCTAGAAGAGGGGCAACCAGGACAGAATCCAGCAACCTGACCGGGACTAGAACCCACTGTGCTAGCGCCACAGGCAGAAGATTAGCCTATTGAGCTGTGGCGCCAGCCCCTCCTGTATAATTTAAATTATTTTTAGGTTACTTATGATATTTATGATACTATGTAATGTTGGGGAAATAATAGTCATATTTTTCATGAATATTGGGAAAAAAGGCCTGTTCACATTCAGTACAGAAACAGTTACTTTTTTAGTATTTTCTATGTACAGTTAACAGAATCTGTGGGTATAGTACATGCAGATGCACAAAACTGAATAAGAGAAGAAGGAGATGTACAATTTGGGACATGCTCAACTGGACTTGCCCCAAACGGTAGAGCTGGAAACATACCAGGGGATTCCAATTCAATCCCATCAAGATGGCGTGTACCAATGCCAACTCACTGGTCAAAGTGATCAATTTCAGTTCACAATTGATCACACTGATAGGTCTAAAAGTCAAAGGGACCTCATAAACAAGACTAGTGTCTGAAAATACTAACTAATACAACAAAAAAGGGAGAGAATGATCCAACAAGGGAAGCGAGATACACAGCAGACTCATAGAATGGCGGATGTTCTAAACAGTACTCTGGCCTCAGAATTAGCCCTTAAGGCAATAGGATATGGCTGAAAAGCCCATGAGAGTATTTAGGCATGGAAAGCCAAGACACTCTGACAAAAAAAAAGAAGACGTAAATGCAAGATCTCTGAGAGTGAGATACCAGTGGGAATTCAGACCATCAAAGAAGGAGGTCCCTTTCTCTGAAAGGAGGAGAGAACGTCCCCTTTGACTGTGACCTTGTCTAAGTAAGATCAATGTGGGTGAACTCAAAAGGCTTCCATAGCCTTGGCAACTCATGACAAGAGCCTAGGGTGATTACTGATGCCATAAACAAGAGTGTCAATTTGTTGAGTTAACAACAGGAGTCACTGTGCACTTACTCCTCATGTAGGATCTCTGTCCTTAATGTACTGTACATTGTGATTTAACGCTATAACTAGTACTGAAATATTTTACACTTTGTGTTTGTGTGGGGTGCAAACTCATGAAATCTTTACTTAATATATACTAAATTGATCTTCTGTATATAAAGAGAATTGAAAATGAATCTTGATGTGAATGGAATGGGAGAGGAAGCAGGAGAGGGGAGTGTTGCAGGTGGGAGGGAAGTTATGGGGGGGTGAATAGTCATTGTAATCCATAGCTGTATTTTGGAAATTTATATTTACGAAATGAAAGTTTAAAAATGTCAAATCAAAGCAGTTTAAATTAAGTCTCAATAGAAATACCAATTATGGGGATGGAGCCAAGATGGCGGATAGTGAGGACGTGTGCCATAGTTTGGGAAAATAAAGTTTCATAAAAGTGGAATTACTATAGCCTCAGAAAAAGATTCAAGAAAAAAACTGCAGAGGAAACGCTTCCGGATCTAGTGGATGTGACACAGAGGAAACAGGGAGCCCACCACGTGGAAACCCAACCATGGGAGACTAGCCGCAGAATCTCGCCAGAGTGGGAACTAAATGAAGGTAAGACAAAAAGCATCAGAAACCCGACACATTGAGGGGGGAAAGCAGAGGCCTCTCTCTTCACTCACCGAGCAAAACAAAGAGCAGGCACCATTTTACATATGTAAAGTGCTGCCAACGAGTTCAAAAACTCTAACTTTGGAAATTTGGTGAAACTTGAGAACACATTGAGGGCTGCATAAACTCTGTGTGTGGTCCCAGAGGGAGATCAAACAAATACTCACAGAGGCAAGAATTCAACTACACTCAATTCCACTCAACTATGCTGAATAACTTCCCAACTGAGTCAAAAAAAGAGAGAGAGAGAGAGAGAGAGAGATCCAGCAAGGAACAAGGGAGGGAACTATCAGGTGATTCACTTGTTGCACAGCCTTCAACCTGAAGAATCAGGCCACACCCACCACAGCCTCTAAGGACCCGGCAAAGCAGACAGCCCACTTAGAGGCATAGTATAACGAGAAAAAAACACCACAGAAAAAAATAAAAAAAAAAAACATAAATTATCTCCAACATGCCAAACAACAAACATAGAAGCCGAGGTAACAAGAGCAAGGAAGACACTATGATGCCCCCAAATGAACAAGACCCCATAATCCAAGATTATGAAGATGAAGAGATAGAGGAAATGCAAGAAGCAGATCTCAAAAAATTGATAAGAACATTAAGAAGTTCTCAAAAACAAATTCTTGAACTACAGAAATCCTTAATGGACAAGATAGAAAATCTCTCTCGTGAAAATGAAATATTAAGGAGGAATCAAAATGAAATGAAACAACTAGTAGAACATGAAACTGTGATAGTGACAAAAAACCACAATGAAATGAAGAACTCAATAGATCAAATGGCACACACATTAGAGAGCCTTAAAAACAAAATGGGTGAAGCAGAAGAGAGAATATCGGAATTAGAAGACAGAGAAGAGGAAAGGAAACAGGTAAATCAAAGAATAGAAGAAGAAATCAGAAATCTAAAAAATTCTGTCAGGAATCTACAGAATACTCTTAAAAAACCCAACATTCAGGTTCTAGGAGTTCCTGAAGGCATGGAGAGGAAGAAACGATTAGAAGGCCTTTTAGTGAGATATTAGCAGAAAATTTCCCAGGTTTGGAGAAGGACAGAGACATCCTAGTATAGGAAGCTCATAGAACCCCTAATAAACATGATCAAAAGAGATCCTCACCACGACACGTCGTAATCAAACTCACCCCAGTGAAACACAAAGAAAAGATCCTAAAATGTGCAAGAGAGAAATGCCAGATTACTCTCAGAGGATCTCCAATTAGACTCATCAGAAACCCTACAAGCTAGGAGAGAATGGCGAGATATAGCCCAGGTACTAAGAGAGAAAAACTGCCAGCCCAGAATATTATATCCTGCAAAGCTCTCATTTGTGAATGAAGGTGAAATTAAGACCTTTCACAGCAAACAGAAATTGAAAGAATTTATCGCCATTTAACCAGCCCTGCAAAAGTTGCTTAAAGATGTGTTACATACAGAAACAAAGAAACATGGTCACCAATATGAAAGAAGGTAAAGGAAGGAAACCTCACAGCAAATATCACAGGAGTCTCAAACCATATATTAGAAAATATCTTTGGCAAATGACAGGGCAAACTTACTCCTTCTCAATAGTCACATTGAATGTTAATGGCCTGAACTGTCCAGTTAAAAGACACTGATTGGCTGATTAGGTTAAGGAACAAAACCCATCTTTTTGCTGCTTACAAGAAACTCATCTTTCCAACAATGATGCATACAGACTGAAAGTGAAAGACTGGAAAAAGATATACCATGCCAACAGAAATGAAAAACAGTGGGTGTAGCCATCTTAATATCGGACGACATAAACTTTACCACAAAAACTGTTAGGATAGACAAAGAGGGGCACTATTTAATGATTAAGGGATCCATTCAACAGAAAAATATAACGATTATCAATGTATATGCACATAATTACAGGTCAGGGACTTAAAGGGAGACTTAGACCCCAATACAATAGTACTGGGGGACTTCAACACTCCACTCTCAGAGATAGACAGATTAACAGGACAGAGATAAACAAGGAGACAGAAGATTTAAATGACTATAGCCCAAATGGATCTAAAAGATACCTACAGAACATTTCACCCTACATCTAAGGACTTTACATTCTTCTCAGCAGTACATGGAACCTTCTCTAGAATTGACCATATACTAGGCCATAAAGCAAGTCTCAGCAAATTCAAAAGAATTAGAATCATACTATGCAGCTTCTCAGAACACAAAGGAATGAAATTGAAAATTAGCAACTCGGGAATCCCTAGAGCACATGCAAACACATGGAGGTTGAACAACATGCTCCTGAATGAACAATGGGTCATAGAACAATAAAAGAGAAATCAAAAATTTTCTGGAAGTAAATGAGGATAAAAGCACAACATACCAAAACCTGTGGGATACAACAAAAGCAGTGTTAAGAGGAAAGTTTATATCAATAGGTGCCTACATCAAGAAATTGGAAAGGCACCAAATAGATGAGCTTTCAAGTCATCTCAAGAATCTAGAAAATCTGCAGCAAACCAAACCCAAACCCAGTAGGAGAAGAGAAATAATTAAAGTCAGAGAAGAAATCCACAGAATTGAATCAAAAAAAAATTACAAAAAATCAGCCAAACAACGAGCTGATTTTTTGAAAAAATAAACAAAATTGACACCCCATTAGCCCAACTCACTAAAAAAAGAAAAGAAAAGACCCAAATCAATAGGATCAGAGATGAAAATGGAAACATAACAACAGACACCACAGAAATAAAAAGAATCATCAGAAATTACTACAGGGATTCTATGCCAGCAAACAGGGAAATCTATCAGAAATGGGCAGATTCTTGGACACATATAACCTACCTAAATTGAGCCAGGAAGACATAGAAAACCTAAACAGACTCATAACTGACACAGAAATTGAAACAGTAATCAAGGCACTCCCAACAAAGAGAAGCCTAGGACCAGATGGATTCATGGCTGAATTCTACCAGACATTTAAAGAAGAACTAACTCCAATTCTTCTCAAACTATTCAAAACAATCTAAAAAGGGGGAATCCTCCCAAATTCTTTCTATGAAGCCAGCATCACCTTCATTCCTAAGCCAAAACCAGATGCAGCATTGAAAGAGAATTGCAGACCAATATCCCTGATGAACATAGAGGCAAAAATCCTCAATAAAATTCTGGCCAATAGAATGCAACAACACATCGGAAAGATCATCTACCCAGACCAACTGGGATTTATCCCTGGTATGCAGGGATGGTTCAACGTTCGCAAAACAATCAATGTAATATGCTACATTAACAGACTGCAGAAGAAAAACCATATGATTCTCTCAATAGACACAGAGAAAGCATTTGATAAAATACAACACCTTTTCATGATGAAAACCCTAAGCAAACTGGGTATAAAAGGAACATTCCTCAATACAAACAAAGCAATATATGAAAAACCCACGGCCAACATCCTATTGAATGGGGAAAAGTTAGAAGCATTTCCGCTGAGATCTGGTATAATACTGAATGCCCACTCTCACCACTGCTATTCAATATAGTTCTGGGAGTGTTAGCCAGAGCTATTAGGCAAGAAAAAGAAATTAAAGGGATACAAATCGCCGGCGCCGCGGCTCACTAGGCTAATCCTCCGCCTTGCGGCGCCGGCACATCGGGTTCTAGTCCCGGTCGGGGCACCGATCCTGTCCCGGTTGCCCCTCTTCCAGGCCAGCTCTCTGCTGTGGCCAGGGAGTGCAGTGGAGGATGGCCCAAGTGCTTGGGCCCTGCACCCCATGGGAGACCAGGATAAGCACCTGGCTCCTGCCATCGGAACAGCGCGGTGCGCCGGCCGCAGCGCGCTACCGCGGCGGCCATTGGAGGGTGAACCAACGGCAAAAGGAAGACCTTTCTCTCTATCTCTCTCTCTCACTATCCACTCTGCCTGTCAAAAAAAAAAAAAGAAAAGAAAAGGGATACAAATCGGGAAGGAAGAAATCAAACTATCCCTCTTTGCAGATGATATGATTCTGTTTTTAGGGGACCCAAAGAACTCTATTATAGGTTATTGGAAATCATAGAAGAGTTTGGCAAAGTAGCAGGATATAAAATCAATGCACAAAAATCAAAAGCCTTTGCATACACGGGCAATGCCACGGCTGAGGAAGAACTTCTAAAATCAATCCCATTCACAATAGATACAAAAACAATCAAAACCTTGGAAAAACTTCGCCAAGGACGTCAAAGAACCCTACGATGAAAACTACAAAACCCTAAAGAAAGAAATAGAAGAGGATACCAAAAAATGGAGAAATCTTCCATGCTCATGGATTGGAAGAATCAACATCAACAAAATGTCTATTCTCCCAAAAGCAATTTATACATAATGCAATACCAATCAAGATACCAAAGACCTTCTTCTCAGATCTGGAAAAAATGATGCTGAAATTCATATGGAGACACAGAAGACCTCGAATAGCCAAAGCAATCTTCTACAACAAAAACAAAGCCAGTGGCATCACAATACCAGATTTCAGGACATACTACAGGGCAGTTGTTATCAAAACAGCATGGTACTGGTACAGAAACAGATGGATAGACCAATGGAACAGAATAGAAACACCAGAAATCAATCCAAACATCTACAGCCAACTTACATTTGATCAAAGATTCAAAACTAATCCCTGGAATAAGGACAGCCTATTCAAGAAATGGTGCTGGGAAAATTGGATTTCCACGTGCAGAAGCTTGAAGCAAGACCCCTACCTTGCACGTTACACAAAAATTCACTCAACATGGATTAAAGACTTAAAGCTGTGACCGAAAACCATCAAATTATTAGAGAGTATTCCAGAAACCCTGCAAGATATAGGTACAGGCAAAGACTTTTTGGAAATGACCCCGGGAGCACAGGCATTCAAAGCCAAAATTAACATTTGGGATTGCATCAAATTGAGAAGTTTCTGTACTTCAAAAGAAACAGTCAGGAAAGTGAAGAGGCAACCAACAGAATGGGAAAAATATTGGCATACTACAGATAAAGGGTTGATAACAAGAATCTACAACGAAATCAAGAAAATCCACAACAACAGAACAAAAAACTCACTTGAGAGATGGGCCAAGGACCTCAATAGATATTTTTCGAAAGAGGAAATCCAAATGGCCAACAGACACATGAAAAAATGTTCAGGATCACTAGCAACCAGAGAAATGCAAAAAAAAACCTCAAAGAGGATTTACCTCACCCCAGTGAAAATGGCTCACATTCAGAAATCTACCAACAATAGATGCTGGAGAGGATGTGGGGACAAAGGGACACTAACCCACTGTTGGTGGGAATGCAAAGTGGTTAAGCCACTATGGAAGTCAGTCTGGAGATTCCTCAGAAACCTGAACATAACCCTACCATACAACCCAGCCATCCCACTCCTTGGAATTTACCCAAAGGAAATTAATTTGGCTAATAAAAAAGCTATCTGCACATTAATGTTTATTGCAGCTCAATCCACAATAGCTAAGACCTGGAACCAACCTAAATGCCCATCAACAGTAGACTGGATAAAGAAATTATGGGACATGTACTCCATAGAATGCTATACAGCAGTAAGGAACAATGAAACCCAGTCATTTGCAGCAAGATGGAGGAATCTGGAAAACATCATGCTGAGTGAATTAAGCCAGTCCCAAAGAGACAAATATCATTTGTTTTCCCTGATCAGCAACAACTAACTGAGCACCAAAGGGAAACCTGTGGAAGTGAAATGGACACTATAAGAAACAGTGACTTGATCAACTCTTGTCCTGACTCTAGATGTACAATGTAATACTTTATCCTTTTTAGTATTTGTTGTTGTTGTTGTTCTAGTACTGGTGGTTGAACTCTGTGATTAACACACAATTATTCTTAGGTGTTTAAATTTTAACTGAAAAGTGATCCCTGTTAAATTTAAGAGTGGAAAAAAAGAGGGAGGAGATGTACAATTGGGGACATGCTCAATTGGACTTGCCCCAAATGCTGGAGTTAGAAATGTGCCAGGGGATTCCAATACAATCCCATCAAGGTGGCATGTACCAATGCCATCTCACTAGTCCAAGTGATCAATTGCAGTTCACAACCGATGGCTCTGATAGGTCTAAGGGTCAAAGGGATCACACAAACAAGACAAGTGTCTGCTAATACTAACTGATAGAATCAAAAAGGGAGAGAAAGATCCAACATGGGAAGTGGGATACACAGCAGAATCATAGAATGGCAGATGTGCTAAACAACACTCTGGCCTCAGAATCAGCCCTTGGGGCAGTCGGATCTGGCCTCAAGACCCCATGAGAGTATTGTAGGCATGGAAAGCCAAGATACCATGGAAAAGAAAAAAAAAAGAAGACCTAAATGAAAGAACTCTGTGAGTGAGATCCCAGTGCAAAGAACGAGCCATCGAAGAAGGAGGTACCTTTCTCTGAAGGGAGGAGAGAACTTCCACTTTGACTATGACCCTATCGGAAGAAGATCAAAGTCAGCAAACCCTAAAGGCTTCCATAGCCCTGGCAACTCATGACTAGAGCCTAGGGAGATTACTGACGCCTAAACAGGAGTGTCAAATTGTTAAGTCAGCAACAGGAGTCACTGTGTACCTACATCCCATGTGGGATCTGTCCTTAATGTGTTGTCTAATGTGCAGTGATGCTATAACTAGTACTGAAACAATATTTTTACACTTTGTGTTTCTGCGTGGGTACAAACTGATGAGATCTTTACTAATTATATACTGAATCGATCTTCTGTATATAAAGATAATTGGAAATGAAAAAAAAAACCTGGTGTTAAATTGGAAATGGCATAGAAAATTAATTTTTAAAAAAATATTATGTAGGATCTCTGTCTTTAATGTGCTGTACACTCTTATTTAATGCTATAACTAGTACTCCAACAGTATTTTTTTTCACTTTATGTTGCTATATGGGGGCAAACTGTTGAAATCGTTACCTAATATATACTAAACTGATCTTTTGTATATAAAGAGAATCAAAAATGAATCATGATGTGATTGGAAGGGGAGAGGGAGCGGGAAAGGGGAGGGTTGTGGTTGGGAGGGAAATTATGGGAGGGGGAAGCAATTGTAACCCATAAGCTGTACTTTGGAAATTTATATTCATTCAATAAAAGTTTAATACAAAAAGCAATACCAATTATATTTATTCTTCTCAGTTTTATTAACAAATGCTAAAATTCATGTGGAAATGCAATACACCCTGAACAGCTAAAGTAATCTTAAACAACAGAAACAAAGCTGGGGTATCATATTACAAGTTTTCAAGACATCCTACAGAATAATTTTATCCAAACAGCCTGGCAGTGGCACAAAGATAGATTTGTGGACCAATCAAATGGAACAGAAATCCCTGAAATTAATTCATTCCTACACTACCAAGTTAATTTTGACAAATGCGCTACAATTCCTGGAGAGATTAAAGTCTCTTCAACAAATGATGTTTAAAAATTGGATATGCAATTGGAAAACTCCATATGCATATGGAAGTACGAAGCAAGACACTTGTCTTACACATTATGCAAAAATCAATTCAAAATGGATGAATGATCTAAATCTACAACTTGATATCATCATACTATTATAGCAAGTCATTGCTGAAACTGTACAAGACTTTGGCATAGGCAAAGATTCCTGAGAATTGAAGAAACACAGACAAGTAACCAAAACTGGCAAATCAGAACACAAGAAGCTTCTGCACTGCCGGAAAAACAAAAAGTAAGAGGCGGCTGAAAGAATGAGAGAAAATATGCGCAAAATATAGAACTGATATATGACTAATACCCAGAATCTCTAATGAGCTGAAGAAATATTGAACAAGCAATTCATTTAAGAAATGGGCAAAGGACTTGAACAGACATTTTTTATAGGACAAAATTCAATTGACTAATAGACACAAGACAATATGCTCAAGATGAGTACTCATCAATGAGATGAAAATATAAACAACAATGAACTTTTTCCTCTCCCAGGTTAGAATGGCTGTCATCGAACATTCAACACAAAACAAAAACAGGAAATGCTGGTATTATTTGAGAAAAAATATCTAATACATCATTAGTGGTGATGTAAACTATTAAAACCATTATTGAATATAGTGTGGAGATATCTCAGAAAACTGAAGTACATCTGCCATATGACGTGGCCATCCCACCCTTGAGAATTTGCACACACAAAAAAATGAAATAAGACCATAAAAGAGTTATCCTTATCCCCATGTTTATTGCAGCTCACTATACAGTAGCTAAAATATAGTATCAACACAGGTGTGCATCAAGTAATGATGCAATCACGTTTATTTTGCCTTTGATTGCCTATGATTCTGGACTCTTTTTGAGGAAGTCTTGGCATATGCCAATGTCTTGCAGAGTTTTCCAATGTTCTGCTCTAGCAATTTGATGGTAACCATTATAGATTTAAATAACTGCTCAATTTTAGTGAACTTTTGTAGAAAGGTAAGGAAGGATCTTTTTTTCATATTTATTTTTAAACTTATGTTCATAAATATAACTTTCCAAAGTACAGCTTATGGATTACAATGGCTTCCCCCCCAAAAATTTCCCTCCCACCTGCAACACTCCCCTTTCCTTCTCCTTCTCCCCATCCATTCACATCAAGATTCATTTTCAATTCTCTATATATATACAGAAGATCAGTTTACTATATATTAAGGAAAGATTTCAACAGTTTGCCCAAACATAGCAATACAAAGTGAAAAATATTTTTCAGTACTAGTTATAGCATCAAATCACAATGTACAGCACATTAAGGACAGAAATCCTACATGATATTTTCTAAAATTTAACCTAAAAAGACCCATAACTAACACAGAAATTGAAACAGTAATAAAGGCCCTCCCAACAAAGAAAAGCCTAGGACCAGATGGATTCATGGCTGAATTCTACCAGACATTTAAAGAAGAACTAACTCCAATTCTTCTCAAACTATTCAAAACAATCTAAAAAGGGGGATTCCTCCCAAATTCTTTCTATGAAGCCAGCATTACCTTAATTCCTAAGCCAAAACCAGATGCAGCATTGAAAGAGAACTGCAGACCAATATCCCTGATGAACATAGAGGCAAAAATCCTCAATAAAATTCTGGCCAATAGAGTGCAACATCACATTAGAAAGATTATCCACCCAAAACAAGTAGGATTTATCCCTGGTATGCAGGGATGGCTCAATGTTTCAAAACAATCAACGTGAAACACTACATTAACAGACTGCAGAAGAAAAACCATATGATTCTCTCAATAGACACAGAGAAAGCATTTGATAAAATACAACACCCTTTCTTGATGAAAACTCTAAGCAAACTGGGTATAAAAGGGACATTCCTCAATACAAACAAAGCAGTATATGAAAAACCCACGGCCAACATCCTATTGAATGGGGAAAAGTTGGAAGCATTTCCACTGAGATCTGGTACCAGACAGGGATGCCCATTCTCACCACTGCTATTCAATATAGTTCTGGAAGTTTTAGGAAGTGCTATTAGGCAAGAAAAAGAAATTAAAGGGATACAAATTGGGAAGGAAGAACTCAAACTACCCCTCTTTGCAGATGATATGATTATTTAGGGGACCCAAAGAGCTCTACTAAGAGATTATTGGAGGTCATAGAAGAGTTTGGCAAACTAGCAGGATATAAAATCAGTGCACAAAAATCAACAGCCTTTGCATACACAGAATGCCATGGCTGAGGAAGAACTTCCAAGATCAATGCCATTCACAATAGCTACAAAAACAATCAAATACATTGGAATAAACTTCGCCAAGGACGTTAAAGATCTCTACGATGAAAACTACAAACCCTTAAAGAAAGAAATAGAAGAGGATACCAAAAAATGGAGAAATCTTCCATGCTCATGGATTGGAAGAATCAACATCATCAAAAAGAAATTTACAGATTCAATGCAATACCAATCAAGATTTCAAAGACATTCTTCTCAGATCTGGAAAAAATGATGCTGAATTTCATATGGAGACACAGGAGACCTCGAATAGCTAAAGCAATCTTGTACAACAAAAACAAAGCTGGAAGCATCACAATACCAGATTTCAGGACATACTACAGGGCAGTTGTTATCAAAACAGCATGGTACTGGTAGAGATTCAGATGGAGAGACCAATGAAACAGAATAGAAACACCAGAAATCAATCCAAACATCTACAGCCAACTCATATTTGATCAAGAATCCAAAACTAATCCCTTGAGTAAGGACAGTCTATTCAATAAATGATGCTGGGAAAACTGGATTTCCACATGCAGAAGCATGAAGCAAGATCCCTAACTTTCACCTTACACAAAAATTCACACAACATGTATCAAACATTTAAATCTAAGATACGACACCATCAAATTATTACAGAGCATTGGAGAAACCCTGCAAGATATAGCTACAGGCAAAGACTTCTTGGAAAAGACCCCAGGAGCACAGGCAGTCAAAGCCAAAATTAACATTTTGGATTGCATCAAACTGAGAAGTTTCTGTACTGCAAAAGAAACAATCAGGAAAGTGAATAGGAAACCGACAGAATGGGAAAATATTTGCAAACTATGCAACAGAAAAAGGGTTGATAACCAGAATCTACAAAGAAATCAAGAAAATCCACAACATCAAAACAAACAATCCACTAAGAGATGGGCCAAAGACCTCAACAGGCATCTTTCCAAAGAAGAATCCAAATGGCCAACAGACACATGAAAAAATGTTCAAGATCACTAGCAATCAGAGAAATGCAAATCAAAACCACAATGAGGTTTCACCTCACCCTGGTTGGAATGGCCCACATTCAGAAATCCACCAACAATAGATGCTGGAAAGGATGTGGGGAAAAAGGGACACTAACCCACTGTTGGTGGGAATGCAAACTGGTTAAGCCACTGTGGGAGACAGTCTGGAGATTCCTCAGAAACCTGAATATAACCCTACCATTCAACTCAGCCATCCCACTTCTTGGAATTTGCCAAAAAAAATTAATTTGGCAAACAAAAAAGCCATCTGCACATTAATGTTTATTGCAGCTCAATTCACAATAGCTAAGACCTGGAACCAACCCAAATGCCCATCAACAGTAGACTGGATAAAGAAATTATGGGATATATACTCCATAGAATACTATACAGCAGTAAGGAACAATGAAACCCTGTCATTTGCAACAAGATGGAAGGATCTGGAAAGCATCATGCTGAGTGAATTAAGCCAGTCCCAAAGAGACAAATATCATTTGTTCTCCCTGGTTGGTGACAACTAACTGAGCACCAAAGGGAAACCTATGGAAATTTAATGGGCACTATGAGAAATAGTGACTTGATCAGATATGGTGCTGACTGTTAATGTACAATGTGATGCTTTATCCATTTTATTATTTTTTTAACTCTGTAATTTACACATAATTATTCTTAGGTGTTTAAATCTTAACTGCAAAGTAATCCCGGTTAAATATAAGAATGAGAAAAAGAGAGGGAGGAGATGTACAATTGGGGACATGCTCAATTGGACTTGCCCCAAATGATGGAGTTAGAAAAGTGCCAGGGGATGCCAATATTATCTCATCAAGGTGTCATGTACCAATGCCATCTCACCAGTCCAGGTGATCAATTTCAGTTCACAACTGATCACACTGATAGGTCTAAGAGTCAAAGGGATCACACAAACAAGACAAGTGTCTGCTAATACTAATTGATAAAACGAAAAAAAGGGAGAGAAGGATCCAACATGGGAAGGGGGAGACAAGCAGAATCATAGAATGGCAGATGTGCTAAACAGCACTCTGGCCTCAGAATCAGCCCTTAAGGCTTTCAGATCTGGCTGAAGAGCCCATGAGAGTATTTTAGGCATGGAAAGCCAAGACACTCTGGGGGAAAAAAAGATGAAGAAGAAGAAGAAGACCTAAATGAAGGATCTCAATGAGTGTGATCCCAGTGGAAAGAACGGGGCCATCAAGGTAGGAGGTACCTATCTCTGAAGGGAGGAGAGAACTTCAACTTTGACTATGGCCCTGTTAGAATAGGATCAAAGTTGACGAACCCTAAAGGCTTAAAAAGCCTCTGAATTCATGGCTAGAGCCTAGGAAGATTACTGATGCCATAAACATGAGTATTAAATAGTTAAATCAACATCAGCAGTCACTGTGTACTTACGTCACATGTGGATCTGTCTTAATAGGTTGTCCAAGGTGAAGTAATGATATAGCTAGTACTGAACAGTATTTTTACACTTTGAGGTTCTGTGTGGGTGCAAACTGATGAAATCTTTACTTAGTATATACTGAAGCGATCTTCTGTATATAAAGATAATTGGAAAAAAAAACCCTTGGTGTTAAATTGAAAATTACATAGAAAAGTAATCAATCTTTTTTTAAAAATATCATGCATGATCTCTGCCATTAACGTGCTGTACACTGTTATTTAGTGCTATAACTAGTAATCCAACAGATTTTTTCACTTTGTGTTGCTATGTGAAGGCAAACTGTTGAAATATTTATATATACTAAACTGATTTTCTGTATATAAAGAGAATTGAAACTGAATCTTGATGGGAATGGAAGGGGAGAGCGAGTGGGAAAGGGGAGGGTTGCTGGTGGGGGGAAGTTGTGAGGGGGGAGCCTTTGTAATTCATAATCTGTACTTTGGAAACTTATATTCATTAAATAAAAAAAAAGAAAATTACAAACATATATCCCTGATGAACATAGATGCAAAAATCCTCAATAAGATTCTGGCCAATAGAATGCAACAACACATCAGAAAGATCATCTGCACAGACCAAGTGGGATTTATCCCTGGTATGCAGGGATGGTTCAACATTCACAAAAAAATCAATGTGATATACCACATTAACAGACTGCAGAAGAAAAACCATGTGATTCTCTCAATAGATGCAGAGAAAGCATTTGATAAAATACAACACCCTTTCATGATGAAAACTCTAAGCAAACTGGATATAAAAGGAACATTCCTCAATACAATCAAAGCAATATATGAAAAACCCACGGCCAACATCCTACTGAATGGGGAAAAGTTAGAAGTATTTCCACTGAGATCAGGTACAAGACTGGGATGCCCACTCTCAGCACTGCTATTCAATATAGTTCTGGAAGTTTTAGCCAGAGCTATTAGGCAAGAAAAAGAAATTAAAGGGATACAAATCGGGAAGGAAGAACTCAAACTATCCCTCTTTGAAGATGATATGATTCTTTATTTAGGGATCCAAAGATCTCTACTAGAGAATTACTGGAACTCATCGAAGACTTTGGCAAAGTAGCAGGATATAAAATCAATGCAGAAAAATCAACAGCCTTTGTATACACAGGCAATGACAGAGCGGAGGAAGAACTTCTAAGATCAATCCCATTCACAATAGCTACAAAAACAATCAAATACCTTGGATAAACTTCGCCAAGGACGTTAAAGATCTCTACGATGAAAACTACAAAACCTTAAAGAAAGAAATAGAAGAAGATACCAAAAAATGGAGAAATCTTCCATGCTCATGGATTGGAAGAATCAATATCATCAAAATGTCTATTCTCCCAAATGCAATTTACAGATTCAATGCAATACCAATCAAGATACCAAAGACATTCTTCTCAGATCTGGAAAAATGATGCTGAAATTCATATGGAGACAGGAGACCTCAAAAAGCTAAAGCAATCCTGTACAACAAAAACATAGCAGGGCAGCTGTTATCAAGACAGCATGGTACTGGTACAGAAATAGGTGGATAGACCAATGGAACAGAATAGAAATACCAGAAATCAATCCAAACATCTACAGCCAACTCATATTTAATCAAGGATCCAAAACCAATACCTGTAGAAAGGACAGTCTATTCAATAAATGGTGCTTGGAAAATTGGATTTCTACGTGCAGAAGCATGAAGCAAGATCCCTACCATTCACCTTACACAAAAATTCACTCAACATGTATCAAATACTTAAATCTATGACCAGACACCATCAAATTATTAGAGAGCATTGGAGAACCCCTGCAAGATATAGGTACAGGCAAAGACTTCTTGGAAAATACCCCAGAAGCACAGGCAGTCAAAACCAAAATTAACATTTGTGATTGCATCAAACTGAGACATTTTGTACTTAAAAAGAAACAGGAAATTGAAAGGGAACCAACAGAATGGGAAAAAATATTTGCAAACTATGCAACAGATAAAGGGTTGATAACCCTATCTACAAAGAAATCAAGAAACTCTACAACATCAAAACAAATAACCCACTTAAGAGATGGACTAAGGACATCAATAGACATTTTCACAAAGAGGAAATCCAAATGGCCAACAGACAAATATTTGTTTTCCCTGATCGGCAGCAACTAATGAGCACCAAAGGGGAAACCTGTTGAAGTGAAATGGACATTATAAGAAATAGTGACTTGATCAGCTCCTGTGCTGACAGTTGATGTACAATGTAATGCTTTAACCTTTTTAGTAATTTTGTTGCTGTTGTTGTTGTTCTAGTACTAGTGGTTGAACTCTGTAATTAACACATAATAATCTTAGGTGTTCAAATTTTAACTGAAAAGTGATTCCTGTTAAATTTAAGAATGAGAAAAAGAGAGAGAGGAGATGTACAATTTGGGACATGCTCAATTGGACTTGCCCCAAATGGTGGAGTTAGAAATGTGCCAGGAGATTCCAATACAATCCCATCAAGGTGCCATTACCAATGCCATCTCACTAGTCCACGTGATCAATTTCAGTTCATAATTGATGACTCTGATAAGTCTAAGAGTCAAAGGGATAACACAAACAAGACTAGTGTCTGCGAATACTAACTGATGATTCAAAAAAGGAGAGAATGATCCAACATGGGAAGGGGGAGAAACAGCAGACTCATAGAATGGCAGATGTGCTAAACAGCACTCTGGCCTCAGAATCAGCCCTTGGGGCATTCAGATCTGGCTGAAGAGCCCATGAGAGTATTGTAGGCATGGAAAGCCAAGACACTCTGACAAAAAAAAAATAGAAGACCTAACTGAAATATCTCTTCAATGAGATCCCAGTGGAAAAAATGGTGCCATCAAAGAAGGAGGTCCCTTTCTCTGAAGGGAGGAAAGAACTTCCATTTTGACTATGACCCTATCGGAATAAGATCAAAGTGGGGAACCCTAAAAGGTTTCCATAACCTTGGCAACCCATGACTAGAGCCTAGTGAGATTACTGACGCCATAAACAAGAGTGTCAGATTGTTAAGTCAACAACAGGAGTCACTGTGTACTTACAACTCATGAAGGATCTGTCCTTAATGTGTTGTCTAATGTGCAGTGATGCTATAACTAGTACTAAAACAGTATTTTTGCAGTTTGTGTTTCTGTGTGAGTGCAAACTGATGAAATCTTTACTTAGTATATACTGAATCAATCTTCTGTATATAAAGATAATTGAAAATGAAAAAAAAAACCTGGTGTTCATCAAATTATTAGAGAGCATTGGAGAAACTCTGCAAGATATAGGTACTGGCAAGACTTCTTGGAAAATACCCCAGAAGCACAGGCAGTCGAAACCAAAATTAACATTTGGGATTGCATCAAATTGAGAAGTTTCTGTACTTCAAAAAAAAACAGTCAGGAAAGTAAAAGGGAACCAACAGAATGGGAAAAAAATATTTGCAAACTACGCAACAGATACGGGTTGATAACCAGAATCTACAAAGAAATCAAGAAACTCCACAACATCAAAACAAACAATCCACTAAGAGATGGGCCAAAGACCTCAACAGGCATCTTTCCAAAGAAGAAAAACAAATGGCCAACAGACACATGAAAAAATGTTCAAGATCACTAACCATCAGGGAAATGAAAATCAAAACCACAATGAGGTTTCTCCTCACCCCGGTTGGAAAGGATCACATTCAGAAAAACTACCAACAATAGATACTGGAGAGGATGTGGGGACAAAGGGACACTAACCCACTGTTGGTGGGAATGCAAACTGGTTAAGCCACTATGGAAGTCAGTCTGGAGATTCCTCAGAAACCTGAATATAAGCTTCAATACAACCCAGCCATCCCACTCCTTGGAATTTACCCAAAGGAAATCAATTTGGCAAACAAAAAAGCCATCTGCAAATTAATGTTTATTGCAGCACAATTCACAATAGCTAACACCTGGAACCAACCCAAATGCCCATCAACAGTAGACTGGATAAAGAAATTATGGGACATGTACTCTATAGAATACTATACAGCAGTCAAAAACAATGAAACCTGGTCATTTGCAACAAGATGGAGGAATCTGGAAAACATCATGCTGAGTGAATTAAGCCATTCCCAAAGAGACAAATATCATTTGTTTTCCCTGATCAGCAACAAATAACTGAGCACCAAAGGGGAAACCTGTTGAAGTGAAATGGACACTATAAGAAACAGTGACTTGATCAACTCTTGTGCTGACTGTTGATGTACAATGTAATGCTTTATCCTTTAGAGTATTTTGTTGTTCTAGTACTAGTGGTTGAACTCTGTAATTAACACACAATTATTCTTAGGTGTTTAAATCTTAACTGAAAAGTGATCCCGTTTAAATATAAGAGTGAGAAAAAGAGAGGGAGGACATGTACAATTGTGGACATGATCAATCGGACTTGCCCCGAATGATGGAGTTAGAAAAGTGCCAGGCGATTCCAATACTATCTCAACAAGGTGCCATTACCAATGCCATCTCAGTAGTCCAAGTGATCAATTTCAGTTCACAATTGATCACACTGATAGGTCTAAGAGTCAAAGGGATCACACAAACAAGACTAATGTCTGCTAATACTAACTGATAAAACCAAAAAGGGAGAAAAGGATCCAACATGGGAAGGGGGAGACACAGCAGACTCATAGAATGGCAGATGTCCTAAATAGCACTCTGGCCTCAGAATCAGCCCTTAAGGCATTTGGAATGGCTGAAGAGTCTATGAGAGTATTTTAGGTATGGAAAGCCAAGACCCTCTGGAAAAAAAAATAACAAGAAGAAGAAGACCTAAATGAAGGATCTCAATGAGTGTGATCCCAGTGGAAAGAACGGGGCCATCAAAGAAGGAGATACCTTTCTCCGAAGGGAGGAGAGAACTTCCACTTTGACTATGACCCTGTTGGAATAAGATCGAAGTCGGCGAATCCTAAAGGCTTCCATAGCCTCGGCAACCCATGACTAGAGCCTAGGGAGATTACTGATGCCATAAACAAGAGTGTTAAATTGTTAAATCAACATCAAGAGTCACTGTGACTTACATCCCACATGGGATCTGTCCTTCATGCGTTGTCCAATGTGAAGTAATGATATAGCTAGTACTGAAACAGTATTTTTACAGTTTGTGTTTCTGTGCGGGTGCAAACTGATGAAATCTTTACTTAGTATATACTGAGTCAATCTTCTGTAATGAAGATAATTGAAAATGAAAAAAAAAACCTTGGTGTAAAATTGGAAATTACATAGAAAATTAATCATTTTTTGTAAATATCATGTAGGATCTCTGTCATTAATGTGATGTACACTGTTATTTAATGCTATAACTAGTACTCCAACAGTATTTTTTCACTTTGTGTTGCTATATGGGGGCAAACTGGTGAAATCTTTACTTTATACATACTAAACTGATCTTCTGTATATAAAGAGAATGGAAAATGAATCTTTATGTGAATGGAAGGGGAGAGAGAGGGGGAAAGGGAAGGGTTGCGGGTGGGAGGGAAGTTATGGGGGGGAAGCCATTGTAACCCATAAGCTGTACTTTGGAAATTTATATTCATTAAATAAATATAAAAAAAGAAAAAAATATACAGAGAAACTGAAAAAAAATCTAAAAAAAAACTGGTGTTAAATTGGAAATTGCATTGAAAATTAATTTTTTAAAAAATATATCATGAAGGATCTCTGTCTTTAATGTGCTGCACATTGTGATTTAATGCTATAAATATTACTCCAACAGTATTTTTTCAATTGGTGTTGCTATGTGAGGGCAAACTGTTGAAATTTTTACTTAATATATACTAAACTGATCTTCTGTATATAAAGAGAATTGAAAATGAATCTTGATGTGAATGGAAGGGGAGAGGGAGCGGGAAAGGGTAGGGTTGCGTGAGGAGGGAAGTTATGCGAGGGGGAAGCCATTGTAATCCATAAGCTGTACTTTGGAAATTTATATTCATTAAATAAAAGTTAAAAAACAAAAAAGTAAAAAATTGATTATTTTTCTATGCAATTTCCAATTTAAAACCAAGTGTTTTTTTTATTTTCAACTATCTTTATATACAGAAGATCGATTCAGTATATACTAAGTAAAGATTTCATCAGTTTGCACCCACACAGAAACACAAACTGTAAAAATACTTTTCAGCACTGTTTATAGCATTACTTTACATTGGACAACACATTAAGGACAAATCCCCCATGAGACGAAAGAACACAGTGACTCCTGTTGTTGATTTAACAAATTGACACACTTGTTTATTGCGTCAATAATCTCCCTAGTCTCTAGTCATGAATTGCCAAGGCTATGGGAGCTTTTAGGGTTCACTGACTTCAAACTTATTCCAACAGGGTCATAGTCAAAGTGGAAGTTCTCTCCTCCCTTCAGAGAATGGGACCTCCTTCTTTGATGGCCCCGTTCTTTCCACTGGGATCTCACTTGCAGAGATCTTTCATTTACTTCTTTTTTTTCCAGAGTGTGTTGGCTTTCCATGCCTAAAACACTCTCATGGGGTCTTCAGCCAGATCCAAATGCCTTAAGGGCTGATTCTGAGGCCATAGTGCTATTAGGACATCTGCTATTCTATGGGTCTGCTGTGTATCCCGCTTCCCATGTTGGATCGTTCTCTCCTTTTTTGAACCTATCAGTTGGTATTCGCAGACACTAGTCTTGTTTGTGTGATCCCTTAGACTCTTAGACCTATCAGTGTTATCAATAGTGAACTGAAAATGATCACTTGGCTAGTGAGATGTCCTGACTGTTGATGTACAATGCAATACTTTATCCATTTTAGTATTTTTTTGTTCTAGTACTGGTGGTTGAACTCTGTAATTAACATACAATTACTCTTAGGTGTTTAAATTTTAACTGAAAAATTATCCCTGTTAAATATAAGAGTAGGGAAAAGAGAGGGAGTAGATGTACAATTTGTGGCATGTTCAATCAGACTTGCCCCAAAGTGCAGTTAGAAACGTGCCAGGGGATTCGAATACAATCCCATCAAGGTGGCATGTACCAATAACATCTCACTAGGAAGGGGTCTTGTTTCATTCTTATGTATGAGGAAATGCAGTTTCCTCATCATCATCTGTTGAGGAGACTGTCCTTGTTGCAGGGATTGATTTTAGCTTTTATTTCAAAGATAAGTTGCTTGTGAATGTGTGAATTGATTTGTGGGATTTCTATTCTGCTCCATTTGTCAACACATCTGTTTTTTGGCTAGTCGCTGGCTGTTTTGAGTATAACTGCCCTGTAGTTATGTCTTAAAATCTGGTATTATCATGTCTCCAACTCTATTTTTGTTGAATGAATTTGCCTTATATAATTGGCATCTTTGTGTTTTTGTATGTATTTTAGGGCTATTTTTTCTAGGACTAAGAATAATATCCATGTTATTTGATTAGGATAGCATTGAATCTGCAATTTCATCAACGTTCATCAATGATGTTGACTTATAGATCTCTTTATTGTTTCTTTTCTGGTAGGAATTAAGGTAATACTAACTTCATAGAATCAGTTTAAGAAGATTAGTTTCTTTTCAATTGTTTTTGAATAACATGAGAAGAATTGCATTAAGTTCTTCTTTAAATATCTGGTAGAATTGAGCAGTGAACACACCTGGTCCTGGGCTTCTCTTTCATAGGGAGAACCTTTATAATTAATTTAATCCCTGTCATGATTATAGTTCTCTTTATGTTTTCTATGTCTTCATGACTCAATTTTGGTAGATTTTAGGTATCCATGAATCTATCCATTTATTCTTGATTTATTTCAATTTGATGGCATACAGCTCTTTTTGTTTAAATATTTATTTTATTTATTTGAAAGGTGGAGTTATAGAGAGGCAGAGAAAGAGAGAGGATTTCCATCTGTTGGTTCGATCCCCAAAATGCCACAACAGCCCAAGTTGAACCAATCTGAAGCCAAGGGTCAGGAATTTCTTCCTATCTCTTAAACTGATGCAGGAGCCCAAGGACATAAGCCATGCTCTATTGGTTTCTTAGGACATAGCAGAAAGCTGAATAAGAAATGCAACATCTAGGACTCAACCTAGCATCTAGATGAGATTATGGCCCTATAGATGGCAGCCTCATCTGGCCTATCACAATTCTGGCCCCAGTATACAAGCTTCTTTTATTTTAGATTTTATTGATGAGTCCTCTTCATTTTTTAGTTAGTTGGTATATTAATTTTGTTTATTTTTTTCAAAAACGTAGCTGTTCATGTCACTGATTTTTAAAAGTTTTTTGGTTTTAATTTTGTTTATTTAATTTCTAAATTTAATTATTTCCTTTCTTGATAGATCCTTGATAGGTCCTTGATAGATCATTTATTTGGTTCCTTTCCATTCTCTTGAATTAATTGGATTTCAGGTATTTCATCAACCTCTTCATTTTTTTTACTTCTAATATTGAAGTGCTGTTGTTTTACTTTGGAGGGTCATGTTGTCTTGCTTAATCTTGTTTTTTTAATTTCTGCATTTATTTTTGAGCATTTTTTGAAACATTCACTATTTTCATCTGATGCTTTTTATGTTTGAAGCATGCCTCTGCTGGTGGATGGAGTCATTGTTCTGTGATAAAAGAGAAGTGTGTGCTGGATGCAGCCAGATGGCCCTAATCAGTGTTCTATGGTGGGCATGGTAGATCTCTTGTTGACAGAAAGGAGGGTATTATCACCTATGTTGTCGTAATTCTACCTTTACCTCTACTAAGATTCTGAATACCTGGATTAGCACATAGTAGGTACAACACTCAAATACAATGCTGCATGAGCCACACAAGAAATAAGTCCAGTCCTCAATGTAAGCATGGATCCCACTGCAGTGTAGCCCCTTAAGGAAAGAAACCAGGGCACCTTAAGCATGTGGAGCTATGCAGAGATTTTTAAGAGACCTAGCTACACCTGCATTGTCTTGTGCAGTCAGAGTTCCCACATTCTGAGCACAAAGGGCTTCCATAATCATGGGGTACAAAGGATCTGGTTGGCCCCACTAGCATGTCTCATCAGAGATGCTGAGATGTTCCCAGAGCCAGCTGCTTCTTGGTGTTCTATCTAGGCAGTTTGAACCCCAGAGCCTCTGATATGTTGAGCAGCTGAGGGGCACCCCACAGCCCTACATGGATGCTGAGCCCTCCATCAATCCTCCCAGACAAACTCAAAAAGTGGAGAGCATAGTTTTTTACTTCTTGTAAAATCTTCTTGTGACTAGGAGTGTGTAGGGTTAGAGGAGAGGGAGTTTAGGGCAGGGAGTATCATTCTCCTGATAAATCTTTGAATAAAACTTGTGTGAAATTTGTCCACCCCATAAAAGAAAAATTATTTTAAAACATAATTTAAGGCCAGCGCCATGGCTCAATAGGCTAATCCTCTGCCTGAGGCACTGGCACACAGGGTTCTAGTCCCGGTCAGGGCCAGATTCTGTCCCAGTTGCCCCTCTTCCAGGCCAGCTCTCTGCTATGGCCCAGGAGTACAGTGCAGAATGGCCCAAGTGCTTGGGCCCTGCACCATATGGGAGACCAGCAGAAGCACCTGGCTCCTGGATTCAGATCAGCGCAATGCGCCAGCCATGATGACATTGGAGGGTGAACCAACGGCAAAAGGAAGACCTTGCTCTCTCTCTCTCTCTCTCTCTCTCTCTCTCTCTCTCTCTCACTATCCACTCTTCCTATCAAAAAAGTATACAAAACATAATTTAAAGAAGACTAAATAAATGGGTATCCATCCATAAATTTAAAAAAGAATACTAATTCTATTATCCTCTATGTATCTAATTTATATTACTATGTGTATCAAATTTTTTTCAGTGAATACAGCATTCTAGAATGGTTTTCTGCAAACCAGTCAATTTTAATAAATTAATCTGACCTCCTCTTATTTTTATAAAATTTTGTTTGTGTAGATGCTGTCACTAAATAGATTTCCTTTGCTTTCTTGAATTGGAAAGCAATTAAATAAACCATGCCTTCCAAAATACCATTTGAAAACCTAAAAGGTAGCAAAAATTGAACATAGAGGTACCATCTAGAATTAAGAAACAATAGAGATATTTACATAGTCAATCATCAATGTCTTCATTGAATTAGTTCCAGGAGCTTCTGAAGATACTAAAGATTCATTAATGCTCAAATCCCTTATATAAAATGATATAATATGTGCCTAGCACATATGCATATCCTCCTATATACTTAAACTTGTCACTAGATGACTTATAATATTTTATATAGTATAAATTCAATGTAATAATGGTTACACTGAGTGATTTAGGAGGCAAATGTTTGTGTTCAGTGTAGACTTAATTTTTTATTTTTAATGTTTTCAATTTGCAATTGTTTGGACTTGCAGGTACAAAGTCAGTGGAACTTTGATATTCCAATTGTCAGAATGTTTGGCTCCCTTGCCATAGTTGATAAACTTGTCCTATTAATATCACACAGTTAAAAGTGTCAGATTTTATTCTTCACTACTTTATAGATTCCACAGTGTACATATCCCATAATTTTCTTTATCCAGTCTTCATTTGATGGATATTTGGGTTGATTCAGTATCCTAACAATTGTGAATTTAGCTGCAATAAACTTGGGGTACACATAACTCTTTCATATTCAGATTTCATTTCACTTGGGTAAATTCCTAGCAGTGGCATAGCTGGGTCATATGTAGGTATATACTCAGATTTCTGAGGTTTTCATCATGAAATGTTGTAATTTATCAAATGCTTTCTCAGCATCTATTGAAATAATCCTATAGTTTTTATTCTTCAGTATGTTAATGTGATGTGTCACATTGATTATTTTTCAAATATTTAACCATCCCTGCATGTAAGAGCTATATCCTACTTCTGAGTGAATGATCTTTTGATGTTATTATATTCAATTGGCTAGTATTTTGGTGAGAATTGTTGCATCTATGTTCAGAGAAATAGTCTGCAGTTCCATTTCTCTGTTGTATCACTTTTAGGTTTTAGCTTCATAGAAAGAGCTTTTAGGCCGGCGCCGTGGCTCACTAGGCTAATCCTCCGCCTGGCGGCGCCAGCACACCGGGTTCTAGCCCCGGTCGGGGCGCCGGATTCTGTCCCAGTTGCCCCTCTTCCAGGCCAGCTCTCTGCTGTGGCCAGGGAGTGCAGTGGAGGATGGCCCAAGTCCTTGGGCCCTGCACCCCATGGGAGACCAGGAGAAGCACCTGGCTCCTGCCATCGGATCAGCGCGGTGCGCCAGTCGCAGTGCGCCAGCCGCGGCGGCCATTGGAGGGTGAACCAATGGCAAAGGAAGACCTTTCTCTCTGTCTCTCTCTCTCTCACTGTCCACTCTGCCTGTCAAAAAAAAAAGAGCTTTTATCTCTTTAAGACTCAATTTTGATATAGTGTATGTGCCCAGGAATCTATCCATTTCTTATAGGTTTCTCAGTTTGTTGGCATACATCTCATTGTGAAAATTTTGGGTTATTCTTTTATTTCTGTGGTATCTGTTGTTGCATTTCTGTTATCATCTCTAATTTTATTTATTTTGCCTTTTCCTTCTTTTTGACATGGTTAAGGCAATGCATATTGATTTTATTTTTTCAAAAAACCTCTCGACATTTCACTGATCTTTTGTATTTTTTGTCTCACTTTTCCGTAGTTTTTGCTCATGTTAATTATTTCTTTTCTCCTACTAGTTTTGGATTTGGTTTGCTATTTGTTTGCTAGATCAGTGAGATGCACCAATAAGTCATTTATTTGGTGCTTTTCCAGTTTTGTGATTTAGGGACTAATGGCTATAAACTTTCCTCCTAACACTTCTTTTGCAGCATCTAATAAGTTTTTATATGTTGTATTGTCTTCATTCATTTGCAGTAATTTTTGATATGTCTATTTTTAATAATCTACTGTTCATTAAGAAGCATGTTGTTAATCTCCATGTGTTTACAATATGTTCTATAAATTCTGAGTTGCTGATTTCCAGTTTTATTCGATTGTGTTTAGAGAAGATGCCTGGTATGATTTTGATTTTTTTTAAATATGCTGAGAGTTGCTTTATGGCTATGCTTTATGGTATATCCTTGAGAAAGTTCTGTACACTGATGAGAAGAATGTGTATTATGCCACTGTGGGATAAAAATCCTCTAGATATCATTAGTTCCATTTGTAATATAGTGTTGATTAACTCTATTGTTTCCTTGCTGATTTTCTGTCTGGTTGATCTGCCCATTGATGAAAGTGGGGTATGAAAATCCCCCCACTTTGTCTCCTTATATATCCTTGAACATTTCCTTTTAATAGCTTGGTGCCTTGTAATTAGGTGCATATACAATTTTAATAGTCACATCTTCCTGTTGAATTGATCCCTTAATCATTACATAATGCCCTTCTTTGTCTCTTTTAACAGCTTTTCATTAAAGTCTATTTTGTCTGGTATTAGGTTGCCTACACAGCTCTTTTTGGATTTTGTTAGTATGGGATATATTTATCCACTCTTTTTACATTCATTTATATTCAAATTTTTACATTCATTTTGTTGGTGAGATTGCTTTGGATTTTCTTTCTACTTTTCCTGGAAGAGTTTCTGCCTTTACCTTTTTTCATAGTGATGACCATGTTTCTGTGTTTCTGAGGCACATCCTTAAGCATCTTTTTTATAAGGCTGGAAGAGAGGTGACAAATTCTTTCAATATGTTTGTTACTGAAGGTCATTATTTCATCTTTATTCATAAATAAGAACTTTGCAGGATCCAGTCCTGAGCTTTTTTGGTAGCATCCTTATTACTAATTCAATCTTCATCATGGTTATTGTTCTGTTTTGATTTTCATTGTCTTTGTGACTGACATTTGGAAAATTGCATGCCCCAGAATTTGGTTCTTCTAGACTTTCCAAATGGTTGGCATACAGATTTTTGTAGTAATTCCTGATTATTCTTTTAATTTCTGTGTTGTCCATCGTTACATCTATTTTTTGAAAAAAATTTACTTATTTTATTTTAAAGTCAGAGTTGCACAGAGAGAGGAGAGGGAGAGAGAGGGAGAGAGAGAGAGAGAGAGAGAGAGAGAGAGAGAGAGAGAGAGAGAGAGAGAGAGAGAGAGGTCTTCCATCTGATGGTCTACTCCCTAAATGGCTGCAAAGGCCGGAGCTGTGCCAATCTGAAGCCAGGAGCCGGAGCTTCTTCCAGATCTCCCATGTGGGTGCAGGGGCCCAAGGACTTGGGCCATCCTCTACTGCTTTCCTGGGCCATAGCAGAGTGCTGGACAGGAAGTAAAGCAGTCAGGTTTCAAACCGGCGCCCATATGGGATGCCGGTGCTTCAGGCCAGGGTGTTAACCCACTGTGCCACAGCAACGGCCCCTGTAACATCTCTTTTACATTCTGATTTTACTGTTTTATGTTTTCCTTACATCTCTTTTTGGTTAGTTGGGAAAATGGTATATCAATTTGATTACTATTTCAACATATCACCTCATCATTTCACTAAATTTTAAGATTTTTTCAGGGCCAGTGCTGTCATGCAGTGGGTTAAAACCTTTGCCTACATCCCATATGGACACTGGTTCTAGTCTTGGCTACCCCACTTCTGATCAAGCCCTCTGCGATGTCCTTGGAAAGCAGTAGAAGATGGCGCAAATCCTTGGGCTACTAAACCCACATGGGAGACCTGGTAGAAGCCCCTGCCTTAAGATCAGCACAGCTCTGGCTGTTGCTGCCATCTGGGAAGAGAATCAGTGGATGGAAGACCTCTCTCTGTCTCTAGCTCTCTCTGTAACTCTTTAAATAAATAAAATAAATCTTTAAAAAATTAATAAAAATAAATATTTTGTTTCTACTCTAATTTCAATTATTTATTTCCACCTACTAATTTGGAGTGTGGTTCATTGTTTTTTCTATTTGCTGGATATGCACTGAAAGCTCATTTACTTGGATTCTTTACAATTTCTTGTGGTAGGCACCAACCACTATAATCGTACATCTCAATACTACTTTTACTGTATTCATTGTGTAATTTACCAACAAATATTTTTACTATCTACATATGTATGGAAGTCACTAGATAGTTTGAATTTAAAGCACATGAGAGATTCAGCTTTTGAATTCAGAGTACTAATAGATATGTCATTGTGGCGCAATGGGCTAAGCTGCCACTTGGAATACATGCATACCAATCAGAGTAGTATTTCTATTCTGTGCTTTAAATCCAGCTTTCTTTGTATGCTTGAGTTACTGACACTTATGGGAGATGCAGATGGTGCTCCTGGTTTCTAGCTTCAGCCTGTCTCAGTCCTCACTATTGCTGGTATTTGGAGAGCTAATTAGTGGATAGGAAATCTATCTCCCTTTCTCCATTTCAAGCAAATAAACTTATAAGTTGGACTGCAGATGATGATGGATCTTACAGGTTCCATTATTAGTAAAAACTGGTGACTTACAACTAAGAATTTGGACAGTCATGGAGCAAGAATTGTAGCAGAGGCTTGAAGGATAGGGAGAATTTTAATATATAGATGCAAGAAAATGAAGATAAAAGGTCTAGCATGGGAGTACTGTAAAAAGTAAATGCAAAGTAGAATTAAAAGATAAATTTGTTTTAGTACCAAGAAAATTTGAAGCCCACGTGCAGCTATTTCATTAATAAGCAATATTCAAGAACTTTTTGTGTGTATTTTGCACCAAAATAAAAGCGTTATAATTCAATGTTCTATGAATTTTTGCAAATATCCTTATATAGAACTTGTATTGAATTTCTACTTGAAAATGTTCCTATCCTACAAATACATAACTACTGAAGTCAACAGGTAGAGAACATTTTGTCCTAGGATGCTTAAGTATCATTTAGGGGAGCTAGAATTGCTCACCATTCCATTTGTCTTAGAAGAAGGTGCTCTTTTTTTAAAGTTTTTATTTAATAAATACAATATTCATAGCTAAAACTTTGGGAATATAGTTGTTTTTCTCCACACACACACCCTCACTCTGCTACCCCTGTCCTACCTCCTAATCCCTCTCCCATCCCATTCTTCTTCAAGATTCATTTTAATTAACTTTATATAGAGAGGACCAACTCTATACAAGTAAATATTTCAACAGTTTATACACATACATACACAATGTAAAAAGATCTATTTGAGAAAAAGTTTCATAGCTAACTCTCATAATTCAACTCATTAAGGACAGAGGTCCTACATGGGAATAAGTGAACAGTGATTCCTATTGTTAATTTACCAATTAACACTTATTTATGACCTCAATGATCACTTGAGGCTCTTGCCATGAGCTGCCAAGGCAGTGTAAGCCTTTGAATCCACAAACTCTATCAGTATTTAGACAGCGACATATGGAAAGTGCAAGTTCTCTCCTCCCTATAGAGAAAAGTACATCCTTCTTTGATGGCTGCTTCTTTTCATTGGGAACTCATTCACAGAGATCAAGGAAGTTCTTTTAAAACATACTCTCAAATTCTTTCCTTTTGCTTCCACTATTCCTATATAATAAGTTCTAATGTAGTGAGTCATGGTAGCAGGTATATTTGATCTGGATTGTTTTAATTCTGTACTAAATATGTATAGTTAAAAGTTAGCCACAGTGAACATGTAAGGGGTGAACCTCAGAGGTCAGAAAGAGAGTTTGAGCAAATCATCAGTTTAGGTCACTGGTGCACAGTATTGAAAGTTGCATTTGTTTATCTGAAAATCAGAGAAAGGGTGAGAGATATTTACATCCACCAGTTCACTCCCAAAATGTCATGACAATCAAGGATTGGTTAAACCAAAAGCAGGAGACAGGAACTCCATCTAGCACTTCCAAATGGGTGGGCAGGGACCAAAGAAGTTGGCAAGTTATCTGCTGTAATCCAGGCATGTTAGTGGGAAGCTGAATCAGAAGTATAAGTGACTCTGTACTCAGAAACTCCACAATGGGATTCAGGCATCTCAACATTGGCTTAACCTGATAGTTCACAATATCATTCCTCCACGAACATTATGAAATCCTTTGTACACATAATCCACCAGTAATGCAAAATCCGTCTTACCAAACTAGACTGTCATCAATGGAAATGTAAATATGAGAAATACAGGAGAGCCATTTTAATAAATTTTTTGAACTTTAATTTAAAATATAAATTTCAAAAGGACAATTTTTGGATTTTAGCAGCTTTTATTCCTATAACCTCCCTCCCACCCACAACCATTAAATCCCACACTCCATATCCCATCCTATTCTTTATCAAAATTAATTTTCAATTATCTTTATATACAGAAGATCAACTTAGAATATACTAAGTAGAGATTTCAACAATTTGCACAGATACACAAATTATAAAGTACTGTTTGAGTACTATTTTATCATTTATTTGCATAGTATGACACATTCAGGACAGAGGTCCTACTGTGTAGTAGGTGCACGGTGACTCCCATTGTTGGTTTAACAATTGACACTCTTAGTTATGATGACAGTAATCACCCGAGGCTCTTGTCATGAGTTGCCAGCACTATGGAAGCCTATTGAATTCAAAAATTCTGATCTTTTTTTTTTTTTGACAGGCAGAGTGGATAGTGAGGGAGAGAGATAGAGAGAAAGGTCTTCCTTTTTGCCGTTGGTTCACCCTCCAATGGCCACTGCGGCCAGCGCATCATGCTGATCCGAAGCCAGGAGCCAGGTGCTTCTCCTGGTCTCCCTTGCGGGTGCAGGGCCCAAGCACTTGGGCCATCCTCCACTGCCTTCCCGGACCATAGCAGAGAGCTGGCCTGGAAGAGGGGCAACCGGGACAGAATCCGGCGCCCCAACCGGGACTAGAACCCGGTGTGCCAGCGCCGCCAGGCGGAGGATTAGCCTGTTAAGCCACGGCGCCGGCCTCAAAAATTCTGATCTTATTTGGACAAGGCCATAGTCAAAGTATAAGTTCTCTCCTTCCTAAAGAGAAAAGTACCTCCTTCTTTGATTGCCTGTACTTTCCATTGGGATCTCACTCACAGAGATCTTTTATTTAGGTCATATTTTTGCCACAGTATCTTGGCTTTCTATGCCTAAGAATTTCTCATGGGCTTTTTAGCTGGATTCAAATGCCTTAAAGGGCTGATTCTGAGACCAAAGTGCTGTTCAGGACATCAGCATTCTATGAGTCCACTGTGTATCCTGCTTCCCATGTTGAATCGTTCTCTCCTCATTAATTCTTTTTTTTTAAACTTTTATTTAATGAATATAAATTTCCAGTGTACAGCTTACGGATTACAATGGCTTCAGCCTCCCATAACTTCCCTCCCACCCGCAACCCTCCCCTCTCCCGCTCCCTCTCCCCTTCCATTTGCATCAAGATTCATTTTCAATTCTCTTTATATACAGAAGATCAATTTAGTATAAAGGTTTCAACAGTTTGCACTCACATAGACACACAAAGTGAAACATACTGTTTGAGTACTAGTTATAGCATCAAATCAAAATGTGCAGCACATTAAGGACAGAGATCCCACATGAGGAGCAAGTGCACAGTGGCTCCTGTTGTTGACCCAACAAATTGACACTCTAGTTTATGGCGCCAGTAACCACCCTAGGCTGTCGTCATGAGTTGCCAAGTCTATGGAAGCCTTCCAAGTTTGCCGACCCTGATCATATTTAGACAAGGTCATAAAAGACAGGGTGAGGATAGTAACCAATGATCCTAGGAGTGGCATTTACCAGGTTTGAACAATTGTACAGCATTAAGTGGGGAAGAGGACCATCAGTACACACAGGTTGGGAGTAGAGCCATTGGTGGTAGAGTAGAGGTTATGATTACAAAGGAATGAGGCCCAAGTACGCTAGACAGGGTCTAGAACAAAGGACAGAGTCATTATTAGAGGAGCTAAGAAAGGTGCTGTCTAAGCTACAATTAAGTTTTCTGATTGAGAGGCAAATAGAACCTGACAGAACGGGCTTCATAATAATCTGGTGGGCTTTAGGCCTTGTAAGTTAAGAGGCCCAGACCTATCTATCTCTTCACATGGGGTATATCCTAAGGGAGGTGTGAACCTCCTAGGGGAAGGCACTCTGTTGACTTTCATTACTTGGCTGGCCTGGGAGGAGAGCTGGCCAGGTAAAGGCAGGGGGGCATCTCTAACAAGAAATTTATAGTTCTGCCTGCAATGTTGCTGACCCTACTTGACCACACCCTCAGCTGCAGTGGTCACTTTGGAAGTTGGGTTGAGTGAAGGGCTTTTCAGCTTAGAGCCAATAAGATCTGTGGCTCTGACCTGGGCATCCTTCGACTCCAGGGCAGGTCCATTTCCAGTGATCCAACTCTTGGCAGAGCTGCCAGGGCTCTTCACAAGCTGACTTCTGCTGAAGCCCAGGCATACCACATTGAAAGCCACTGCAGTGGACTGGCCTGTTGGGTCTCCTTGAGGGCAGATCACTGTACAGATCAGCCATTAATAGGCCTGCCACCCATTGCTTCTGATGCCGAGCTTTCTTTTCCTCCTGGTTTGTGTTAAAGCAGACCAGAGGATGCAAGTCAAGGGAGTGCCCGTGTCCCATCTCTAATCTTCGGTGGCCTGAACTACAAGTCTATAGTCACAGGCATGTTCTGTAGTAGTTTTTCTAAGGTAGACAATGCCCATGAGGAAAATTATATTCTCACTTTAAAACTTTCTTTCCCTTTGGTCTGAAAGGGAGGTTTTTTCTACTTACTGTATACTTGGCTGTTGGCGAAGTGAATCTAGCTATGAGATTATTATTTAAGCTCTTATTTTGGCTATTCTATTACAGAAAAATGTTAGCCATCTCTTTTATAAGGTCTAAAGATTAAATTTTGCATCCTACAGATTCCTTCATAATAGAATTAGTTTCCTACCTTGAAGAGAATAGAGAAATGAAAGAACAAGTTGGGCTTAGAATAGAGAAATGAGGGAGCAAGTCCTAGATCGCTTGCTGACAATAGCAATATCACATGAATACTTAGCAAACAGTTTCAACCATTAGATAACAACTTAAGAAAACATTTACCAGAAGGTCAATGCCTTCTATAAATTTTAAGTATCATGTATTTGGAAACACCTCTTAAATATCTAACATGGTGTAGTTTGTTTAACTTAAGCACAACCATATAAAATGTTTTTAGTTTCTTTCTACCAACAAGTTTAAAACATATGATACACAGATTCAGGTCACACAAATTAAAATGTATCTTTGATTGATTTTAGCAGCTTAAATTTATGGACAATCTTATCTATAAGCCATTTAAAATAAAACTCTGAATAAAATTTCTCCATGTGGACATACAATATGTACACACATATAACATAGCATAGTAGACCAATATAGCATTTTTAATAATAGCTTTTAAAATCTTTAACTCTTTTTGTAGATTGCCAATTGATTTGAATTGCTTTTTAGTAACCTCAGTTAGCCATACTTTCTCTCAGTTGGTACTGTTAATACATTATTGGATTCATCTGTTTACAGAGCCATCCCAAAGTACTGAATACAATGGAAGTGGCTGGAAAAAGTCCATAGGAACCTATAGGAGGACAGCCAAACACAGAACCAACAACGCTTTAGTTTTATGAGCAGCAAATCATATATAACTGTGGATGACAAAAGACTTTAAGTCGCCATGTTTAAAATTATAAACTCATAGATCAAATTTGATCTTGTTACAAGGTGATTATTCAAATCTTTGAAAATAAGCACATATTTACATAACCCATAGCTCTTAATAAAAATTCAGCTGTTTTTGAACAATTAGAATTTAACAGACATCAAGAGAACATAATAGATTACTTCAACACATTGCTTTAACAGAGCATCAGAGTTTAATTCTATGTCAAAGAGAAATTGAGCTTCCTGTGATCTTTTGCTGTGAGGTTTCCTTCCTTTACCTTCTTTCATATTGGTGACCATGTTTCTGTGTTTCTGTGTGTAACACATCTTTAAGCATCTTTTTTTTTAAACTTTTATTTAATGAATATAAATTTCCAGTGTACAGCTTATGGATTACAGTGGCTTTCCCCTCCCATAACTTCCCTCCCACCCGCAACCCTCCCCTCTCCCGCTCCCTCTCCCCTTCCATTTGCATCAAGATTCATTTTCAATTCTCTTTATATACAGAAGATCAATTTAGTATAAAGGTTTCAAAAGTTTGCACCCACATAGACACACAAAGTGAAACATACTGTTTGAGTACTAGTTATAGCATCAAATCAAAATGTACAGCAGGGCAGGATGAGTGGCGACAAATTCTTTCAGTTTCTGTTTGCTATGAAAAGTCTTTATTTCACCTTCATTCACAAATGTGAGCTTTCCAGGATATAATATTCTGGGCTGGCAGTTTTTCTCTCTTAGTACCTGGGCTATGTCTCGCCATTCCCTTCTAGCTTGTAGGGTTTCTGATGAGAAGTCAGCTGTGAGTCTAATTGGAGATCCTCTAAGAGTAATCTGACGTTTCTCTCTTGCACATTTTAGGATCTTTTCTTTGTGTTTCACTGTGGTGAGTTTAATTACAACATGTGGTGGTGAGGATCTCTTTTGGTCATGTTTATTAGGGGTTCTATAAGCTTCCTGTACTAAGATGCCTCTGTCCTTCTCCAAACCTGGGAAATTTTCTGCTAGTATCTCACTAAAGAGTCCTTCTAATCCTTTCTCCCTCTCCATGCCTTCAGGAACTGCTAGAACCTGAATGCTGGGTTTTTTAAGAGTATCCTGTAGATTTCCGACAATATTTTTTAGATTTCTAATTTCTTCTTCTTCTTTTCTTTGGTTTGCCTGTTTCCTTTCCTGTTCTCTGTCTTCTAAGTCTGATATTCTCTCTTCTGCTTCGCCCATTCTGTTTTTAAGGCTCTCTAAAGTGTTTCTCATTTGATCTATTGAATTCTTCATTTCATTATGTTTTCTCGTCACTATCAAAGTTTCTTGTTCCACTAGTTGTTTCATTTCATTTTGATTCCTCCTTAATATTTCATTTTCACAAGAGAGATTTTCTATCTTGTCCATTAAGGATTTCTGTAGTTCAAGAATTTGTTTTTGAGAACTTCTTAATGTTCTTATCAATTTTTTGAGATCCGCTTCTTGCATTTCTTCTATCTCATCATCTTCATAATCTTGCATTGGGGTGTCTTTTTCATTTGGGGGCGTCATAGTGTCTTCCTTGTTCTTGTTACCTCGATTTTTGCATTTGTTGTTTGGCATGTTGGAGATATTTGGTTTCTTCACTGTGGTGTTTTTTCTGGTTACACTATGGCTCTATATTTAGTGGACTGTCTGCTTTCAGTGGAGCTTTAGAGGCTTGAGATGAGTGTGGACTAAGAGCTGTGTTAGGTTCCTCAGGGCTGAGGGTGTGTCAAAGATGACACTCCCAGGTTAGGTGTGGTAAATCTCTCTTTCTTTCTTTCTTTTTTTTTTTTTTGATTCAAAAGGGAAGTAATTCCACACAGCTGAATGTACTTGGAGGTAGTTAGCAGGCAAATGATATACCCACAGGAGCCAGAGATCAGAAACTCTTTCCCAAGGACCACACAGGGAATCTGTGCTGCCCTCAGTGTGGCCTCCAATTCTCCTGCAGTCTCCCACTGGGTTGCCAAGTTAGATCCTAATCTCCTGTTATTTCACCCCTCCCCCCAGAGTCAGGTTTTTCTGCTAGGCTCAGGGCCGGTGCAGACCTGAGGTTGCCTTGCTTATGACGTATCTCCAAAATGGTGCCTGCTCTTTGTCTTACTCGCCTTTGAGAGGTGAGCAGAGAGAGAAACTCGTGTCCATATCGGTCACTTTTTTTTTTTCCTCTCTCTCTTCTAGTTAGCCTGGTGAACTTTTCCCCACAGAGTTTCAAGCCTCGTTCCCTCTAGTCTCCTCTTTCCGCTTGCCCGCTGGTGTCTCGGGCTATGGAGGTTCGGCTCACCTCGCGTTCCAGGTCTGGTGCGTTGAGTCTGCCGCTGGTGTCCCGAACTTGGGCTCCCACGCTCTCCACGCAGGTCCACTGTGAATCACTAGTTCCAGAAGAGTTTCCTCTGCTGTTTCTTCCCCTACTCTTCCTTGACCCTGCAGTATCTCCACTTATATTAACGTGTGTCTTGATGAACTATCAATGTGCTCCCTTCCTATTCCGCCATCTTGCCGCTCTCTCGAGATAACATATTTTAAATTTATATTACAGGGGCCAGTGCCATGGCTCACTTGGTTAATCCTCCACCTGCGGTGCCAGCATCCCATATGGGCGCCGGGTTCTAGTCCTGGTTGCTCCTCTTCCAATCCAGCTCTCTGCTGTGGCCCAGGAAGGCAGTAGAGGATGGCCCAAGTCCTTGGGTCCCTGCATTCACATGGGAGACTAGGGAAGAGCACCTGGCTCCTGGCTTCAGATTGGTGCAGTGCCGGCCGTTGCGGCCATTTGGGGAGGAAGGAAGACCTTTCTCTGTTGCTCTCTCTCACTGTCTATAACTCTGTCAAATCCTCTTTAATTCTTTTAGTTATTATTAGCAGACACTAGTCTGGTTTATGTGATCCCTTTGACACTTAATCCTATCATTATGATCAATTATGAACTGAAACTGATCACTTGGACTAGTAAGATGGCATTGGGCTGGCGTCACGGCTCAATAGGCAAATCCTCTGCCTGTGGTGCCGGCACACAGGGTTCTAGCCACAGTCCGGGCACTGGATTCTGTCCTGGCTGCCCCTATTCCAGTCCAGCTCTCTGCTGTGGCCCGGAAGTGCAGTGGAGGATGGCCCAGGTCCTGGCTCCTGCCTTTGGATCAGCGTGGTGCGCTGGCCGCAGCGCGCCAATCACAGCGGCCATTGGGGGTGAACCAACAGAAAATAAAGACCTTTCTCTCTGTCTGTCTCTCACTGACCACTCTGCCCATCAAAAAAAAAAAAGATGGCATTGGTACACACCACCTTGGTGGGATTGAATTGGAATCCCCTGTACATTTCTAGCTCTACCTTAGGGGTAAGTCCAGTTGAACATGTGCAAAACTACATTTTCACCCTCTCTTATTCTCATTCTTATATTTACACTTATCACTTTTCAGTTATATGTAAACACCTAATAATAATTGTGTGTTAATTAAAGAGTTCAACCAATGGTATTAAGTAGATAAAAAAAATACGAAAAGGAATAAAATAGTAAGTTGTTCCTCAACAGTCCCATAAGAGCTGATCAGGTCATTGTTTCTTATAGTGTCCATTTCACTTCTACAGGTTTCCTTTTATGTGCTAAATTGTACAAATTAGGGAGAACATATATTTATTCCTTTGGGACCGTCTTATTTCACTCAGCATGATATTGTTCAGATTCCTACATTTTGTTGCAAATGACCAGATTTCATTCATTTTTTTCACTGCTGTGTAGTATTTTATAGAGTATATATCCCATAATTTTTTATCCAGTCTTCAGTTGATGGGCATCTATGTTGATTCCATGTCTTAGCTATTTTGAATTGAGATGCATTAAAATTGAGGTGCAGACAGCTCTTTTACTTGCCAGTTTAATATCCTTTCGGTAAATTCCAAGGAGTGGGATGGCTGGGTCATGTGGTAGGGCTATATTCAGCTTTCTGAGGAATCTCCAAACTGTCTCCCACTGGCTTTACCAGTTTGCATGCCCACCAACAGTGGGTTAGTGTGCCTTTTTCCCCACATACTTGCCAGCATCTGTTGTTAGTTGATTTCTGTATGTAAGCCATTCTTACCAGGATGAGGTGAAATTTCTGTGGTTTTGATTTGCATTTCCCTGATGTTTAGTGATCCTGACATTCTTTTCCTGTGTCTGTTGCCCATTTGGATTTCTTCTTTTGAAAAATGTCTATTGAGGTCCTTGGCCCAACTCTTAAGTGGACTGCTTGTTTTGTTGTTGTGGAATTTCTTGCTTTTTCTGTTAATAATCCTTTATCAGTTGCATAATTTGCAATAATTTTTCCCATTCTCTTGGTTGCCTCTTCATTTTCTTATTTCTTTTGCAGTACAGAAACTTTTCAACTGATGTAATCCCAATTTTTAATTCTGGTTTTGACTGCCATGGCAAGTTTTTAAACTATATCTTAGAAGTAACTCATGAGAATATATAATGAAGCACACAGCATTACATTACAAGCACAATATATTTCATATTTACTGTCGGAGGCCACCCGACAAACCACATGGAGACACACAGCACTCAGTCAATTCATCACCACGTTTATTGCCTCATCGCGTTCCAAGCCAAAGTAGGGGGCCCGGCGATGAGGGACTGGAGGCAGTCTCCCTAAGGAAACCCTTCAGTCTCCAGCCCCGAGCACACAGAAACACAAGGATATATACCCCAGGCCCCATACAGATAACATTCATTGTGTGCAATCATGCATAGCACAGGAATAGAGCAAGCTTACAAAGTAGCAATGATCAGGGTACAAGCTCTGCAGATAGTGCAAAGAACATCATAAACCTTCATCAGAAGTCACATCCTGCCTGCAGGAATATGGGACGAAAAGTCTTGGAAACAGGATTAGATAAGGGACAGCCTCAGCCTGCTGCATCTCATGTCGGGCCAGGGCCACTGGCCCTGACATCTCCCCCTTCTTGTTTGTACAAGAATGGCCTGGTGTTTATGGTAACTGGCGTCTACACTGTCCAGAGGGCCGCGGGGGAGGATCCATCCCCCACAAGTCCCTCGCGTTAAATGCTGAATGGCGTGGACTCGTACCTGTCTTAGGTGCCCCGCAGCGCTTACTCTGCTTACCCGTCATCAAGGATACAGGAGGCATGTCCTGCCCTCTGTCTTAGGTTGCTAGAGAAGCCTGCGAGTGCTTACCCGTCGTTGACTACTGGTCCACCCTAAGAACAGTGTAGGAGCAAGCGGTCAATGAGGCAGTTAGGAAGAGAGAGACCGAGGCTTCCACGGCATATCACATACTGCAGCCCCCTGTTTTAGAGTGTCCTCGAGGGTATGTACTGTCCTTTTGATAGCCTCTCTGTTTGCGCACATTGGAATGGTGGGAACGTTTGGTTGTATTACTTCACATCAGTCTACAGGCAGGCAGAAGACAGAGGTTGTGGGGGCCGGCTCGCCACAGCTCCCCCTTTTTTTACTTTAGGACCAGCGCCTGTCTTAGGCGCCCCTGAGCGGAGTGGCAGCTTACCCGTCTTTGCCAGAGGGTCGACTTGCATGAGCAGTCTCAGCCCTCCACTGTCTTAGGTTGTATGCCATCCCTCAAGGCACTTACCCGTCTCTGGCTACTGGTCCAAGAAACCAAGAAACACCTGCTGTATTGCAGGGGAGGAGGGTTTTGCAGCGATGACTTCGAATGGGGACCAAATATCTGTGTCCAGTTGTGTTAAGAACCCAAATCTCTTGCCGTAGTTCACGCAGCAAACGAGTGAAATTACTATTCCAAGTATGGTTTAAGGTGGCACCTAAAGAGCGAGACAAATTAGCAAGACAAGTATAGTTATGCCAGGTAAACGGAGTAGCGCAAAGTGCAACAGATTGAACCAAGCAGGGGGTTCCCCACATCCCCGTCTAAGATTCAGTTCTTCCTGGAGAACGTTGACCCGTTGGTTTAGTAATAAGATTCCTGAATGGATATGCTGATCCACTGCCACTCGGAGCGTTCTTGTTTGATCATTCTTCTGGAGCATGGGAATAGGTGACCTTTTTTCCTTTTAGGAATTTCACAAGCCAAGACTGACCTTGACTTGTCTATGACTTGTTTATGGGCTGCCTACATCTCCCCCTTTTTTATTTAATTGAGAATGGCCTCTGTCTTAGGTTGCCCTCAGTCATCTCTGTCCTTACCCGTCATCGGTAACTCTGGCAGCTTGGCCTAGAGCCCTGTCTTAGGTTGGTACAGGATGCTGAGCGTCTTACCCGTCTCTGAGTACCATTCCAGCCCAACATTAGGTGAGAGATGAAACATACAGCCAAATATTAATTATTTGTGATTACAAATAATGATGAATGTCAGTTCATACAGACTGTAGTGAAGTCAGCATAAAATGCAGAACACACGGAAAACATCCCATACAAAGTAGAAATAGCAGTAGTGGTCCAGTCAACATTAATAACCAATGAATCCATTGAAACCCTCCAAATGTTAGGGGGTTAGTAATAAACATGTTTTGCATTTTACTCTTAAGTTTATCAATAACAGACTCTATATATGGCACATTGTTAGTAATGTTAAAACAACATTTTCCTGGTACAGATTTACAACTTATATGATCTTTTAACATCAAGTAATTGTTAGCTGCATGGTTTAAAAGTACTCCTGAGTGAACTTGATCCAATGTTTCGGGTATATTGGACAGTCCAGTAGCAGTATGATTAATTGTTTTGGTCACTGAATATGCAAGCCTTCGCAGTCCATGGTTATTTCCAAAGGCCAGTCCAGGAACACTTACTACTGGTACAGCCATGGCCAGGGCAGTGTCCTCTCCTATTAGGATGACGTTGCTGTTACAGTCTTCAGGTGAGGCATGTTGCCAACGCGCTCTATCCGCCACTGTAAATACAGATGTCAGCATCGGGGCCACACAGTCCAGGGAGCAATTGCAGAAGTTATCAGAGGCTAACGATGTGAAGGCATATTTGCTACATAAAAAAACCCACCCCTTAGGAGTCCATGTCCCATACCAGTATTGGATTAGGTGTATATCATTGATTGGTGATAGGATCCCTTTATTTTACCGATTGTAAAACCTTAATAACTTGTGGAGGCTGTGCACTCCGTAACTTGTCATTCCATTTTTTACTCAATCCTGAGCAGAGAGCCCATTCCTTTGCCAAAGAGGTGAACTGAGGGTCTTTCCAGCCAGGAACATTACAAGTTACACATGCGACTTTAGTTTTCCTTTTAAAGAAAGGCATTGCTTTGTATACTTGCAGATCCTGTCAACTACACCAATTTGTGACAGTAAATTATTTTTTAGTTGTCTGCTGTGCACAGACTTAGTTTTTTTAGTTTAATCTGCAAGAAATACGCTGCAAGCCTTATAGTGCACACTAAAATTATTTAGAGGAAAGATGGTAAAGGAGTATAGATTAACAGATTGTTGCAATAAACATGGCTCCATTGCTTTAATGATACTATAGCAAGACGGTCCACTGATTCCTGTTGGAAGGGCCTGAGGCTGGCCCCGCTTCCTTTTTTCTGAACTCTGATTGTTAATGAATTACCTTTTTTATCAGTTTTGGAGTGACATTTATTGGCCCAATGCCTTCCCCTTTAGCCCTGGGGGAATATACCAGGAGGAGCCTTATTTTGATTTTTGACTTTTGGACAATTTTTGTACATGTCCCTGTTGTTCACATTTATAGCACCCTTATTTATTGGGCATAGCCCTCCTTGATAATTTTTGTAATGACATACCATGTAGAGTGGCAGGTCCTGAATGTCCTGTTTTTAAGTGAATTTATTTTGTTAATTTTTTATTAAAGGAACTGTCACAGAACACCTCAGTCATAGTAGCCAATTGATTTATGTTTACATTGTACTTACATTTAGTAGAATTTATAGTGTTGTGGGCATCACTAGGCAATCTTTACAAAGCACCGGAAAAGAATCCATACTGAGAATCAGACATTATTAGTAATCATTACAGGCATGTTTAACATTTAGCTTGACTGTGTGTTCCCCTGGGATGAAGCAGCAGTAGCAGAGGCTTGTTCTGGCTCCCTCTTAAAGCCTCCAAGGACAAGGGTGGCTCATTGCCAAGATTTTAGGCAAGCAGTGCGTCCCGTCCCGGATCTTGGCCAGAGAGCCAAGACACCAAGCATGCCCACCTGTTTATCAGAAACATTCCTTTATCCTCCTCCCCGGGAACTGGCCAGGCTCCCAAGGAGCAGGAGAAGGTCATTTGGCAACAAAGTTACTTGTCCACCAGAGCTGAACCTAGATACAAGCCTCTTTATTCCAAAAATTTGTCCTTACATTTGTCCCTAGGGCTGCATTGAGAGGTAGACATAATTAACACATTATAAGAATACAATACAAATTTTTCATACAAGCATACATTTAGTAATCAAACACAATAATACTCAATTTGTTTTAAGGTTAAATTGAAACATAACTGAGGGAGAATTAGCTTCTTGGGCACCCATGTCAGGGACATAAAAACAGTACCATTCCAATACAACAACTCAAGCTGTTGCAGAAAGCCTGAGAACTGGCTAGACAACCCCATGGCATGGAGATCTGAGGCATTGTTACTTGTTAAACAGACATGTTGAGGTGCACACAGTCCAATTAACAAATGCGTTAACATTTTGCATTACTCTGAAATTAGTGATTTGGGTTTCATTAAATATTTGTAACATCTCTTTTTGATAAGACAACAAATTTTTCAGCGGATGGTACACAGTGGGTAACCATTTAGTCATAATGATAGTAGCCTCTTACTATCTGTAATTGTTACATTTTTGTAGGTTTGTGCAACCTTAACTATTTGTGGCATATTTTGATTTACATTTTTTTTAAAGAAAACCACGCATAATCTGCCCAAGCATTCCTATCAATAATAAGGGTAGAGTTAGTACATAATACAAAAATAGAATGGGTAGTCCGGACACTTTGACACTGCTTGCTTTGTTTCTTTAAATATGCATTTTCCATAGTTATGGCTTAGAGGGGCTCCTGAGAAATTTTTTGTCTTTTAAGTCCTACACGTGCCAATTGCTCCCTCCTTTCTCCTGCAACCGGCGCCCCAGCGCTTTTTAACAAGGCCTTTATATCCTTGTCACATTTAGATGTGACTGTATATTCCCCATGGCTATAGGAGAGGCTCCCCGGGCAAGCCCTAGTCTGCCACGCCCTACTCGTGCCTATGTGCCTCCCTTGTAATCCCTACGGCCTGCTACCACCGCAGCCTTCCCTCTTACAGAGGCTTACCTGTGGATGAGATGAATCCGAGTCACGGCACCAGCTGTCGGAGGCCACCCGACAAACCACATGGAGACACGCAGCACTCAGTCAATTCATCACCACGTTTATTGCCTCATCACGTTCCAAGCCAAAGTAGGGGGCCCGGCGATGAGGGACTGGAGGCAGTCTCCCTAAGGAAACCCTTCAGTCTCCAGCCCCGAGCACACAGAAACACAAGGTTATATACCCCAGACCCCATACAGATAACATTCATTGTGTGCAATCATGCATAGCACAGGAATAGAGCAAGCTTACAAAGTAGCAATGATCAGGGTACAAGCTCTGCAGATAGTGCAAAGAACATCATAAACCTTCATCAGAAGTCACATCCTGCCTGCAGGAATATGGGACGAAAAGTCTTGGAAACAGGATTAGATAAGGGACAGCCTCAGCCTGCTGCATCTCATGTCAGGCCAGGGCCACTGACCCCGACAATTTACAACTTCATAACATAGTGATTCTTCCCACCCTGCCCATCCTCCCATCCAGACTCCCCTCCTCCTTCCTCTTCCTATTCTTATCCACTCTTTTATTTTTATTAGATCTATTTTCAGTTAATTTTATACACATGTGATCATCTCTGTTGCCTAAAGAGTTCAACAGGTAGTATGAATAAAACTGTTCCTCAACAGTCAATATAAATGTTGTTCAACACTGTTGTTTCTCAAATTATAAATTTCACTTCTACACATTTTCATTAGGTGCTCTATTAGTTATCCCTTGTCAGGGAGAAGATATGATATTTTTCTTTTGGGACTTACTTAATTTCCTAAGTATGATGTTCTCCAGTTCATCCATTATTTTTCAAATGGCAAGATTTGCAATATTACTGCTATGTAGTATTCCATGGTATACATATTCCATAACTTTTTTTATCCTATCTTCTATGATGGGCATTTTAGTTGTCTTAGGTATGGTGAATTGAGCTGCAATAAACATGGGGTTCAGATAACACTTCCAGGATTTCATTTCCTTGGGTAAATTCTCAAATGAAGTGGGATGTCTTGGTCCTATGATAGGTCTGTGTTTAGAATTCTGATGTATCACCATACCGATGTCTTTAACATCTCACATTCTGACCAAAAGGTGGATTAGTGTAACTTTTCCCCCCACCTCCTCAGCAGCATTTGTTATTTGTTGATTTCTATAGGAAAACCATTCTAATGGGAGTGAGGTCAAATCTCATTGTGGTTTTGATTTACAGTTCCTTGATAGCTAGTGGTAGCATTTTTTCATGTGTCTGCCATCCATTTGGATTTCCTTTTTTGAAAAATATCTGAAGTCCTTTGCCCATTTTTAAATTGTTTCTTTTTGTTCTGTTGTTGTTGATGTTCTTGATATCTTTATATGTTCTGTATTTAATATTTTATCAATTGTTTAGTTTGCAAATAATTTCTCTCATTTTTGGCTCCTTTTTCACTATGCTGAGTATTTCTATTTGTGTGTGTGCAGAAGCTTGTCAATTTTATGTGCTCCTATTTATTAGTTTTGTCTTGGATTCCCTCTGCTTCTGGGTCTTTTCCAAAAACTCTCTCTATGCCAATATTTTGCAGGGTTTCCTCAATGTCCTCTAATAATTTGATGATATCAGGACATATATTTAGATCTTCATTCCATTTTAAGTAGATTTTTATGTAAGGTATACAAAGGTTCTTGCTTTACACTTACACATGTAGAGATAGTTTTCCCTGCACCATTTGTTGAAGAGACTGTCCTTGCTCCAGACTTGATTTTAGCTCCTCTGTCAAGACAATTTATTATAAATCCTTGGCTTGATTTCTGATGTTTCTATTCTGTTCCATTGGTCTATGTTCTGTGCCACGGACTGGCTCCACCGGAGACCCCAGACCGAGGGAGAACAAGGGTGAAGGTGTCCAGGAGAGCGAGGATCGACGGGGGAAATGACAGACAGACACTCAAGTTGTATGAGTATGCTGCTGCGTTTATTCTAGAGCAAGCTTGCAATTTTTATACTATTACAGACAATTCTAGGGGGCAAGAATCATTAACAAATTACAGAAACTTAGCAAGGTTATGCAGAGTTCACTGGAACAATGTGGACACACAGTGGAAATGTTGTGGTTCCATTTGCCAAGATTTTTTTCTAAGAACGAAAGGTGAAGGCGAGGTTACTGGTTAACTTCTATTGTGGGACCCAAAGACAAAGAAAACTTGCTGAACAGGTATTGACCTAAGTCCCAAAGACCATTCAAGCTGTCTTCAATGTATTCCTTCCAGCCCCCTGCTCTCTTATCCCATCTCTGTCTTTTTCCATCATGATTTACCCAGCGAAATCCCCATTCATCATAAGATCCCGTATAATCTAATGGTTCTAAATTAGCTGAAGGGGTCCAACGTGGACGTGTCCACCATCTGCCGTTCAGTAAGTATTGCTCATAACCTCCCGGCAGGGAGTGGTTGGGAATTTTATCTAATAGTTGTTTTTGCTTTTGATTAGGGTTCAAGTGCTCATTTCCAATAAGCCTTTCAAGCCTAATTTCTTCTGAGGTTACTGGAGTTTCTATTAACAATTCCTGTTGTTCCACTTTATCTAGGAAAGAATCCAACATACTATTCTCATTTAACTTTAATAGTGCCTCAAACATTGCCCTAACTACTGGAGGACCAAAGTCCATGATATTCTTTACCAAGTCTTGTGAAACATCAATGTTAGAAATGTTGATTTTCTTAATCTGATTTTCTGTGTTCTGATCATGCTATGCTATTCCTTTACTATGTGGCGAAACTACAAAGTGCAAACAAAGCAGGTAGATGATGCATATCAAAATCACTACAATTGCAGAAACACACTGCTTCAGCAGCCACCAGCAAGCACGTCTCCAGCTCATTTTATGTGAGTCGGGGGTCATCACGACCGTGGACTGCACAGGAACTACCCGAGGCTCCGCTCCACAGAGCACCCACCCCGACCCTCCAAGCTTAGACCACAAACGCAACAACATTTTGCTACGCTGGAATCACAGCTGTGGGCGTGGCAGTTCTGGGATAGGTTGGGTCGAAATTTCTATCACAGGCTCTTGCCTGTTACTTAAAGAAGCAATCCTAGTATGGGCTAAATACAACATATAAATAGATAGTTTAAAAGCCAAGGAAAGCACTGCCCACATACATGGACATTGTTCAAGGAGAGTGGGCCAGGAATGGAAAGGAGGGAGACCCAATACTGTGCTTATTCTAGGTTCATCCCCTCCCCTTTGATGAACTTTTCATGAGCTTAAAGAGGAGAATTGGTTTTATGGTACCCCTCCAAATATAGGCGAGATATTTTCTAGGAATAAGGTCATTTGACTGAAAGATGGGTGCATAGGATTCCATAGGGAGGAAAAGGTGGCTCCCAGCATGTGCCTCTTGTCTAACTATCTGCATTATACCATATCATTTCTCCCTCAGAAACATTTGACATTTAATCTTGAGATGGTGCTGAAGGGTTCAAACTCATTATATCTTTTGTATCTGGTATCTGTTGATTAGTGATATATCTCTGCCTATCTTGGTTCATAAATCTCTTTCTATCTCATCTGATCAATCCCCTCTGTGATCATAATTGCTTTGATAAGTTTGGATTCAGAAACACGTTTGCCACTCAGGTGGAAAAATTTGAAAGAATAAATAGAAAGTGGAGTGCCCTCTAAGAATGGAAGAATATATTTTAATTATTTCCCAAATAGTGAATAGTGATAGATTGTCCCTGTGCATAAATCATTGAGCTGAGTGCAAATATTTTTAATGTTTTTCAGTGAAAATACTGCTGTTAGAATAGAGATGACAGATTCCATGAATCACTGCACATGTTCCTTCTTGTTTTACTGACTTATATTTTAGGCCTGTCAGTTGTCCCTAATTGCATTATACAGAGTGTCCACAGAACAATGAAGTTGCTGTGAAAACTGGCTTGACATCCCACTCCCAGGAATTTATCAAGAGGAAGTGATATCAATATATAAAAGAGTTATCTACACTCCCATGTATATGACAGCTGAATTCACAATAGCTAATAACCCAACTGCCCATCAACTGACGACTGGATAAAGAAATTACAGAATATGTATACCATGATTTACTACACAGTGATTAAAAAAAAAAACAAATCTGGTCATTTGCAACAAAATGTGTAAAACTGGAAAGCATCATAATTAGTAAAAGAAATCAGTTCCAAAGGGACAAATATACATTCTAACTTATCTGTGACAACGAATAGTGCACCTAAAAGGCAATCTGTAGAAGTGAAATTTACATTTTGAGAAAAATGACCTTGAACAAAAAGCCTTTGTCCTAACTGTTAAGTAATAGTATTCTTTTATTTTTATACTATCATTGAACCCTTTACTCAAAATTAGATTATTATGTGTGTATAAAGTTAATTGAAAATAGATCTTAGTAAATAATAAGAATGAGGATAAGAGAGGGAGGAGGAAAGTGGATGAGAGTGTGGCTTGGATGATCAACATGGTGGGAAAAAACAATATTTTCCTAAAGTTGTAATTGTGAAATGTACAAAGCTTGCAACTCTAAAACTGTATAATTTTTCTTACATTCCTATAGGTTTACTTCTAAGAATACAATTTATTTTTTTAAAGAAGAGGTGAAAATGCAATGAACAAGAAAGTAAAGGAACAAAGGATAACAGGAAGTGAGGAAGAGGAGAGGAGTGGACAGAAAAGAACGGAAAAGAAAGGAAAAAAGAAAAGGAGAGGAAGAAAAGGGAGTAGGTAAAGATATGTAAATGATATGAAAGGAAGAAAAAGAGAGGAAAGGGAAAGAAGATAGGAGTGACAAGTAAAGGGAAAAAAGAACAAAAAAGAAACAGGAAGGAAGGAGAAGAATGAAAGAAAGCAAAGATAAGGAAAGAAAAAAATGAAGAAAAGGAAAAGAAAGGGATATAAAGGAAAGGAATGGAAAGTAAAGTGATGGGAAATGCTGGAAAGTAAAGGAAAGAAATAATCGAAACAATATCTATGAACGGAAAGGAGAGGACAGGTGAGCAATGGACTATAGGAAGGAAGAAGATGGAAATAGGAAAAAAAAGAGAATGAAAGGAAAAGAAAGGAAGACATAAAGGAATGAAATGTTAATGATAAGAAAGGAAGAAAAGGGAAGGATAGGAGAGGAAAGGAAAAGAGTAGAGAGTAAAGCAGAGGATATAAAAGGGAAGGGAAATGATGGGGAAGGTAAGGGAAAGAGGGAGAGTGAGGAGGAGGAGGAATGACTTGCATTCATTTTCTGCTGAAGAACTTTTAACTTTCATTGCCTTTTCCACCCACTTTGACCACCTCTCACTGGTTGCTTTTCCAGGATATTGCATTGAGCAGAAATGCATCGAACAACCAGAATCAAGATCACTGAGCTAAATCCCCAACAAATATGTGTGCTTTGTGGAGGGCACTTCAACATTTCCCCATTAAATATGATGCTAGCCTTGGTTTTGTCATAAATTGCCTTGTCTTGAGGAATGTTCATTCTATACCCAAATGCTTAAGGTTTTATCATAACCAGTGTTGTATTTTATCAAATGCTTTCTCTGCATCTATTGAAATAATAATATGGTTTTTGTTCTTCAGTTTATGGATGTGGTGTATTACATTGGTTGATTTGTGATTGTTGAACCATCATTGCATACCAGGGCTAAATCCCACTTGGTCTAAGTAGATAGTTTTTTGATGTGTTGTTGGATTCTATGCCCAGAATTCTGTTGAAGATTTTTGCTTCTGCTTGTTAGGGAAATTTGACTGTAGTTCTCCTTCTCTGTTGCATATTTTTTGGATGTAGGAATTAAGATGATGGTAGCTTCATAGAAAGAATTTGGGAGGATTCTTGTCTTTCAATTGTTTAGAATTACTTGAGAAAAAGTGGAGTTAGTTCTTCTGGGTAGAATTCAGCAATTAAGCTGCATGGTCCTGGGCTTTTCTTTGTTGAAAGGGTCTTGATTACTGACTTGATTTCAGTTCTAGTAATGGGTCTGTTTAGGTATCCTGTCTTCCTGGCTCAATTTAGGTAAGTAGCATATATCCTGGAATCTATCCATTTCTTCTAGCTTTCCCAGTTTTTTGGCATAGAGTTCTATGTAATAATTTCTGATGATTCTTTTCATTTCTGTGGGGTGTGTTATATTCTTTTTCTCTTTAATTTGTTAATTTGGGTCTTCTCCCTTTTTGGGTTAGTTGGGCCAACAGTGTGTCTATTTTGTTTATTTATTCAAAAAACAGCTTTTTTTGCTGATCTTTTGTATTGCATTATAAGTTTCAATTTTGTTGATTTCTCTCTAATTTTAAATATTTCTTTTCTCCTACTGGTTTTGGGTTTTGTTTGCTGATTTTTTTTTAGTTCCTAGCTATGCATTGATAGCTCATTTTTTAGTGCCTTTCCAATTTCTTGATTGAGGCACCAATTGCTATGAAATTTCTTCTTATACTGCTTTTGCTGTATCCCTTAAATTTTTTTCAAAGATTTATTTATTTATTTGAAAGTCAGTTACACAGAGAAAAGGAGAGGCACAGAGAGAGGGAAGAAAGAGAGGTCTTCCATCTGTTGGTTCACTCTACAATTGACCACACCAGTTGGAGCTACACTGATCCAAAGCCAGGAGCCAGGAGCTTCCTCCTGATTTTCCCATGCAAGTGCAGGGGCCCAAGGACTTGGGCCATCTTTTACCGCTTTTCCAGACCACGGCAGAAAACTGGATCAGAAGTAGAGCAGCTGGGTATAAAGCCAACATCCAGATGGGATTCCAGCACTGCAGGTGGCAGCTTTACCCACTATGCCACAGTGCCGGCCCTAATTTGTTATGATATGTTGTGTTGTTATCTTTACTTGTTTCCAGAAAGTTTTTTATTTCTCTTTTGATTGCTTTAGTGACCTATTTTTCATTTATGAGTATGTTTTTTTCAGTCTCCATATTTTTGCATATGTTCTGTAGATTCCTGAATTGTTGATTATCAACTTCAATCCATTGTCATCAGAGAAGATGCTTGTATGATTCTGGTTTTTTGAATTTGCTAAGACTTGCTTTATGGCCTAGCATGTGGTCAATCATAGAGCAAGTTCTTTGCACTGCTGAGAAGAATATGTAATCTGCGGTTGTAGGATGAAAAGTTCAGTAAATATCTATAATGTCCATTTGGTCTATAATGTTGATTAAACCTTCAGTTTCCTAGCTGATTTTCTGTATTTTTGGTCTGTCCATATCTGAAAGTGAGGTATTGAAATCTCTCATTGCTATTATTATATTTTCGTCTATGTCTTCCTTTTAGTCCATTAATGTTTCTTACAAATATGCATGTGCCCTATACTTTGATGCATATACATTTATAATAGTGACATATTCCTGTTAAATTGATCCCTTAATCATTGCATGGCTCTCTTTTTTGTATCTTTTTACTGTTTTTGTGTTATAGTCTATATTATCTGATGTTAAGATGGCCACACCAGCTCTTTTTTTAGTTTCTATTAGCATGGATTACTTTTCATCCTTTGACTTTACCTCTTAGAATATCACTGTTGCTAAGATGTGTTTCTTGTAGGCAGCCAATAGCTCAGTTTTCTTTTTTAATCCATTAAGCCAGCCTGTATTTTTAACTAGATATTTGAGGCCATTTATATACAGGATGACTATTGATAAGTAACTACTTTGCCATGCCATCTTTCCTTTAGTATTCTTTTTTGTTCCTTTGGATTTTCTTTGAACTTTTGCTGAAAGTTTTTCTGCCTTCACCTTCCTATGTATTGATGACTATGTTTTTGTGTTTCTGTGTCTAGCACACTCTTAAGCATCTATTTTAAGGTCAGGTGTGTGGTAAAAAATTCTTTCAATTTCTGTTTTACATTGAAGGTCCTTATTCATTTTCATTGATAAATGAGAGCTTTGCAGAATATTGTATTCGGAGTTGAGAACTTATTTCACTTAACACTGGAAATTTATCTCAACATTTCTCCTAGCCTGTGGGGTTTTTGATGAGAAGTTCCCTGTGAGTCCAGTTGGAATTCTGAAAGTAATTTGACATATCTCTCATGCACATTGTGGAATATTTTCTTTATGTTTCACTGTGGAGAGCTTTACTACAATGTGTTATGGTGAAGATCTTTTGTGGTCATGTGCATTGGGAGTTCCAAGTTCTTCCTGTATGTAGATGTTCTTTTCTTTCTCCAAATTAGGAAAGTTTTCTGGTATTACTTCACTGAATGGGCCTTCTAATGTGTTCTCTCTTTCCACACCTACAGGGACTTTAAGACGTCTATGTTGGGTCATTTGACATAGAGCTCCAACAGTGTTTTTTAGGTTTCTGACTTGTTGTTTTTTGTCTGACTGTAACATTTCTAAAGATATGTTGTCTAGCTCGAATATTCTCTTCTATTGAATTCTTCAGTTCTAGTTTTCCATTTTGATTTCTCTTTAAAAACTCAATTTCCCAGGAAAAATTTCATTCATATCATGTATAGTTTTTTTTTTTTTAGGTTCATGAATTGGCTTCTGCTTATTTAGGAGTAACCCGATGACTCATTTTTGAATTCCATTTCTAACATTTCCTCAATATTTTCATCTTCTGCTTATCATATTGTAATGTAGTATTCCTTTGGGGGGGCTTATAGTGACTTCCTTATTCTTATTTCTTGAATATTTTTCTTTATTATTGGCATTTATTCTGTTGGCCTTTGCCTATGATCTGCATCTCTGTGGCTTAGTGGGATATCTACACTTTCTTTTTTTTTCAATTATCTTGATATACAGATCGATTCAGTATATACTTAGTAAAGATTTCATCGGTTTGCACCCACACAGAAACACAAACTGTAAAAATACTGTTTCAATACTAGTTATAGCATTACTTCACACTGGACAACACAATAAGGACAGAGAGCCTACATGAGGAGTAAGTGCACAGTGACTCCTGTTGTTGACTTAACAATTTAACACTCTTGTTTATGGCGTCAGAAATCTCCCTAGGCTCTAGTCATGAGTTGCCAAGGCCTTGGAAGCCTTTTGAGTTCTCTGACTTCGATCTTATTTAGACAAGGTCATAGTCAAAGTGGAAGTTCTCTCCTCCCTTCAGAGAAGGGTACCTCCTCCTTTGATGGACCATTCTTACTACTGAGATCTCACTGAGAGAGATCTTTCATTTAGGTCCTTTTTTTTGGCCAGAGTGTCTTGGATTTCCATGCCTACAATACTCTCATGGGCTCTTCAGCCAGATCTGAATGTCTTAAGGGCTGATTCTGAGGCCAGAGTGCTGTTTAGGACATCTGCCATTCTATGACTCTGCTGTGTCTCCCACTTCCCATGCTGGATAGTTCTCTCCCTTTTTGATTCTATCAGTTGGTATTTGCAGACACTAATCTTGTTTGTGTGATCCCTTTGACTCTTAGACCTATCAGAGCTATCAATTGTGACCTGAAATTGATCACTTGGACTAGTGAGACGGCATTGGTACATGCAATCTTGAAGGGATTCTATTGTGAATACTGAGAGGTATGTCCTGGGAGTGGCCAGGGCATTCTGTTCAGTATTCCAGGGTGTGGCAAATATCCAGGGTAAGACTGCTGTTCGGCATTGTAGCTCTCCTCAAAGTTAATGGATGCCCCAGTATTATTCCCCAGTGTGCTTAGTACTCATCTGCTGTGCTTAATGAACTGAACATTTGATCTGTTGAGTCTTTCCTCTGTTATGAGTTGTCATAAGTAACTGAGGAGCTCAGAAAATGTAAAAAGGTACTCCTTGGTTTCCGAGGATCTAGCCACATTCTGTCTCCTTTTATGCAGTCACTGTTTTCTCAGGCTCAGCTCCCAGGGATAGCTAGTCCTGTTAATAAAGAAGTGCAGGTATTCTCAGAGCCCCTGTGTTTTTTTTTTTTCAGAGTGGACAGTGAGAGAGAGAGACAGAAAGGTCTTCCTTTGCCGTTGGTTCACCCTCCAATGGCCGCCATGGCCGGCACACTGCGACCAGCACACCACACTGATCCAAAGGCAGGAGCCAGGTGCTGCTCCTGGTCTCCCATGGGGTGCAAGGCCCAAGGACCTGGGCCATCCTCCACTGCACTCCCAGGCCATAGCAGAGAGTTGGCCTGGAAGGGGGAAACCAAGACAGAATCTGGCGCCCCGACTGGGACTAGAACCTAGCCTGCCGGCGCTGCTAGGCAGAGGATTAGCCTGTTGAGCCACGGCACCAGCCAAAGCCACTGTTTTTCTGTGGTCCTTCCAACCAGCTCAGTGTCTGAGTGTGGAGGTTTGGTCTATGGTTTGTGGATGTTTAAAGTGCTTGCCCACTGCATCCCTGTTCAATTCATAGGAGAATCCCATTGTTGACTCTTCTTCTCCCCTCCCATTGTCACCCAACTGGCATTGACTGGCTCAGTGCTACTGGCATGGAAGGAGAAGGAATTCTGTATTTTTGTCTCTCATTGATAGGGTGCAGTGCAACCCCTGTTGTCTATTGTTTGGTGTGCAAGGGGGTTAGGGGGGTGGGAGCTACCTTCCTGAGTCCAAAGGGGGCAAAAATGGTATGAATCTCTGGCCCTCCCTGTTGCAGGTGTTGCTGAAGTCTGGGATGAGATGGAAAGGGATGTGGGAGAGTGATGAGCAGTCTCTTTTACCCACTTGTGCTGTCTTATGGGTTTTCATGTGAAACTTTAAAAGCAGTTCACCAAGCTTTCACTATGTCACATGAGATGCAGCAGGCTGAGGCTGTCCCTTATCTAATCCTGTTTCCAAGACTTTTCGTCCCATATTCCTGCAGGCAGGATGTGACTTCTGATGAAGGTTTATGATGTTCTTTGCTCTATCTGCAGAGCTTGTACCCTGATCATTGCTACTTTGTAAACTTGCTCTGTTCCTGTGCTATGCATGATTGCACACAATGAATGTTATCTGTATGGGGTCTGGGGTATATAACCTTGTCTTTCTGTGTGCTCGGGGCTGGAGACTGAAGGGTTTCCTTAGGGAGACTGCCTCCAGTCCCTCATCGCCGGGCCCCCTACTTTGGCTTGGAACGTGATGAGGCAATAAACGTGGTGATGAATTGACTGAGTGCTGCGTGTCTCCATGTGGTTTGTCAGGTGGCCTCCGACAGCTGGTGCCGTGACTCGGATTCATCTCATCCACAGGTAAGCCTCTGTAAGAGGGAAGGCTGCGGTGGTAGCAGGCCGTAGGGATTACAAGGGAGGCACATAAGCACGAGTAGGGCGTGGCAGACTAGGGCTTTGCCCGGGGAGCCTCTCCTATAGCCATGGGGAATATACAGTCACATCTAAATGTGACAAGGATATAAAGGCCTTGTTAAAAAGCGCTGGGACGCCGGTTGCAGGAGAAAGGAGGGAGCAATTGGCACGTGTAGGACTTAAAAGACAAAAAATTTCTCAGGAGCCCCTCTAAGCCACAACTATGGAAAATGCGTATTTAAAGAAACAAAGCAAGCAGTGTCAAAGTGTCCGGACTACCCATTCTATTTTTGTATTATGTACTAACTCTACCCTTATTATTGATAGGAATGCTTGGGCAGATTATGCGTGGTTGGCTTTAAAAAAATGTAAATCAAAATATGCCCCAAATAGTTAAGATTGCACAAACCTACAAAAATGTAACAATTACAGATAGTAAGAGGCTACTATCATTATGGCTAAATGGTTACCCACCGTGTACCATCCGCTGAAAAATTTGTTGTCTTATCAAAAAGAGATGTTACAAATATTTAATGAAACCCAAATCACTAATTTCAGAGTAATGCAAAATGTTAACGCATTTGTTAATTGGACTGTGTGCGCCTCAACATGTCTGTTTAACAAGTCACAATGCCTCAGATCTCCATGCCATGGGATTGTCTAGCCAGTTCTCAGGCTGTCTGCAGCAGCTTGAGTTGTTGTATTGGAATGGTACTGTTTTTTATGTCCCTGACATGGGTGCCCAAGAAGCTAATTCTCCCTCAGTTATGTTTCAATTTAACCTTAAAACACATTGAGTATTATTGCGTTTGATTACTAAATGTATGCTTGTATGTAAAATTTGTATTGTATTCTTATAATGTGTTAATTATGTCTACCTCTCAATGCAGCCCTAGGGACAAATGTAAGGACAAATTTTTGGAATAAAGAGGCTTGTATCTAGGTTCAGCTCTGGTGGACAAGTAACTTTGTTGCCAAATGACCTTCTCCTGCTCCTTGGGAGCCTGGCCAGTTCCCGGGGAGGAGGATAAAGGAATGTTTCTGATAAACAGGTGGGCATGCTTGGTGTCTTGGCTCTCTGGCCAAGATCCGGGACGGGACGCACTGCTTGCCTAAAATCTTGGCAATGAGCCACCCTTGTCCTTGGAGGCTTTAAGAGGGAGCCAGAACAAGCCTCTGCTACTGCTGCTTCATCCCAGGGGAACACACAGTCAAGCTAAATGTTAAACATGCCTGTAATGATTACTAATAATGTCTGATTCTCAGTATGGATTCTTTTCCGGTGCTTTGTAAAGATTGCCTAGTGATGCCCACAACACTATAAATTCTACTAAACGTAAGTACAATGTAAACATGAATCAATTGGCTACTATGACTGAGGTGTTCTGTGACAGTTCCTTTAATAAAAAATATTAACAAAATAAATTCACTTAAAAACAGGACATTCAGGACCGGCCACTCTACATGGTTTGTCATTACAAAAATTATCAAGGAGGACTATGCCCAATAAATAAGGGTGCTATAAATGTAAACAACAGGGACATGTACAAAAATTGTCCAAAAGTCACAAATCAAAATAGGGCTCCTCCTGGCATTTTCCCCTAGTGCTAAAGGGAAAGGCACTGGTCCAATATTGTCACTCCAAAACTGATAAAAAAGGTAATTCATTAACAATCAGAGTTCAAAAAACTGGAAGTGGGGCCAGCCTCAGGCCCTCCCAACAGGAATCAGTGGACCGTCTTGCTATAGTATCATTAAAGCAATGGAGCCATGTTTATTGCAACATTCTGTTAATCTATACTCCTTTACCATCTTTCCTCTAAATAATTTTAGTGTGCACTATAAGGCTTGCAGCGTATTTCTTGCAGATTAAACTAAAAGTAACTAAGTCTGTATACAGCAGACAGCTAAAAAATAATTTGCTGTCACAAATTGGTGAAGTCGACAGAATCTACAAGTATACAAAGCAATGCCTTTCTTTAAAAGAAAAACTAAAGTTACATGTGTAACCTGTAATGATTCTGGCTGGAAAGACCCTCAGTTCACCTCTTTGGCAAAGGAATGGGCTCTCTGCTCAGGATTGAGTAAAAAATGGAATGACAAGTTACGGAGTGCACAGCCTCCACAAGTTATTAAGGTTTTACAATCGGTAAAATAAAGGGATCCTATCACCAATCAATGAAATACACCTAATCCAATACTGGTATGGGACATGGACTCCTAAGGGATGGGTTTTTTTATGTAGCAAATATGCCTTCACATCGTTAGCCTCTGATAACTTCTACAATTGCTCCCTGGACTGTGTGGCCCCGATGCTGACATCTGTATTTACAGTGGTGGATAGAGCGTGTCGGCAGCATGCTTCACCTAAAGACTGTAATGGCAACGTCATCCTAATAGGAGAGGACACTGCCCTGGCCATGGCTGTACCAGTAGTAAGTGTTCCTGGACTGGCCTTTGGAAATAACCATGGACTGCGAAGGCTTGCATATTCAGTGACCAAAACAATTAATCTTACTGCTACTGGACTGTCCAATATACCCGAAACATTGGATCAAGTTCACTCAGGAGTACTTTTAAACCATGCAGCTAACAATTACTTGATGTTAAAAGATCATATAAGTTGTAAATCTGTACCAGGAAAATGTTGTTTTAACATTACTAACAATGTGCCATATATAGAGTCTGTTATTGATAAACTTAAGAGTAAAATGCAAAACATGTTTATTACTAACCCCCTAACATTTGGAGGGTTTCAATGGATTCATTGGTTATTAATGTTGACTGGACCACTACTGCTATTTCTACTTTGTATGGGATGTTTTCCGTGTGTTCTGCATTTTATGCTGACTTCACTACAGTCTGTATGAACTGACATTCATCATTATTTGTAATCACAAATAATTAATATTTGGCTGTATGTTTCATCTCTCACCTAATGTTGGGCTGGAATGGTACTCAGAGACGGGTAAGACGCTCAGCATCCTGTACCAACCTAAGACAGGGCTCTAGGCCAAGCTGCCAGAGTTACCGATGACGGGTAAGGACAGAGATGACTGAGGGCAACCTAAGACAGAGGCCATTCTCAATTAAATAAAAAAGGGGGAGATGTAGGCAGCCCATAAACAAGTCATAGACAAGTCAAGGTCAGTCTTGGCTTGTGAAATTCCTAAAAGGAAAAAAGGTCACCTATTCCCATGCTCCAGAAGAATGATCAAACAAGAACGCTCCGAGTGGCAGTGGATCAGCATATCCATTCAGGAATCTTATTACTAAACCAACGGGTCAACGTTCTCCAGGAAGAACTGAATCTTAGACGGGGATGTGGGGAACCCCCTGCTTGGTTCAATCTGTTGCACTTTGCGCTACTCCGTTTACCTGGCATAACTATACTTGTCTTGCTAATTTGTCTCGCTCTTTAGGTGCCACCTTAAACCATACTTGGAATAGTAATTTCACTCGTTTGCTGCGTGAACTACGGCAAGAGATTTGGGTTCTTAACACAACTGGACACAGATATTTGGTCCCCATTCGAAGTCATCGCTGCAAAACCCTCCTCCCCTGCAATACAGCAGGTGTTTCTTGGTTTCTTGGACCAGTAGCCAGAGACGGGTAAGTGCCTTGAGGGATGGCATACAACCTAAGACAGTGGAGGGCTGAGACTGCTCATGCAAGTCGACCCTCTGGCAAAGACGGGTAAGCTGCCACTCCGCTCAGGGGCGCCTAAGACAGGCGCTGGTCCTAAAGTAAAAAAAGGGGGAGCTGTGGCGAGCCGGCCCCCACAACCTCTGTCTTCTGCCTGCCTGTAGACTGATGTGAAGTAATACAACCAAACGTTCCCACCATTCCAATGTGCGCAAACAGAGAGGCTATCAAAAGGACAGTACATACCCTCGAGGACACTCTAAAACAGGGGGCTGCAGTATGTGATATGCCGTGGAAGCCTCGGTCTCTCTCTTCCTAACTGCTTCATTGACCGCTTGCTCCTACACTGTTCTTAGGGTGGACCAGTAGTCAACGACGGGTAAGCACTCGCAGGCTTCTCTAGCAACCTAAGACAGAGGGCAGGACATGCCTCCTGTATCCTTGATGACGGGTAAGCAGAGTAAGCGCTGCGGGGCACCTAAGACAGGTACGAGTCCACGCCATTCAGCATTTAACGCGAGGGACTTGTGGGGGATGGATCCTCCCCCGCGGCCCTCTGGACAGTGTAGACGCCAGTTACCATAAACACCAGGCCATTCTTGTACAAACAAGAAGGGGGAGATGTCAGGGCCAGTGGCCCTGGCCCGACATGAGATGCAGCAGGCTGAGGCTGTCCCTTATCTAATCCTGTTTCCAAGACTTTTCGTCCCATATTCCTGCAGGCAGGATGTGACTTCTGATGAAGGTTTATGATGTTCTTTGCTCTATCTGCAGAGCTTGTACCCTGATCATTGCTACTTTGTAAACTTGCTCTATTCCTGTGCTATGCATGATTGCACACAATGAATGTTATCTGTATGGGGTCTGGGGTATATAACCTTGTCTTTCTGTGTGCTCGGGGCTGGAGACTGAAGGGTTTCCTTAGGGAGACTGCCTCCAGTCCCTCATCGCCGGGCCCCCTACTTTGGCTTGGAACGTGATGAGGCAATAAACGTGGTGATGAATTGACTGAGTGCTGCGTGTCTCCATGTGGTTTGTCGGGTGGCCTCCGACACACTACAGCTATATCAGCAGCCCCATGGACCCATGGAATCCCCTCTCATCTGGTTTTCCAGGGCTGATGTCTTTCTCCTGGAATCCAAGCTTCCATTGTTTTCTGCTCTTTATTTGCTCCCTCAGTGTGAGTCTGGAGCATTTCTACTTCTCATGCTGGTCTCATGCTGGGGTTCCCCCAGAGCTCTACCTGAGAGGCGCATTTCTTCCCCTTTACAAATATTAACTTGTCCCAGCATAAGTCAGACCATCCTGTTGCTATTCTGCTAACTTGGAACCCCCCACTTGAATTCTGTTTAATAGATGGTGTTGGGAAAACTGCAAAACTAGTATTGTTTTCTTATCATTCACAAAGCTCCATCCTTAGCAGTGAAGACCTTTATTAACTTTATCCTTAGTAGGTTAGATCTCAGGTCCCAGTATTTGTACTTTTAGCTTGCAACTCCTCTGTAAAGCTTACCTCATTAAAACAAGGAAACAGCATAAATGTCCCTTTCCTCAATATGGTCAGCATCTCGATGCTCCCTTTTGGTCTGGGAGTTCATGCAGTATCTCAGACAGAACTCCTAGTTATAAGGGTTAAAATTCATTTATCATCCCTATAACTAAAATTATCAGTTAGACTTTAGCTGAAATGTTTTTCCAGGAACTTCAAATCCTAGTCAAAGAAATAAATACCCATTCTTCCCTTAGACCTACAGAGACTCAAGCCTCCCCTTCAGCCTTTTTAAAGAAGCCATGCTACTCCCTATTACTGATCAATCAAAGGAAGGTCAGACACGCTGTAGACTAATCAGAAGTGCATAAATGAGATAATTGTGTACTACTCATTCTCTAACTTTGAATTGTAAGGTTCATTGCTTTTACTCCCTTGGGAATCCAGGAATTAGGCAAGAATGTCTCACTCTTAGAAACAATAAAAACAACTAAAAGCATCTGGTAGATGGATTTAAGTTGGAACAATTTAAATATATGAATAAAATTAAAAAATATTATTTTGTTTGAAAGGCAGAGTTACAAAGACAGAGAGAGGGAAAGAGAGTCAGAGAGGTCTTCTGTACAATGATTCACTCCCCAGTGGCCACAAAAGCTGAAGCTATATGAAGGCAGGAGATTCTTCTGAGTCTCCCATGTAGGCACAAGGGTCCAAGCACTTGGGCTATTTTCCTATGCTTTCTCAGGCTCAGCCAGGGAGCTGGATTGGAAGTGGAATGGCTAATAATCAAATCAGCATCCATATGAGATGCCAGCATTTCAGTCAGTGGTTTAACAGAGTCTGCCACAGTGCTGACCCAAAAGTTTCTGTTTAAATTGAGGTATCCAGCCAGCGCTGCAGCTCCCTTGGCTAATCCTCCTCCTGCGGCATCAGCACCCTGAGTTCTAGACCCGGTTGGGGCGCTGGATTCTGTCCCAGTTGCTCCTCTTCCAGTCAAGCTCTCTGCTGTGGCCGGGGAAGGCACTGAAGGATGGCCCAAGTGCTTGGGCCCTGCACCTGCATGGGAGACCAGGATGAAGCACGTGGCTCCTGGCTTTGGATGGTGCAGCCCACCAGCCATAGTGGCCATTTAGGGGTGAAGCAACGGAAAAGGAAGACCTTTCTCCCTCCCCCCCCCTTACTAATTCTGCCTGTCCAAAAAAAAAAACCTGAGGTATCTGACCAGGTTTAAAAGTGGTAGAATAGGGAAGGAACCTATTGCGCTAGGCTAGGAGAAAATAGCTTAAAAAAAGTGGAGAGCGTCATTCTCAAGGGAGTTGTGGAGAAAACTACAGTGAAAATTCTATGGAAGAGGGAACTGTGGATCTCTGTGTAGGGTGCAGAAACACAGCATAAGCATGGACACAACACAGGACCACAGCAGCCAAGAGCAGAAGAGAACACTAGCTTTGGAAGGTGAGGTGAGATCAGGTGGCAGCAGCACATGCCACTGTGATATAGTTGCAGGGAGAGCTGGCAAGAGTCCTGCTTGGAGCCCTGTTGGAGATAGGATATCTGCTAACAGGGAGAAGAAAGGGTCATGTTTCTATATCCCTATCCCCCTAAAATAGCACCTAAAACCACTCTGAGATAAAAGTATAAGCCATTTTTGAACATATGTAATAGCTGTTCCCGCTCTTATGCACATAGCCAGACAAGACAGGGGACATCTTTTCTGTAGCAACAACCATGGCTTGGGTCCATGCACTTGGCAAATGGCAGCAAAACAGCTGCACTCTAAAATGAGAAGGGGCTACAACACGTGGCTCTTGTGAAGGCATATGATCCAGGGATTTTACAAGAGGGAAAAATCTTAATTCTTCTACTTACTTAGAGTGGCTCAGAAGATTGACAAGGGCCTGGGCACTCATGTAGGACTGTAAGGTGTCTCTAGCATCTCAATATATCTCAGGTTCTGTTGCTCAAACCTACTGGGCACAGAACCTACAGGCAGCTGGCTTAGAAATTGTCTCTGCCTCTCTGTGGAAGCGGCAGGCAACTGGGGCAGAGCTGATCCTCTCTATCCCATGATTGTGGGAGCCTTGTGTGTAAAGAATAAGGCAACTCTGCAAGAGAGGTACAGAGGGTAGTCAGGTATCTGGACAATCACTGTGAACATCTCTGTGTTCTCAGAGCTACCTGTTCACCAGAGGTGGGTCATTGTAGTGGTATCCATGCTCATGCTGAGGATTGCACAGATCCTTTGTGTGGTTCTTACCATGGCAACTTCTGTGGACTAACACTGAGACATGGATCACCTTGGAAGAGAGGGATCTGAAGGAATGATTATGCCAACAAATTGATCAAATCCTCCCTTCTGGTAAAAAAAAAAATGAACAGATTGGCCATGACCAAATTCTCATGCTGGATACTCATCTGACATGGAGCATTCACCAGAGCTCCCCTGCAACACCCAGCACACTTCAGAGTATTCGCTGAAAGAGCATCGTTCAAAATAAAAGCCATCAGAGAAAAAAGGAAGCATCTCCATAATGCCTAAAATAAATTCAAGAAACAAGATCTAGTAAGACAATATAATGCCCCCAAAGGAACATTACAACACTTCAATCTTACAATGTGAATATGAAGAGGTTGATGATATGCCACAATTCAAAAGATAATTGTAAACTTACTCAGAAGCCATGAGAAGTCCACTGGCAAGGACAGACACCATCTCAGCTTCAGTTTCGTCATCTGAAATGTGAGGGGACTGGGTGAGATTGCTTCCCAGGTTCTTCTAGCACAGACATAGATCACTGAAGATACTTTAATTGTACCACATTTGCATACTTTGCCCTTCTAATGCCACAAAACATTGAAAGATGATCCCTTGCTGCTAGAGAGGAGGGATTAACCTCACTTTAAACTATCAGGTGCTTCTCCCCAGGTCTTGTGGTGCTTATGGCTTCATTCTTAAGTTTTGCGGAGTTAAAGAGTGGAGACAACCTTGATGATGAAGAAGAATATACATCAGAGGAATTTTATCCTTTTTTTTCCTGTTTCATGTCTTCAGTTTCTACTTTTGAATCAATTCTGCTTCATGATAAGTATTTTTTATAATCACAAGGAAAAATATGTCCCGGAAATTAAATTTACTTTTACTTATATTTGGACTTACTTGGGGATTGATGTAACTGCACTATAATTTTCAACAACAAAGTCATCAAATTGTAAGAATAAATACTAGACCTGATAAAAAGATACATTAAAGCTCTGGCAGAGGAAAATAAGATTGTAGTGGAGGTCAAGAATGGTGCTTCCATGTCAAGATATGCGGGATCTGAAAATAATAATTCCTTATCCTTTGGTAATGCTGGAGTACCAAGCTGATTATATTGTTGTGGACAGCTCAGCAATCAATACTACAAATGGTGCTGGTAGCATTTAGTGCCGGTAACCACCAATAAAAGGATAAATGCATCAGGCAGGGTTAGCACTTGAAGATTCCCATGTGCTGCTCCATTCACCATGGGTGGTATCCTGCCACAGAAAACTTTTGCAATCACTGGTTAGCACAGAGTAACACTTGACAATTTAAAGCTCTATGCATTTATAAGGAATATGCTGGATTCATGGAACTCTTAATTCTTTATATAAAGTTTTCAGTGTTGTTAGTTTGCTTTCAGGTAAGTCTCTTCAATGCTATATTATATCCTTAAAGGGAACTTGACATCACGGTTAATGTAGAAAGCAGATAGGTGATCTTTATATACAGCTTTTGTCTTTGAGATCAATTTGAGAAAAAAAAAAGACATGGATTCATTTCTGTAAAATATTTTTAAATAAATATTTAACATGTTTTTCAGACCAGTTGAGAATATGGTTATTAAATATTTTGTCATTTATTCTAACAGATGTACCTGTTAGACTGAGGCTGTTAGAACATGTACTTACTTCTAGTATTGTATTTTGTTACTTAGATTATGAGCAGAAAAAAAAATGTTGAAAATGTTTTGAAATCATGACCCAAAGAATGTCTTCATTTGTACTATCCTTCAAAATAATGAAAGTTAATCAATGTATATTTTAAAATGTTACATTTGTGAGAGTATAATCTTGAAATGGGTAGCAGCCTCTGTCCAGAGAGTATTCTAAAAGTTGGGGTGATTTAAAAACATTTTTACAGCAATCTCTAATTTCATAATTAAAGTTTTCTAATTATATTATAAAGATATTTTATGATGAGATTATAAAAAACTAAGATATTCATGAATTTTTTATATTCATGAATGTTAACCGAAAACTTTAACTTCTTGAGTGTCTGTGCTATAAGGAAAGCACATTTGGGTATTTTTGCTTTCATTCTGCTGGTTGGAGAGGAGGGCACTGAGAGATCAGGGAGACCAGGACTCTTGATGACTTTATCCAATGCTAGGGAAATGTTAACAGTATAGAAGGGTGTACTCATTTATGAAATTTTGGCTGTGTATTACACATACATTAGATAACTCATTTTATATAATGACGATTTAAAAAATTAAGAATATTTAAAATATAAATTTGGAAGACTGACTATGTTTCCAGGAAAATAGCACAAGAAATCCTATTCTTGGTTAATTACAGTACAGAACACTTTATTTAAAATTTCCTTGTAGCAAATCTAATTGCCATATGCCGTCCTATAATTTCACAGTATTTATTATGTATAAAAACTATACAAGTGTAGCTGACTTATAGATTTAGAACTATTTTGGGATGGGGCGGAGCCAAGATGGCGGAGAGTGAGAGCATGCACCAACAGTCCGGGAAAAGATAGTTTAACAAAAGTGGAGTTCCTGTACCCCCAGGAAGAGACTCAGAAAAAAAAACTGCAGAGGAAACTCTTCCGGATCTAATGGATGTGACACAGAAGACCTACGGGGAGAGCAAGGTGGCCCACTGCCGCATTGAGCCACTCTGAGCCACAACGAGCTGTGCCTAGCTGCGCCGAACCGCGCTGAGCCACGCCGAACCGCACTGAGTCACACCGATCCACACCGCAGCAGCCGTGGGAGCCGCAGGAGCCACGGGAACTGAGAGAGTGGGGAAAACACCGAGCCCAGCCACAGAAGACCGGCCGGAAAATTTGAGCCCCAGCGTTGGAAGGAAAGGTAACCGAAGACATTGGCCAGGAAGGTTAAAGCGTGGTCTGAACTCACACGGGGGAAACTGCACCAGGCTGACTGGAGGAGAGAAAAAAAAAGCAAATAAATAAGGGGAACCGGGACGGACACTAGCCTCTCTCTACACTCACCTTACAAAGCAGAGCTAGACAAAGAGCAGGCACCATTTCACATATGTAAAACAAACTTTTAGCCTAGGCAACCCGGGGAGATGTGTGGAATTTCTTCTGAACTGAGTCTAAAAAGAGAGAGAGAGAGAGAGAGCAAGAGAGCAAGCTAGAGAACAATCTGGGTGAGTTACCCTGGGCCTTCACCCTGAAGAACCAAACAGAGCACTTTGGCCACACCTCCAAGATGCCAAACAAACGTAGAAACCAAGGTAACAAGAGCAAAGAAGACACTATGATGCCCTCAAATGAAAAAGACACCCCAATTCAAGATTATGAAGATGATGAGATAGAAGAAAAAAAAAGTGGATCTCAAATAATTGGTAAGGTCATTAAGAAGCTCTCAAAAACAAATTCTTAAACTACAGAAATCCTTAGTGGACAAGATAGAAAATCTCTCTCGCGAAAATGAAATATTAAGGAGGAATCAAATGAAATGAAACAACTAGTAGAACAAGAAATTGTGATAGTGACGAGAAACCATAATGAAATGAAGAACTCAATAGATCAAATGACAAACACATCAGAGAGCCTTAAAAACAAGATGGGTGAAGCAGACGAGAGATTATCGGACTTAGAAGACAGAGAACAGGAAAGGACACAGGCAAACCAAAGAAAAGAAGAGGAAATTAGAAATCTAAAAAATATTGTCGGGAATATACAGGATACAATTAAAAAACCTAAGAAATGGGACCTAGGAGTTCATGAAGGCATGGAGAGGGAGAAAAGATTAGAAGGACTTTTGAGTGAGATACTAGCAGAAAATTTCCCAGGTTTGAGAAGGACAGAGACATCCTTGTACAGGAAGTTCATAGAACCCATAATAAACATAACTAAAGAGATCCTCACCACGAAAAATTGTAATTAAACTCATCACAGTGAAACATAAAGAAAAGATCTTAAAATGTGCAAGAGAGAAACCTCAGACCACTCTCAGAGGATCCCCAATTATACTCACAGCTGACTTCTCATCAGAAACCATACAAGCGAGGAAGGAATGGTAAGATATAGCCCAGGTACTAAGAGAAAAAAACTGCCAGCCCAGAATATTATATCCAGCAAAGCTCTCATCTGTGAATGAAGGTGAAATAAAAGCCTTTCACAGCAAACAGAAATTGAAAGAATTTGTCGCCACTTGTCCAGCCCTGCAAAAAATCTTTAAAGATATGTTACATACAGAAACACAGAAACACAGTCACCAATATGAAAGGAGATAAAGGAAGGAAACCTCACAGCAAAAGATCACAGGAAATGAAAAATGGTAGGGCAAAGTTACTATTTATACATAGTCACATTAAACGTTAAAGGCCTGAACAATCCAGTTAAAAGACACCGAGTGGCTGATTGGGTTAAGGAACAAAACCCATCTATTTGCTGCTTATAAGAAACACATCTTTCTAACAAAGATGCACACAGACTGAAAGTGAAAGGCTGGAAAAAGATATACCATGCCAACAGAAATTTTAAAAGAGCGGGCATAGCCATCTTAATATCAGATAACATAAATATTACCACAAAAGCTATTAAGAGAGACAAATAGGAGCACTATATAATGATAAAAGGATCCATTCAACAGGAAGATATAACGATTATCAATGTATATGCACCTAATTAAAGGGCACCAGCTTATTTAAAAGACTTGTTAAGGGACTTAAAGGGAGACTCAGACCCTAATACAGTAGTACAGGGGGACTTCAATACTCCACTCTCAGAGATAGACTGATCAACAGGACAGAACACCAACAAGGAGACAGAAGATTTAAACAACACTATAGCTCAAATGGACCTAACAGATACCTATAGAACTTTTTATCCAACACAGAAAGAATTTATATTCTTCTCAGCAGTACATGGAACCTTCTCTAGAATTGACCACATACTAGGCCAAAAACAAGTCTCAGCAAATTCAAAAGAATTAGAATCATACCATGCAGCTTCTCAGACCACAAAGGAATGAAATTGGAAATTAGCAACTCGGGAATCCCTAGAGATGTGCAAACACATGAGGACTGAATAACATGCTCCTGAATGATCAATGGGTCATAGAAGAAATTAAAAGAGAAATCAAAAATTTTCTGGGAGTAAATAAGGATAACACCACATCATACCAAAACCTATGGGATACAGCAAAAGCAGTGTTAAGAGGAAAGATTATATCAAGAGGTGCCTACATCAAGAAATTGGAGAGGCACCAAATAGATGAGCTTTCAAGTCATCTCAAGGATCTAGAAAATCTGCAGAAACCAAACCAAATCCAGAAGGAGAAGAGAAATAATTAAAATCAGAGAAAAAATCAACAGGATTGAATCCAACAAAACATTACAAAAATGAGCCTAACGAGGAGCTGGTTTTGAAAAAATAAACAAAATTGACACCCCATTGGCTCAACTAACTAAAAAAAGAAGAGAAAAGACCCAATCAAAGATGAAAAGGGAAACGTTACAACAGACACCACAGAAATAAAAAGAATCATCAGAAATTACTACAAGGACTTGTATGCCAGCAAACAGGGAAATCTATCAGAAATGGATAGATTCCTGGACACATACAACCTACCTAAATTGAGCCAGGAAGACATAGAAAACCTAAACAGACCCATAACTGACACAGAAATTGAAACAGTAATAAAGGCCCTCCCAACAAAGAAAAGCCTAGGACCAGAGCTCTACCACACATTTAAAGAAGAATTACCTCCAATTCTCCTCAAATTATTCAGAGCTATCAAAAAAGAGGGAATCCTCCAAAATTCTTTCTATGAAGCCACCATCACCTTCATTCCTAAGCCAGAAAAAGATGCAGCATTGAAAGAGAATTACAGACCAATATCCCTGATGAATATAGATGCAAAAAACTCAATAACATTCTGGCCAATAGAATGCAACAACACATCAGAAAGATCATCCACCCAGACCAAGTGGGATTTATCCCTGGTATGCAGGGATGGTTCAACGTCCGCAAAACAATCAACGTGATACACTACATTAACAGACTGCAGAAGAAAAACCATATGATTCTCTCAATAGATGCAGAGAAAGCATTTGATAAAATACAACACCCTTTCATGATGAAAACTCTAAGCAAACTGGGTATGGAAGGAGCATTCCTCAATACAATCAAAGCAATATATGAAAGACCCACGGCCAACAACCTATTGAATGGGGAAAAGTTGGAAGCATTTCCACTGAGATCAGGTACAAGACTGGGATGCCCACTCTAACCACTGCTATTCAATATAGTTCTGGAAGTCTTAGCCAGAGCTATTAGGCAAGAAAAAGAAATTAAAGGGATACAAATTGGGAAGGAAGAACTCAAACTACCCCCCTTTGCAGATGATATGATTCTGTATTTAGGGGACCCAAAGAACTCTACTAACAGACTACTGGAACTCATCGAAGAGTTTGGCAAACTAGCAGGATATAAAATCAATGCAGAAAAGTCAACAGCCTTTGAATACACAGACAATGCCACGGCTGAAGAAGAACTTCCGAGATCATTCCCATTCACAATAGCTACAAAAACAATCAAATACCTTGGATAAACTTCGCCAAGGACGTTAAAGATCTCTACGATGAAAACTACAAAACCTTAAAGAGAGAAATAGAAGAAGATACCAAAAAATGGTGAAATCTTCCATGCTCATGGATTGGAAGAATCAACATCATCAAAATGTCTATTCTCCTAAAAGCAATTTATACATTCAATGCAATACCAATCAAGATACCAAAGGCTTCTTCTCAGATCTGGAAAAAATAATACTGAAATTCATATGGAGACACAGGAGACCTTGAATAGCCAAAGCAATCTTGTACAACAAAAACAAAGCTGGAAGCATCACAATACCAGATTTCAGGACATACTACAGGGCAGTTGTTATCAAAACAGCATGGTACTGGTACAGAAACAGATGGAGAGACCAATGGAACAGAATAGAAATATCAGAAATCAATCCAAAAATCTACAGCCAACTCATATTTAATCAAGGATCCAAAACTAATCCCTGGAATAAGGACAGTCTATTCAAGAAAGGGTGCTGGGAAAATTGGATTTCCACGTGCAGAAGCATGAAGCAAGATCCCTACCATTCACCTTACACAAAAATTCACTCAACATGTATCAAACACTTAAATCTATGACCAGACACCATCAAATTATTAGAGAGCATTGGAGAACCCCTGCAAGATATCGGTACAGGCAAAGACTTCTTGGAAAATACTCCAAAAACACAGGCAGTCAAAACCAAAATTAACATTTGGGATTGCATCAAATTGAGAAGTTTCTGTACTTCAAAAGAAACAGTCAGGAAAGTGAATAGGAAACCGAAAGAATGGGAAAAATATTTGCAAACTATGCTACAGATAAAGGGTTGATAACCAGAATCTACAAAATCAAGAAACTCCACAACATCAAAACAAACAATCCACTAAGAGATGGGCCAAAGACCTCAACAGGCATCTTTCCAAAGAGGAAAACCAAATGGCCAACAGACACATGAAAAAAATGTTCAAGATCACTAGCAATCAGAGAAATGCAAATCAAAACCACAATGAGGTTTCACCTAACCCGGTTGGAAAGGATGACATCCAGAAATCTACTAACAATAGATGCTGGAGAGGATGTGGGGAAAAAGGGGACACTAACCCACTGTTGGTGGGAATGCAAACTGGTTAAGCCACTATGGAAGTCAGTCTGGAGATTCCTTAGAAACCTGAATATAACCCTACCATTCAACTCAGCCATCCCACTTCTTGGAATTTACCCAAAGGAAATTAAATTGGCAAACACAAAAGCCATCTGCACACTAATGTTTATTGCAGCTCAATTCACAATAGCTAAGACCTGGAACCAACCCAAATGCCCATCAACAGTAGACTGGATAAAGTAATTATGGGATATGTACTCCATATAATACTATACAGCAGTAAGAATCAATGAAACCCAGTAATTTGCAACAAGATGGAGGAATCTGGAAAGCATCATGCTGAGTGAATTAAGCCAGTCCCAAAGAGACAAATAGCATTTCTTTTCCCTGGTCGGTGACAACTAACTGAGCACCAAAGGGAAACCTGTGGAAGTGAAATGGACGCTATAGGAATAGTGACTTGATCAGCTCCTGTGCTGACTGTTGATGTACAATGTAATACTTTATCCATTTTAGTATTTTTTGTGAACTCTGTAATTAACACACAATTATTCTTAGGTGTGTAAATCTTAACTGAAAAGTGATCTCGGTTAAATATAAGAATGAGAAAAAAAGAGGGAGGAGATGTACAATTCGGGACATGCTCAATCGGACTTGCCCCAAATGATGGAGTTAGAAAAGTGCCAGGGGATTCCAATACATTCCCATCAAGGTGCCATGTACCAATGCCATCTCACTAGTCCAGGTGATCAATTTCAGTTCACAACTAATCACACTGATACATCTAAGAGTCAAAGGGATCACACAAGCAAGATTAATGTCTGCTAATACTAACTGATAAAAAAAACGGGGAGAAGGATCCAATATGGGAGGGGGAGACAAAGAAGACTCATAGAATGACAGATGTCCTAAATAGCACTCTGGCCTCAGAATCAGCCCTTAAGGCATTTGGATCTGGCTGAAGAGCCTATGAGAGTATTTTAGGCATGGAAAGCCAAGACACTCTGGCAAAAAAAAATAACAAGAAGAAGAAGACCTTAATAAAGGATCTTAGCGAGTGTGATCCCAGTGGAAAGAACGGGGCCATCAAGGTAGGAGGTACCTTTCTCTGAAGGGAGGAGAGAACTTCCACTTTGACTATGGCCTTGTCGGAATAAGATGGAAGTCGCGAATCTTAAAGGCTTCCATAGCCTTGGCAACTCATGACTAGAGCCTAGGGAGATTTCTGACGCCATAAACAAGAGTGTTAAATTGTTAAATCAACATCAAGAGTCACTGTGTGCTTACGTCCCATGTGGATCTTCAAGGGAAAACCCTTCATGGGTTTTTGAAGGTGAAGTAATGATATAGCTCGTACTGAAACAGTATTTTTATACTTTGTGTTTCTGCGTAGGTGCAAACTGATGAAATCTTTACTTAGTATATATGAAGCAATCTTCTGTATATAAAGATAATTGAAAATGAAAAATAAAACCTTTGTGTTAAATTGGAAATTACATAGAAAAGTAATTAATCTTTTTTATAAAATATCATGCAGGATCTCTCTCATTAATGTGCTGTACACTGTTATTTAATGCTATAACTAGTACTCCAACAGTATTTTTTCACTTTGTGGTGCTATGAGGGCAAACTCTTGAAATCTTTATATATACTAAAATGATTTTCTGTATATAAAGAGAATTGAAAATGAATCTTGATGTGAATGGAAGGGGAGAGCGAGTATGAAAGTGGAGGGTTGCGGGTCTGGGGAAGTTATGGGGGGGGAAGCCTTTGTAATCCATATGCTATACTTTGGAAATTTATATTCATTAAATAATAAAATAAAAAAAGAACTATTTTGAATTTAGGTCTTGATATTGTATTGTTCTTTATTATAATATGCTATCAAATGTAGGAGCAATAATTTTACTAAAATAGCTATGAGAAAATATTGATTCATGAACAATGGTCTTCCAAACTGTCTTCTCTGTACTCAACCTTTATGTGAAGAAATCAATTATGTAAAATTACCAGATAAAGTTTGGAGTAATTGTTGAATATCTTACTAGATATGGATATTATTCATTTTAATTTTTATGGATCAAATTAAAGTTATTATTTGTATTCATAAAAGAAATAAAGAAAGGATGTGGAGACAGGAAATCTTCCAGTAAAAGTACAGAGAAATCCAAGGTAAAGAAAGGAATATTTATGGAAAACTGGAGGGCCTAGTCATTACTTATCAATAGTAACCTTAAATAGTAACCTAAACTCTCCAGTTAAAAGATACAGATTGGCTGAATGGATTAAAAAACAAGACCCAACTATTTTCTGCCTACAAGAAACACACCTTACCAACAAATATACACATGAAAATGAAAGGATTGAAAAAATATGTGCTGCAGTGGCACAATTGGTAGCATGTGATACTTATAAGGAAAAAGATATTCTATATTAATAGAAAGAGAAAAATGGCAGATGTGGCCATCCTAATATTAGCAAAATAGACTTCAACTCAAAAATCTGTTGAAAAAGCCACAGAAAGATACTATGTAATGATCAAGGAACCTATTCAACAGGAATATGTGATTACATAAATGTACATGCATTCAACCACAGGGTACCTGGCTATTTAAAAGAAATATTATTGTTTCTAAAGGGAGATATAGAATCCAATAAAATAGAAATTGGGATTTTCAAGATTCCACATTCATCAGTGGACAGATCAACTACACAGAACATCAACATAGAAACAATAGAGGTACTTGACACTATGGAGCAAATACCCCTGATATCTACAGAACTTTTCATTGGAGAATACACATTCTTCTCATCAGTATATGAAACTCTCTAGGATCAACCATATGCTAGGCCATAAAGTCTGGGCAACTTCAAATCATACCATGCATATTCTCTGACCACAATTATTTTAAGGTGGAATTGAACAGCTCACAAATCTCTAGATCATATGCAAACCTCTGGAGATGAACCATATGCTCATGAATTAATGGCAGGTCATAGGACAAGTCAAAAAAGAAATAAAAAAATTTTTTGGAAATGGATGAAAATGACTATACAACATATCAAAACTTTTAGGATACAGCAAAAGCAGTGTTAAGAATGAAGTTTATAGCATATGGTGCCTATATCAAGAAATTGGAAAGTCAACAAATACATGAGCTATCAATGCATCTCAAGGACCTAGAAAATCAACAAACTAAACCCAAAACTAGTAGGAGGAAAGAAATAACTAAACTATAAGAAGAAATTAATAAATAAAATAAAATAAATATATGATGTGTTAGTGAAAGGAAGCACAGTTTTTTTTAATAATGATACATCATTAGCCAACTAACCAAAAAAAAATGAGGAAGATGTTCCAAATCAATAAAATCAAAGATGAATTAGGAAGTGTTACAATAGAAACCACAGAAAGTGAAAGAATCATCATCAATTATAGAAACAATTGTATGCCAACAAATTGAGAAACCTAGAAGAACTGGATACATTCCTGGTTGATAGATTATGAGGGTAAATTCACAATAAATAAGATATGGAATCACACCATGTCGGGGCTAGTGTCCCTGGCCCGACATGAGATGCAGCAGGCTGAGGCTGTTCCTTATCTAATCCTGTTTCCTCTGCTTATTGTTCTGAAGGCACAAGACTTTTCAATCCACATTCCTGCAGGCAGGATGTGACTTCTGATGAAGGTATATGATGTTCTTTGCTCTATCAGCAGAGCTTGTACCCTGATCTTTGCTACCTTGTAAACTTGTTTTGTTCCTGTGCTATGCATGTTTACACTCAATGAATGTTATCTGTATGGGGCCTGGGGTATATATCCTTGTCTTTCTGTGTGCTCGCTGCTGGAGGTTGAAGAGTTTCCCCAGGGAGACTGCCTCCAGTCTCTCATCGCCGGGCCCCCTACCTTGGCCTGGAACGTGATGAGGCAATAAACGTGGTGATGACTTGACTGAGTGCTGCGTGTCTCCGTGTGGTTTGTCGGATGGCCTCCGACAATACCAGATGTCTATTAACTGTTGAGTGGATAAAGAAATTATGTCAGATATATATCTATATAGATATATATCTATATATAGATACATAAATTATATTATAATTATAATATATATTAATGGGAGTACTACTCAGCTGTAAAAAAAAAAATTGAAATATTGTCTTTTGCAACAAAATGGCCACAACTGGAAACCATTAAACATAGTGAAATATGCTAGTCTCAAAAAGCAGATAAAATTTTTTCCCTGATCTAAGTAAATGAGTACCTGAAGTGCTCTATTGGAGTGTAATAGATATTTTTAGAATTGATTAGGCTAGTAGCCATAATCACCTCCATGTAGGAAGCGATTTTGTTTCTCTGCATACTATTTGTTTAACACTTTTACTTAGAGTAGTGTTAACTATGTAATCATTAAGTATACGGAAAATAAATTTTTATAAAAATTAAGAATGGTTATTCAAGAGGGAGAAAGAAGGGTGGGAGCACTAGAAGGTGAAAGGGTGGTGAGAAATGTCACTATATTACTAAATCTGTTTATATGAACTATATGAAACTTGCCTAACTTAAATACAATTTTTTAAAATGGTATAATATGGGGCAGTTATAATCAAAACAGCCTGGTACTGGTGATTAAAAAATAAAAAATAAATAAAAACTACACATGTAGACCAACCTAATGGAAAAAGAACTTAGCAGATAAATACACACTTCTACAACCAACTTATCTTTGACAAATGAGCTAAAATCAATCCCTGGAGCTAGGACAATCTCTTCAACAAATGCTACTGAGAAAACTGGATCTCCATGTGCATGTGTTGAGGTATAAAACTAGATCCCTACCTTATACCATACACAATAATCCACTCAAAACTGCATCAAAGATCTAATTCTATACATAGTACCATTAAAATTATTTTGAACATTCGGGAAAACTGCAAGACATTGACATAGGCAAAGACTTTTTGAAACAATCTAGAAACTCAATCAAAACCAAAATTGACAAATGGGAATACATCAGGCGGAGAAGCTTCTGCACTCCAAGAGAAACACTCAGCACAGTGAAGAGCCAACCAACAGAATGGGAGAAAATATCTTCAAACTATGCAACTGATAAAGTCTTTTTTGTCACTGAGAACCAATTTACTCTCAAAATCTAGGCTCACTAATGCAACTGATTATTACAGTTAACATCATTCTTGGGATTACCACTATGTATGTGCAACCATTCACATCTATTTTCAGAACACAAAAGTAAAAGTTCAGAAGCATAACATATCCACAGATAATAATACAATTCCAGGCATTTTCATGTGGTATAAAAAATAAAGAAATCCACAATCTGTAGAAGTTGGTGTAGCTTAAGATCACTCAGTGGTTATTGTTTCACATTCGGTGGCCTGAGTAGTGGGAGCTGCAGACCAGTTTTCAGTGGCAAACTTAGCACTCATAATTATAAGTATTCAACAGTAGTGAACTGCTGAATAGGTAGAGAGGGCACCTGCACACATTCAACCAGTCTGCAACCTTGTGGTGAGTAGCAGTGAATTCAGAAGTTGGGCCATCCATTTGCCCTGAAATTCTTCTTTGGTCACAGCTGTTCCAGCAGTATCCTGCTCTTTTTTTTTTTTTTCAATCTCTTCAGGATCTCTGAGAAATACAGATCAAGCATGACCTTCCATATTCACAGGAGGTGATATCATGCATGCACAGAACCTGCTGGGCCAGCACCCACTACATCAGAGCCACTAAGTGGGCTCCCTCAATTGTTGTATGGCATAGTAATCCACAGAGGAGTCTGTTATGCAGAATGATGGTAAGCAGCCTCCATGAGAGGCTGAGGGTCAGCCAGGGATCAGTAATTACAAGAAGCCATGATTCCCTGAAGGCTGCCTGTATCTGGTTAGTGAAAGCACCATGTGTGCAGTTGCCAGCAATAGGAATAAATCAGTGGCAGAAGCAAACTTCAGCACAGCCTCTGGCCAGTGTTTCTGGAGGATACCACATGGACATCAAGCAGGGTTTTCAATGGCCACAATGGCATGAGCTGCCAACAGAAGTTTCTCCCAGGTCCTCTTCAGATTTATGATGCAGATGCCATCACTTTTCCTTTTGCAGATGTTCTGCTCTATTTGGAAGTCAATGTGGGTGCCACCTATGTGGGTTCCTACTGCAAGGGATTTGAAGATATCTTTCCCTTCATTTGTAGGACATCAAGAACTCCAGACATTGTAATAACTTCCCCTTAAGTTACAATGGGAATCAAGAGCAATACCACATGGACCCCTTGCCAGGTAGTGTGAAAAATCCTGATAAAGTATTAATATCCAGAATCTGTAAAGAGCTCAAGAAACAAAGCAATAAAACAAAAAATGTGATTAATAATTGGGCAAAGAACTTGAACAAGCATTTTTCAAGGGAGAAAATTTAATGGCCAATAGACATATGAGAAAATGCTCAGGATCATTAGCCATCAGAGAAATTCAAGTTAAAACCATAACAAAGTTTCATTACACCCCAGGTGGAATGGTTCTCATAAAGAAATTAACAAACCACAAATGTCGATCAGGATGAGGGGAAATGTACCTTAATTGGAATGTAAACTGGGGTAGCCACTATAGAGATACCTGAGAAATCTGAATATAAACCTTATTGGATGACCCAGCCATTCCACTCATGGGAATTTATCCCGATGAAAAGAAATCAGCATATGAAAGTGATCTGTATTCTCATGTTTATTTCAGTTTAATTCACAATAGATAAGGCATCAACCAATATGTCCCATTTGCTGAAGACAGGTACAGTATATGTACAGTATGGAATCCTTACAACGATAAAAAAGGAAATGAAATCCTGACATTTGTAACAAAATTAATGCAAATGGAAACTATTATACTTAAAGAAATGGCCATTCCCAAAAAAGACAAATACATATGTTCTCTCTGATCTGTGGTAACTAAGAGTACCTAACAAAAATAAATAGGAGTGAAATTGACACTTTGATATGTGATGATTTTGAAAAGCCCTTGTCTCAACTGTTGAAGTCTTTAGTATACAGTTAATTTTAGAAATATAAAGTTAACTGAAAATAGATCTTATGAAAACGAGGAGAATTTCAGAGGGAGATGAAAGAATGGTGGAAATGTAGGCATAAGAGAGGGTACAGTAGGAAGAATCACTATTGTCTTGAATTGGTATACATGAAATGCATGAAGTTTGCATACCTTGAATAAAATCTAAAAATAAAATTAAAAATAAAATAAAATAAAAAATATAGCTTATCCTGATGGCCAAAAATATAAAAATAAAAAATGAAATAGAGGTCTATAAGCCCAGTGGAAATACATAATATATTACAGTATATACCCACTTTATATATGAAGGATAATTCAATCTTATAAATGTGGAAAAATGGAGTGAACCTAGGAAACCTGAAGCTAATCTGCAAAGCGTTTGTATATCCTGCTATATGACCCACATATTAAAAGGCCTTTTTCTCCCCATGATTGTAGTTTGGAACCCTATGACAACAGTTATCTTTCCTGGTTTAAAATGCAGAGAAAACAATACTTTGCCTTATGGGTATCTGGGACTTGAAGAGAAAAGAGATTGTATTGATCTCAAGTAGTTTTGTTAAAAAGAGATTTCTGAGTGTGTTGAGATGCATTCTCCATCTCCCTGAAGTATGTTTGTTAAAAAGAAATTACCTAAAGTTTATTCTTTACCTCAGGATCATAGTCTTTCCATACTTCTTGTTCCCAGAATAAAGGCATTATTCTATTACATTTGAAAAGTGAGGTTATGTAGAGAAGGGAAGACAGTTGCTAAATGCCATCTATTGATTTCTGGGGTTTTACAGCATGTATTTTTTCTACCTTTCCTTCTTGGATATATCTATCGTTACTGTGCACCAAACAAGAAAATACCTTAACCCATTTTATAAAAATATTACATGTTTTGTAAAATATAGTAGTATTATACTAGGAAAAATATATTTCCATTTTTATATTTGTTGAAGTAAGAACTGTAAACAAAAGCATTTGGTCTTGTATACCTGTATACATGTATATATATATGTATATATGTATACATGTATATATATATGTATATATATGTGAAAGAGAATCTAGTTAACTATCCAAATGTCTGCAACAATCAGGGTGGGCCAGGCCAAAGTCAGAACCAGGATTCCAATCCTATCCCTAATTGGGCCATCTTCTCCTGAAGTCATATGAGCAGGAGGCTAGATTGGAAATATAGGAGTTAAGACATGAACAAGCACTCCGCTAAAGGATGCCAGTGTTATAATTACAGACTTAACCCTCTGTGCCACAATACCAGCCCTCTCTTGTGTGTCTTGATGAATCTTGTTTGAAGACTAATTCCTTATAGACACAAATGAGATTCAAAATTATGTATTCACAGCTTTTTGCCATGCAAATTACCAGTTAAGAGAAACATCACTGCTGTAGTTTTAGATGCTCAAGGTCTTTTGCTGCTGACTTTCTGAAGAGTCAAAGAACAATAATATCTATTCATCATAAGATTATTTCCAAAACTTTGACAACAGTAACAAAATCACAAAAACTTCACCAGAGAATCTTTCACTATGAATATGTTCCTGCTATTACTCATAAAACAGGCAATTTGGGAAGAGTTTTGACAATAAATTATTAGGCATCTATCTTTCAGTCCTTATGATTCCTTCTGGCTTCTTTTTATTTCCTAATCTTCAGAAATCTTCAAGGGGCACACATTTCTCTAACTTAATATGTAAAGAAAGACTACATTGACATACTCAAACACTCTCATCCCTCAGTTCCTAGGTACAAATGAAATGGCTGGCAGGTTTATTTACAAAAGTGTCTTGGGTTTTTATTTGACAGGCAGAGGTAACACAGAGGGAGATCTTCCATCTATTGGTTCACTCCCCAATATATGGGGATGGGCCAGTTGAGTTCAGGAGCCAGGAATGCCATCTAGATCTAGGCCAAGCACTTGTGCCATCCTCTGCTACTTTCCCAGGGCCATTAACGGGAAGCTGAATCAGAAGTGGAACAACTGAGACTTGAACAAGTGCCATTATGGGATGCTGGCACTAAACAGCAACTTAACCCCTGCCCTACAATCCTGGTCCTAGGAATTATTTTGACAAATAGTTAATACTTTTTCTTCTAACTCCAATTTTTCCTAACTGAATTTGCCTATTACCAAAATGAAGAACAAAATCACAATACACTTTCAAATGATGTGCCAAAGTATTTGACAAAATATAACATCACCACGATAAATATTCAGTATGTTCTAGTGTTCACAGTGGTGTGGATGACTACGATATATGGTGATACATTATATACTGAATGTGGAAATTACAGAGTCAATCAGCAAAATTTCAAAAAGAAAACATAAGGAAATTGAAATGCAAAGCCTAGCTGCCCAGTTTGATTCATCCTGTGAAATACTGTTCAATGTGCCATAAAAATGTCTAAATATTACATGTTAATAGAAATAAATAATTTATACAAAAATAACTAGGAAACTCTTTGAGGAAGCATAAGGTGAAGAATTAATCATATTGGATTCAGCACAGATTTCTTAGATATTAATAGGAAGGCACAGGTAAAATACTTAAAGATTTATTTAGTTATTAAAGATTTGTTTTATTTATTTGAAAGACAGAGTTACAGAGAGGTAGAGACAGAGAGAGGTCTTCCATCTGCTGGTTCACTCCCTAGATGAGCACAATGGCCAGAGCTGAGCCGATCCATACTCAGGAGCCAGGAGCTTCTTCTAGATCTCCCAGGTTGAGTACATCTGTGCCATCTTTCACTGTATACATTTGTGAGTCTTGAAAGAAGCTTCTGGCTTTGGATCCAGCCGCTGAGGCCATTTGAGAAGTAAACAAGTGGATAAAGACCTCTCTTTCATTCTATCTCTCAAATATGTAAGAGACTTATAATGTAAGTGGCATTCTTCTGATGCTTAAATGTAGTACTTGTTTCAATCTAGTATTCTTGCCTATGTATTGACAATGGTCCTCCCCATAAATCATCACCTGTGTTGCCATGAATTACAGTAATTTCAATACTAGTGTTTTCTAAATTCATTTTATCTTGATGGGAAAAGTAAAGTTTTATATGTGGCCCTCTGCTTACTTTCTATTGATCTCACTCCCATCTATGACCTCATACTTAATCTTAAAAAGACAGAAGGGCCCATCCCATACAACCTGTATTACTATTTCTCCATGAGGGAAAGCAGACGGGTGAAAATAGAAATGCTACTGAGATTCAGGTTTTTTCATATAACAAGTACACAGCATTTGTTCCCCACCTCTCCACCCCTGAGAAATGCCAGCAGGAAGGAATGCATGCTATTACTTGTTTGCAAGTACAGTGGTTGTTTATGTTCCTTTTCTGCAAGCTTCATTCAATCATTTTAAGACTAACTGACAAAATTCATCCTATCATGGCTATATTTAGTCCCAATTTGGCTAGACTCCCCAGTATCATATATATCTTCTGCAATAATCAAGATAAGGTAGGGCATGAATGCACAAAAACCTGTATGCAAATATGGCAGCTTTATTCAAAACAGCTCAAACTGTGAATTAGCACAGATGTCCTTCAAGGAATAAAGACAATAGTTTATGGAGTTGCTGCAACAAAACACCACAAGCTAGGTAACTTAAAAACAACAGAAATTCCTCATAGGTCAAAACACAGCATATTCAATGTATTTAAGGGTCTGCTTCCTCACAGAGGATGTCTTCTTGATGTATTCTTATTTGAAGAAATTAAACCTATTCATGAGAGTACTAACCCTGATGACTTATTCATTCCTAACGTGAACACTTTAGAATATCACCACCTCCAAATTTAGGATTTGGACTACCAATTTGGTGGGTGAGCACAAACATTCAGACCACAGAAGTGCCAAAATAAATGGTAGCACATTTCTACAATAGCTGCTGCTAAAAAAACAAACAAACAAACATGAATACCTCTCCAAATAATTGTTTTATAAAAATAAGCTCAGACCCATAGGTTATTTGCTTCATAAATCTCTCCATAAAACATTTCTGAAATGACAGAATTACAGAAATGGAGCACTTATCAATATATTGCTAGAGGTTAGGAGCTGGTGAGGGTGATGTGATAGAGCTTTGTTTTGTTGGTACTTTTATTAAGATCCAGAATGTGTATATATATATATACATATATATATGTATATATATATAAGACTACTATATATAGTAGTCTTATATTTTGTGATGTTTCATTATAAGTACACACAGTTTAATATCCAAATCAAGGTAAAGATATGTCCTGAAATATTTTATCATTTTGTTACAGTAAAGCAAAATTGTTTTATAGGATGTTAACACTGGAAAAGAAGAAAGTAACTTTGTATTATTGTCTTCCAATTATATATGAATTACAACATGTAAAAAATAAAGTTTAATGAAATCAAAATATTAATACATTTATCCTAATTATAGTCTATTCAAGTTAGTCACTATAATGAAAAGATTCTTCAGATATAAAGCCTCTGTAACTTTTTCAATTCTAATATCCTTTTGTGGGAGGTAAAGACTACTGATTCTGTAAGCAGCTCAAATGTAAAACTTCACCTCTCCACCCAAAACACAAAGACAAAACAGCATCTTCCATAGAGATACCTGATGAAGATTAAATGGGAAAATGTTTGGGATAGTCCCTTATATAATCCTTTTCTAAGTACACAGTATATGGCAGATATAGTTGAGTCACACTTTAGTGTGACAAATTGGAAAGCATTTAATACCAAAGTAAAATATCATCTGGATGTTTCAGATCCAGGTCCTTGCTGTCCCTGAGAAGATGATGGTCTCTGTGCCTGGGCCCCTGCCACCTACACTGGTAACATGCTACTAGCTTCAGCCTTGCCCAGGCCCAGTTCTTGTGACCATTTGAAAAGTGAGCCAGCAGTGGGAGACCTCTCTCCCTCTCCATCTATATCCATAATTCTGCCTTAAAAATAAACCAATCAATGTAGAAACAAAATTTAAAAATTGAGTCTCTGTCTCATATATTTTAATTTCAAAATAAGTAAATAAATCTATAAAGAATTTGAAGAAACCAATCCTTTCCATCAGAGACAATTAGTGGCTAGCACTGTGGCAGAGTAGAGAAAGCTGCCCCCTGAGAAGTCAGCATCCAAAATGAGGATAGATTCACGAAATGGATGCTCCATTTCTGATCCAGCTCTCCACTAATGGCCTGGGGGAAGCAGCAGAAAATAATCCCAGTGCTTCGGTCTCTTCACCCAACTGGAGATCTGGAAGAAGTTCCTGGCTCCTCGCTTTGGTCTGGCTCTGAGGCCAACAACAAAGTGAACCAGAAGATGGCAGATAATTGTCTCTCCCTCTCTCTCTAAACTCTGAGTTTCAAATAAATTAATAAAATGGGTTTTTTTTTAAAGACAATATGGCCTAAAATTTTACTCCATATTTCCAAACTCTTTGTCCCTCACTTCCTTTGCAGAGCATAAGTGTTCAAACCCAAAGCATTTCTTCCCTCCCAGAAATACCTCCCTCAGACTTTTGTTACAAAGAACAAATGGAATATGTTCAAAAGGAAAACTGCAAATTAACAATTCTTTCATTTAAAACCAGTCAATATCTTAATCACTAGTTGCTTGTACAGTTGTAAGTTTAACTTGACTTAGGATATTTTAAGCCTTCTCTTAACTCACTCAATGCCTTAGTATTTATATACAGAGAGGAAAGAGAAATAGATTAACTTGACCCATCTTTGAATGCAAGCTCCAAAAGCATTCATCATAAATCTCCCCTTTGACATATACATATGAAAGGAACAAGGCACATTTGAATCACATCCAAATTTGGTTTTTAGAAGAAGGTATATAAGATAATGCCTTCATGGAAAGCCAAGATACCATGGAAAAGAAAAAAAAGAAGAAGACCTAAATGAAAGATCTCTGTGAGTGAGATCCCAGTGGAAAGAACGGGGCCATCAAAGAAGGAGGTACCTTTCTCTGAAGGGAGGAGAGAACTTCCACTTTGACTATGGCCCTGTCTGAATAAGATCAAAGTCAGCAAACTCTAAAGGCTTCCATAGCCCTGGCAACTCATGACTAGAGCCTAGGGAGATTACTGACGCCATGAACAGGAGTGTCAAATTGTTAAGTCAGCAACAGAAGTCACTGTGTACTTACATCCCATCTAGGATCTCTCCTTGATGTGTTGTCTAATGTGCAGTGATGCTATAACTAGTACTGAAATAGTATTTTTACACTTTGTGTTTCTGTGTGGGTACAAACTGATGAGATCTTTACTAATTATATACTGAATCAATCTTCTGTATATAAAGATAATTGGAAATGAAAAAAAAAAAAACCCTGGTGTTAAATTGGAAACGGCATAGAAAATTAATTAATTTTTTAAAAAATATTATGTAGGATCTCTGTCCTTAATGTGCTGTACACTCTTATTTAATGCTATAACTAGTACTCCAACAGTATTTTTTTTTCCACTTTGTGTTGCTATATGGGGGCAAACTGTTGAAATCGTTACCTAATAGATACTAAACTGATCTTTTGTATATAAAGAGAATTGAAAATGAATCATGATGTGAATGAAGGGGAGAGGGAGCGGGAAAGGGGAGGGTTGTGGGTGGGAGGGAAGTTTTGGGAGGGGGAAGCCATTGTAACCCATAAGCTGTACTTTGGAAATTTATATTCATTAAATAAAAGTTAAATAAAAAAAAAGATAATGCCTTCAAATTGAAAATATGTATCACAGCAACTTAAAGATTAAATAGTAATTTAAATCTACACAGAAAGCTCTAAAGAAGAACTCTTCATTTCATTTATATTGAATTCAAGTTACCTGATCATAAACTTCAATGGATCAAATACTATTATCTGGAATTCCTACTTTGCAATGTGCTACATTGGAACACTGAATTAGGTTCTGTATTAAAATGCAGGTTAGATGTATTGTAGCAAATGGAATAAGCAAGTTTAAAATACATATTCATCACAAAAATGCAAACTAATATTAACTAAAAGTTCATGTTTTCTAACAAAGAAAAAAGAAAATATGGATGTGTTCTCCATTTAGCTCCTACTTTGTTTATGGAAAAAAATTGGTTATTTTATGCTATTTGTGAATTACTTATTTTACTAAATAATGTATGTGCTGTGATACAAATCTATCTAATTGAAACGTACCTTAGATGTTTCACATTTCTAGCATGAAAAAATTCTAATCTATTCATTTAAAAACCTAAAACTGTAATCTATAAAGGATGATAAATTGATGAAACAAAAGATAGGTAGGACAGGATAAATTAGATATAATTCGATATATTTCTTACAAGATGCTATATTTTCTTTTCCAGATCTGTATCCCTTTAAAAATGTTTCTGAAAACTATTATCATTAACATACAACCCAAATTTGTATTCATAAAGGCAAATTCAGTAATTTCGGCCTCTATTAATCTTGACATTTCCATCATGAAAAGGGTGGAACAAACTAAATATGATCAGAGTCCGCAAACTTGGAAGGCTTCCATAGACTTGGCAACTCATGATGACAGCCTAGGATGGTTACTGGCGCAATAAACTAGAGTGTCAATTTGTTGGGTCAACAAAAGGAGCCACTGTGAACTTGCTCCTCATGTGGGATCTCTGTCCTTAATGTGCTGTACATTTTGATTTAATGCTATAACTAGTACACAAACAGTATGTTTCACTTTGTGTTTCTATGTGGGTGCAAACTGTTGAAATCTTTATACTAAATTGATCTTCTGTATATAAAGAGAATTGAAAATGAATCTTGATGCAAATGGAAGGGGAGAGGGAGCGGGAGAGGGGAGGGTTGCGGGTGGGAGGGAAGTTTTGGGAGGGGGAAGCCATTGTAATCCATAAGCTGTACACTGGAAATTTATATTCATTAAATAAAAGTTAAAAAAAAAAAAAAGGTGGGACAAAAAATTTTGTTAACAGTAATTCAAAACAGAGTAGTGGGGGGCGGAGCCAAGATGGCAGATAGTGAGGACCTGCACTGTAGTTTGGGAAAATAAAGTTTCATAAAAGTGGAATTACTGTTGCCTCAGGAAAAGACTCAAGAAAAAAACTGCAGAGGAAATGCTTCCGGATCTAGTGGATGTGACACAGAGGACCTGCAGGGAGCCCACCGCGTGGAAACTCAACTGCGGGAGAGGAGCCGCAGAATCTCGCCAGTGCGGGAACGGGAGGGAGGTAAGACAAAGACAGCAGAAACCTGAGACATTGTGGGGGAAAAGCAGAGGCCTCTATTCACTCACAGAGCAAAACAAAGAGCAGGAGCCATTATACATATCTAAAGCACAGCCACAAACTCAGTAACTTTGGAATTTGGTGAAACTTGAGAACACATTGAGGGCTGCATAAACTCTTTGTGTGGTCCCATGGGTAGATCAAATGAATACTCACAGGCCAGATTTCAAATACCCTCAATTTCACTCAGCCATTCGGGATTACTTCCCAACTGAGTCAAAAAAAATAAAGAGAGAGAGAGAGAGAGAGAGCGATCCAGCAAGGAGAAAGGGAGAGAACAATGTGGGTGAGTCGCTTTTTGCACAGCCTTAAACCTGAAGAATCAAGCAGAGCTCTCTGGCCACATCCATCACAGCCCCTAAGGATCCATCAAAGCAAACAGCCCACTTAGAGGCATAGTATAACAAAAAAAAAAAAAACACCACAGCAAAAAAACAAAAAACAAAACAAAACAAAAAAAACATAAATTATCTCCAACATGCCAAACAACAAACGTAGATGCCGAGGTAAAGAGAGCAAGGAAGAATAAGATACCTCCAAATGAAAAAGACACCACAATGCAAGATTATGAAGATGAAGAGATAGAGGAAATTAAAGAAGCAGATCTCAAAAAATTGATAAGGACATTAAGAAGTTCTCAAAAACAAATTCTTGAACTACAGAAATCCTTAATGGACAAAATAGAAAATCTCTCTCATGAAAATGAAATATTAAGGAGGAATCAAAATGAAATGAAACAACTAGTAGAACAGGAAACTGTGAGAGTGACAAAAAACCACAATGAAATGAAGAACTCAATAGATCAAATGACAAACACAATAGAAAGCCTTAAAAACAGAATGGGTGAGGCAGAAGAGAGAATATCGGAATTAGAAGACAGAGAACAGGAAAGGAAACAGTCAAAACAAAGAAAAGAAGAAGAAATCAGAAATCTAAAAAATACTGTCAGGAATCTACAGGATACTCTTAAAAAACCCAACATTCAGGTTCTAGGAGTTCCTGAAGGCATGGAGAGGCAGAAACGATTAGAAGGCCTTTTTAGTGAGATACTAGCAGAAAATTTCCCAGGTTTGGAGAAGGACAGAGACATCCTAGTACAGGAAGCTCATAGAACCCCTAATAAACATGATCAAAAGAGATCCTCACCACGAACGTCGTAATCAATCTCACCCCAGTGAAACACAAAGAAAAGATCCTAAAATGTGCAAGAGAGAAATGCCGGATTACTCTTAGAGGATCTCCAATTAGACTCACAACTGACTTCTCATCAGAAACCCTACAAGATAGGAGAGAATGGCGAGATATAGCCCAGGTACTAAGAGAGAAAAACTGCCAGCCCAGAATATTATATCCTGCAAAGCTCTCATTTGTGAATGAAGGTGAAATAAAGACCTTTCACAGCAAACAGAACTTGAAAGAATTTGTCACCACTCGTCCAGCCCTGCAAAAGATGCTTAAAGATGTGTTACATACAGAAACACAGAAACACAGTAACCAATATGAAAGAAGGTAAAGGAAGGAAACCTCACAGCAAAAGATCACAGGAGTCTCAAACCATATATTAGAAAAAATCTTTGGCAAATGACAGGGCAAACTTACTCCTTCTCAATAGTTATATTGAATGTTAACCGCTTGAACTATCCAGTTAAAAGACACCGATTGGCTGATTGGGTTAAAGAACAAAACCCATCCTTTTGCTGCTTACAAGAAACTCATCTTTCCAACAATGATGCATACAGACTGAAAGTGAAAGACTGGAAAAATATATACCACGCCAACAGAAATGAAAAAGAGCAGGCGTAGCCATCTTAATATCGGACAACATAAACTTTAACATAAAAACTGTCAGGAGAGACAAAGAGGAGCACTATATAATGATTAAGGGATCCATTCAACAGGAAGATATAATGATTATCAAAGTATATGCACCATATTACAGGGCACCAGCTTATTTAAAAGACTTGTTAAGGGACTTAAAGGGAGACTTAGACCCAATACAATAGTACTGGGGGACTTCAATACTCCACTCTCAGAGATAGACACATCAACAGGACAGAAAATCAACTAGGAGACAGTAGATTTAAATGACACTATAGCCCAAATGGATCTAACAGATATCTACAGAACATTTCACCAAACATCTAAGGACTTTACATTCTTCTCAGCAGTACATGGAACCTTCTCTAGGATTGACCACATACTAGGCCATAAAGCAAGTCTCAGCAAATTCAAAAGAATTAGAATCATACTATGCAGCTTCTCAGACCACAAAGGAATGAAATTGGAAATTAGCAACTCGGGAATCCCTAGAACACGTGCAAACACATGGAGGTTGAACAACATGCTCCTGAATGAACAATGGATCATAGAAGAAATTAAAAGAGAAATCAAAAATTCTCTGGAAGTAAATGAGGATAACAGCACAACATACAAAAACTAATGGGATACAACAAAAGCAGTGTTAAGAGGAAAGATTATATCAATAGGTGCCTACATCAAGAAATTGGAAAGGCACCAAATAGATGAGCTTTCAAGAAATCTCAAGGATCTAGAAAATCTGCAGCAAACCAAACCCAAATCCAGAAGGAGAAGAGAAATAATTAAAATCAAAGAAGAAATCAACAGGATTGAATCCAACAAAACATTACAAAAAATCAGCCAAACGAGGAGCTGGTTTTTTGAAAAAATAAACAAAATTGACACCCCATTGGCCCAACTCACTAAAAAAAGAAAAGACCCAAATCAATAGGATCAGAGATGAAAAGGGAAACGTAACAACAGACACCACAGAAATAAAAAGAATCATCAGAAATTACTACAAAGAGTTCTATACCAGCAAACAGGGAAATCTATCAGAAATGGACAGATTCTTGGACACATACAACCTACCTCAATTGAGCCAGGGAGACGTAGAAAACCTAAACAGACCCATAACTGACACAGAAATTGAAACAGTAATCAAGGCACTCCGAACAAAGAAAAGCCTAGCACCAGATGGATTCATGGCTGAATTCTACCAGACATTTAGAGAAGAACTAACTCCAATTCTTCTCAAACTATTCAGAACAATTGAAAAAGAGGGAATCCTCCCAAATTCTTCTTTGAAGCCAGCATCAACTTAATTCCTAAGCCGGAAAAAGATGCAGCATTGAAAGAGAATTACAGACATATATACCTGATGAACATAGATGCAAAAATCCTCAATAAAATTCTGGCCAATAGAATGCAACAACACATCAGAAAAATCATCCACCAGACCAAGTGGGATTTATCCCTGGTATGCAGGGATGGTTCAACGTTCGCAAACAATCAACGTAATACACTACATTAACAGACTGCAGAAGAAAAACCATATGATTCTCTCAATAGATGCAGAGAAAGCATTTGATAAAATACAACACCCTTTCATGATGAAAACTCTAAGCAAACTGGGTATAAAAGGAACATTCCTCAATACAATCAAAGCAATATATGAAAGACCCACGGCCAACATCCTATTGAATGGGGAAAAGTTGGAAGCATTTCCGCTGAGATCTGGTACCAGACAGGGATGCCCACTCTCACCACTGCTATTCAATATAGTTCTGGAAGTTTTAGCCAGAGCTATTAGGCAAGAAAAAGAAATTAAAGGGATACAAATCGGGAAGGAAGAACTCAAACTATCCCTCTTTGCAGATGATATGATTCTTTATTTAGGGGACCCAAAGAACTCTACTAAGAGACTACTGGAACTCATCGAAGAGTTTGGCAAACTAGCAGGATATAAAATCAATGCAGAAAAGTCAACAGCCTTTGTATACACAGACAATGCCACGGCTGAGGAAGAACTTCTAAAATCAATCCCATTCACAATAGCTACAAAAACAATCAAATACCTTGGAATAAACTTAACCAAGGACGTTAAAGATCTCTACGATGAAAACTACAAAACCTTAAAGAAAGAAATAGAAGAGGATACCAAAAAATGGAGAAATCTTCCATGCTCATGGATTGGAAGAATCAATATCATCAAAATGTCTATTCTCCCAAAAGCAATTTATACATTCAATGCAATACCAATCAAGATACCAAAGACATTCTGCTCAGATCTGGAAAAAATAATACTGAAATTCATATGGAGACACAGAAGACCTCGAATAGCCAAAGCAATCTTGTACAACAAAAACAAAGCCGGAGGCATCACAATACCAGATTTCAGGGCATACTACAGGGCAGTTGTTATCAAAACAGCATGGTACTGGTACAGAAACAGATGGAGAGACCAATGAAACAGAATAGAAACACCAGAAATCAATCCAAACATCTACAGCCAACTTATATTTGATCAAATATTCAAAACTAATCCCTGGAATAAGGACAGCCTATTCAAGAAATGGTGCTGGGAAAATTGGATTTCCACGTGCAGAAGCTTGAAGCAAGACCCATACCTTTCACCTTACACAAAAATTCACTCAACGTGGATTAAAGACTTAAATCTACCACCCGAGACCATCAAATTATTAGAGAGCATTAGAGAAACCCTGCAAGATATAGGCACAGGCAAAGACTTCTTGGAAAATACTCCAACAACACAGGCAGTCAAAACCAAAATTAACATTTGGAATTGCATCAAATTGAGAAGTTTCTGTACTTCAAAAGAAATAGTCAGGAAACTGAGGAGGCAATCATCAGAATGGGAAAAAATATTTGCAAACTATGCTACAGATAAAGGGTTGATAACCAGAATCTACAAGGAAATCAAGAAACTCCACAACAGAACAAACAACCCACCTAAAGGATGGCCAAGGACCTCATTAGACATTTTTCAAAAGAGGAAATCCAAATGGCCAACAGACACATGAAAAAATGTTCAAGATCACTAGCCATCAGAGAAATGCAAATCAAAACCACAATGAGGTTTCACCTCACCCCGGTTGGAAAGGATCGCAATCAGAAATCTACCAACAACAGATGCTGGAGAGGATGTGGGGAAAAAGGGACACTAACCCACTGTTGGTGGGAATGCAAACTGGTTAAGCCACTATGGAAGTCGGTCTGGAGATTCCTCAGAAACCTGAACATAACCCTACCATACAACCCAGCCATCCCACTCCTTGGAATTTACCCAAAGGAAATTAATTTGGCTAATAAAAAAGCCATCTGCACATTAATGTTTATTGCAGCTCAATTCACAATAGCTAAGACCTGGAACCAACCCAAATGCCCATCAACAGTAGACTGGATAAAGAAATTATGGGACATGTATTCCATAGAATGCTATACAGCAGAAAGGAACAACGAAACCAAGTCATTTGCAACAAGATGGAGGAATCTGGAAAACATCATGCTGAGTGAATTAAGCCAGTCCCAAAGAGACAAATATCATTTGTTTTCCCTGATCCGCGACGACTGAGCACCAAAGGGGAAACCTGTGGAAGTGAAATGGACACTATAAGAAACAATGACCTGATCAGCTCCTGTCCTGACTTTAGATATACAATGTAATACTTTATCCTTTTTAGTATTTGTTGTTGTTGTTGTTCTAGTACCAGTGGTTGAACTCTGTGATTAACACACAATTATTCTTAGGTGTTTAAATTTTAACTGAAAAGTGATCCCTGTTAAATTTAATAGTGGAAAAAGAAAGGGAGGAGATGTACAATTTGGGACATGCACAATCAGACTTGACCCAAATGGTGGAGTTAGAAATGTACCAGGGCATTCTAATACAATCCCATCAAGGTGGCATGTACCAATGCCATCTCACTAGTCCAAGTGATTAATTTCAGTTCACAACTGATGGCTCGGATAGGTCTAAGAATCAAAGGGATCACACAAACAAGACAAGTGCCTGCTAATACTAAATGAAAGAATCAAAAATGGAGAGAAAGATCCAACATGGGAAATGGGATACACAGCAGACTCATAGAATGGCAGATGTCCTAAACAACACTCTGGCCTCAGAATCAGCCCTTAAGGCATTCGGATCTGGCTCAAGACCCCATGAGAGTATTGTAGGCCTGGAAAGCCAAGATACCATGGAAAAGAGAAAAAAAAGAGAAGACCTAAATGAAAGATCTCTGCAAGTGAGATCCCAGTGGAAAGAACGGGGCCATCAAAGAAGGAGGTACCTTTCTCTGAAGGGAGGAGAGAACTTCCACTTTGTCTGTGACCCTATCGGAATAAGATCAAAGTCAGCGAACTCTAAAGGCTTCCATAGCCCTGGCAACTCATGACTAGAGCCTAGGGAGATTACTGACGCCATGAACAGGAGTGTCAAATTGTTAAGTCAGCAACAGGAGTCACTGTGTACCTACATCCCATGTGGGATCTGTCCTTAATGTGTTATCTAATGTGCAGTGATGCTATAACTAGTACTGAAACAGTATTTTTACACTTTGTGTTTCTGCGTGGGTACAAACTGATGTGATCTTTACTAATTATATACTGAATCGATCTTCTGTATATAAAGATAATTGGAAATGAAAAAAAAAAAAAAACCTGGTGTTAAATTGGAAATGGCATAGAAAATTAATTAATTTTTAAAAAATATTATGTAGGATCTCTGTCTTTAATGTGCTGTACATTCTTATTTAATGCTATAACTAGTACTCCAAGAGTATTTTTTTTGTTCTTTCCACTTTGTTTTGCTATATGGGGGCAAACTGTTGAAATCGTTACCTAATACATACTAAACTGATCTTCTGTATATAAAGAGAATTGAAAATGAATAATGATGTGATTGGAAGGGGAGAGGGAGCGGGAAAGGGGAGGGTTGCGGGTGGGAGGGAAGTTTTGGGAGGGGGAAGCCATTGTAACCCATAAGCTGTACTTTGGAAATTTATGTTCATTAAATAAAAGTTAAAAAAAAAAAAAAACAGAGTAGTTTAAAAAAATTTAGGTGTGGCATTAGAATTTTTTAATTGTTTATGCTTCTTATTGAGTGGATTGCAAATTTGTTGGGAAATATTTGTCTTGGCATTAACTCTTATTTTTGGAGAGAAAGATTTTACCTGTCATGCCTCTTCCTCAGCTCCAATCAGAAAAATACTACCATTTAAAATATCTAGGAGTAGTTGTAATTAGTAATTTCCATTATTTCTTTCAGCAACTACATGCATGTTTTCATTTCTGGTAATCCAGGTACTACCTAATGTAACAAAATGTCACCATGTGCAACTGGCATATGGCACAGAGGTTAGCAAACGCCTTGGGAAACCTGCATCTTTTATCAGAGCACCTTGGTTTCAATCCTGACTCTGCTTCCTATGAATATAAACTCTAGGAAGTAGCACCAATAAATCAACTGGTACCCACCTGAGATGTCAGCTGAACTCCTGGCTTGGTTTTGGACTGGCCCAGCCAACTGTTATTGGTATTTGGGAGTGAATTACAAGAACTAGTTCTTTCTCTCTGCCTTTCAAATAAATAATTTTTTTTAAAAAAGCTTTCTTTTTACTCACAATGCTTTTTGTCTTAAAAGGCCAAAATACTCCAAAACTGTTTGGAAAATGTTATTCAATGACGCAGCTTCCAAAATATACCATTATACAGAATAAGAAGTTCTCTCAAAATTTACATTAACTTCATTTATGTCATCTTACGATTCTTCACAAGCACAACCTAGAAAACTCTTAGAAACAATTATGTGGTAGAACAAAAATATAGTTCAAATCTTTCAGCAACTATAGAAATAGAAAATCCAAATGGAATAATACTGTTAAATTAAAATTGTTGTTCATATGAATAAAGGTATTTTTAAGTACCTATGTTAAAATTAACTTGTGAGAGGAAATTTTAAACTCCCTTTACTATCCCAAATTATGCATACAACAGCAGAGTATGGAATTTCAAAGTCATCTGCAAGTCCCTCAAAATATTTGTTTCTAATATTAAGGTCATCACTTTTAATACTTTATAATAAAAAACTGAATGAGGAACAAGATTTATCAAATCTATGTTACGTTTAAAATTTTCATTTCACTCACCACTTGTTTTCTACAATTATAAAATAATTTTCTAAGCAAATATTTATTGGCTATTACTCCAGTAATGTAACTTAATAAATCAGAAAAAAAGACATATACTTTAAAAATAGCATCCTTTTGTAAGCAATATTTCACAGGAGGTACCCCAAAACTATCATAAATGTAAAAAATTAAAAATGCCCACATTTATATAATTTTATGTTGAGATTTCTATATATATATTATACATATGTGTGTATATACACATATATAAAATACATATAATCATTAAATTTGAAAATTAACAAAAACTGGGTCTTTACAGGGAGTCTTTTTAAGACACATCAGTGGAAAACCCTTTAAAAATTAAACAAATCTAATAAAAATTTCCAAAAGAAGCTAAATAATTTTACTTACATATAGAAAATGTACTAGGAGTATTGTTTAAAATTACAGAACTCCTTAGTATCTTATGGCAAGTAAGTCTAAAAAAATTAACATTCCATTCACAAGCATTTTCAAGCAATAAATATGTATTTATAAATAGTGGAAATCTGTATCAAGACTAGAAACCAAATCACAAATTTGAAGTTTATTCCTTAGTTTGTGTGCAATCCATTATCTTTGTGTCTCGGCCATTAGTTTTTTAAAAATTTATTTGAAATCACAATTGTAATCATTATGGCCTCAAAACAATATAGAAAAACACAAAATAATGAAAAACTTCCACACTTATATTTACCAAAAAAAAAAAAAAAAAAAAAAAGAAAGCTGGAGAACAGCTTGAACAGTATTGTCACCCAGTCGCTCCCCAGGAAAATTTTGGAGAGGTATAATATAGATGCAAGTCAAATCGTCTTCAAGTCAGCTGTCCGTGTAACAGTGACAATTTTGTCAGATATACACAAACATAAGGTTATTATTTTTCCTTTTTTTAAGTACAGCTGCTTCAGCTTTGTTAGTTTTGGAGTAGAGCAGTATTCTCCCTGTTCCAGTTGCTTGACACTCTGTTCTTGGAAGGTTGCATAGACATATCTTTTGAGTCAGCAGTTTTATCAAAGAGCTACAAAACTGGTAGTGTAGCTATTTCCTAAAAAGAAGAAAGGTCTCACTTAATATTCACGGAACTATATCAAGGTGAAGAAGATGATAGTGAAGGAACCTAAAAATAAAAAATAAGGTATGTTATTTATTTATTTTTGCTATATTTATCCTTAAGAACATTTTATAGTTCACGCTTCCAAACAATAACAGCCTGGCTATCAAGGAAATCCAAAAGAAACAACAAATATTTCTAGCTTGCTAAGTGAGATACTTAATATTTCCATTGTACCCAGGTTTCTAAGACTCTTAATTACTATTACGTCCATTTTTCTGTGGTTCATTATTTATTAAAATCATTATCCGTGATTACAACACAGAACCACTGAAAGCCAGAATTTCAAACAGTATATTTTTAAAAATGGAAACTGCAATTTACATGAGTTTTCTTTCATGAATGTTAAATCTTTCCCAATAATCACTACAGAAGAATTAAATAAGCTAACATATTATAAAAGTTATGAGGTCGGCCGGCGCCGCGGCTCAATAGGCTAATCCTCCGCCTGCAGCGCCAGCACACCAGGTTCTAGTCCTGATTGGGGTGCCGGATTCTGTCCCGGTTGCCCCTCTTCCAGTCCAGCTCTCTGCTGTGGCCTGGGAACAAGTCCTAGGGCCCAGCACCCACATGGGAGACCAGGAGAAGCACCTGACTCCTGGCTTCGGATCAGCATGGTTCGCCGGCTGCAGCGGCCATTGGGGTGTGAACCAACGGAAAAGGAAGACTTTTCTCTCTTTCTCTCTCTCTCACTGTCCACTTTGCCTGTCAAAAAAAAAAAAAAGTTACGAGGTCAAATAGCATACGTGCTGTAACATTATTCTAAATGATCATCAAGCTTTTCTTTTTTATTTTATTTTATTTTATTTTATTTTATTATTTTTTTAAATTTTTGACAGGCAGAGTGGACAGTAGAGGGAGATAGAGAGAAAGGTCTTCCTTTTTGCCATTGGTTCACCCTCCAATGGCCGCCGCAGTAGGCGCACTGCAGCCGGCGCACCGCGCTGATCCGATGGCAGGAGCCAGGTGCTTCTCCTGGTCTCCCATGGGGTGCAGGGCCCAAGCACTTGGGCCATCCTCCACTGCACTCCCTAGCCACAGCAGAGAGCTGGCCTGGAAGAGGGGCAACTGGGACAGGATCGGTGCCCCGACCGGGACTAGAACCCGGTGTGCCGGCGCCGCAAGGCGGAGGATTAGCCTGTTAAGCCACAGCGCCGGCTTCTTTTTTATTTTTTATGACAGGCAGAGTGGACAGTGGGAGAGAGACACAGAGAAAGGTCTTCCTTTTTGCCGTTGGTTCACCCTCCAATGGCCGCTGTGGCCAGCGCACTGCAGATGGCGCATCACCCTTATCTGAAGCCAGGAGCCAGGTGCTTCTCCTGGTCTCCCATGAAGTGCAGGGACTCAAGGACTTGGGCCATCCTCCACTGCACTCCCAGGCCATAGCACAGAGCTGGACTGGAAGAGGAGCAACCGGGGCAGAATCCGGCGCCCCGACCGGGACTAGAACCCGATGTGCTGGCGCTGTAGGCGAGGATTAGCCTATTGAGCCGTGGTGCCGGTTCAAGCTTTAAAAATATGATTATTCTGGCCGGCGCCATGGCTTAACAGGCTAATCCTCAGCCTTGCGGCGCCGGCACACTGGGTTCTAGTCCCGGTTGGGGCGCCGGATTCTATCCTGGTTGCCCCTCTTCCAGGCTAGCTCTCTGCTATGGCCTGGGAAGGCAGTGGAGGATGGCCCAAGTCCTTGGGCCCTGCACCCTCATGGGAGACCAGCAGAAGCACCTGGCTCCTGGCTTCGGATCAGTGAGATGTGCCGTCCTCAGCGGCCATTGGAGGGTGAACCAACAGCAAAAAGGAAGACCTTCCTCTCTGTCTCTCTCACTATCCACTCTGCCTGTCAAAAAAAATATATATATGTATATGATTATTCTGACCATTATTTGCAACACTGTCATTAAGAAGCAAAAATAGTAATATGCATGGATTTCATATAAACTGATATGAAGCATGAGGGAGGACATGCATCTTTCCTTTATGCAGCATCTACTGAGCCAATGGCCAACTTAAATCTTATTAACTTCTATTTTCAGGTAGCAAAATCAAAACTGTTGCTTCACCACCCAGCTAACTATGTACTCATAAGATGAACTGACTTACTAATGTAAACTGGTCATAGACTTGCATCAGGTCCTCCATTTTGTACTGTTCTAGTACCACAAAATTTTCCAAATTTCCACTTATTTTTCGCGCACAGTCTTGGCAATGTACCACATAGGTCTTTTGAGAATTGCTCTCGTTAGTGACAAAAAGTAGATTAAACACCTCCACCTATTTTATACAAGAGAAAAAACAGTGAATAGAGGTAAATGAATTTATTACACCATTTTAATAAAATAGAGATAAATGAATTTATTATACCATTTTAATACAATGAAATAATGGGCAATGATTTTTGGTCATGTGCAAATACATAAAATTAAGAAAACATAGTTGTAGGTTTGAAACACCATGCTTATTTTGTAGTATACCTAAAGCCAAAAATGTCAATTTAAAAAGTGACTTCATGAAAATTAAATAATGATTATAAACACTATTGAAGATTAACTTAAAGTTTGATAAAAGTCAACTTATTTTTATTTTACCAAAAAGTAACATGTACAATCAGATAAAAAATTGTCATTATTTGCCTTTTATTTCTTGTGATAGTATTCATAATATTCAGCATGTGTGGGAATTTATTTTCCCACATACTAAGCTCCACAATGGTAGTGACTGTACCTTATTCATTTTTTTCTTTAGGGCATATCATAGAGCTTAATGTTTAAAAACTTGAATAACTAAATTTGAAGGTATTCAATTTTTCAGCTGAGATAATCTGACATCTTTAAATTTTTCAAAGAATATTTTCTCAAGTTATCTGTGAACAATGTCATCAAAACTCTGGAGTCCATAAAGTTTTCTACAATGGATATAGGTAGCAACAACACTCTATTGGTGTGGCATAAAAAATTTAAGTTTTCAGCTTTGCCTAGTTCGTCAACTATAGAGTTGATTGTACTATATGTACTCTTAATTCAAGTCTCCTTTTTTATTTCTATTTTTTTTTAAAAAGAACTCTTCTTCTTAAGACCCGTTTCAAGCTTAGGCACTTCATTAATGTTCCTTAAGACCATTTTACTAACTTCTAACATTAGTTTTTTGGTTTCTATCACTATGTCCTTTAATTTTCAACAATTTCTATCATGTTCTGTCTAAAAATGTATCTTAATTTAATATTTTGATAAAAAAACTTTCTACAAATTCAATAACCTCTGAATAAATATAATTTCAGTTACTGCAGAATAAATAATTCTTTAAAATCAATCAAATGATTTTTAGGCTACACAAAACCCACTCTGACAGGCTTCCAAAAATTTGCAATTTATTTACCAGTAGTGAAAACGCTACTTCTTTTTCCAGCCCTAAATGTTCCCAAAATCTAACAATATTTTATAAACTTCCAATTTTGCAGTTTAATTTGGAATTCAAATATAACGCTTCATTTAAGGATTCAAATGTTAATAGGTCTGTGTGCCCTAGGCCAGTATGAAAAGAAAAATCATTTTTCCTAAATGTTTGTCTATCAATTTGATATATGTCAAGCCTCTGGTCATGGATATATGCACATCACAGTTAGTTGTGGATCATTTTTCTTTTTTTTTGCTACCCTCCCAGGTGCATTACAATAAGGTGGATTGAAAGTGGAGCACCCAGAACTTGAACCAGCGCCAATATGGGATGCCCATATCCCAGGTGGCAGCCTAACCCACCATGTCACAATGCTAGCTCTCTGTTGATTGTATTTCTTAGCCAGCTAGAATGTAAATTCAACAAAAATATCTTTATTCCTGCACCTTCTACAAGAACCAGCAGTGTTTTGCTGTTCCAAAGATTTTGGATACTGAATTAATCGCATTTACATAATAAAATATCATGGGGATTAGAACCAAATGTAAACATGAAATTCATTTATGTTTCATATATATCTTATACACATGATCTAGTAAAAGATTTTGTACAATTTTAGTGTGTCTGTGTGGCTGTAATCTATCAACTGAGATCAGGTATGGAATTTTCGATTGTGGCATCATGTGGCTGTTTAAAATGTTTGATTATTAAACATTAAAGATTCAGAATAAATACGCTCAATAAAAACATTATGAAATTAATTTGAAAGGATTTCATATACTGATCTACGTGACATGTAGTAAGCAAAATCTACTATGTTGGCATTTGTGAACATATTAGAAGTTGTATCCAGCCCAAAATCTAAATGATTATCATTCGCTAAATAAATGTTATATGACTGCATCTGCAAGAAGATACTTCTAGGTTAATATATGTAATTAGCAAAATATTAAAATATCAAATTAGAATTTAAGAGACAAACCACAATATTTAACTTCAACAGAAAGCATTATGCAAAAAAGCAAATTAATAATAAAAAATAACCTTAATAAAAACAGTTACTTACCTCACAGATGCTACAATAATGAGCTGGTTCATCACTTCTCCGCCCATGCCATATAACCTGTTTTCCGACTGCCGTAAGAGCTTCTCTCAACCTCTGACATTGCTTTAAAATTTTCAGAAGACAATACCTATTGGGGGTAGGGGAGGAGAACAGTAACAGCAATTAAATACTAAATATTGTAAGCATAAATGATATGTCAATTAGAACTTTGAAGGTTGGCATCAGAGCAAAAGGGGTAAAGCTGCAGTCTGAAATGCTGGCATCCCATAGATACTTGAATCTCTGCTGCTTAACATCCAACCCATCTCTCCTAATGTGCCTGGGAAGGCAGCAGAAGATGTCCAAGTATTTGGGTCAGTATTCTGTGACAGAGTTCTGGGCTCCTGATTTCAGCATGGCTAAACCCCAGCCATTGTGGCTATCTGAGGAATGAACCAATAAATAGATCTCTTTCTTTGTCTCTCCCTCCCTGTAACTGCCTTTCAAATAAATAATTTTTATTTAAAACAGAGAATTAACTTTGACAATCTAGGTTCTAAAGTCCATTCTGAAGATAATTGGTTTTCTGAAAGTAATGTCAGGGCTGACAATGACAATACTAAAGCATTTAAAGTTGAGGCAAACTGATATTTGAATGTAAAAAAAAAATCTTAATCTACAACACATCTATCATATTCTTAATTTTTAAGTGACAGAACTTTCCTCACTTTCTTCTTCCTTGAAATAAACGATGTGAATTCAAAGTTACAACTTTCATATTATAGAAAGCAAGAAATCTATATACACACACCAAAAAAGTTTATTTAGGTGTAGAGTTTGCACTAATTTCTCTGAAAGAAATTTAAAATTTTCATATACTGGAGACAGTAATGTGAGTAGTGGGCTGCTGCCTGCAGTGCTGGCTTCCCTTATCAGTGCTGGTTCAAGTCCCAGCTACTCCACTTCAGATCCAGCTCTCTGCTATGGCCTGGGGAAGCAGAAGATGGCCCAACTCCTTGGGCCCCTGCACTCATGTGGGAGAAATGGGAGAAGCTCTTGGCTCCTGGCTTTCGATTGGCACAGCTCTGGCCTTGGTGGCCAATTCAGAAGTGAACCAGCAGATGGAAGACCTCTCTCTCTATCTCTCTCTCTCTCTCTCTCTCTCTCTCTCTCTCTCTCTCTCTTTCTCTCTCTCTCTCTCTTTCAGCCTCTGCCTCTCTGTAACTCTTTCAAATAAATGAATAAATCTTTTAAAAAAAAACCTTTTATATTCTAAAATAAACCCATACTTTTGTAACATGTTGGAATAGGATGTGTAAGAAGTAAAAATTATCATTTTGGAGTCCCTGTAAGAGTAGCATGAAATATACTAAGCTTGAAGAACAAACATCAAATTTATGGTGAAGTTTTAGTGGAAGAATAGTAAAATCACTGATGCTTAATGAAAAGTCTTTGGGGACAAAAGCCAGTGCCCCTGCTAAATCATCATTTTACAAATGCATAATTCAGGGGGGAGCCAAGATGGCGGAAGAGTGAGGACGCACACAACAGTTTGGGAAAAGAAATTTTAACAAGGGTGGAGTTACTGTACCCTTAAGAAGAGACTCAGAGGAAAAAACTGCAGAGGAAACTCTTCCGGACCTAGTGGATGTGACACGGAGGACCTACGAGGAAGGTGGCCCACAGCCACACCGCGCTGCGCTGAGCCATGCCAAGCCCTGCCGAGCCCTGCCGAGCCGCACAGAGCCGCCCTGAGCCGCACCTAGCAGCGCCCAGTTGCGCCATGCCGACCCGACCCGACCTGCACTGAGCCGCGCCACGGACACGGGGGCCACTAGAGTTGGGAAAACAGCGAACCCAGCTACAGAAGCCCGCCCACAAAATTTGAGCCCCGGCACTGGAAGCACAGGTAACCGGAGACGTTGGCCGCAAAGGTTAGACGGTGGTCCAAGCTCACGCGGAGGGAAGGGGAACTACACCAGGCTGACTGGAAGAGAAAAAAAAAAGGGGGGAGGGGGAACCAGCTGGGACACTAGCCTCTCTGCACTCTCCTTACAAACCCCAGAAAGACAAAGAGCAGGGACCACTTTACATAAGAAAAACAAACTCTTTAGCCTAGGCAACACTGAAGAACCAAACAGGTCTTTGGCCATACCTTCAAGATGCCAAACAAACGTAGAAACCAAAGCACCAAGAGCAAGGAAGTCATTCTCATGCCCCCAAATGAAAAAGGCACCCCAATCCAAGATTATGAAGATGATGAGATAGAAGAAATGCAAGAAGCGGATCTCAAAAAATTGGTAAGAACATTAAGAAGCTCTCAAAAACAAATTCTTAAACTACAGAAATCCTTAATGGACAAGATAGAAAACCTCTATCGCGAAAATGAAATATTAAGGAGGAATCAAAATGAAATGAAACAACTAGTAGAACAGGAAACTGTGAGAGAAACAAAAAACCACAATGAAATGAAGAACTCAATAGATCAAATGACAAACGCATTAGAAAGCCTTAAAAACAGAATGGGCGAAGCAGAAGAGAGAATATCGGAATTAGAAGACAGAGAACAGGAAAGGAAACAGGCAAACCAAAGAAAAGAAGAAGAAATCAGAAATCTAAAAAATATTGTCGGGAATCTACAGGATACTATTAAAAAACCTAACAACCGGGTCCTAGGAGTTCCTGAAGGCATGGAGAGGGAGAAAGGATTAGAAGGCCTTTTCAGTGAGATACTAGCAGAAAATTTCCCAGGTTTGGAGAAGGACAGAGACATCCTAGTACAGGAAGCTCATAGAACCCCTAATAAACATGACCAAAAGAGATCCTCAACACGACACGTCATAATCAAATTCACCACAGTGAAACATAAAGAAAAGATCCTAAAATGTGCAAGAGAGAAATGCCAGATTACTCTCAGAGGATCTCCAATTAGACTCACATCTGACTTCTCTTCAGAAACCCTACAAACTAGGAGAGAATGGCGAGACATAGCCCAGGTACTAAGAGAGAAAAACTGCCAACCCAGAATATTCTATCCTGGAAAGCTCTCATTTGTGAATGAAGGTGAAATAAAGACCTTTCACAGCAAACAGAAATTGAAAGAATTTGTTGCCACTAGTCCAGCCCTGCAAAAGATGCTTAAAGATGTGTTACATACAGAAACACAGAAACACGGTCACCAATATGAAAGAAGGTAAAGGAAGGAAACCTCACACCAAAAGATCACAGGAATTTCAAACCATATATTAGAAAGTATCTTTGGCAAATGACAGGGCAAACTTACTCCTTCTCAATAGTTATATTGAATGTTAACCGCTTGAACTATCCAGATAAAAGACACCGATTGGCTGATTGGGTTAAGGAACAAAACCCATCTTTTTGCTGCTTACAAGAAACCCATCTATCCAATAATGATCCATACAGGCTGAAAGTGAAAGGCTGGAAAAAGATATACATGCCAACAGAAATGAAAAAAGAGTGGGCGTAGCCATCTTAGTATCGGACAACATAAACTTTACCACAAAAACTGTTAGGAGAGACAAAGAGGGGCACTATATAATGATTAAGGGATCCATTCAACAGGAAGAGATAACGATTATCAATGTATATGCACCTAATTACAGGGCACCAGCTTATTTAAAAGACTTGTTAAGGGACTTAGAGGGAGACTTAGACCTCAATACAATAGTACTGGGGGACTTCAATACTCCACTCTCAGAGATAGACAGATCATCAGGACAGAAGATCAACAAGGAGACAGTAGATTTCAAGGACACTATAGCCCCAATGGATCTAACAGATATCTACAGAACATTTCATCCTACATCTAAGGACTTTACATTCTTCTCAGCAGTACATGGAACCTTCTCTAGCATTGACCACATACTAGGCCATAAAGCAAGTCTCAACAAATTCAAAAGAATTAGAATCATACCATGCAGCTTCTCAGACCACAAAGGAATGAAATTGAAAATTAGCAACTCGGGAATCCCTAGAACACGTGCAAACACATGGAGGTTGAACAACATGCTCCTGAATGAACAATGGGTCATAGAAGAAATTAAAAGAGAAATCAAAAATTTTCTGGAAGTAAATGAGGATAACAGCACAACATACAAAAACTAATGGGATACAACAAAAGCAGTGTTAAGAGGAAAGTTTATATCAATAGGTGCCTACATCAAGAAATTGAAGAGGCACCAAATAGATGAGCTTTCAAGTCATCTCAAGGATCTAGAAAATCTGCAGCAAACCAAAGTGAAACCCAGTAGAAGAAAGGAAATAATTAAAATCAAAGAAGAAATCAACAGGATTGAATCCAACAAAACATTACAAAAAATCAGCCAAACGAGGAGCTGGTTTTTTGAAAAAATAAACAAAATTGACACCCCATTGGCCCAACTCACTAAAAAAAGAAGGGAAAAGACCAAAATCAATAGGATCAGAGATGAAAATGGAAACATAACAACAGACGCCACAGAAATAAAAAGAATCATCAGAGATTACTACAAGGACTTGTATGCCAGCAAACAGGGAAATCTATCAGAAATGGATAGATTCCTATACACATACAATCTACCTAAATTGAACCAGGAAGACATAGAAAACCTAAACCGACCCATAACTGACACAGAAATTGAAACAGTAATAAAGGCCCTCCGAACAAAGAAAAGCACATGATCAGATGAATTCACTGCTGATTTCTACCAGACATTTAAAGAAGAACTAACTCCAATTCTTCTCAAACTATTCAGAACAATTGAAAAAGAGGGAATCCTCCCAAATTCTTTCTATGAAGCCAGCATCAACTTAATTCCTAAGCCGGAAAAAGATGCAGCATTGAAAGAGAATTACAGACCCATATCCCTGATGAACATAGATGCAAAAATACTCAATAAAATTCTGGCCAATAGAATGCAACAACACATCAGAAAGATCATCCACCCAGACCAAGTGGGATTTATCCCTGGTATGCAAGGATGGTTCAATGTCCGCAAAACAATCAACGTAATACACTACATTAACAGACTGCAGAAGAAAAACCATATGATTCTCTCAAGAGATGCAGAGAAAGCATTTGATAAAATACAACACCCTTTCATGATGAAAACTCTAAGCAAACTGGGTATGGAAGGAACATTCCTCAATACAATCAAAGCAATATATGAAAGACCCACGGCCAACATCCTATTGAATGGGGAAAAGTTGGAAGCATTTCCGCTGAGATCTGGTACCAGACAGGGATGCCCACTCTCACCACTGCTATTCAATATAGTTCTGGAAGTTTTAGCCAGAGCTATTAGGCAAGAAAAAGAAATTAAAGGGATACAAATCGGGAAGGAAGAACTCAAACTATCCCTCTTTGCAGATGATATGATTCTTTATTTAGGGGACCCAAAGAACTCTACTAAGAGACTACTGGAACTCATCGAAGAGTTTGGCAAAGTAGCAGGATATAAAATCAATGCACAAAAATCAACAGCCTTTGTATACACAGGCAATGCCACGGCTGAGGAAGAATTTCTCAGATCAATCCCTTTCACAATAGCTACAAAAACAATCAAATACCTTGGAATAAACTTAACCAAGGACGTTAAAGATCTCTACGATGAAAACTACAAAACCTTAAAGAAAGAAATAGAAGAGGATACCAAAAAATGGAGAAATCTTCCATGCTCATGGATTGGAAGAATCAATATCATCAAAATGTCTATTCTCCCAAAAGCAATTTATACATTCAATGCAATACCAATCAAGATACCAAAGACATTCTGCTCAGATCTGGAAAAAATAAAGCTGAAATTCATATGGAGACACAGAAGACCTCGAATAGCCAAAGCAATCTTGTACAACAAAAACAAAGCCAGTGGCATCACAACACCAGATTTCAGAACATACTACAGGGCAGTTGTTATCAAAACAGCATGGTACTGGTACAGAAACAGATGGAGAGACCAATGGAACAGAATAGAAACACCAGAAATCAATCCAAACATCTACAGCCAACTTATATTTGATCAAAGATCCAAAACTAATCCCTAGAATAAGGACAGCCTATTCAAGAAATGGTGCTGGGAAAATTGGATTTCCACGTGCAGAAGCTTGAAGCAAGATCCCTACCTTTCACCTTACACAAAAATTCACTCAACGTGGATTAAAGACTTAAATCTACCACCCGAGACCATCAAATAATTAGAGAGCATTGCCGATACCCAGCAAGATATAGGTACAGGCAAAGACTTCTTGGAAAATACCCCAGGATCACAGGCAGTCAAAACCAAAATTAACATTTGGAATTGCATCAAATTGAGAAGTTTCTGTACTTCAAAAGAAACAGTCAGGAAAGTGAGGAGGCAACCGACAGAATGGGAAAAAATATTTGCAAACTATACGACAGATAAAGGGTTGATAACCAGAATCTACAAAGAAATCAAGAAAATCCACAACAACAGAACAAACAACCCACTGAAGAGATGGGCCAAGGAACTCAATAGACATTTTTCAAAAGAGGAAATCCAAATGGCCAACAGACACATGAAAAAATGTTCAAGATCACTAGCAATCAGAGAAATGCAAATCAAAACCACAATGAGGTTTCACCTCACCCCGGTTGGAAAGGATCACAATCAGAAATCTACCAACAACAGATGCTGGAGAGGATGTGGGGAAAAAGGGACATTAACCCACTGTTGGTGGGAATGCAAACTGGTTAAGCCACTATGGAAGTCTGTCTGGAGATTCCTCAGAAACCTGAACATAACCCTACCATACAACCCAGCCATCCCACTCCTTGGAATTTACCCAAAGGAAATTAATTTGGCTAATAAAAAAGCCATCTGCACATCAATGTTTATTGCAGCTCAATTCACAATAGCTAAGACCTGGAACCAACCCAAATGCCCATCAACAGTAGACTGGATAAAGAAATTATGGGACATGTACTCCATAGAATGCTATACAGCAGAAAGGAACAATGAAACCCAGTCATTTGCAACACGATGGATGGATCTGGAAAACATCATGCTGAGTGAATTAAGCCAGTCCCAAAGAGACAAATATCATTTGTTTTCCCTGATCCGCGACGACTGAGCACCAAAGGGGAAACCTGTGGAAGTGAAATAGACACTATAAGAAACAATGACCTGATCAGCTTTTGTCCTGACTTTAGATGTACAATGTAATACTTTATCCTTTTTAGTATTTGTTGTTGTTGTTGTTGTTCTAGTACTAGCAGTTGAACTCTGTAGTTAACACACAATTATTCTTAGGTGTTTAAATTTTAACTGAAAAGTGATCCCTGTTAAATTTAATAGTGGAAAAAGAGAGGGAGGAGATGCACAATTTGGGACATGCACAATCAGTCTTGCCCCAAATGATGGAGTTAGAAATGTACCAGGGGATTCCAATACAATCCCATCAAGGTGGCATGGACCAATTCCATCTCACTACTCCAAGTGATCAATTTCAGTTCACATTCGATGGCCTTGATAGGTCTAAGAAACAAAGGGATCACACAAACAAGACTAGTGTCTGCTAATACTAACCGATAGAATCAAAAAGGGAGAGAAAGATCCAGCATGGGAAGTGGGATACACAGCAGACTCATAGAATGGCAGATGTCCTAAACAACACTCTGGCCTCAGAATCAGCCCTTAAGGCATTCGGATCTGGCTCAAGACCCCATGAGAGTATTGTAGGCCCGGAAAGCCAAGATACCATGGAAAAGCGAAAAAAAAGAGAAGACCTAAATGAAAGATCTCTGTGAGTGAGATCCCAGTGGAAAGAATGGGGCCATCAAAGAAGGAGGTACCTTTCTCTGAAGGGAGGAGAGAACTTCCACTTTAACTGTGACCCTATCGGAAGAAGATCAAAGTCAGCGAACCCTAAAGGCTTCCATAGCCCTGGCAACTCATGACTAGAGCCTAGGGAGATTACTGACGCCATGAACAGGAGTGTCAAATTGTTAAGTCAGCAACAGGAGTCACTCTGTACTTACATCCCATGTGGGATCTGTCCTTAATGTGTTGTCTAATGTGCAGTTATGCTATAACTAGTACTGAAACAGTATTTTTACACTTTGTGTTTCTGCGTGGGTACAAACTGATGAGATCTTTACTAATTATATACTGAATCGATCTTCTGTATATAAAGATAATTGGAAATGAAAAAAAAAAACCTGGTGGTAAATTGGAAATGGCATAGAAAATTAATTAATTTTTTAAAAATATTATGTAGGATCTCTGCCTTTAATGTGCTGTACACTCCTTTTTAATGCTATAACTAGTATTCCAACAGTATTTTTTTTTCACTTTGTGTTGCTATATGGGGGCAAACTGTTGAAATCGTTACCTAATAGATACTAAACTGATCTTTTGTATATAAAGAGAATTGAAAATGAATCATGATGTGAATGAAGGGGAGAGGGTGTGGGAAAGGGGAGGGTTGTGGGTGGGAGGGAAGTTTTGGGAGGGGGAAGCCATTGTAACCCATAAGCTGTACTTTGGAAATTTATATTCATCAAATAAAAGTTTAATAAAAAAAAAAAGAATTTAACAGACATCAAGAGAACATAATAGATTACTTCAACACATTGCTTTAACAGAGAATCAGATTTTAATTCTATGTCAAAGAGAAATTGAGCTTCCTGTGATCTTTTGCTGTGAGGTTTCCTTCCTTTACCTTCTTTCATATTGATGAACGTGTTTCTGTGTTTATGCGTGTAACACGTCTTTAAGCATCTTTTGCAGGGCTGGATGAGTGGCGACAAATTCTTTCAATTTCTGTTTGCTATGAAAAGTCTTTATTTCACCTTCATTCACAAATGAGAGCTTTGCAGGATATAATATTCTGGGCTGGCAGTTTTTCTCTCTTAGTACCTGGGCTATGTCTCGCCATTCCCTTCTAGCTTGTAGGGTTTCTGATGAGAAGTCTGCTGTGAGTCTAATTGGAGAACCTCTGAGAGTAATCTGACGTTTCTCTCTTGCACATTTTAGAATCTTTTCTTTATGTTTCACTGTGGTGAATTTGATTACAACATGTGGTGGTGAGGATCTCTTTTGGTCATGTTTATTAGGGGTTCTATAAGCTTCCTGTACTAAGATGCATCTGACTTCTCCAAACCTGGGAAATTTTCTGCTAGTATCTCACTGAAAAGGCCTTCTAATCCTTTCTCCCTCTCCATGCCTTCAGGAACACCCAGAACCCGGTTGTTAGGTTTTTTAATAGTATCCTGTATATTCCTGACAATATTTTTTAGATTTCTAATTTCCTCTTCTTTTCTTTGGTTAGTCTGTTTCCTTTCCTGTTCTCTGTCTTCTAATTCCGATATTCTCTCTTCTGCCTCACCCATTCTGTTTTTAAGGCTCTCTAATCTGTTTGTCATTTGATCTATTGAGTTCTTCATTTCATTATGGTTTCTTGTCACTATCACAGTTTCTTGTTCTACTAGTTGTTTCATTTCATTTTGATTTTCCTTAATATTTCATTTTCACGAGAGAGATTTTCTATCGTGTCCATAAGGATTTCTGTAGCTCAAGAAGTTGTTTTTGAGAACTTCTTAATGTTCTTATCAATTTTTTGAGATCCGCTTCTTGCATTTCTTCTATCTCATCATCTTCATAATCTTGCAATGGGGGGTCTTTTTCATTTTGGGGGCATCATAGTGTCTTCCTTGTTCTTGTTACCTCGGTTTTTCATTTGTTGTTTGGCATGTTGGAGATATTTGGTTTCTTCACTGTGGTGTTTTTTCTTGTTATACTATGGCTCTATATTTAGTGGACTGTCTGCTTTTGGTGGAGACTTAGAGGCTTTAGATGAGTGTGGCCTGAGAGCTCTGTTTGGTTCCTGCGGGTTGAGGGTCTGTCAAAGGTGAAACTCCCAGGTTAGGTGTGGTAAATCTCTCTTTCTTTCTTTTTTTTTTTTTTTTGATTCAAAAGGTAAGTAATTCCACACAGCTGAACGCACAGCTGAATGTAATTGGAGGTAGTTAGCAGGCGAATGATATACCCACAGGAGCCAGAGATCAGAAACTCTTTCCCAAGGACCACACAGGGAATCTGTGCTGCCCTCAGTGTGGCCTCCAATTCTCCTGCAGTCTCCCACTGGGTTGCCAAGTTAGATCCTAATCTCCTGTTATTTTACCACCCGCCCAGAGTCAGGTTTTTCTGCTAGGCTCAGGGCCGGTGCAGACCTGAGGTCGCACTGCTTATGATGTATGTCCAAAATGACGGCTGCTCTTTGTATTGCTCACCTTTGAGAGGTGAGCGGAGAGAGAGAAACTCATGTCCATATCGGTCACTTTTTTTTTCCCTCTCTCTCTTCTAGTTAGCCTGGTGAACATTTCCCCATGGAGTTTCAAGCCTCGTTCCCTCTAGTCTCCTCTTTCTGCTTGCCCGCTGGTGTCTCGGGCTATTGAGGTTCGGCTCACCTCGCGTTCCAGCGCTGGTGTGTTGAGTCTGCCACTGGTGTCCCGAACTTGGGCTCCCACGCTCTCCACGCAGATCCACTGTGAATCACTAGTTCCAGAAGAGTTTTCCTCTGCTGTTTCTTCCCCTACTCTTCCCTGAACCTGCAGTATTTCCACATTTATTAAACTGTCTCTTCCCGGACTATCAGTGTGCTCCCTTCCTATTCCGCCATCTTGCTGCTCTCTCCCATGAAAATTTTAAAGAGTGTGACCAAGACCCTGAAAGACTTCTTCAAAGAAATGTAATCCAATTAAAAATGTTTTAACCATGAGATTCTGAAGACAAAGTATAAGTATAATCAAAGCAATGTTAACAAGAAGCAAAAAAAAAAAATGGTTCATTAAAATCAATCATAATAGTTAAAATTAAAGGTAGGGCAAAACAATTCTGTAGATGCTCAAGGCTTTTTGCTTTTCACCTGGAATCCAAAGAATGATGACATCTGCTTATAAACATTGTTCTGAGAAACTGAGCTATAATTTTATTGAGAATGGAAGGGACCAGCACCATGGTACAGAAGGTTAACCAGACACTTGTGTCACTGATATCCCACATGGGCACTGGTTCCAATCCAGGGGGCTCCAGTTTTGATTCAAGACTCTGCTAATGTGCCTGGGAAAGCAGCAGAAGATGTCACAACTGCTTGGAGCCCTGTCAAACACAGAAAAGACCTGGATGGAGTTCGTCTGACTAGCCCAGCACTAGCTGTTGTGGCCATTAGGGGAGTACTAAAGATGTCACTAACTTGGCTTTTCAAAAAAAAAAAGAGGGGGTGGGGGGTATCCAGTAGAACTTTCCCAAAGAACCTATCTCCATTATGATAATGCTGCTATGTATTTCTCTCAAGAAAGGGGCAACCTTGCAAAAATTTTGGTAGGAAATCATAAAGCACCTACCTTACAGCCCTGCTTTGGCTCTTGATGACATTTTATTTAGTTGGGATAGGAATAAGAGTTAGGGAGGACTATTTTAAGCAGAGAGCAAAACATATGAACAAATGTTTAAAAAAAGATCAAATCAGGGGCAAAATGGCAGAATAGGAAGGGAGCACCCTGATAGTCCGGGAAGAGACAGTTTAATAAAAGTGGAGATACTGCAGGTTCAAGGAACAGTAGGAGAAGAAACAGCAGAGGAAACTCTTCCGGAACTATTGATTCACAGTGGACCTGCGTGGAGAGCGTGGGAGCCCAAGTTCGGGACACCAGTGGCAGACTCAACACACCAGCGCTGGAATGCTAGGTGAGCCGAACCTCAATAGCCCGAGACACCAGCGGGCAAGCAGAAAGAGGAGACTAGAGCGAACGAGGCTTGAAACCTCGTGGGGAAAAGTTCACCTGCCTAACTAGAAGAGAGAGGAAAAAAAAAAAGTGACCGGTATGGACACAAGTTTCTCTTTCTCCGCTCACCTCTCAAAGGTGAGCAAGACAAAGACTAGGTGCCATTTTGGACATACGTCATAAGCAGGGTGACCCGGAGCACCAGCCCTGAGCCTAGCAGAAAAACCTGACTCTGGGAAGGCGTCGTGAAGTAACAGTAGATTGGGACATAGTGAATGTGTGTTGCTAAAGAACTGAGTCTATGAAAAAAGAGACGGTGGGGGAGAGAACTCACGGAATTCACTTGAGTGCTCTGCAGAGACACTACAATTCGGTAACCTTGGCAACCCAGTGGGAGACTGCAGGAGAATTAGAGCCCACACTGAGGGCAGCACAGATTCCCTGTGTGGTCCTTGAGAAAGAGCGTCCAATCTTGCTCCTGTGGGTATATCATTCACCTGCTAACCACCTCCTATTCCGTTCAGCTGTGCAGAATTACTTCCCTTTTGAATAATAATAAAAAAAAAAAACAGAAAGAAAGAGAGATTTACCACGCCTAACCTGGGAGTGCACCTATGGCACACCCTCAACAGTGAGGAACCAAACAAAGAATTAGGCCACACCCATCTCAAGCCTCTAAGGCTCCATCGAAAGCAGACAGTCCACTTCATATAGAGCCATAGTATAACAAAAAAAAAAATCACAGTGAAGAAACCAAAGAATATATCCAATATGCCAAACAACAAATGCAAACACTGAGGTAACAAGAACATGGAAGACACTATGACGGCCCCAAATGAAAAAGACACCCCAATTCAAGATTACGAAGATGGGGGAGCCAAGATGGTGGATAGTGAGGGCGGACACCAATAGTCCAGGAAAAATAGTTTAATAAAAGTGGAGTTATTGTAGCCTCAGGAAAAGATTCAGGGAAAAAAACTGCAGAGGACAATCTAGTGGATGTGACACAGAGGACCTACAGGGAGGCCACCGGGTGGAAACCCAACCGCGGGAGACTAGCCGCAGAATCTCGCCAGCGCGGGAACGAATGGAAGGTAAGACAAAGACGTCAGAAACCCAAGACATTGGGGGGGAAAAGCAGAGGCCTCTCTCTTCACTCACCGAGCAAAACAAAGAGCAGGGTCCATTTTACACATGTAAAGCAGCAACCACGAGTAGTCAAACAGAAAAACATGACTGTGGTCGGGAGAAATAACAGGAGGTTAGAATCTAGTGAAAGTAGGTGGAGCTAACGATCTGAAACTGTGAAAATCCGAGGGGGGGTGAGCAAACACACCGAGTACACAAACTCTATAACCTTGGGATTGTGGAGAATTTGAGAACACATTGAGGGCTGCATAAACTCCTCGTGTGGTCCCCGAGGTAGAGCAAACGAATACCCACAGAGGCCAGATATCAACTACCCTCAATTCACTCAGTTGGGCGGAATTAGAAAGACAGAAGGAAGGAAGGAAGGAAGGAAGGAAGGGAGGGAGGGAGGGAGGGAGGGAGGGAGGGAGGGAGGGAGGGAGGGAGGGAGGGATAAATTTATATTCATTAAATAAAAGTTAAAAAAAAGCTTACGAAGATGATGAGATAGAAGAAATGCAAAAAGTGGATCTCAAAAAATTGATAAGAACACTAGGAAGCTCTCAAAAACAAATTCTTGAACTACAGAAATCCTTAATGGACAAGATAGAAAATCTCTCTCGTTAAAATGAAATATTAAGGAGGAATCAAAATGAAATGAAACAACTAGTAGAACATGAAACTGTGATAGAGACAAAAAACCACAATGAAATGAAGAACTCAATAGATCAAATGACAAACGCATTAGATAGCCTTAAAAACAAAATGAGTGAAGCAGAAGAGAGAATATCAGAATTAGAAGACAGAGAACAGGAAAGGAAAAGGGTAAACCAAAGAAAAGAAGAGGAAATTAGAAATCTAAAAAATATTGTCGGGAATCTACAGGGTACTATTAAAAAACCCAATATTTGGGTTCTGGGAGTTCCTGAAGGCATGGAGAAGGAGGAAGGATTAGAAGGCCTTTTCAGTGAGATACTAGCAGAAAATTTCCCAGGTTTGGAGAAGGACAGAGACATCCTAGTGCAGGAGCTCATAGAACCCCTAATAAACATGACCAAAAGAGATCCTCACCACGACACGTCGTGATTATACTCACCACAGTGAAACACAAAGAAAAGATCCTAAAATGTGCAAGAGAGAAACGCCAGATTACTCTTAGAGGATCTCCAATTAGACTCATAGCAGACTTCTCATCAGAAACCCTACAAGCTAGAAGGGAATGGTGAGATATAGCCCAGGTACTAAGGGAGAAAAACTGCCAGCCCAGAATATTATATCCTGGAAAGCTCTCATTTGTGAATGAAGGTGAAATAAAGACCTTTCACAGCAACAGAAATTGAAAGAATTTGTTGCCACTAGTCCAGCCCTGCAAAAGATGCTTAAAGATGTGTTACATACAGAAACACAGAAACACGGTCACCAATAGGAAAGAAGGTAAAGGAAGGAAACCTCACAGCAAAAGATCACAGGAGTCTCAAATCATATATTAGAAAATATCTCTGGCATATAGTAGGGCAAAGTTACTACTTATAGATAGTCACATTGAACATTAATGGCCTGAACAATCCATTTAAAAGACACCGATTGGCTGATTGGGTTAAGGAACAAAACCCATCTTTTTGCTGCTTACAAGAAACTCATCTTTCCAACAATGATGCATACAGAATGAAAGTGAAAGGCTGGAAAAATATATACCATGCCAGCAGAAATGAAAAAACAGCGGGCGTAGCCATCTTAATATCGGACAACATAAACTTTACCACAAAAACTATTAGGAGAGACAAAGCGGGGCACTATATAATGATAAAGGGATCAATTCAACAGGAAGATATAGCGATTATCAATGTATATGCACCTAATTACAGGGCACCAGCTTATTTAAAAGACGTGTTAAGGGACTTAGAGGGAGACTTAGACCTCAATACAATAGTACTGGGGGACTTCAATACTCCACTCTCAAAGATAGACAGATCAACAGGACAGAAGATCAACAAGGAGACAGTAGATTTAAAGGACACTATAGCCCCAATGGATCTAACAGATATCTACAGAACATTTCATCCTACACAGAAAGAATTTACATTCTTCTCAGCAGTACATGGAACCTTCTCTAGGATTGATGACATACTAGGCCATTAAGCAAGTCTCAGCAAATTCAAAAGAATTAGAATCATACCATGCAGCTTCTCAGACCACAAAGGAATGAAGTTGGAAATTAGCAACTCGGGAATCCCTAGAACACGTGCAAACACATGGAGATTGAACAACATGCTCCTGAGTGAACAATGGGTCATAGAAGAAATCAAATGAGAATTCAAAAACTTTCTGGAAGTAAACAAGGATAACAGCACAACACACCAAAACCTTGGGATACAACAAAAGCAGTGTTAAGAGGAAAGGGAGCAGAGAACTTCCACTTTGACTATGATCCTGTTGGAATAAGATCGAAGTCGGCGAAACCTAAAGGCTTCCATATCCTCGGCGACTTATAATTAGAGCCTAGGGAGATTACGGACGCCATAAACAAGAGTGTCAAATTGTTAAGTCAGCAACAGGAGTCACTGTGTACTTACATCCCATGTGGGATCTGTCCTTAATGTGTTGTCTAATGTGCAGTTATGCTATAACTAGTACTGAAACAGTATTTTTACACTTTGTGTTTCTGTGTGGGTGCAAACTGATGAAATCTTTCCTTGTATATACTGAATTGATCTTATGTATATAAAGATCATTGAAAATGAAAAAAAAAAACCCAACTTGGTGTTAAATTGGAAATTGCATGGAAAATTAATCAATTCTTAAAAAAATGCCATGTGGGATCTCTGTCCTTAATGTGCTATACATTGTGATTTAATGCTATAACTAGTACTCCAACAGTATTTTTTCACCTTATGTTGCTATGTGGGGGCAAACTGTTGAAATCTTTACTTAATATATACTAAATTGATCTTCTGTATATAAAGAGAATTGAAAATGAATCTTGATGTGAATGGAAGGGGAGATGGAAGGAGACAGGGGAGGGTTGCGGGTGGGAGGGAAGTTATGGGGGGGGGGGGGAAGCCATTGTAATCCATAAGCTGTACTTTGGAAATTTATATTCATTAAATAAAAGTTAAAAAAGAAGAATAACTGAAAATAATTGATAAAGAAAAAATAGAGCACATCACAGAATGATTTAAAAAATAAACCAATATTTTCAAAAAGTTCTGTTTTAAAACTACTGACTCTATTTGTTAATATAACCCATAGTAAATTTTAGAGGTAAAAACAAAAAATAATCCTTCTAATATCATTACTAAGTAAAGGTAACAATCTACCTCTTGGTATTCTAGGGTTAATAACAATTTCCAAAATATAATTTAGGATAGAATTAAATATAGAAATAAATTAGTTAACTGAATATTGTGTTTGTGTAACAATGAACTCTCATGACAATGTATGCCTTGCTTTCCCATTTCTACGATACTGAGAGTCCTACAGAAAAAGCAAGCCTAATATTTATGATATCTGTGAGCCGAAGATACCTATTATTGCAGAGTTGAGTTTACAAAAGCAGCAATGAATTTTGTGTGTTAATTCTACACATGTTTATTTAAGTCAACTTCAATGATGAGAAATTATAGAAATACTATAGTATTTTTGATTTTTAAAAGTCACCTATATATGTACAAAAAAATCTCAAAAGAAAATAAGTAAAAACTGAACAAACATTGTGAGAATTTATCACCACTAGACTTGCCTTTTGATGCCAAAAAGAGTTCACCTTTAGAGAAAAGGACATTAAAGAATACCAAAAAAAAAAAAAAAAAAAAAAAAAAAAATCCAAAGGCATAAAACTCACTGATAAAAGTATATGTATATATTAGTTTTCTAGCTAATTAAAATATTATATAGAAATTATTAGTTTTCAGGGGCAGCGCTGTCGTGTAGTGGATAAAGCCCCTGCCTGCAGTAGTGCTGGTTTAAGACCTGGCTACTCCACTTTTGATCAATCTCTTTGCTATGGCCAGGGAAAGCAGCAGAAGATGGCCCACCTCCTTGAGCTACTGCACCCGCATGAGAGACTTGGAAGAAGCTCCTAGCTCCTGGCTTTGGTTTGGCACAGCTCCAGCTGTTGCAGCCAACTGGGGAGTGAACCAGCAGATGAAAGATCTCTCTTTCTCTCTCTCTCTCTACCTCTCCTTCTATCTCTGTGTAACTCTGAATTTCAAATAAATAAAGTTTACCAAAAAAGCAACAAGTTTTATTCTTGGGTAAGCAGGAATCATTTTAACCAAAAATGTAAAATAGTATTAAATGTCGTTTTTCAAAACACAATGACACTCTGACAAAACAAAGAAAAATCAATATAAAATTTATGATACTATGTGACTCTAACAAAACAATCATGAACAAGGACAAACTACCTTACTAGACAATACACTATAAAAATAAGGTAGTTAAAAAGCATTTTATTGGCACAAAATAGATATATAGACGAATGACACAGAATAGAGTAAGTAAGTATTAGTAAACTCACATCTGATCTGCAATAGTGTAAGTAGTCATTTCAATAAATGCTGGTGGGAGAGTTGGATATCCACATGCAGAAAATGAACTAAAACCTTCTAAATCTCAACTCAAAATAAACTAAAAACTCAAATGTAAGATCTGAAGCTAAGACACTCTTATACTAGAATTAAGTTTAGATGGAGATTCTGCCTTCCACACTGCTTTATCCATGTTTTAAACAAACAGTGTGTAGGTATAGTTATTCACAATTCTCAAACAATCATTAATTTTGTATAAACGAAACAAGGGGAATAGAAACAAATGGTATTTTTAGTCCAATTTTCTACTATCTTCCAAGAATTATAGCTGATGAGGCTGTCACTGTGGCATAAAGCTGCTATCTCCAACCCTGGTATTCTATCTGGGCATCAGTTCGTGTTCTAGTTTCTCCACTTCCAATCCAGCCACCTGCTTATGGCCTAAGAATGCAGTTGAAGATAGCCCAAGTGCTTGGGCCCCTGCACCTAAATAGGAAAACTGGAAGAAGCTCCAGGCTCCTGGCTTTGGCCTGACCCAGCACTGGCCATTATGGCCATGTGGGGTGTAAACCAGCAGACAGAAAGTATAACTCTCTTTCTCTCCTTCTCTCTAACTCTGCTTTTCAAATTAAAAAAAAAAAAAAACTTTAAAGAAATAAAAGAATTACAGCTGAATCTCCATGAAGCACATGAACTATTGATATCAAGACAAAAGATGAATACACAGTTGTATTGTTGGAAGTTTTGACTAAACTTTAAAAGCCAAGTGAATAAAATAATAAATCATCATAATAGTCCATAGGCATATTACACTGGCCACACATTATATTTCTACATTTCATTCATTACGTGAGAGGTAGAGAGATATGCAGGGAGAAATAGTGAGAACTAGTTAAAATGCTGGCTTACTCTCTAAACATCTGCCATGACCAGAACGGTGCCAAAGTAAAAAATAGGAACTAGGAACTGAACTATCTGAATCATTAATTTTGCCTCCACTGGTCTACACTGGAAGGATGCTGGAGTTGGGAGCCAGAGATGTTAACTTAATCCAGATACTCCAGTATGAGATTCATATATCCTAACCTTTAGGCCAAAAGCCCCACTATTGTCTCACAATTTTGCTAAGAAAATATTTATTACAACAAAATTTTGAATTTATATTTTAAGTTATTATTAAAAAATAAGCCAGCCTCATTTAAAAAATTTGGGAAACACTGTAAATCTGAACAGATACAGACGCTAAAAAGATGTAACAACAAAAATTTTTAACTGGTTCAAAATCTTCTCAAGTTTCTTTAAGCAGAATTGTCTTTCAATTTTCCTCTAGTACAAGTGAACAGGAAGAAACACAGCTTTTTATGACTTCAAAAGTATGTATTTTAAGTAGAGTCATAAAGCAGCTATAACAGGAACCACACAAGTAAATGAAAAAATACTAGAATAATTTATTTAAATTGTTATCATACAATGGGAAAATTACATAAGAATGGTAAGAAAATTTCTCTGTTTTAATCAAGTCCTTATTTTTAAATGATAACTTTTTTATTTAAAGAAATTTATTTACTTGAAAGTCACAGTTACAAAAACAGAGGGAGAGACAAAGAGAATCTTCTAGCTGCTGGTTTACTTCCATGAGGGCCACAATGGCCATGGGTTGGCCAGGTCAAAGCCAGGAGCTCCATCTGGGTCTCCCATGTGGCTGGCAGAGGCCCAAACACTTGGGAGAAGACATTACAACATATGTTCAGAATTTTAGAAAAATCAAAAAGACTATTATGAACTGTTATGAATAATAATGCCAAAAAATGGGTTTCTAGAAGAAACGTACAAATTCTGAGAACCAACTTCTTACTAAGTCTGCATCAAGAAAAAGAAGCCTGAACAAATCACAACTAGGGAAACTGAATCAGCAATCAAAAACAGACATGTTTGCCAAGAATATGCAATGGGGAAGGAAAATGTCTTTATAATTGGCATTGGAGAATCTGAGTGGTTTCACACAGAATATTGACTGTATCTTTACTGTCATACATAAAAATCAACTTAAAATAGAATAAAAGGTGAAACAAATGACCTGAAATTTTAGAAGTACTAGAGGAAAATACAGTGTAAAAGCTTCTTGATGCTAAGTAATGATTTCTTAGAGGCAATACCAAAAACTTAAGCAACAAACCAAATATAAGCAAACTGGTTTATACCAAACTGAAAAGCTGCACATCAAGGACCAATACTGTAACAGCAGGGTGAGCTGTAAGAAATCAGTGTGAATTCACTAGCAAAGAACAAAATAATCAGCTTTTAAAATGAGCAAAGGTGGGGGGAGTACACTGTGGCATAGCAGGCAAAGCCACTGCCTGCAGTGCCAGCATCCCATATGGGCGCCAATTCAAGTCCCAGCTGTTCCACTTCCCATGCAGCTGTCTGCTATGCCCTGGAAGACAGCAGAAGATGGCCTAAGCCCTTGGACCCCTGCATCTGTGTGAGAGACCTGGAAGAAGCCCGGATTGGCCCAGTTCCATTGAGGCCATTTGGGGGGCGAAGCAGCAGATGGAAGACAGCTCTCTATCTCTCTCTCTCTGTCTCTCTCTGTCTCTCTCTCTCTCTCTCCCAGTTCCATTGAGACCATCTGGGGAGCGAAGCAGCAGATGGAAGACAGCTTTCTCTCTCTCTCTCTCTCTCTCTCTCTCTCTCTCTCTCTCTTTCTCTCTCTCTCTGCCTCTCTGTAACTCACTCTTTCAAGTAAAACAAATAAATCTTTAAAAGAAGATACACAAATGGCTAGCAAATTGTTGCAAAAATGCTGAATATCATTAACATAAGCAAATCAAAACTATAATGAGGTATCATTTTGCACCTATTAGATTAGCTATTACCAAAAACACAAAAGAAAGGAACATGGTTTTAGCTTGGTTGCCTTGACATCTGCATCCTGCAAGGGAGTAACTGGCTTTGATTCTTAGCTCTGGTCCATGATATCCAAATGCAGACTACAGGAAGCAGTAGTGATAGCTCATGTTATTTGTTCTTCCCACCTATCCAGAAGACTTGGACTGAGCTTCTCACTTCTGGTTGGTAGGCATTTGGGGAAAAAACTAGCAGTGGGACTTTCACACTTGTAAATCTCTCTCAAAACCAACAAAAACAAAAACACAAACAAGCAAACAAAAAAACAAAATCAATGCAGCAATGATGACAGAAGGAAAAACTACTATTTATAATGTAAATATTATAGTTATGACAGAAAATAGTATGGAGGCTCCAAATTACTGATCCAGTCATCCTACTATTTGCTATATAACACAAAGGAAATAATAACAGGGTGCTGAAAGAGTATCTGCACTCTTATATTTATTCCTTCATTATTTGCAAGATTCAAGTATAAAAATAGCCTAATTGTCCACTGATAGAGGAAGAAAATGTCTCTCAACTCACTTGCACTCACATACTGTGTACACTTTTGAGTGTTCATAAAATTACAATTTGGTTGAATCTGGATGACACTACAATAAGAAAAGTAAGCCAGATGCAGAGGATATAAATTTGTTTGGAAAAATCTCACATATTGAGTTTCTCTGAAATCTAAAAATATAAAAGTGTTAAGCTCACAGAAGCATAGAATGCCAACTACAGAATGCTGATACAGAAGCACAGAAGCATGGAGTGGTGATTATCAGAAATGTAGATGCGGGAAATGTGAGAATACCTGAGTCAAAGTATACAAGTTGAATTACATATGATAAAATTTGAAAGTGTAATGTATTAGCATGATGTTAATAGTTAAACACATTATCTTGTATGCTTGAAAATAAGAGGTCAATGTTCTTACCACACATATAATTGATATGATGAATACATTAATTATCCCGACAGTAAGTATTTCATAATGCAGACAATATACCAAATCATCGAGGTGTATAGTTTAAGTACTAAGATTTTTAATCATAAACAACAGTTTTGAATACAGTTGGGAAAACATAAACAACTAAAAACAATTTAAGGTAAAAAGCTAATATAAGAAGTACTGAGAAAAGACAGAGTGCAAGGAAAAATACAAATTTGTGAATTATTGTTATCATGTCTGCCTATAATTATTTCTATAATATATAGGGTGCTTCCTAGAAAGGGAGAAATATTTTAATAACTTCTATTTAAGATTTCACAAGTCTCTTGGACAAATCTAATTTCAACATAATTATCACATTGAATAGTAAAATTATCCCTCCCAACTCCTCAAAAGACAGAATATGGCAGCTAAAAAAAAAAAAAAAAAAAAAAAAAACCACTTACTTAATCATTTCAAAAAGCTTTGGATCTGAGACTTTAATATTCCGTGCTATATTCCAAGAGAGATGAACCATAGGTACTACTGACTTTACACTTTGTAATTTGTTCCATTCATACCTTTCCACTGCCAATTTATACTGGCAGGCTAGAAGAAAACAAAATCATAAAGTAACACAAATACATGGAGATAAACATATCAGGTAAAAATATGCAAATTCTGAAAACACAAAGTTGTATAAGGACACTGATTTTAAGAAAATTTATCATGTAAATAACACTAAAAATTTATAAGTTGTTATACTAGATTCTTTTCATTCTTCATCCAATTTCATTCTTCAAAGCCTTTTTGATTTTCTAAAACTCATTTTTAAAATAAAAATAAAAAAAAAAAACCAGGGCCTGAGAGTTTTAATACATTAGCCCAATAAATTTAACAATGTTTAGCCAATGTCTACTACAGGAATTTCTGACTCTCCAAACATATTCTTTACCTTAGATATATTAAATAATTTGATGTACTAGGGCTGCCAAAGCAATAAACATCCAATAAAAATTCTAAAGAATATCTCTGGTGGTTTACTACTCTATAAACAATTTCCTTTACAAGACAAAACACAGCATCCTAAAATACCAAAAATATACCTTCTATGCTAAAAGAAAACATTGTTTGCTTAAATCTCTGTTCTGCATTGCCATACCATAAAGATTAATAATTACTGTACTAATAACTGAAATTTTTTCCTAGAGGAAATATTCCCTGTATTTTCAGAGAATCAGTTCCTAAGCAAAAAGTAAAACCTTTAGGAATAATTCTTTAGGAAATAAAATCTGTATTAGTACCTGTAAGAGGACCAACATTCCAGGCAATGTTGTTGCACCAGCCAATAGCTTGAACCCAGTGCACAGTGCCTGCATTAATCCACACTAAATCTCCAGGCCGCTGAATAAATCTATACACAGGAACATTTGCTTCATAAAGATCTTCAAGATTGGGCCACCATGAACTCATGAGAAAATTCAAGTTATTTCTTAAAAAAAAAAAAAGAAGAAGAATGGACTGAATTTTTAATGTCTCATCAGAGAGGAAGATAATATCAAAAATTTTTTAAAATGTTCTCAATACTTTTTTTCTTTTAAAACACTACTTAGGCTAAAGCAATGTAACAAGAATTGTATCTTTCAAAAGTGAAGAATTCAATATGGACCTGTAGAGCCTAAAGATAATTTCAGATGAGTATTTGTTGATTTATACAAAAATCACCTAAACTTACTGCTCCGAAGTCTGAAAGTTGAAGTTTGGAGTTAATTTTAAATACACTGGTTACCAACTGTATTTCAATAAGGGACATTTTGATCCATTCGGTCTTTCCAAAGAATCTTTTAATATTTAAGAATCCCCACCCCACCCAAAATAAACCAAAGGATGTTATTTATGAAGTCACTTAAATTCTTCACCAGAATCACTGTGGTAGATGTTAGAATCAGGACATCTCCTTAATTTCTGAGGACAAAATAGAAGCTAGAAATCATCCTTTACTGCTGTTCAGAGTTCTAAGAGGGACAGGAGATAAGGGACAAGTATCTGTTACCGAAAAACTCACAAACACATGGATTCACCTATGAAGTTTTAAGTAGATTCATTTCCTATCATCCCATTCATACCAATTATAATTACAGACCAGTATCATAATGTCTTTTCTTTTTTGTAATATGTATTTATTTGAAAGGCAGAGTTAGAGAGAAGGAGAAGGAGTGAGTGAAAGAGTGAGAGAGAGAGAGAGAAAGCAATCTTTGTTAGCTGCTTCAGTCCCTAAATGGCCACAATGGGCTAGACAAAGTCAAAGCCAGAAGTCATTCCCTTGTGGATGTAAGTGCCCAAGCACCTTGGCCATGCCAATATGGGATGCTGGCATTGCAGGCAATGGTTTAACTATTACCAACACTGACCCCCTAGAGACAAAATCTTTCATTACATATTCCAAGAAAGATAAAAGACAGAAAATCAAATCATGGAAAGCAAAGTTTCTATTGATTAAAAGATGGTAACTGTATTATAAACTCATTGGGCTTTACCTTTACAATAATTTTCTTGTAATTTGTTATGTTTAGTTCAGAAACTTACTTTTCACAAAAATCATTGAGAACACCCCAATAATCTTCAGGCACAACAAACCATTCACAATCACCTGGTCCAATATTTATATTAACAGAGCAGAAGTTATTATTTTCTTGGTGACCTGGAAAGCAAAATGAAAGCATAGTCATGATCATACCACAAATTAAAGCCTTTAAGTTAATGGATGGATTTATGAACAGAGTTATAAACAGATACATATAAAAGAATGAGATTCTTGAATTCTGAAAGGAAATGCAAAACACGTTAAATTAACATTATTATTACTTCACCTTCTATATAAACCACTCTCCTCAAAAACAGTATCAGAAAATTAACACAGAATTAGTATTTAAAATGTAACTAGACTCTCCAGGTTCTATAAAACTACAATCTGATGTTATGCATAATGTATATGCTTGTAACTCTTCCATCTAATATAAATGAATGGCAGTGTCCATGGCATAGTGTATTAATAATTAATATCACTGGCCGGCGCCATGGCTCAATAGGCTAATCCTCCGCCTGTGGCGCCGGCACACTGGGTTCTAATCCCAGTCAGGGCGCTGGATTCTGTCCCGGTTGCCCCTCTTCCAGGCCAGCTCTCTGCTGTGGCCCAGGAGTGCAGTGGAGGATGACCCAAGTGCTTGGGCCCTGCACCCACATGGGAGACCAGGAGAAGCACCTGGCTCCTGGCTTCAGATCAGCATGGTGCACTGGCTGCAGCACACCAGCTGCAGGGGTGGGGGATGAACCAACGGCAAAGGAAGACCTTTCTCTCTGTCTCTCTCTCTCACTGTCCACTCTGCCTGTCAAAAAAAAAAAAAAAAATTAAAATCACACATACTCTGACACTATGGGCAATGCTCACAACTGGACTAAGAGTATTTATAATTATGTATATAATTTTACTGATATGGCCTACAAGCTATCCTAATGTGTTAGAAAAATACTAATTTTCAAAGGAAAACTAGTGAAAAGATTTGTTGATAAATACCTGCAGTAATAGTGTATTATTCATTAGTAAACTCACAAAAATTCTATCATATGCTCTTCTCACAGATTTATTGAATATTAGTTCTATGAATTTTTGTGAGAAACTAGAGTATCTTAGCTGGCGCCGCGGCTCACTAGGTTAATCCTCCGCCTTGCGGCGCTGGCACACAGGGTTCTAGTCCCGGTCGGGGCAACAATCCTGTCCCGGTTGCCCCTCTTCCAGGCCAGCTGTCTGCTGTGGCCAGGGAGTGCAGTGGAGGATGGCCCAGGTCCTTGGGCCCTGCACCCCATGGGAGACCAGGAGAAGCACCCGGCTCCTGCCACCGGATCAGCGTGGTGCGCCGGCTGCAGCGCACCTACCGCAGTGGCCATTGGAGGGTGAACCAACGGCAAAAGGAAGACCTTTCTCTCTGTCTCTCTCTCTCACTGTCCACTCTGCCTGTCAAAAAAAAAAAAAAAGAAAGAAAGAAACTAGAGTATCTTCATTTCTAACAGATAGAATGTTAATAATACAATAATGAAATTATATTATTGTTTTTAGAACTAAATTGAGACAGAGACTTTTCTCAGTCAGAAGAACTCCCTTTAGTCACTTTTAATGAACACTGACTGGCTATGAAAATTCTGCTATAGGCTTCAAAATGCTTCATAATAAACCCAATCTAAGAATTACACATAAAAGAGGGATTTCTTACATATGACACTTAAAATAGAGTAAAATCATAAATGCAAGAGAAATTTTTAAATCACAAGTAAAATACATGTTACTCCTGTATTATTAAAAATACATAAAAAACAGGGGCTGATTTTGTGGTGTAACAGGTTAAGTCACTGCCTGTGGCACTGGCATCCTATGGGCACCCGCATCCCAAATGGGTACCAGCATACCAAATGTCACTGGCACCCCATACACATGCTAGTACTGGCTGCTCCATTTCTGATTCAGCTTTTCCTAGCATTGGAAAGAACAGAAGATGCCCCAGGTTCTTGGGCCCCTGTCACTCAAATTGGAGACCTAGAAGAAGCTTCAGATCAGTCCAATTAGAGCTGTTGAAGCCACTTGAGGAGCAAATCAGGGGACAGAAAGTATCACTCAACCTCTCTCTGTGTGTAACACTGCCTTTTAAATAAATACATAAATCTTAAAAAATAAGAAATTAGAATCTTATTTCTAACATTGGCACTATATTCTTTATGTGATCAATCTATAATTCCAATGGCATATTCTAAAACTTACTGCAAGGGCAGAGAAAATTTTCATATTTCAAGAACCATTTTGTGCAGCTGTGGGTCTACAAAATTGACAAGTAACTTTCAGTCAGAAAGGTTTACTCTGTATTGCAATGAAATCCAAATGGAAAAATATTAGGTAGAAATAATGGAATTACACCATAAATAACTTCCAAGTAATTAAGAAGGTCAAGAAGTTATGCTTATAGACTGATATTGATATTTAGCAGTTTTCTATTCAAGAGAAAAAGGCATTTTGAATTATCTTATGACAGACAACATTTACACATCCATAGCAAATTTGGAATAAACAAAATGCTACAACATCCTCAAATAATTTCATTATTCAGTGAAATACTGTCATTAATAGACATAAAATTATGCTTATGTATTTGAGATTTTCAACAATAAATATTCATGAGTTCTTCTGTTTTTACATAAAGTACCTTTACAAAGTCTAAAATACTGATTAGCTAATGCTCCAAAGTTTGTTGACACTTACATTAGGAAGTTTTCAACGAACAAATTAGACAGAGAAGGAATCTGAGACAGGAAGCTCCCATTTGTTGGTTTACTATTTGAATGCCTTCAATGGCTGGGGCCATGAATGGCAGGAAGTGGATTACTAGGAAGCTAGTGTCAGGAACCAGACAGAGATTTGAATACAGGTACTGTGACACAGACTGCAGGTTTCCAAATTGCTAGGCTAACATGACAATTATTATACAGGTTAAATTAGTTCATGGTGTTTTCTTCTCCTTTTTTTTTTTTTTTTTTTTTTGACAGGCAGAGTGGACAGTGAGAGAGAGAGAGACAGAGAGAAAGGTCTTCCTTTGCCGTTGGTTCACCCTCCAATGGCCACCCTGGCCAGTGCGCTGTGGCCAGTGCACCGCGCTGATCCAAAGGCAGGAGCCAGGTGCTTCTCCTGGTCTCCCATGGGGTGCAGGGCCCAAGGACCTGGGCCATCCTCCACTGTACTCCCAGGCCATAGCAGAGAGCTGGCCTGGAAGAGGGGCAACCGGAACAGAATCCAGTGCCCCACTGGAACTAGACCCAGTGTGCTGGTGCCGCAAGGTGGAGGATTAGCCTACTGAGCCGCGGCGCCGCCCTCATAGTGTTTTTTTCTTACTGTATTATCATCTTATGATCTTATGGTCTATGGAATGAGACCTTACTGTTGTAACTTCTTTCATTCATTATGGGACTTAATGATCCTTTCCAAGTTTAAATTTTCTCATTTTTTTTAATATCTGAAGGCATGTCAAAGAGTTAAGAGTTAAGGAATAAATGGAATGAAAAAGTTAAATTTATTTTATTACCAAAATACGTTGAAATCTATGCACAGTTTTTTGGTAATACATTTACCATGAATTCTTAAAAAAAAAAAAATTTATTTTTTTCAAAGGTTGAGTGACACAGAGAAAGAGAAAAAAACCTTCAATTTGCTGAGGAATGCTACAGTGGTTGCCAATAACCAGACATAGGCCAGGCTGAAGCCAGGAGCAAGGGTAGTCTCTCTAATGACTCTTTGAGCCCAAAATCTTGGACAATCATGAACTCCCCTCCCAAGTACATTAGCAGGAAGTGGACTGGAAGTAGAGTAACCAGGATTCAAACTGGAAGTCTGATATAGGATGCTAGCATTTCAAGCAGTGCTTACCTTGTTGCGTCACAACATTGGCCTCATTGTGAACATTTTGAAGCCCCTAAATATTTTACACCAAAACAATAAACATTTTAATTTCATTTTCCATTAACTTTTGGAAGCACCTTGTATAGAAAAAGCATTAAAAACAAACTGGGGAAACAGCAATTCAGTTATAGGAATAATTATAAACACTTTATCTATGAATAAGAATTTATATTAACCTTATTTTGTACAGCAAATGAAACTGATTCTATGTACTTGTATTAGACAACTCTACTCTTTTAATAATAGAAGATATTAGTTCATAAAAATCACCTGGTGTCCGACTCCCTGGAACTTTCATATACAGTTGCACTGTATTCATACCCAGTATGGTATGACCAACATGGCTTAGAAGATTTCCTGCTGATACCACACGTACAAAAGCAGGAAGTTTGGTCAGCTCATGTAACTGCAACTTCCACCTGAAATAATGTGACAAATCAAGACTGAAACCAAGTTTCAAATATTATTGCAAATTAACATACTGATCCAATCAAAGAAGCAATTAGATTTGTTAAGTATTTTACCTTCACAGTTACAAGTAATACTTGAGTCTTTAACTTTTCTGAAGAAAAAAACTAATAGAAATTAGGAAAATAATCAACAATTTATAATAACCTATAAAATTAAACTGTATTTTTCATACTTATATTTTCTTCAAGAGAAAGAAAAAATCTGATTATAACATCTTATAAACATAATTCACAATGACTAGGGATATTAGACTAAATTTACATTTCAATGTAGGGGGGAAATAAAGAATAGAAAGAAAGGGATGGGAGGAAGGAGGGACAGAGGAAAAGAATGACTTGGAAATGAATGGAATGGAAAACCAGAGAATTCTCAAAACTACATCTCTGCTTCAGTTCATGGAAGTAGGACTTACTTTTTGTTATCAGAGAGATCAATCTTGGTCCCAAATTTAATAGTTTTAAAAGGTCCTTTTCTTCTCCTTCCAGAACTTAAAAAAAGACATATTATTAAATCCAGATATTATACATAGAAGTATTAAGTGTATGTTAGAATTTACTTACTTATCTGTTGATGTGGATTCAGTATCTGAAAGGTCTTTATGATGTATTTTTTTCTCATTTTCTTCCTACAATTTAAGCAAAATATTCCTTCTCAGTTTCTGGTAGGACTATCATTCTCACAATAAATATGAGTAACATATTCATTTACATGAACATTTTTGTGTATGTTTTGGAAATATACTTCTGTAAGCTCAGAAAACATCTTCAATGGTCACATTAAATAAAGACTCAGGAAGGCATAGCACTCTTCTATCAGTCACAAAAATTACTGTGATGAACACAGCAGTATATTAATTTGTAAAAAAGTGTACCCATTCTTTGTTTCAAAATTTGCTCCAAGAAATCTCACGAATTTCATTAAAATAATGTCAAGAGATTGAAGTAAAACATAAAACTAGAATAGCATGGAATCTCACAACTCTTTAGGAAAAAATTTTTGAAAAAAAAAAAGAACTTATTCTCTATTATAGTAGAAAACTACACTGTTTTGTTATTCTTTATTAAAAACTATTTTATAAAAAGACAATCAGTTGATACTGCCCCAAACACAAGAAGGTAGTGAAGAAAAATATCAACTACAAGATAGAAGGGACCTAATTATTAATATTCACTATAAAAGTCAATATATATAAATGTCAATATTAATATTCACTATAAATGTCAATATAAATGTCAACATGGGTGCAAATCCATGTTGCCCAGACATATACAAACCCAAAAGGAAGATACCCTATTTGTCAATATGATTTCCTTTGGTCACCCTGACTTTGCTCAGACTGAACCACACTGGTTTGAGAATGAATTCTACATAAAATATTTGCACAGATTTAGTAAGGACTTTAATTTTAAGTATGAAAATGTGTTATTCTCTAAAATAATTCTCCAATTATGGAATGGGGAAATGGCTCTGGAACAAGTGAAAAAATACATGTAAAAGAATAAGGTTGAATAACAATCTAATGCACTAACTAAAAGGGATCAACCTAAATATAATAATACAAGGACTTAATATAAAGACTACAAAATACTACTAGAAAAATGAGCAACTACTAGGCAGCATTTTTAACCAATATGATAAAATATACAAAAAAGGCAAATACATCATTCTCAAAGAAAATTAAAACTTTTCTGCTTCAAAAGACATGATGGAAAAAAAGGGAAAAGATGAATCCCAAAATGAAAAAAGCTATACATAAAACATTCATTAGGAATTTTCATAATACACATAATGAATAACTTTTACAACTGAATAATGAAAATAATTAAACAAGACAAAGATAAATACCTTTTATTAATGATTAAGTACTAATGAACAATATGTCAATGAAAAGATGTATAATAGTCATGTCACAAATGCAATCTAAAATCAAAATCAGATATCATTTCATATCTCAGAATATTAGAAATAATGTAGAGAAAATAGGACACTTATAAATAAAGATTCAATATCTAAAATAGTAGAACCATTTATGAAGTCTGGCAGATCTTCAAGAGGATTAAAAATGAATTTATCATACATCCTAGAAAATCTTCTCCTGGACCTCTTAAAAAACTTAAAACCATGAAAAGGCACATTACTATAAATACTTTGGAGTATTCATAAAAGCATTATCAAAAGGGGCAGGTGCTGTGGCATAGCAAGTTAAAGTCCCAACCTGCAGTACCAGCATCCCATATGGACACCAGTTTGAGTTCCAGCTGCTCTACTTCCTATCCAGCTCTCTGTTAAGGCCTGGGAAAGCAATAGCAGATGGTCCAAGTCCTTGTGCCCCTGCACTGTTGTGGGAGACCAGGAGGAAGCTCCTGGCTCCTGGCTACAGATAGCTCAGCTCTGGCAGTTTCGGTCATTTGGGGTGTGAACTAGAGGATCGAAAACCTCTCGCTCTCTCTCTCTTTCTCTCTCTCTCTCTCTCTCTCTTTCTAGCTCTACTCCCTGAAACTCTTTCAAATAAATAAAATAGATCTTAAAAAAAAAAAACACAAAGCAGAAACCATCTAAATGCTAATCAGTTGATGATTCACAAAAAAGGCATATCAGTTCATACAATGGAATATATGGCTATAAATATTAAAAATACTCATATGTGCTACAATACTGATAAACCTTGAAAATCCTATACTAAAATGAGACTAGTCACTAAAGAAACTATTAAATCTTTCCACTTATGTTGATATCATGATACGCAAAAATCTATAATTTTAAAAAGTAGCTAAGTAGGTGTTTCAACTTGGGAGTTACAGGAAATATAAGCTCATGAAAATGAGTATGGGCTTCCATCTGGAGATAATTAAATGATCTGAAATTGATTATGATGATGATTCCACATCTACAAATAAAATGAATTGCATGTTAGTAAATTATCTTAATAAAAGAGTACAAGAAGAAATAGAGGACAGGTGGCAGACAACAAAGCCTCAAAACCTTGTTTAATCATGAAGAAGTTTAAAACTAGCTAATATGACCTCTTTTTTTTTTTTTTTTTTTTTTTTTGGACAGGCAGAGTGGACAGTGAGAGAGAGAGAGAGACAGAAAGAAAGGTCTTCTTTTTCCATTGGTTCACCCCCCAGTGGCCACTGCAGCTGGCGCACTGCGCTGATCCAAAGGCAAGAGCCAGGTGCTTCTCCTGGTCTCCCATTCGGGTGCAGGGCCCAAGCACGTGGGCCATCCTCCACTGCACTCCCGGGCCACAGCAGAGAGCTGGCTTGGAAGAGGGGCAACCGGGACAGAGGATTAGCCTACTGAGCCGCAGTGCAGGCTGCTAATATGACCTTAACAAAGCTTAGGGAAAATGAATTTACATGTAAAAACATTCAATTAAGGAATCTTGAAGAATTGTCCTTTTTGTCTAATAAAAACATTTCTTGACCACTTTCATCAAATCAAAGAGCAAACAACTTCCTAATACCTTAAAGGAGGCCAGTTTTTCCTATACATTAGTCAAAGACATTACAAGAAAAACTACACATGAGTATCTTTAATATAAAAACACTCCTAGATATATTACAAGCTGAATTCAGTTAGACAAGTTAAAAAAAAAAAAAAAAAGGCCACCATGCTACAAGTGAAACATTTTCCCCAAAATTGAAGTATGGCATTTCAAGGCTGAAAATCAATCAATTTAATTCATTAACAGAATGGAGGAAGAAAGTCATAAGATCATTTTTATTGATGAAAAACAAATTCACAAAATTCAACATCCTTAAAAATTTAAGATGACTTTAAAAACCAGAAATAGAAGTAAATTTCTTCAACACAGTAAGATCAAGAATGAAAACCCATAATAATGTCATATCCAAGAAAAACTGAAAGCATTTCCTCTGTTACTAATAATAAAACAAGAATTCATGGTTTAGAAAATGACTCATTAGGATATCAATACTACCAAATGCAGTCTATAGATACAAATAATCTTCATCAGAGTATAACTTTAAAAACCCATCTATCTTAAAAATTCACATGTAATTTTATGGAACCCTAAAATGGAAAATATCCTCCCCAACAGTTTTTGTTTACAAATGCTGGCCCTTTTCATTGGTGTGAATTGGTATATCATTGCTTTTAACACTTCTTGATTGTAAAATTTACAGGGCTATAGTTAACAAAATAGTATGACACTGCCATAAAGATAGATAATACATTAAAATAGAATACAAAGTCCAGAAATCATGAATTCACTAGAGAGAATATCTGCAATATACATAGAACCCCCAAAATTGAACAATAAAACAACTGAAAACTGAAATAAGGATTTGCCAGAGATTTCCTCAAAGACGATATATCAATGGCTAATAAGCACATTGAAGAGATGCTCAATACTATTAATGTTAAGGAAATACAAACAAAAGCAAAGATATCCCAATTCACACCAATGAAGATGCCCAATACCTGTAAACAAATACTACTAGAGAGGATGTAAGAAAATTCGAACTATTGAGAAATGCTATTGGGAATGTAAAATGGTATGGACACAGTAAAAATGATATGGTGGTCCCTATAAAAAAATAAGCAAATAATTAACATAAAACCTAGCAGTTCAGGGCTGGTGCTGTAGTGTAGCGGGTAAAGCTGACGAAAGCAGAATGGCATCCCATATGGGCACTGGTTTGAGACCTGGCTGATCCAGTTCCAATTCATTTCTCTGCTGTAGCCTGGGAAGGCAGTAGAAGATGGCCCAAGTCCTAAGGCTCCTGAAACCATGTGGGAGACCTGGAAAAAGCTCCTGGCTCCTGGCTTCAGCTTGGCACAGTTCTGGCCACTGTGATTATGTGGGGAGTGAACCAACAGATGGAAGACCTCTCTCTCTCTCTCTGCTTCTCCTCTCTCTATGTAACTCTGACTTTCAATTAAATAAATCTTAAAAAAAATAAATAAATAAAACCACATAGTGGTTCCACTTCTAATATACCCAACAGAATTGAAAGTGAAGACGAAAGCATGTATTTCTTTCTTTTTTTTTTTTTTTTTTTTAATTTTTGACGGGCAGAGTGGACAGTGAGAGAGAGACAGAGAGAAAGGTCTTCCTTTTGCCGTTGGTTCACCCTCCAATGGCCGCCGCAGTAGGCGCGCTGCGGCCAGCACACCGCGCCTATCCGATGGCAGGAGCCAGGTGCTTCTCCTGGTCTCCCATGGGGTGCAGGGCCCAAACACTTGGGCCATCCTCCACTGCACTCCCTGGCCACAACAGAGAGCTGGCCTGGAAGAGGGGCAACCGGAACAGGATCGGTGCCCCGACCGGGACTAGAACCCGGTGTGCCGGCGCCGCAAGGCGGAGGATTAGCCTAGTGAGCCGCGGCGCTGGCCAAAAGCATGTATTTCTTTTAAAAAATATTATTTTATTTATTTGAAAGACAGAGTTACAGAGAGAGGTAGAGACAGAGAGAGAGGTCTTCCATCTGCTGGTTCACTCCCCCAGATAGCTGCAATGGCTGGAGCCACGCCGATCCAAAGCCAGGAGCCAGGAGCTTCTTCCAGGTCTCCCACATGGGTGCAGGGGCCCACAGACTTGGGCCATCTTCTGCTGCTTTCCCAGGCCATAGCAGAGAGCTGGATCAGCTGGGAGATGAACTGGCATCCATAGGGGATGCCGATTACTCACTGGTTCCTGGTTTTTATGTGGCCCAGCCTCAGTTGCTGCAGATACTGGGGAGTGAACCAGCAGATGGAACACATCTCTGCTTCTCTCTCTCTGTGTGTGTGTGTAACTCTGCCTTTCAAATAAATAAGCAAACCCTTTAAAAATAAAAAAAAAAAAAGAATATTGGGCCAGTGTTAGATTGAAGAGGGAAGGCTGCCACTTATGACACTAGCATCCATTATAGACATAGGTTTGTGCGTTGGCTGCTCCAATTCCCTTGCTAATAATGGCCTGGGAGAGGCATCAGAAAATGGCTTAAGTACTTGGGACTCTGCAATCCACATTGGAAACCTTGAAAAAGCTCCTGGCTTCAGCCTGGCACAGAGCTAACTGTTGCAGCCTTCTGGGGAGTGTGCCAGTGTTTGAAGGACTTCCTCTGTCTGTTGTGTTTTGCTCAGTAACTCTTTCAATATAAACAAAAATCTTTAAAGAATGTACAACATTTATAATAAATAACAAGAGCCGTGCAAGAAGGTAATATTTCTGCATGTTTTATGTGAGAATGTTATACAGTAATTCAAACCCATAATTTAAAGCAAGAAGGTGAAACATTAACTTAATTCAAAATAGATGGAGAAATATATTTGGTGGCTGCATTTGTGTAGATGTTTTGTTTATTTTGTACAAGAATTCAAAAGTTCTAACTTTTACAACTATTAGGAATTTTATTTCTGATTTTTTTCCATTAGTTTTTTTTAAGATGCCATCTGGTTTAGGGTTCTGTTTTGCAAATGAAACATTTCCACAAATTTTTACCTTGGCTACAATTCTTTAAGAAACTATAGTTGATAAGAAGTCTATGAATGAGGCAGAGCAAACATGGCAGAAGAGCGAGGGCGCACACCAACAGTCCAGGAAAACATAGTTTAACAAAAGTGGAGTTACTTTACCCTCAGGGAGAGACTCAGAAAAAAAACTGAAGAGTAAACTCTTCCAGATCTAGTGGATGTGACACAGAAGACCTACGGGGAGAACAAGGTGGCCCACTGCGGTGGCGAGCTGCGCCAAGGGACCGGAGCCATGAGATCAGAGCCGCAAGAACGGGGAACCCAGTGAGCCCAGGCACAGAAGCCCAGCCGCAGAATTTGAGCCCCAGCACTGGAAGGAAAGGTAACCCGAGACAAGGGCTGGGAAGGTTAGAGAGTGGTCTGAGGTCCTACAGAGGGAAAGTGCACCAGGCTGATTGGAGGAGAGAAACAAAAGCGAATAAATAAGGGGAACCAGCAGGGTCACTAGCCTCTCTCTCCATTCACCTTACAAAGCCCAGCAAGACAAAGAGCAGGCACCATTTTACCGAAACCTAGGCAACCCAGTGAGCTGTGTGGAATTTCTTCCCGAGTCTAAAAAAAAAAAAAAAAAAAAAGAGCAAGAGAGCAAGCCAGAAATCAATCTGGGTGAGTCACCTTAGGCACACTCTTAACCCTGAATAACGAAACAGAGCTCTTTGACCATACCCAGCATAGCCTCTAAGGATCCCTCAAAAGCAGGCAGTCCACATACTATAGAGTCATAGTACAATGAGATAAAACACCACAGCGAAGGAAAAAAAGAACACCTCCAAGATGCCAAACAAACGTAGAAACCAAGGAAACAAGAGCAAGGAAGACACTATGACACCCCCAAATGAAAAAAAAAAAAAATTCAAGATTATGAAGATGATGAGATAGAAGAAATGCAAGAAGCGGATCTCAAAAAATTGGTAAGATCATTAAGAAGCTCTCAAAAACAAATTCTTAAACTACAGAAATCCTTAATGGACAAGATAGACAATCACTCGCATTAAAATGAAATATTAAGGAGAAATCAAATGAAATGAAACGACTAGTAGAACAAGAAACTGTGATAGTTACAAGAAACCCTAATGAAATGAAGAATTCAATAGATCAAATGACAAACACATCAGAGAGCCTTAAAAACAAGATGGGTGAAGCAGAGGAGAGAATATCAGACTTAGAAGACAGAGAACAAGAAAGGAAACAGGCAAACCAAAGAAAAGAAGAGGAAAATAGAAATCTAAAAATATTGTCGGGAATATACAGGATACTATTAAAAAAACTAACATCCAGATCCTAGGAGTTCCTGAAGGTATGGAGAGGGAGAAAGGATTAGAACCTCACCCCGGTTAGAATGGCTCACAATCAGAAATCTACCAACAATAGATGCTGGAGAGGATGTGGGGAAAAAGGGACACTAACCCACTGTTGGTGGGAATGCAAACTGGTTAAGCCACTATGGAAGTCAGCCTGGAGATTCCTCAGAAACCTGAACATAACCCTACCATACAACCCAGCCATCCCACTCCTTGGAATTTACCCAAAGGAAATTAATTTGGCTAATAAAAAAGCCATCTGCACATTAATGTTTATTGCAGCTCAATTCACAATAGCTAAGACCTGGAACCAACCCAAATGCCCATCAACAGTAGACTGGATAAAGAAATTATGGGACATGTACTCCATAGAATGCTATACAGCAGAAAGGAACAACGAAACCAAGTCATTTGCAACAAGATGGAGGAATCTGGAAAACATCATGCTGAGTGAATTAAGCCAGTCCCAAAGAGACAAATATCATTTGTTTTCCCTGATCTGCGACAACTAACTGAGCACCAAAGGGGAAACCTGTTGAAGTGAAATAGACGCTATAAGAAACAGTGAGTGACTTGATCAGCTCTTGTGCTGACTGTTGATGTACAATGTAATACTTTATCCTATTTAGTATTTTTTTTTTGTTCTAGTACTAGTGGTTGAACTCTGTAATTAACACACAATTATTCTTAGGTGTTTAAATCTTAACTGAAAAGTGATCCCTGTTAAACATAAGAATGAGAAAAAGAGAGGGAGGAGATGTACAATTTGGGGCATGCTCAATCGGACTTGCCCCAAATGATGGAGTTATAATGTACCAGGGGATTCCAATACAATCCCATCAAGGTGGCATGTGCCAATGCCGTCTCACTAGTCCAAGTGATCAATTTCAGTTCACATTTGATGGCTCGGATAGGTCTAAGAATCAAAGGGATCACACAAACAAGACATGTGTCTGCTAATACTAACTGATAAAACCAAAAAGGGAGAGAAAGATCCAGCATGGGAAGTGGGATACACAGCAGACTCATAGAATGGCAGATGACCCAAATAGCACTCTGGCCTCAGAATCAGCCCTTAACGCATTCAGAATTGGCTGAAGAGCCTATGAGAGTATTTAGGCATGGAAAGGCAAGACACTCTGAAGGGAGTAGAAAACTTCCACTTTGACTATGACCCTGTCGGAATAAGATGGAAGTCGGAGAACCCTAAAGGCTTCCATAGCCTCAGCAACCCATGACTAGAGCCTAGGGAGATTACTGATGCCATAAACAAGAGTGTTAAATTGTTAAATCAACATTAAGAGTCACTGTGTAGTTACATCCCATGTGGATCTGTCCTTAATGTGTGGTCCAATGTGAAGTAATAATATAGCTAGTACTGAAACAGTATTTTTACACTTTATGTTTCTGTGTGGGTGCAAACTGATGAAATCTTTACTTAGTATATACTGAATTGATCTTATGTATATAAAGATCATTGAAAAAAAAAAAAACAAAAACCTTGGTGTTAAATTGGAAATTACATACAAAATTAATTTTTTCAAAAAATATCATGCAGGATCTCTGTCATTAATGTGCTGTACACTGTGATTTAATGCTATAACTAGTACTCCAACAGTATTTTTTCACTTTGTGTTGCTATGTGAGGGCAAACTGTTGAAATCTTCATTATACTAAACTGATTTTCTGTAAATAAAGAGAATTGAAAATGAATCTTGATGTGAATGGAAGGGGAAAGCGAATGGGAAAGGGAGGGTTGCGGGTAGGAGGGAAGTTATGGGGGGGAAGCCATTGTAATCCATAAGCTGTACTTTGGAAATTTATAGTCATTAAATAAAAGATAAAAAAAAGAAGTCTATTAATGAAACAAAAGTGTATTTCATATGAACAAAATCAGCAAGCCTTCATTTGTTGAATGAACATCAGAGGTATCTAGATAATTGCTTTTACATCATGTTGCAATTTACACTTACTTCATCACTGTGAACAGACACATTCCAAAAATAAGGAAGATTTCATTTTTCTATTAACAATATGAGGAATGGCAAAAACAGGCACTGCTGAAGACAATGCTTGAGACACCCAAAACCCACATTATAATATCAGCTCTAACTTTTGGTTACTTAACTTGTAATCCAGATTCCTGATAATGTGCACCCTTAGAAAACAGCAGGTAAGGATATAGGTCTCTTCCATCCACATGGAAAAGCCAGCTGAAGTTCTGGCCTGTTGTGTATTTTTTTGGGGAGTGATACAACGGAGTGAGATCTGGCTCTCCTTTCTGCCTTTCAAGTAAATAAATGAACAAACCCAGGAGTATTTGCCTTACATTAACCATCTTTGCTTAAATTTTTAAAGCTTAGTAATATAACCAGCATTTATAAAACAAACAGCATACACTAAACAGATAGTCAAGTAATATGCACTACTAAAACTACGTGAAAGGGAAAAAAATTTAAAAACTTACTCGTAGTGATTCCTGGAAGGAAGAAGCCTGGTACTGTGCATACTTAGCAATTGTAGTATGAGATCTATTATTTTCACAACGCCAGATTTTTTTTGTGCCAGTGGGATCCCAGTTTTCATCTGCTGGTTGCAACAACTGTGTCCTCACTTCTACCACATGTTCATTGTTAGCTTCTACCAACGTTTTGGTGGAGAAAAGGCCAAGATCTTTAAAAATAATAATTTGTCAGTAAGTAAAGTTGAATTTGGTGCAATTAAATGAAAATATTTTTTAAAAACCTTTTACAAGTTCTATTTGTGTGGAAGAAGCATCAAGATACATGGTACAATATTTGCACCGCAGTCACTTCAAGTCTTAGACCTGTCATGTAACAGGCATCAAAAAGAGTTATTGCATTTAGAAGAAATAAATGTTAACTGTACTTCATACTCAAACACCTGTTATTTAACTAAGTCTATAACTATACTAAATAAAGATTCCAAACTTAAGCTAGCAAAAGAAAACATTTCAAGAGACTGAAATGGAAAACAATTTTTTGGAACAGACCCCAAAAGCACAAGAAGCAAAAACAAAACAGATAAGTGGGACTTCAACAAACCAAAGCTTCTTAGGTCAAAGGAAACAATCAACAGGTGAGTAGACAATCTATGGAAAATATGTATGGTATACCTATAACAAGGGATTAATAAAAATATAAATAGAACCCAATTAGGTCAATCGTAAAAGTAACAAAAATGAAGCAAAACAAAAAGCTTTGAGTAAACCAATTAGTGGGTAACAGATCTAAATGGAATAATTTTCAAAAGAAGATAAACAAATGACCAAGAGGTATATTAAAAGATGAAAAAGATATGCATGTACAATGAAATGTCTCAACCATAAAAATGGATTCAATTCTCACTTTCAACATGCATGAAGCTAGAAGTTGTTATAAGCCAAGCACAGAAAACCAGTACCCATGATCTAATTCATATGTAGAATGCAAAATGGCTGTCTTCATATATTTTGAGTAAAATAGTAGACACAAGAGTCTGTAGACAGCAAAGTGTGAGGGATGAGGAAAGGTTAATTAACAAGTACCAGTTAGAGAGAAGGAAGTTTTAATGAAGGAAATTTTAAAATGATGGAAGATAATAATACACTGTATTTTGATAAAAACTAGAAAGTTTTAAAGGTTGTCACCTATATATGAATGGTCATTGTTTGAGGAGATAAACCTTTTTACTGTGGTTTTACATTTATATAAAAATTCATGAATCCAAACATCACATGGCACCAGATGCGTAAGTAAAATTTTTGTATTTCACATAAGTAAAAAAAAAGTGAAAGATAAAAGCAGAAAGCTCTGTTATTACATATTTTGTTTAAAAAAAAACTAGAAGGATTTTGAATGTTCTCAACAGAAAGATACGATAAATTTTAAGGATATATCATGACTGGATATAATGCAGTATAATCATGTATTGAAATGCAATCACCTGATGTTTCTTAAATATGTACAATTTTTATATGTCAGTAAAATTAAAAACAAAATCTAGTAAAAATCTACCTGACTTGAAACAATCTCTATTATCTACATCATCATGTGTAAAAAAGTAAGCTCAGAAGAAAAAAATATTAAGAGATAGAGAGCATTAAAAATGAGAACCCACCAACAATAGATGCTGGAGAGGATGTGTGGAAAAAGGGACACTAACCCACTGTTGGTGGGAATGCAAACTGGTTAAGCCACTATGGAAGTCAGTCTGGAGATTCCTCAGAAACCTGAACATAACCCTACCATACAACCCAGCCATCCCACTCCTTGGAATTTACCCAAAGGAAATTAATTTGGCTAATAAAAAAGCCATCTGCACATTAATGTTTATTGCAGCTCAATTCACAATAGCTAAGACCTGGAACCAACCCAAATGCCCATCAACAGTAGACTGGATAAAGAAATTATGGGACATGTACTCCATAGAATGCTATACAGCAGAAAGGAACAACGAAACCAAGTCATTTGCAACAAGATGGAGGAATCTGGAAAACATCATGCTGAGTGAATTAAGCCAGTCCCAAAGAGACAAATATCATTTGTTTTCCCTGATCCGCGACAACTGAGCACCAAAGGGGAAACCTGTTGAAGTGAAATGGACACTATAAGAAACTATGACCTGATCAGCTCTTGTCCTGGCTCTAGATGTACAATGTAATACTTTATCCTTTTTAGTATTTGTTGTTGTTGTTGTTCTAGTACTAGTGGTTGAACTCTGTAATTAACACACAATTAATCTTAGCTGTTTAAATCTTAACTGAAAAGTGATCCCTGTTAAATATAAGAATGAGAAAAAGAGAGGGAGGAGATGTACAATTTGGGACATGCACAATCAGACTTGCCCCAAATGATGGAGTTTGAAATGTGCCAGGGGATTCCAATACAATCCCATAAAGGTGGCATGTACCAATGCCATCTCACTAGTCCAAGTGATCAATTTCAGTTCACATTTGATGGCTCGGATAGGTCTAAGAGTCAAAGGGATCGCACAAACAAGACTAGTGTCTGCTAATACTAACTGATAGAATCAAAAAGGGAGAGAAAGATCCAACATGGGAAGCGGGATACACAGCAGACTCATAGAATGGCAGATGTCCTAAACAACACTCTGGCCTCAGAATCAGCCCTTAAGGCATTCGGATCTGGCTCAAGACCCCATGAGAGTATTGTAGGCATGGAAAGCCAAGATATCATGGAAAAGAAAAAAAAAAAAACAAAAAGAAGACCTAAATGAAAGATCTCTGTTAGTGAGATCCCAGTGGAAAGAACGGTGCCATCCAAGAAGGAGGTCCCTTTCTCTGAAGGGAGGAGAGAACTTCCACTTTAACTGTGACCCTATCGGAATAAGATCAAAGTCAGCGAACTCTAAAGGCTTCCATAGCCCTGGCAACTCATGACTAGAGCCTAGGGAGATTACTGACGCCATGAACAGGAGTGTCAAATTGTTAAGTCAGCAACAGGAGTCACTGTGTACTTACATCTCATGTGGGATCTGTCCTTAATGTGTTGTCTAATGTGCAGTGATGCTATAACTAGTACTGAAACAGTATTTTTACACTTTGTGTTTCTGCGTGGGTACAAACTGATGAGATCTTTACTAAGTATATACTGAATCGATCTTCTGTATATAAAGATAATTGGAAATGAAAAAAAAAAAAAAACCTGGTGTTAAATTGGAAATGGCATAGAAAATTAATTAATTTTCAAAAAAATATTATGTAGGATCTCTGTCCTTAATGTGCTGTATACTCTTATTTAATGCTATAACTAGTACTCCAACAGTATTTTTTTTTTTCTTTTTTCACTTTGTGTTGCTATATGGGGGCAAACTGTTGAAATCGTTACCTAATATATACTAAACTGATCTTCTGTATATAAAGAGAATTGCAAATGAATCATGATGTGAATGAAGGGGAGAGGGAGCGGGAAAGGGGAGGGTTGTGGGTGGGAGGGAAGTTTTGGGAGGGGGAAGCCATTGTAATCCATAAGCTGTACACTGGAAATTTATATTCATTAAATAAAAGTTAAATTAAAAAAAAAAAAATGAGAACCAAAAATGTTGAAAATAAGTAAGGTTCCACTGGTGTTCCAAAGTGTAAAGATAGTAAAAGAAGTAAACAAAGCTTTTAAAATCTTACCTAACTTAAGAGCTCCAGCAAGGCCACGTATTACTGTAACGGGATTTTTGGGGTTTGTACAAAACTGATGTAAAGGAGGAAAGAAAGCATCACGTTTATTTTCTAGCTGTAAAATAGAAATGCATTGTTAAGCCTCGGAAAAACAACTAAATGTCATACTACAAATTCAAATCAGTTTTTTCATCATTTGCCTACGTCTTAATAAGACCTCTGAGTCCTAAAAGTAAAATCTCCAAAATATTCTCTGAATGATGGAAGTTTATAGATTATAGTATAGAAAGTATAATTTTTTTTCTTTTGTTCCATAGAGTAGGAAAGAAAAAAAATGTGTGGCATAAACACTTCAAAAGAACTATCTTAACTCATGTAACCCTTCTTTATCAAAATGCATGCCTAAAAACAAACGTTTTAGATTGGCCTATTAAGCCGCAGCGCCAGCCTAGTATGACTCTTATAATCAGAACCTCTTACTTTGAAAGCAAAAAAGTGAATGAATTTTCAGTTCCATATTACGAGCAAGTTAGCAGAATGCAGATTTAAAACTGTTTACATATAATCCTAGTAAATATTTAAGAACATTTAAGATTTTTCAATTAAGTGTTTTTAAATATAACAGTGATCAACCAAATCTTTCAAATACTAGATAGTAACTGTATTTGACTTAATGAACATCTAGTCTATTTTGCAAATACTTTACTTGGTAAAGATAAAGGTAAATGTAATTGTAATGACAACACGTAAATAAGTATTAAAGTGTTCCAGTAACTTTTGATAAAAACAAAAACAAAAATTAAACAAACAAAAATAAACCAGGTGGAATCCCACACATAATAGGACTCATTTGTAAGTTTGGAATAAATACATGTTTTTTGAAATAGTTGCCTATGGAAAAAAAAATAATGTTATTTATGAAGGTCATCTGCACTGATCTGGCTAAGTTTGTCATAAATTATGACAGGCTTGTTTAGTTCATACTATGAGTTTCTAGTTAGGTGAGACTCACATAAATACTAGGCGTGGGTGGATTCAACTTCTCCTTAGGCAAGGGAGGATATGGCGAAGTTGGCGGTCTTGGAGGTTGACATTTATCAAACAAAATGTGATTACTAGATAAGCCATTTTTACCTAGATTTCTTTAAAAAAGCAGAAAAAATGTCATTTGTAAATTTATTTTCAAAACAGGAAAAATTCTCTAAAATATACAATATTTATAAAATTACAATCATTTTAAGATATTCAGATACATGAAAAAGAATTGAGAACTGCTATTCATTTCAGTAGACATTCAGATTTAGATTTTTTTATCATTTTTAGAAAAATTATACAAATACAGTATATATATCCAACATTCTAATTAATTTTTGACTTTTGGAATACATACGTATGCCACTTCTCTTTCCAACACATTCTACTTTTAAATATTCTCCATTAAATTTAAAATACTTGACATCCCTGCTCTTCTCCAAAAAAGGGTTAGGTAAACATTATTACTGTATGTCTCTTCCTTCATTACACCTTAATAATTATTTTCAGAAAAGTATGTGATAGCTTGTAAATCTAGGGTTCATTAGTTTTATTTTCTCAAATTTTAATTTCAATGCAATTATCTAATATTCAGAAGGAATCCAAATATGTATAGTTATAAAGCTTCCTCACATTGTACATAAGTATTAAACTTTTTCCTTTATGTTATTTAATAAGTTGCAAATTGCTAAAATGTGCAGTAAAATTACTCCAAAATTAAAATTCTTTTATTTATTTATTTATTTGAAAGTCAGTTACACAGAGAGGTAGAGAGAGAGAAAGAGAGAGACAGAGAGAGAGAGAGAGAGAGAGAGAGAAAGGTCTTCCATCGGATGGTTCACTTCCCAATTGGCCGCAACGGCCGGAACTCCACCAATCCAAAGCTAGGAGCCAGGTTCTTCTTCCAGGTCTCCCATGTGGGTGCAGGGGCCCAAGGACTCGGGCCATCCTCTATTGATTTCCTAGGCCATAGCAGAGAGCTGGATCAGAAGAGGAGCAGCTGGGATTAGAATCGGCACCCATGTGGCATGCCAGCACCTCAGTCCAGGACTTTAACCTGCTTCACCATAGCGCCGGCCCCTAAAATTAAAATTCTTATGATAGAAAACAAATAGTAGGTATTACAAACAACACTTAAGTGCTGCCTGGGAAGACCATGTCAAGGTTTCTTTTCAAGTCCTGGTTCCTCTGTTTCTGATTCTAGTTTCCTGCAAATATGTACCCTGGGAATCATCAGATGGCTCAAGTATTTGAGTTCCTGCCATCCATGTGGCAGATGCAGATGAACTTCCAGTCTAGCTTTGGATGTTGTGACCATTCAGAGTGTGAACTAGATAAAGGGAGATCTGTCGCGCTCTCTCTTGCCTTTCAGATAAATAAAATAAATGTTTTTTAAAAGCTATTAAAAATCATAAGAATAGGGGCTGGCACTGTGGCTTAGCAGGTAAAGTTGCCACCTGCAGTGACGGCATCCCATATGGGCACCAGTTCGATTCCTGGCTGCTCCACTTCTGATCCTGCTCTCTGCTATGGCCTGGGGAAGCAGTGGAAGATGGCCCAAGTCCTTGGGCCCCTGCACCTGCATGGGAAGACCCGGAGGAAGCTCCTGGCTCCTGGCTTCAGATTGGCACAGCTCAGGCCATTGCAAGCAACTGGGGAGTGATCCAGTGGTTGGAAGACCTCTTTCTCTCTGCCTCTCTTTTTCTCTTTGTGTAACTCTAACTTTGCAATAAATAAATAAATCTTTTTAAAAAATCATAAGAATATCACTAAGTCCTTAGCATTTTAGTACATTTAGAAAACTAGCCAGCGGCTCACTAGGCTAATCCTCTGCCTGTGGAGCTGGCACACCAGGTTCTAGTCCCAGTCGGGGCGCTGGATTCTGTCCTGGTTGCCCCTCTTCCAGGCCAGCTCTTTGCTGTGGCCAGGGAGTGCAGTGGAGGATGACCCAAGAATTTGGGCCCTGCACCCCATGGGAGACCAGGATAAACACCTGGATCCTGCCTTCGGATCAGCACAGTGCGCTGGCCACAGCGCACCGGCCATGGTGGCCATTGGAGGGTGAACCAACGGCAAAAGGAAGACCTTTCTCTCTGTTTCTTTCACTGTCCACTCTGCCTGTCAAAAAAAAAAAAAAAAGAAAACTAATAGTTTCTCAAACCATCCAACTTCTACATAATTATTAAATGTTTAAAATATCATAAACTGGGGCTGCCAGTTCGAGACCCGGCTGTTTCACATCTGATCCAGCTCTCTGCTATGGCCTGGGAGAGGAGTAGAAGATGGCCCAAACCCTTGGGCTCCTGCACCTACATGGGAGACCCAGAGGAGCTTCCTAGCTCCTAGCTTCGGATTGGCGCAGCTCCAGCCGTTGTAGCCAATTGGGGAGCAAACTAGCAGATGGAAGACCTCTCTCTCTCTGCCTCTCCTCTCTCTGTGTAACTCTGACTTTCAAATAAATAAATTTTTAAAAAAATAAAAAACTAAATAAAATATCAAAAACTGCTTCTAATATGTTACAAATACAAAAGAAATCTGAAAACTATCATGGAGAAATTTTCACTAGCTTAACTGAATTAACTTCAGAAAGCAAATTTTTTATCTCAGATTACATAACTAATAAAAAGATGCAGCAAAATTTGTTCAGTTTTGCTTTTTCTCTACAACAAAACACCTAGAAGAACTATTTGTTGAGCTAATAAAATTATAGTCTCAAATATAATATATATATGTGTATATAAATATATACATTTAGGACATCATATTACATACTCACTAAATATTATGAACTATTTAAATTATGATAAAATTTTAATATATAAATTAACTTTCAAATTACTTCCTAATTTTATGTTAAAAAAGTATAACTATTGACTACACTAAAATTTTATTAACTACTCATTGAAATTAAATTATGTGCTAACATCTAGGTTTCCAAATCTTCCAACAAAGCATGATGACCCACAGTTATATATATATATGTATATATATATATACATATATATATACATATATATATGTATATATAATAAAATATTATATAAACATATAATATAAACACTTTAAATATATATATTTAAAGATTTTATTTATTTATTTGAGAGGTAGAGTTACAGACAGTAAGAGGAAGAGACCTAGAGAAAGGTTTCCTTCCATTGGTTCACTCCCACACAGCCAAAATGGCCAGAGCTATACTGATCTTAAGCCAGCAGCCAGGTGCTTCCTCCTCATCTCCCATGTGGGTGCAGGGGTCCAAGCACTTAAGCCATCTTCTACTGCTTTGCTAGGCCACTACAGAGAGCTGGATTGCAAGAGGAGCATCCAGAACTAGAACCTGCGCCCATATGGGATGCCTGCACCACAGGCAGAGGATTAATCTACTGTGCCATGGCACTAGCCCCAAGAATAGATATATTTTAAGCTTTTAACTTTAATTATAGAATTGATCCTAACTTACAAACTCCACAGAACTTTTCTTGTATGTAGAAAATCCCTGGCTAAGAGGAAGACTTAAATACACTTACTAGGCAAGTATAGTAAAAGAGTATATCATAATCTCAACATAGTAAGTGGCTTCAATGCTTAACTTACACATTTGCCACACAATATATTTTAATCAATAAATGATGAAGTGTGATTGTATAAAAGTTATTTTTGAGGGATATAAGATGTAACACACTGTCATATACCAAAGTCATGTTTTGTGCAAAAATGAACTCTATCTATTATAGTAACCTGAAACATTATATTTGCTATGAACCTTATAACCACCTTAATTTGTGTAAGCACATTCCATAGTGATGCAACAAGATCACTTAACTCATTTTGACACAGAACTGTAATTATTAATATATTAAGATATAAGCATTTAATTATTCTAGAAAAATCTTATGCTAATTTATATGGCAGCAAGAGTTAAGCTTGTTTAAAGGAATCAAATCCAAATGAAGACAAGGAAACAGGATATGATAAAAATTCTGCTTTTGTACTTTTCAAAAGCTACATAACAGAAATATAGGAAATTTTAAGATGCACAGAGAAGTAAAACATGTTAAGTGTAGTGAACTACACTGGAAAAGTTGAAGAGAATGTTAACAAAGTAACAAAGGAGTCAATTCTTAATCATTTGAATATTGAAATTACATTTTTAAATTTTAAAAGATGCACAATGCTGTAACCACAAAGAAGATAAAGGCAGTAATAGCCAAATTGAAAACAAATAACTAGGAAAGATTCTCAGAATAAAAGGTGCAATCAACTCATACCTGAAACTTTCTAAATAGGACTCTATGCTTGAGGTTAAGTCAGAAGTTACAAAAATGTGGGGCCAACACTGTGGCACAGTGAGTTAAGCAGTTACCTGCAGTGCCAGCATACCACATTGTTGCCAGTTTATGTCCTAAGTGCTCAATTTCCAATCCAGATTTCTCTGAGTATGCCTAGTAAAGCAGTAGAAACTATTCCAAGTACTTAGGTCCCTGCCATCAATGCAGGAGTCTCAGATCAAGTTTCCAACTTCTGTCTTTAGATTGGCTGAACTCCAAGCCTTTGTGGCTATTTGTGAAGTGAAACAAAAGATGGAAGACCTCTGTCTCTCTCCATGTGTCAATTGTGCCTTTCAAATGAATCAATCTTTGAGAGCCAGAGTCATTTTGCCTTCCAAATAAGTAAATAAATCTTTAGGGGCTAGTGTTATGGTGTAGCAGACAAATCCACTGCCTAAAATATTAGCAACCCATCAGTGCCGTTTATATTGTGGCTACTGAACATCCAATCCAACTCCCTGCTAATTTCTTAGGAAAAGCCATGAAGGGTGGCCCAAGGTGTGAAGCCTTGGATACTTTCAAGAAATCCCAGATGAAGCTTCTAGGTTCAGACTGTCTCAGCCTCTGCTGTTACAGACATGTAGGGAGTGAACAGCTACACTGAAAAACACTCTCTCTGGCTGTCTCTCTGTCCCTCTATAAATTTTCAAATAAAAAAATAAATATTTAGAGCAAATTTCTAAAAGTTATAGTCATTTATCTAAAAAGGGGAGAGAGAGAGAGAATGTGTGTGTGTTCACAAGGTAAGAACAGTTAGTTTTTCTCTTTACACAGTTTCGGCAGAGCCAAGATGGCGGATAGCGACAGCGTTCACCAATAGTCCGGGAAAAGATAGTTTAATAAAAGTGGAGTTACTGTAGCATCAGGAAGAGACTCAAGAAAAAACTGCAGAGGAAATGATTCAGGATCTAGTGGATGTGACACAGAGGACTTAGGGAAGAGCAAGGTTGCCCACTGCGTGGAAACCGAGCCACGGGAGCCAAGCTACAGAATTTGTACACCAGTGCTGGAAGAGGAGGTGACACAAAAACCTCAGAAACCCGAGATATTGGCAGGAAAAGGCAGAACAAGGCCTGAGGCCCCATTGGGGAAAGTTCACCAGGCTGACAAGAGGAGATAAAAAAAAAAAAAACAAATAAATAAGGGGAACCGGCACGGACACTAGCCTCTCTCTACACTCACCTTAAAAAGCCCAGCAAGGGCCGGCGCCGCAGCTCACTAGGCTAATCCTCCACCTTGCTGTGCCGGCACACGGGTTCTAGTCCCAGTCTGGGCACTGATCCTGTCCCGGTTGCCCCTCTTCCAGGCCAGCTCTCTGTTGTGGCCAGGGAGTGCAGTGGAGGATGGCCCAAGTGTTTGGGCCCTGCACCCCATGGGAGACCAGGAGAAGCACCTGGCTCCTGCCATCGGATCAGCGCGATGCGCCAGCCGCAGCACACTACCGCGGCGGCCATTGGAGGGTGAACCAACGGCAAAAGGAAGACCTTTCTCTCTGTCTCTCTCTCACTGTCCCCTCTGCCTGTCAAAAAAAAAAAAAAAAAAAAAAAAGCCCAGCAAGAAAAAGAGCAGGCACAATTTTACATGTGTAAAGCGGCAACCACGAGTAGCCAAGCAGAAAAAATTGACTCTGGTCAGGAGAAATAACAGGAGGTTAGTATCTAGTGAAAGTAAGTGGAGCTAACGATCTGAGACTGTGAAAATCCCGGGGGGGGGGGGGATGGGGGGGGCGAAATCACAGAGTACACAAACTCGGTAACCTTGGCAACCCAAATTTGAGAACACGGAGGGCTGCATAAACTCTTTGTGTGGTCCCAGGGGTAGATCAAACGAATACACACAGAGGCCAGATATCAACTAAGCTAAATTCCACTCAGCTGTGAGGAATTACTTCCCCACTGAGTCAAAAAAAAGAAAAAAAAAAAAAAGAGAGAGAGAGCCAGCACGGCAGAGAACAATCTGGGTGAGTCACATTTGGCATACCCTAAATCCTGAAGAATCAAACAGAGCTTTCTGGCCACACCCATCACAGCCTTTAAGGATCCATCAAAGCAGACATCCCACTTAATCTAGAGTCATAGTATAACGAGGAAAAAAGCCACAGCAAAGAAACCAAAGAATATCTCCAATAGGGGGCAGAGCCAAGATGGCGGATAGTGAGGACGTGCGCCTTAGTTTGGGAAAATAAAGTTTCATAAAAGTGGAATTACTGTAGCCTCAGGAAAAGACTCAAGGAAAAAAACTGCAGAGGAAACGCTTCCGGATCTAGTGGATGTGACACACAGGACCTACAGGGAGCCCACCGCATGGAAAACCAACCGCGGGAGACGAGCCGAGCCGCGGGAGACGAGCCACAGAATCTCGCCAGCACGGGAACAAACGGAGGGTAAGACAAAGACCTCAGAAACCCGAGACATTGGGAGGGAGGAGGGACAAAGGCCTCTCCCTTCACTCACCAAGCAAAACAAGGAGCACCGCCATTTTACATATCTAAAGCACAGCCAACTCAGTAACTTTAGCGAAACTCGAGAACACATTGAGGGATGCATAAACTCTTTGTGTGGTCCCAGGGGTAGATCAAATGAATACTCACAGAGGCCAGATTTCAACTACCCTCAATTCCACTCCCAACTGAGTCAAAAAAAAAAAAAAAAAAGAGAGAGAGAGAGAGAGAGCGATCCAGCAAGGAGCAAGGGAGTGAACAATCTGGGAGAGTCGCTTTTGCACAGCCTTAAACCTGAAAAATCAAGCATAGCTCTCTGGCCACACCCATCGCAGCCCCTAAGGATCCAACAAAGCAGACAGCCCACTTAGAGGCATAGTATAACGAGAAAAAAACACCACAGCAAAAAACAAACAAACAAAAAAAAAACAACATACCTTATCTCCAACATACCAAACAACAAACATAGAAGCCGAGGTACAAGAGCAAGGAAGACACTATGACGACCCCAAATGAACAAGACATGCCAATACAAGATTATGAAGATGAAGAGATAGAGGAAATGCAAGAAGCAGATCTCAAAAAATTGATAAGAACATTAAGAACTTCTCAAAAACAAATTCTTGAACTACAGAAATCCTTAATGGACAAGATAGAAAATCTCTCTCGTGAAAATGAAATGTTAAGGAGGAATCAAAATGAAATGAAACAACTAGTAGAACATGAAACTGTGATAGTGACAAAAAACCACAATGAAATGAAGAACTCAATAGATCAAATGGCACACACATTAGAGAGCCTTAAAAACACAATGGGTGAAGCAGAAGAGAGAATATCGGAATTAGAAGACAGAGCACAGGAAAGGAAACAGTCAAATCAAAGAAAAGAAGAAGAAATCAGAAATCTAAAAAATACTGTCAGGAATCTACAGGATACTCTTAAAAAACCCAACATTCAGGTCCTAGGAGTTCCCGAAGGCATGGAAAGGGAGAAAGGATTAGAAGGCCTTTTCAGTGAGATACTAGCAGAAAATTTCCCAGGTTTGGAGAAGGACAGAGACATCCTAGTACAGGAAGCTCATAGAACCCCTAATAAACATGATCAAAAGAGATCCTCAACACGACACGTCATAATCAAACTCACCACAGTGAAACACAAAGAAAAGATCCTAAAAGGTGCAAGAGAGAAATGCCAGATTACTCTTAGAGGATCTCCAATTAGACTCACAGCTGACTTCTCATCAGAAACCCTACAAGATAGGAGAGAATGGCGAGATATAGCCCAGGTACTAAGAGAAAAAAAATGCCAGCCCAGAATATTATATCCTGCAAAGCTCTCATTTGTGAATGAAGGTGAAATAAAGACCTTTCACACCAAACAGAAATTGAAAGAATTTGTTGCCACTAGTCCAGCTCTGCAAAAGATGCTTAAAGATGTGTTACACACAGAAACACAGAAACACGGTCACCAATATGAAAGAAGGTAAAGGAAGGAAACCTCACAGCAAAAGACCACAGGAATCTCAAACCTAATGCTAATGGCTTGAACTGTCCAGTTAAAAGACTCCAATTCACTGATTGGGTTAAGGAACAAAATCAATCTTTTTGCTGCTTACAAGAAACTCATCTTTCCAACAATGATCCATACAGGCTGAAAGTGAAAGGATGGAAAAAGATATACGATGCCAACAGAAATGAAAAAAGAGCGGGCGTAGCCATCTTAATATCGGACAACATAAACTTTACCACAAAAACTGTCAGGAGAGACAAAGAGGGGCACTATTTAATGATTAAGGGATCCATTCAACAGGAAGAGATAACGATTATCAATGTATAATCACCTAATTACAAGGCACCAGTTTATTTAAAAGACTTGTTAAGGGACTTAAAGGGAAACTTAGACCCCAATACAATAGTACTGGGGGACTTCAATACTCCACTCTCAGAGATAGACAGATCAACAGGACAGAAGATCAACAAGGAGACAGCAGATTTAAATGACACTATAGCCCAAATGGATCTAACAGGTATCTACAGAACATTTCATCCTACATCTAAGGACTTCACATTCTTCTCAGCAGTACATGGAACCTTCTCTAGGATTGACCACATACTAGGCCATAAAGCAACTCTCAGCAAATTCAAGAGAATTAGAATCATACCATGCAGCTTCTCAGACCACAAAGGAATGAAATTGGAAATTAGCAACTCGGGAATCCCCAGAGAACGTGCAAACACATGGAGATTGAACAACATGCTCCTGAATGAACAATGGGTCATAGAAGAAATTAAAAGAAAAATCAAAAATTTTCTGGAAGTAAATGAGGATAACAGCACAACATACCAAAACCTATGGGATACAACAAAAGCAGTGTTAAAAGGAAAATTTATATCAAGAGGTACCTACATCAAGAAATTGGAAAGGCACCAAATAGATGAGCTTTCAAGTCATCGCAAGGATCTAGAAAATCTGCACACACCAAACCAAAACCCAGAAGGAGAAGAGAAATAATTAAAATCAAAGAAGAAATCAACAGGATTGAATCCAACAAAACATTACAAAAAATCAGCCAAACGAGGAGCTGGTTTTTTGAAAAAATAAACAAAATTGACACCCCATTGGCCCAACTAACCAAAAAAAGAAGAGAAAAGACCCAAATCAATAGGATCAGAGATGAAAAAGGAAACAAAACAACAACACCACAGAAATAAAAAGAATTATCAGAAATTACTACAAGGACTTGTATGCCAGCAAACAGGGAAATCTATCAGAAATGGACAGATTCCTGGACACATACAACCTACCTAAATTGAGCCAGGAAGGCATAGAAAACCTAAACAGACCCATAACTGACACAGAAATTGAAACAGTAATAAAGGCCCTCCCAACAAAGAAAAGCACATGATCAGATGAATTCACTGCTGATTTCTACCAGACATTTAAAGAATAACTAACTCCAATTCTTCTCAAATTATTCAGAACAATCGAAAAGGAGGGAATCCTCCCAAATTCTTTCTATGAAGCCAGCATCAACTTAATTCCTAAGCCGGAAAAAGATGCAGCATTGAAAGAGAATTACAGAACCATATCCCTGATGAACATAGATGCAAAAATACTCTAAAATTCTGGGCAATAGAATGCAACAACACATCAGAAAGATCATCCACCCAGACCAAGTGGGATTTATCCCTGGTATGCAAGGATGGTTCAACGTCCGCAAAACAATCAACGTAATACACTACATTAACAGGCTGCAGAAGAAAAACCATATGATTCTCTCAAGAGATGCAGAGAAAGCATTTGATAAAATACAACACCCTTTCATGATGAAAACTCTAAGCAAACTGGATATGGAAGGAACATTCCTCAATACAATCAAAGCAACATATGAAAAACCTACGGCCAACATCCTATTGAATGGGGAAAAGTTGGAAGCATTTCCGCTGAGATCTGGTACCAGACAGGGATGCCCACTCTCACCACTGCTCTTCAATATAGTTCTGGAAGTTTTAGGAAGAGCTAGTAGGCTTGAAAAAGAAATTAAAGGGATACAAATTGGGAAGGAAGAACTCAAACTATCCCTCTTTGCAGATGATATGATTCTTTATTTAAGGGACCCAAAGAACTCTACTAAGAGACTACTAGAACTCATCGAAGAGTTTGGCAAAGTAGCAGGATATAAAATCAATCCACAAAAATCAACAGCCTTTGTATACACAGACAATACCACGGCTGAAGAAGAATTTCTAAAATCAATCCCATTCACAATAGCTACAAAAACAATCAAATACCTTGGATAAACTTCGCCAAGGACGTTAAAGATCTCTACGATGAAAACTACAAAACCTTAAAGAAAGAAATAGAAGAGGAGCCGGCGCCGCGGCTCACTAGGCTAATCCTCTGCCTTGCGGCGCCGGCATACCGGGTTCTAGTCCCAGTCGGGGCACCGAAACTGTCCCGGTTGCCCCTCTTCCAGGCCAGCTCTCTGCTGTGGCCAGGGAGTGCAGTGGAGGATGGCCCAAGTCCTTGGGTCCTGCACCCCATGGGAGACCAGGAGAAGCACCTGGCTCCTGCCATCGGATAGGCGCGGTGTGCTGGCCGCAGCACACCTACCGCAGCGGCCATTGGAGGGTGAACCAACAGCAAAAAGGAAGACCTTTCTCTCTGTCTCTCTCTCACTATCCACTCTGCCTGTCAAAAAAAAAAAAAAAAAGAAATAGAAGAGGATACCAAAAAATGGAGAAATCTTCCATGCTCATGGATTGGAAGAATCAATATCATCAAAATGTCTATTCTCCCAAAAGCAATTTATACATTCAATGCAATACCAATCAAGATACCAAAGACATTCTGCTCAGATCTGGAAAAAAGGATGCTGAAATTCATATGGAGAAACAGGAGAGCTCGAATAGCCAAAGCAATCTTGTACAACAAAAACAAAGCCGGAGGCATCACAATACCAGATTTCAGGACATACTATAGGGCAGTTGTTATCCAAACAGCATGGCACTGCTACAGAAACAGATGGAGAGACCAATGAAACAGAATTGAAACACCAGAAATCAATCCAAACATCTACAGCCGACTTATATTTGATCCAAGATCCAAAACTAATCCCTGGAATAAGGACAGCCTATTCAATAAATGGTGCTGGGAAAATTGGATTTCCATGTGCAGAAGCTTGAAGCAAGACCCATACCTTTCACCTTACACAAAAATTCACTCAACGTGGATTAAAGACTTCAATCTATGACCCGAAACCATCAAATTATTAGAGAGCATTGGAGAAACCCTGCAAGATATAGGTTCAGGCCAAGACTTATTGGAAAAGACCCCAGAAGCACAGGCAGTCAAAACCAAAAATAACATTTGGGATTGCATCGAAATGAGAAGTTTCTGTACTTCAAAAGAAACAGTCAGGAAAGTGAGGAGGCAACCGACAGAATGGGAAAAAATATTTGCAAACTATACTACAGATAAAGGGTTGATAACCAGAATCTACAAGGAAATCAAGAACTCCACAACATCAAAACAAGCAATCCACTTAAGAGAGGGGCCAAGGGAGAGCGGCAAGATGGCGGAATAGGAACGGAGCACACTGATAGTTCGTCAAGACACACGTTAATAAAAGTGGAGATACTGCAGGGTCAAGGAAGAGTAGGGGAAGAAACAGCAGAGGAAACTCTTCCGGAACTAGTGATTCACAGTGGACCTGCGTGGAGAGCGTGGGAGCCCAAGTTCGGGACACCAGCGGCAGACTCAACGCACCATCGCTGGAACGCGAGGTGAGCCGAACCTCAATAGCCTGAGATAACAGCGGGCAAGCAGAAAGAGGAGACTAGAGGGAACGAGGCTTGAAACTCCGTGGGGAAAAGTTCACCAGGCTAACTAGAATAGAGAAAAGAAAAAAAAAAAAAGTGACCGATACGGACACGAGTTTCTCTCTCTCTGCTCACCTCTCAAAGGTGAGCAAGACAGAGCAGGTGCCATTTTGGAGATACATCATAAGCAGTGCGACCTCAGGTCTGCACCGGCCCTAAGCCTAGCAGAAAAACCTGACTCTGGGGGGAGGGGTGAAATAACAGGAGATTAGGATCTAACTTGGCAACCCAATGGGAGACTGCAGGAGAATTGGAGCCCACACTGAGGGCAGCACAGATTCCCTGTGTGGTCCTTGGCAAAGAGCTTCCAATCCCTGGCTCCTGTGGGTATATCATTTGTCTGCTAACTACCTCCAATTACATTCAGCTGTGGGGAATTACTTCCCTTTTGAATCAAAAAAAGAAAGAAAGAGAGATTTACCACACCTAACCTGGGAGTGTCATCTTTGACACACCCTCAGCCCTGAGGAACCAAACACAGCTCTCAGTCCACACTCATCTCAAGCCTCTAAGGCTCCACCGAAGGCAGACAGTCCACTTAATATAGAGCCATAGTGTAACAAGATAAAACACCACAGTGAGGAAACCAAATATCTCCAACATGCCAAACAACAAATGCAAAAATCGAGGTAACAAGAACAAGGAAGACACTATGATGCCCCCAAATGAAAAAGACACACCAATGCAAGATTATGAAGATGATGAGATAGAAGATATGCAAGAAGCAGATCTCAAAAAATTGATAAGAACATTAAGAAGTTCTCAAAAACAAATTCTTGAACTACAGAAATCCTTAATGGACAAGATAGAAAATCTCTCTCGTGAAAATGAAATATTAAGGAGGAATCAAAATGAAATGAAACAACTAGTGGAACAAGAAACTGAGATAGTGATGAGAAACCATAATGAAATGAAGAATTCAATAGATCAAATGACAAACACATTAGAGAGCCTTAAAAACAGAATGGGCGAAGCAGAAGAGAGAATATCGGAATTAGAAGACAGAGCACAGGAAAGGAAACAGTCAAATCAAAGAAAAGAAGAAGAAATTAGAAATCTAAAAAATATTGTCGGGAATCTACAGGATACTATTAAAAAACCCAACATTCAAGTTCTAGGAGTTCCTGAAGGCATGGAGAGGGAGAAAGGATTAGAAGGCCTTTTTAGTGAGATACTAGCAGAAAATTTCCCAGGTTTGGAGAAGGACAGAGGCATCTTAGTACAGGAAGCTTATAGAACCCCTAATAAACATGACCAAAAGAGATCCTCACCACGACATGTTGTAATCAAACTCACCACAGTGAAACACAAAGAAAAGATCCTAAAAGGTGCAAGAGAGAAACGTCAGATCACTCTTAGAGGATCTCCAATTAGACTCACAGCAGACTTCTCATCAGAAACCCTACAAGCTAGAAGGGAATGGCGAGACATAGCCCAGGTACTAAGAGAGAAAAACTGCCAGCCCAGAATACTATATCCTGCAAAGCTCTCATTTGTGAATGAAGGTGAAATAAAGACTTTTCATAGCAAACAGAAACCGAAAGAATTTGTTGCCACTCATCCTGCCCTGCAAAAGATGCTTAAAGATGTGTTACACACAGAAACACAGAAACATGGTCACCAATATGAAAGAAGGTAAAGGAAGGAAACCTCACAGCAAAAGATCACAGGAAGCTCAATTTCTCTTTGACATAGAATTAAACTCTGATGCTCTGCGAAAGCAATGTGTTAAAGTAATCTATTATGTTCTCTTGATGTCTGTTAAATTCTAATTGTTCAAAAACAGCTGAATTTTTATTAAGAGCTATGGGTTATGTAAATATGTGCTTATTTTCAAAGATTTGAATAATCACCTTGTAACAAGATCAAATTTGGTCTATGTTATGTCATGATTTTAAGGAATCTTATTTCAACCAGATATTTTGGGTTTTGAGCCTTCTTGGCATTCTTGACAGACATTCAAAAAATCAAAGTTCCAAACAATCTGGTATCTAAAATTTCCAGTAAATCCTGGACTTTGGTTTTTCCAGTTGGGGCCCAACTGAAAAAATCGAAGGACCTATGTCTCTCATCTTATAGAGACACCAACTAATTAGGCTATTTGGATTATATTAGAAGAACTGTCAAAATGTGATGTGGTACCAAACTTTAGTTTCTATAATGGAAAATGCTATCAATACAAATGTTTGAGAATTAAAAAGTCTAATGATCTTGTGTTACTAGACATGATAGTTATCTTAATGAGAAAGCCCCAGAGGCCTAAAGGGTTAAATACTTGTAAAATCCTACAGGTGCTTTCAAAAATACTGTGAAGTAAGCAAGTGCCTCTTGTTGGTTGATGAGTTTATAATTTTAAACATGGCGACTTAAAGTCTTTTGTCATCCACAGTTATATATGATTTGCTGCTCATAAAACTAAAGCGTTGTTGGTTCTGTGTTTAGGTGTCCTCCTATAGGTTCCTATGGACTTTTTCCAGCCACTTCTATTGTATTCAGTACTTTGGGATGGCTCTGTAAACAGATGAAGCCAATAATGTATTAACAGTACCAACTGAGAGAAAGTATGGTTAACTGAGGTTACTAAAAAAGCAATTCAAATCAATTGGCAATCTACAAAAAGAGTTAAAGATTTTAAAAGCTATTATTAAAATTGCTATATTGGTCTATTATGCTATGTTATATGTGTGTACATATTGTATGTCCACATGGGGAAATTTTATTAAGAGTTTTATTTTAAATGGCTTATAGATAAGATTGTTCATAAATTTAAGCTGCTAAAATTAATCAAAGATACATTTTAATTTGTGGGACCTGAATCTGTGTATCATATGTTTTAAACTTGGTAGAAAGAAACTAAAAACATTTTATATTGTTGTGCTTAAGTTTACTGGTTAAACAAACTACACCATGTTAGATATTTAAGAAGTGTCTTCAAATACATGATTCTTAAAATTTATAGAAGGCATTGGACCTTCTGATAAATGTTTTCTTAAGTTGTTATCTAATGGTTGAAACTGTTTGCTAAGTATTCATGTGATATTGCTAATGTCAGCAAGCGATCTAGGACTTGCTCCCTCATTTCTCTATTCTAAGCCCATCTTGTTCTTTCATTTCTCTATTCTCTTCAAGGTAGGAAACTAATTCTATTATGAAGGAATCTGTAGGACGCACAATTTAATCTTTAGACCTTATAAAAGAGATGGCTAACATTTTTCTGTAATAGCATAGCCAAAATAAGAACTTAAATAATAATCTCATAGCTAGATTCACTTCGCCATCAGCAAAGTATACAGTAAGTAGAAAAAACCTCCCTTTCAGACCAAAGGGAAAGAAAGTTTTAAAGTGAGAATAGAATTTTCCTCATGGGCATTGTCTACCTTAGAAAAACTACTACAGAACACGCCTGTGACTATAGACTTGTAGTTCAGGCCACCGAAGATTAGAGATGGGACACGGGCACTCCCTTGACTTGCATCCTCTGGTCTGCTTTAACACAAACCAGGAGGAAAAGAAAGCTCGGCATCAGAAGCAATGGGTGGCAGGCCTATTAATGGCTGATCTGTACAGTGATCTGCCCTCAAGGAGACCCAACAGGCCAGTCCACTGCAGTGGCTTTCAAGGTGGTATGCCTGGGCTTCAGCAGAAGTCAGCTTGTGAAGAGCCCTGGCAGCTCTGCCAAGAGTTGGATCACAGGAAATGGACCTGCCCTGGAATCGAAGGATGCCCAGGTCAGAGCCACAGATCTTATTGGCTCTAAGCTGAAAAGCCCTTCACTCAGCCCAGCTTCCAAAGTGACCACTGCAGCTGAGGGGATGGTCAAGTAGGGTCAGCAACATTGCAGGCAGAACTGTAAATTTCTTGTTAGAGATGCCACCTGCCTTTACCTGGCCAGCTCTCCTCCCAGGCCAGCCAAGTAATGAAAGTCAACAGAGTGCCTTCCCCTAGGAGGTTCACACCTCCCTTAGGATATACCCCATGTGAAGAGATAGATAGGTCTGGGCCTCTTAACTTACAAGGCCTAAAGCCCACCAGATTATTATCAATCCCCTTCTATCAGGTTCTATTTGCCTCTCAATCAGAAAAATTACTTGTAGCTTAGACAGCACCTTTCTTAGCTCCTCTAATAATGACTCTGTCCTTTGTTCTAGACCCTGTCTAGCGTACTTGGGCCTCATTCCTTTGTAATCATAACCTCTACTCTACCACCAATGGCTCTACTCCCAACGTGTGTACTGACGGTCCTCTTCCCCACTTAATGCTGTACAATTGTTCAAACCTGGTAAATGCCACTCTTAGGATCATTGGTTACTATCCTCACCCTGTCTTTTATGACCTTGTCTAAATATGATCAGAGTCGGCAAACTTGGAAGGCTTCCATATACTTGGCAACTCATGACGACAGCCTAGGGTGGTTAATGGCGCCATAAACTAGAGTGTCAATTTGTTGGGTCAACAACAGGAGCCACTGTGCACTTGCTCCTCATGTGGGATCTCTGTCCTTAATGTGCTGCACATTTTGATTTGATGCTATAACTAGTACTCAAACAGTATGTTTCACTTTGTGTGTCTATGTGAGTGCAAACTGTTGAAACCTTTATACTAAATTGATCTTCTGTATATAAAGAGAATTGAAAATGAATCTTGATGCAAATGGAAGGGGAGAGGGAGCGGGAGAGGGGAGGGTTGCGGGTGGGAGGGAAGTTATGGGAGGGGGAAGCCATTGTAATCCATAAGCTGTACACTGGAAATTTATATTCATTAAATAAAAGTTAAAAAAAAAAAAAAAAAGAGATGGGCCAAGGACCTCAATAGACATTTTTCAAAAGAGGAAATCCAAATGGCCAACACACACATGAAAAAATGTTCAAGATCACTAGCAAACAGAGAAATGCAAATCAAAACCACAATGAGGTTTCACCTCACCCCGGTTGGAAAGGATCACAATCAGAAATCTACCAACAACAGATGCTGGAGAGGATGTGGGGAAAAAGGGACACTAACCCACTGTTGGTGGGAATGCAAACTGGTTAAGCCACTATGGAAGTCAGTCTGGAGATTCCTCAGAAACCTGAACATAACCCTACCATAAAACCCATCCATCCCACTCCTTGGAATTTACCCAAAGGAAATTAATTTGGCTAATAAAAAAGCCATCTGGGCTGGCGCCGTGGCACAACAGGCTAATCCTCCACCTTGCGGCGCCGGCACACCGGGTTCTAGTCCCGGTCGGGGTGCCGGTTCTGTCCCGGCTGCCCCTCTTCCAGGCCAGCTCTCTGCTGTGGCCAGGGAGTGCAGAGGAGGATGGCCCAAGTGGTTGGGTCCTGCACCCCATGGGAGACCAGGATAGGCACCTGTCTCCTGCCATCGGATCAGCGCGGTGCGCCGGCCATAGCGCGCCAGCTGCGGCGGCAATTGGAGGGTGAACCAACGGCAAAGGAAGACCTTTCTCTCTGTCTCTCTCTCTCTCACTGTCCACTCTGCCTGTCCAAAAAAAAAAAAAAAAGCCATCTGCACATTAATGTTTATTGCAGCTCAATTCACAATAGCTAAGACCTGGAACCAACCCAAATGCCCATCAACAGTAGACTGGATAAAGAAATTATGGGACATGTACTCCATAGAATGCTATACAGCAGAAAGGAACAACGAAATCAAGTCATTTGCAACAAGATGGAGGAATCTGGAAAACATCATGCTGAGTGAATTAAGCCAGTCCCAAAGAGACAAATATCATTTGTTTTCCCTGATCCGCGACGACTGAGCACCAAAGGGGAAACCTGTTGAAGTGAAATGGACACTATAAGAAACTATGACCTGATCAGCTTTTGTCCTGACTCTAGATGTACAATGTAATACTTTATCCTTTTTAGTATTTGTTGTTGTTGTTGTTGTTCTAGTACTAGTGGTTGAACTCTGTAATTAACACACAATTATTCTTAGGTGTTTAAATCTTAACTGAAAAGTGATCCCTGTTAAATTTCAGAGTGGAAAAAGAGAGGGAGGAGATGTACAATTTGGGACATGCTCAATCGGACTTGCCCCAAATGATGGAGTTAGAAATGTGCCAGGGGATTCCAATACAATCCCATCAAGGTGGCATGGACCAATGCCATCTCACTAGTCCAAGTGATCAATTTCAGTTCACATTCAATGGCTCGGATAGGTCTAAGAGTCAAAGGGGTCACATAAACAAGACTAGTGTCTGCTAACACTAACTGATAGAATCAAAAAGGGAGAGAAAGATCCAACATGGGAAGCGGGATACACAGCAGACTCATAGAATGGCAGATGTCCTAAACAACACTCTGGCCTCAGAATCAGCCCTTAAGGCATTCGGATCTGGCTCAAGACCCCATGAGAGTATAGTAGGCATGGAAAGCCAAGATATCATGGAAAAGAAAAAAAACAAAAAGAAGACCTAAATGAAAGATCTCTGCGAGTGAGATCCCAGTGGAAAGAACGGGGCCATCCAAGAAGGAGGTACCTTTCTCTGAAGGGAGCAGAGAACTTCCACTTTGACTGTGATCCTATCAGAATAAGATCAAAGTCAGCGAACTCTAAAGGCTTCCATAGCCCTGGCAACTCATGACTAGAGCCTAGGGAGATTACTGATGCCATGAACAGGAGTGTTCATTTTATTAACAGGAGTGTTCAAATTGTTAAGTCAGCAACAGGAGTCACTGTGTACCTACATCCCATGTGGGATCTGTCCTTAATGTGTTGTCTAATGTGCAGTGATGCTATAACTAGTACTGAAACAGTATTTTTACACTTTGTGTTTCTGCGTGGGTACAAACTGATGAGATCTTTACTAAGTATATACTGAATCGATCTTCTGTATATAAAGATAATTGGAAATGAAAAAAAAAAAAACCTGGTGTTAAATTTGAAATGGCATAGAAAATTAATTTTTAAAAAATATTATGTAGGATCTCTGTCCTTAATGTGCTGTACACTCTTATTTAATGCTATAACTAGTACTCCAACAGTATTTTTTTTTCACTTTGTGTTGCTATATGGGGGCAAACTGTTGAAATCGTTACCTAATATATACTAAACTGATCTTCTGTATATAAAGAGAATTGAAAATGAATCATGATGTGATTGGAAGGGGAGAGAGAGCGGGAAAGGGGAGGGTTGTGGGTGGGAGGGAAGTTTTGGGAGGGGGAAGCCATTGTAACCCATAAGCTGTACTTTGGAAATTTATATTCATTAAATAAAAGTTTAATTAAAAAAAAAAGAATATCTCCAATATGCCAAACAACAAAGGCAGAAACCAAAGTAACACGAGAAAGGAATACACCATGATGCCCCAAATTAAGAAGATACTGCAATTCAAGATTATGAAGATGAAGAGTTAGAGGAAATGTAAGAAGCAGGTCTCAAAAAATTGATAAGAACATTAAGAAGTTATCAAAATCAAATTATTGAACTACAGAAATCCTTAATGGACAAGAGTGAAAATCTCTCATAAAAAGAAATACTAAAGAGGAATCAAAATGAACTGAAACAACTAATAGAACAAGAAAATGTGATAGTGAAGAGAAATCAAAATGATGAAGAACTCGACAGATCAAATGACAAACACATTAGAGAGCCTTAAAACAGGATGGGTGAAGCAGAACAGAGAATACCGGATTCAGAAGACAGAGGACAGGAAAGGAAACAGTCAAACCAAAGAAAAAAAGATGAAAACAAATCTAAAAAATATTCTCAGTATACTATCAAAAAACCAAAATTCAGGTTCTAGGAGTTCCTGAAGGCATGGAGAGGGAGAATGGATTAAAAGGCCTTTTCAGTGGGGATACTAGCAGAAATTTTCCAAGTTTGGAGAAGGACAGAGACATCCTAGTACAGGAAGCTCACAGAACCCCTAATAAACATGACCAAAAGAGTTCCTCACCACATGTCGTAATCAAACTCCCCACAGTGAAACATAAAGAAATGATCCTAAAATGCGCAAGAGAAAGGTCAGATTACTCTCAATGGATGTACAATTAAACTCACAGCTGAATTCTCATCAGAAACCCTACAAGATAGGAGAGAATGGCGAGATATAGCCCAGGTACTAAGAGAGAAATTTGCCAGCCCAGAATATTATATCCTGCAAAGCTCTCATTTATGAATGAAGGTGAAATAAAGACCTTTCACAGCAAACAGAAATTGAAAGAATTCGTTGCCACTAGTCCAGCCCGGCAAAAGATGTTTAAAGATGTGTTACAAACAGACACACGGTCATCAAGATGAAAGAAGGTAAAGGAAGAACACCTCACACCAAAAGATCACAGGAAGTTCAAAGCATATATTAGAAAAAATCTTTGGCAAATGGCAGGGCAAAGTTACTCCTTCTCAATAGTCACAATGAATGTTATTTGAAGGAACAGTCCTGTTAAATGACACCAACTGGCTGACTGGGTTACGGGACGAAACCCATCTTTTTGCTGCTTACAAGAAACACATATTTCTAACAAAGATGCACTCAGACTGAAAGTGAAAGGCTGGAAAAAGATATACCATGCCAACAGAAATGAAAAAAGAGTGGGCGTAGCCATCTTGATATCGGACAAAATACACTTTACCACAAAAACTGTTAGGAGAGACAAAGAGGGGCACTACATAATGATTATGGATCCATTCAACAGGAAGATATAGCAATCATCAATGTATATGCACCTAATTACAAAGCACCAGTTTATTTAAAAGACTTGTTAAGGGACTTAAAGGGAAACTTAGACCCCAATACAATAGTACTGGGGGACTTCAATACTCCACTCTCAGAGATAGACAGATCAACAAGACAGAAGATCAACAAGGAGACAGAAGATTTAATGACATTATAACCCAAATGGATCTAACAGATATCGACAGAACTTTTCATCCTACACAGAAAGAATTTACATTCTTCTCAGCAGTACATGGAACCTTCTCTAGGATTGATGACATACTAGGCCATAAAGCAAGTCTCAGCAAATTCAAGAGAATTAGAATCATACCATGCAGCTTCTCAGACCACAAAGGAATGAAATTGGAAATTAGCAACTCGGGAATCCCTAGAACACATGCAAACACATGGAGGTTGAACAGCATGCTCCTGAATGAACAATGGGTCATAGAAGAAAACAAAAAATGGAGAAATCTTCCATGCTCATGGACTGGAACAATCAACATCATCAAAATGTCTATTCTCCCAAAAGCAATTTATACATTCAATGCAATACCAATTAAGATACCAAAGACATTCTTCTCAGATCTGGAAAAAAGGATGCTGAAATTCATATGGAGACACAGGAGACCTCGAATAGCCAAATCAATCTTGTACAACAAAAACAAAGCCAGAGGCATCACAATACCAGATTTCAGGACATACTACAGGGCAGTTATTATCAAAATAGCATTGTACTGGTACAGAAACAGAAGGATAGACCAATGAAACAGAATAGAAACACCAGAAATCAATCCAAACATCTGCAGCCAACTTATATTTGATCAAAGAACCAAAACCAATCCCTGGTTCAGGCCAAGACTTATTGGAAAAGAGCCGAGAAGCACAGGCAGTCAAAACCAAAATTCACAATGGGATTGCATCAAATTGAGAAGTTTCTGAACTTCAAAAAAAAAAGAGTCAGGAAACTGAATAGGCAACCGACAGAATGGGAAAAAATATTTGCAAACTATGCTACAGATAAAGAGTTGATAACCAGAAATTACACTGAAATCAAGAAACTCCACAAGAACAAAACAAACAACCCACTTAAGAGATGGGCCAAGGACCTCAATAGACATTTTTCAAAAGAGGAAATCCAAATGGCCAACAGACACATGAAAAATGTTCAAGATCACTAGCAAATAGAGAAATGCAAATCAAAACCACAATGAGGTTTCACCTCACCCCAGTTAGAAGGGCTCACATCCAGAAATCTACCAACAATAGATGCTGGAGAGGATGTAGGGAAAAAGGGACACTAACCCACTGTTGGTGGGAATGCAAACTGGTTAAGCCACTATGGAAGTCAGTCTGGAGATTCCTCAGAAACCTGAATATAACCCTACTATACAATCCATCCATCCCACTCCTTGGAATTTACCCAAAGGAAATTAATTTGGCTAATAAAAAAGCCATCTGCACATCAATGTTTATTGCAGCTCAATTCACAATAGCTAAGACCTGGAACCAACCCAAATGCCCACAATCAAAAAAATGAAACCTGGTCATTTGCAACAAGATGGAGCTATCTGGAAAACATCATGCTGAGTGAAATAAGCCAGTCCCAAAGAGACAAATATCATTTGTTTTCCCTGATCGGCAACAACTAACTGAGCACCAAAGAGGAAACCTGTGGAAGTGAAATGGACACTATAAGAAACAATAGCCTGTTCATCTCTTGTCCAGACTCTTGAGGTACAATGTAATACTTTATCCTTTTTAGTATTTTTTGTTGTTGTTCTAGTACTGGTGGTTCAACTCTGTGATAACACAAAATTATTCTATGTGTTTAAATTTTAACTGAAAAGTGATCCCTGTTAAATATAAGAGTGGAAAAAGAGAGGGAGGAGATGTACAATTTGGGACATGCTCAATCGGACTTGCCCCAAATGGTAGAGTTAGAAACGTGAAAGGGGATTCCAATTCAATCCCATCAAGATGTCATGTTCCAGTGCCATCTCACTAGTCCAAGTGATCAATTTCAGTTCACAATTGATGAATCTGATAGGTCTAAGAGTCAAAGGGATCGCACAAACAAGACTAGTATCTGCTAATACTAACTGATAAAACCAAAAAGGGAGAGAAGGATCCAACATGGAAAGGGGGAGACACAGCAGACTCATAGAATGGCAGATTTCTTAAATAGCACTCTGGCCTCAGAATCAGCCCTTCAGGCATTCGGAACTGTCTGAAGAGCCCAGGAGAGTAGTTTAGGCATGGAAAGCCAAGACACTGGAAAAAAAAAAAAAAGAAAGAAAGAAAGAAGAAGAATACCTAAATGAAAGATCTCTGTGAGTGAGATCCTAATGGAAAAAACGGGGCCATCAAAGAAGGAGGTACCTTTCTCTGAAGGGAGGAGAGAACTTCCACTTTGACTGTGACCCTATTGGAATAAGATCAAAGTCGGCAAACCCTAAAGGCTTCCATAGCCTCGGCAACCCATGACTAGAGCCTAGGCAGATTTCTGACGCCACAAACAAGAGTGTCAAATTGTTAAGTCAGCAACAAGAGTCACTGTGTACTTATGACTCTTGTGGAATCTGTCCTTAATGTGTGGTCCAATGTGAAGTAATGATATAGCTAGTACTGAAACAGTATTTTTATACTTTGTGTTTCTGTGTGGGTGCAAACTGATAAAATCTTTACTTAGTATATACAGAATCGATCTTCTGTACATAAAGATAATTGAAAATGAAAAAAAAAAACTTGGTGTTCAATTGGATATTGCATGGAAAATTAATCAATTTTTAAAAAACGTCATGTAGGATCTCTGACCTTAATATGCTGTACATTGTGATTTAATGCAATAACTAGTACTCCTACAGTATTTTTCACTTTGTGTTGCTATTTGCAGGCAAACTGTTGAAATCTTTACTTAATATATACTAAACTGATCTTCTGTATATAAAGAGAATTGAAAATGAATCTTGATGTGAGTGGAGGGGGAAAGGGAGTGGGAAAGGGGAGGGTTGCAGGTGGGAGGGAAGTTATGGGAGGGGGGGAGCCATTGTAATCCATAAGCTGTACTTTGGAAATTTATATTCATTAAATAAAAGTTTAAAAAAAAATACAGTTTCTTGGGGACCACATTGTAATGTAGTATATAAAGCCAGCACCTGCAATGCCTGCAATCCAGTATGGGTGCCATTTCCTGTCCTTTCTGCTCTTTTCCTGATCTAGCTTCTGCTAATGGCCTGGAAGAAGCAGAGGAAAATGGTCCAAGTGTTTAGGGCCATGTTTCCCACATGGGGAGACCTGGAAAAAGCTCTTGACTCCTGATTTCAACCTGGTCCATCCCTAGCTGTTGTGGCCATCTGGGGAGAGAACAAGCTACAGGAGATGTCTTTCCCTCTGCCTCTCCCTCTCTCTCTGTAACTCTTTCAAAAAAGAAAAAAAAATACACAGAAGCCAACTCTAATATAAAGGAATTAGTCCATGGATATCAGAACTACATTATAATTTGTATGTATCCAAAATTATTCAAGAGAAATAATGAAACTTCACTTAAAAATTCAGAAAATAGAAAAGAAAAAAAAAAGAAAAACGTATGGGAAAACAATATTTAAATCCAATTCTACAAGGACTGATTTTGGAATGTAGTTTGGGTAAAACTACCTCTTGCAATGATAGCATCCCATGTAGACATTGGTTCGAGTTCTGGCTGCTCCATTTACAATTAGCAACCTAATGGCCTGGAAAAACAGTGGAAGGTGGCCCAAGTGCTTAGGCTCCAACTGCAATTGTCTACTTCCTGTATTTCTGATCCTGCTCTTTTTAGTACATACTTCAATTAACTGACATTTAATGAAATGACCCCTGCAACACAGTACCTATGGTATTATTAAAAATCAGCTATTTGCAATCTAGAAATAAAATTTCCTTATTCTGGTAATCAAAATTAAAGTCTTAATATATTTTAGGGGCTCGCACCATGGCACAGTGTGGATTACGCCACCAATGGTTAATGGCATCTAAACAGATGTCCTGGCTGTTCCACTTTCAAGCCCTGCTAATGTGCCTAAGAAAGTAGCAGAAGGTAGCCCAAGTTCCCAGGACCCCACAGTGTGGGAGACTGGAAGAAGCTCCTGGCTCCTGGTTTCAGCCTGGCCCAGTCACAACAGTTATGGTCACTGGAGTAGTGAACCAGTTGGTTAAGATCTCTCTCTCTCTCTCTCTCTCTCTCTCTCTGTATCTCTCACTCTCTCTGTAATTCTTTCAAATAATTCTTTCAAAAAAGTTTTACTCTTAAGTAAATGTTCATCTTTACTTTAAATGATCTCAAAATGAGATGGAGGGGCTGGCGCTGTGGTGTATCAGGTAAAGCCTCCATCTGTAGTGTCAGCATCTCATATGGGTGCTGGTTCATGTCCCAGTTGCTCCACTTCTAATCCAGCTCCCTGCTAATGTGCCTGGGAAAGCAGCAGAGGATGAACCAAGTCCTTGGGCCTCTGCACCCACAGGGGAGACCCAGAAGAAGCTCCTAGCTCCTGGCTTCAGATCAGTCCAGCTCTGGCTTTTGTGGTCTGTTGGGGAGTGAACCAGCAGATAGAAGATCTCTCTCTCTCTAACACTGCCTTTCAAATAAATATAAAATTCTTTTAAAAAATAAAATGAAATATTAAAATATTTAAACTACTAAAATATAAAATACACTAATTTCATTTGGTTATGATTTTATATAAAATCATAAATAATAATATTTTTATTTGAGACATACAGAACTCCCTGGTTCATTATGCTTCAAATGCCAAGCAGCAGACTAAGACTGAAGCCAGGCTTGAAGAAACACAAAAGTCTCCTGACCACATTATAGAGTTATTGCCCTTAACTTCCAGGATCTGCAATGAAAACAACTGGAATCAGGACCCAGATGCAGAAACTGAATCCAGAATTCTCCTGTGGAATGTGCATTTCTTAACCTCTAGGTGAAAGATTTATTCCAAAGGCATTTAATTGTTATCAATATTATCCTATTACTACCACAAGTAGCTAAAATAGAAACTATTTTTTTTTAAGTTTTAAGCTTTTTATTCAGTGAGAAAAATGCGTAAGAGAGTGAGGGCTTTATTTAAAGGAGAGTGAGAAATCTGGGTTCATACTGAGTACCAGGAGCCATCCACATGCAGGAGCATGTAGGTCAGGAATCATAGAGGGGGTGGCCCAAAGGCCACACAACCTGGAGGCAGAGGGCTCAGGGGCCTTCACTGACCAAAGGCCTAAAAAAGGTTGGGCCCACCATCTTTCAGGCCTTTAATCCACTTCCAAAGGGGAATGGTTAATTAATCTGATTGGCCAATGAGTACACAGATGTGGCCAGATAGGGACATGAGGTCACACAGGGGTGTGGTGAAGGTGTGGTCTTCTAGCTCACAAACCAAAAGCAGAAACTATTTAAAGAAACTTAATTGATGTTTGAAGTTCAGTAAATACAAATTAATGACTAGTTCACAGCACTAGTAAAAATAAAGTAAGTGCCTAATATTAAACAATATTTGAACAACAACAAAGAAGAAACATGGATGAAATTTCAAAAACTTTTTCTAAGTTGAAAGTCAAAACCCATTAAATAAATAATAAGGATAGAGCAAGAATGATTTTGAGCAGCCCTTAAGGCATTCGGATCTGGCTGAAGAGCCCATGAGAGTATTTCAGGCATGGAAAGCCAAGACACTGGGAAAAAAAAAAAAAAAAGGAGGACCTAAATGAAAGATCTCTGCAAGTGAGATCCCAGTAGAAAGAACGGGCCATCAAAGAAGGAGGTACCTTTCTCTGAAGGGAGGACAGAATTTCCATTTTGACTATGACCTTTTCGAAATAAGATTGAAGTCGGCGAACTCAAAAGGCTTCCATAGCCTTGGTAACTCATGACAAAAGCCTCGAGTGATTACTGACACCTTAAACAAGAGTGTCAATTTGTTAAGTCAACAACAAGAGTCACTGTGCACTTACTCCTCATGTAGGATCTCTGTCCTTAATGTGTTGTTCAATGTGAATTAATGCTATAACTAGTACTCAAACAGTATTTTACACTTTATGTTCTGTGTGGGTGCAAACTGATGAAATCTCTACTTAATATATACTAAATTGATCTTCTGTATATAAAGATAATTGAAAATGCATCTTGATGTGAATGGAATGGGAGAGGGAGCGGGAGATGGGAGGGTTGCGGGTAGGAAGGAAGTTATGGGGGAGGGGGGAGCCACTGTAATCCATAAACTGTACTTTGGAAATTTATATTTACTAAATAAAAGTTAAAAAAAAAGGAATGATGTTGAGATTGTCTAATTATAGGACATTTATTTTCTTTTTACATAACTGACCTTATTATGTAAAGATTATAAAGGTCTTTTAAAAATTTAAACAAAACTAATATTATAGCTCCAGTTTTATTTATATGAAATATTAAAAACAACATTATAGAAATGATTTTTTGTGATTTCAACTCAATAAGTTTTAGTGTTCTACATAGAAAAATATTCATGAGTATGACAAACTAAAGGAACTTATTCAATTGAAGAGTTTATTTTCTTGAGTTTAATCAGTATGTAGGGTTTATTTCTGATGTGAGAGAAACACTAAAACTGATGGGTACAGGGGCCGACACCGAGGCATAGCACGTTAAGCCACCACTTGGAATACCACATCTCATATGGGCTCCAGTTCGAGTGTTAGCTGCTCCACTTCTGATCCAGCTCACTACTATTGCCTGGAAAGCAGAAGATGCCCAAGTCCTTGGGCCTCTGCACCCATGTGGGAGACCTGGAAGCAGCTTTGGCCATTGTGGCCATCTGCAGAGTGAACCAGGAGATGGAAAACCTCTCTCTCTCTCTCTCCTTCTCTCTACCTCTCCTCTGTCAGTGTAATTCTGACTTTCAAATAAATAAATAAATCTTTAAAAAAAGAAAAAAAAAAAAGATGCCCATGTCTCTCAATAGAATGTCTTGATTTGATTTTTATTTCTGCCTCCTGATTCTAGCTTCCCACCAATGTACACTTTGGGCATCAGTGGTAACAGCTCAAATAAAGTCACTAATGTGGGAGACCTTGATGAAATTACCAGCTTCTGGCTCTGAGCTAGCCCAGTCCTAGCTCTTAAAATAGTTTAGGCAATGGCACTGAAGTTCTTTCCATCTGGTTCTCTCTCTCTCTCAATTAAAGAAAAAAATCAACCGTTTCATTTCGACGCCCAGAATATAGTGAACCACATAAAATAAAGTTCAGTAACATTAAATAAAGACATAATCTCTCTAATAAAGCAGTTTACAAAAAGGGGTTTAAACATCTGAGAAACTGATGTGATTATGCTCTAACAACGTGATCACATCTTATGAAATTGTTATCTTACACAAGTAGTCATCTTTTCCATTTAAAAAAAAAATCTCATTTTTCTAATATGTTCAGTAATCAACCATTTCACCTTATGATTAATTTTCCGACACTAACCTGCATGTCTTCAGAACGTCTGATGAACTGGAGCATATTGACACAGACATTGAAGGTATATTCTGAACACTGGAGTTATGACTATCTTGAGTCAGATCAACTATTTTAGAGCTCTGAAAGTTTTTCATCCTTTCTCCATTAATTGTGTGTAATCCACTGCAAGGGCTCTTAAGGCTAGTAACACTTTGTGTGCTTGTCTGTTCAGTGGATTTTGGAGAAGGTGATGATGTTGAAATGGCTGAAGAAGGTGAAGAGGCAACAGAATCATCAGTCTTTGTATGAATAGCAGGGTGAGAATTACTGACGTTGTCACAAGTTCCACTTCCCAAATGATCATTGGCTTTTCTAACCAACAAGGCAGAGGGCTGAGGATTGTCTGGAATTAATAAATCAGGTGACATACAATCTCCATGGTTTGGATTGGAAACAACAACAGATGCCACCTGATGGATATGATTAGAAAATCCCTTGCTTCCAGCACAGCCAAATGAAGTGTCTCCAGCATGCCTGCTTACTTCAGTTCCCAAAGATCTATTTGTTGAAGGCTTGCTCTCTTTGGTAAGGGTAATGCCATGCTGTCCACTTGAGGTAGCAGTATGAGAGGAAAGATGATTGACAGCATTCCCCTGTGAAACTGAATTTCTAGGCAGAGTGCGATGTCCATTCTGATTCTGAATACCAGTGCTAGCTGCAGGTAGATATTGGGCACACTGAGGGGTAAAAAGAGGTTGATCATCATTAAGTCTTGCCAAATTTGAACTCTGACCTTTAGGAAGCCCCTAAAAAGAAGAAAGGAAGAAATAAAACTGATTTAAGTTTAATATATGCAAATCCAAAATACACAAAAATACTATTAAAATGTTAAATAAAAGCCACCAAAAATATGTAACATAGATAATAAATGAACCCAAGTCCTAAATTTATCAAAAACTTCCCAAAATCAAAAAATTGAAATTGTTAACAGCTTAACCTTGCTGCTTGATTTGATTCCATTTTAATGAGCTAAAAACTTCTATATGCAATTTTAAACTGCTCAGTTCTAACATACATTTTGATTTTAAGACAGATTTACTTCCAAATTTTGGTTTGCAAAACATACATCTGATCATTATCAATTAAACTATTAACAATAGCAGCAAAAAACAAAGTTAACTGTTCTATAACATGTAATAAAAATACACATAGTTATTAAAACATCTAAAATTACCAGAAAAATGTTAATGTAGGTCTACCAACTGCCTTCAGTCAAGGATAACAATATTAAATCAATAAGCATATTTTTATAACTAGCTCATTTGAATTTCTACCCTTCTAATTCCCTACAAGAGCAATGATACTCAAAGTGCAACGTCTCAAATAACGACTTAGAAAGAGGTATTTTTTTCCAACCATATATATTTAGAAAAAGATGCTGAAGAATTAAGCAAACAATTTACTATAATTACAATTTTTGGTACCAAAATAAAATTATTTCATAGAATGAAAAAAAAAAAAAAACAGTGAATAAGTAATTTTTACTGAAGTTTCTCCCTTGTGTCAAAACTGCTCTAATAAGAGGAATCACATTTTATTTTACTGACAAAGTAAGTAATAAACTAATTTCTCAACAACACTGATCAAAATAATAAGGGAATACTAAACCAATGATTTAAGTATCTTACTGAACACAAAAACTTTTTAACTCAAAAATTTAGTATAATATATGAACATATTCTTAACTTTCAATACTGTATTTGTGAGAAAACTAGAACCCTACATAACATTTTAAAATTAGTCAATTTCTGAATTGGCAATTTATTGCAGAGTTAAGTCTTTGTTTTAATGTAAAATAAAATAGGTCACTAATAACCTGTATTTTTATAATATTTGTGTTCACAAAAGTCATTGCTAATTCTCTAATTAAAATCTGACGGCATATCTCTGAAATTAGATTCTAACAATATAATGTTTCTAATCAGAAATACCTATATATAAGTAGATCTACTTTAAAATTAGAACCATCCAAAATGACAAAATTTGTAATGTAAAGGATGAAACTTGGTTTCAAATGACTATGTAATTCAAAGAACAAAACAGTAGTAGTTGAGATAAAAACTGTTCTGTAAGTGTCATTCAAAAACAGGGTATGCCTGGCACTAGGTATACCAAAAAGTTAAATTATCCTAAAGTTCATATGCAATAATTTATTCATTTAGATATTAAGTAGACATATGAAAAATTAACAATTTCATTATTTCTACACTGCCTACTAAAAGATTTTGAATTATAAATTCTTACAGAGGGAACCAGTGCTGTGGCGTAGCAGGTTAAGTCGCCGCTTGCAGTGCCAGCATCCCATATATGTGCCAGTTCGAGTCCTGGCTACTCCACTTCCAATCCAGCTCTCTGCTTTGGCCTGGGAAAGCAGTAGAAGATGGCCCAAGTCCTAAGTCCCCTGCATCTGAGTAAGAGACCCCAAAGAACCTCCTGGCTCCTGACTTCACTATCTGCATAGCTCCGGTCCTTGCGGCCAATTGAGGAGCGAACCAGCAGATGGAAGACCTCTCTCTCTCTGCCTCTTGTAACTCTGTGTAACTCTGACTTTCAAATAAATAAATAAATTTTGGGACAGTTTTCAAAATGGAATCAAGCAAATCATTTTAAAGCCACTAAAAATTTTTGATAATCCGAGATTTCAAGATGGTAGATTAGGATGATGTACTGCAGTAGGCTATGGATAAACAGTAAAAAAAAAAAAAAAAAAAACCACAACAACAACAACAACCTGGACATTGGGAATTCTACAAAGGAAGAAGAATGCTGTGGACCTGTGTGGAAAGTGAAAACAAACAGCATGAAATACATGAAATAGACACAAGACATGACTGCTGCAGCAAGAAGCACAGCAGGAAGCAGCTTGGAGACAATGGTGAGACCAGACTGCAGAACCATGTAGTGATACACTCAGAAGAAAAACATGCCCTGAGTGTGGCCAGGACCTACAGGGGCTAGTGGTTGCTAGCTGTTAACTGCAGACTCAGAAGAAGTAAAAGGGGCACAATTATCTCCCTCCAACCTCCCCACAAGAGCACTCAAAAAATCTGTTAAGAAAGGGGCAGATGTGCTACACACAGAAACTCAGAAAGATAACTATCATTATGAAAGAAAGTAAAGGCACAGATGCCCCATGTAAAAGCACAAAAGAAATCCAAAGTAAATAATAGGAATATTTATGGAAAATGGGAGGGACAAGTCTTTATATTTACTCATCAATACTCACCTTGAATGTATCAATGTGATAACATCACATCAACAAACTGATGTTGATGTATGGTTATCTCAGTAAATGTAGAGAAAACATTTGATATAATACAACATCTTTTATGATGAAAACTTTAAGCAAATTGGATATAGAAGGAACATTACACAACACAATTAACGGGTCTTAAGCCTGAGGCTGGCCCCATTCAGCAGGGGACAATAACAGGAGAGGTGAGGTCAAGGGGTCAAGCACACCCTCAGCAAGCACCCTTGAGTTCTGGTGAAGCAGGAACTGCTTTATTGAGAAGTATGCAGGCTTATAAGGTTTACAAAAGACATGCCCAGTAGGGGAGCCAATCAGCGAAAAGGTCACGAAGCCATGGGTGGACCACACACAGGGGCATCTTAAAGAAAGTATAGGGATCATGTACTGTCCACGTGTCTGGAACTAAAGCGGATCTATCCCTGCCAGTGGTCTGATCTTAGGTAGCTTAACTGCAGTAGCCGCAGACACACACCTGGAACATCCACCAGGTGCCATATTGTAATGGAGGTTTTAGGCAATGCCCAACATTTATGACAAAACCTTGGGTAGCATTGAATGGGGAAAAGCCAGAATCACTCATCCTAAGATCCAGAACCAGACAAGGATGTCCATTCTCACCATTGTTATTTAATATATCCTGGAAGTTTCAGCCAGAGCCAATAGGTAAAAAAACAGAGTGACACAAATCAGAAGAAGGAATCAAACTATCTATTTACAGATGACATGATTCTAAGTGCAGTGAAACTCAAAAAATAGTTTGATAAAGTAGCAGGATGAAAAATCAACACAGCAAAATCAATAGTCTTTTACACAAAGAAAATGTCACTGCTGAGAAAGAACTTTTAAGATCATCCCATTCACAATAGCTCCAAAAAGAATTAAATATTTGGAATAAATTTAACCAAACCTGTCAAAAATCTATATTATGAAAATTACAAAACATTAAAGAGAAAAACAGAATAAGACACACAATAAATTGAAAATTTTTCCATATTCATAGGTTGGAAGAACTGATTTTATCACAATGTCTACACTACTGAAAACAATTTACAGATTCAATGCAATCTCAGTCAAAATACCAATGATAATCTTTCAGACTATGAAAAAAAATGATGCTAAAATTCATGTGGAAACACAAGCGACTCCAGATGGCTAGACAAATCCTATACAACAAAAACAAAGCCAGAGACATAACAATACCACATTTCTAGATATGCTAAGGAGCAAAATAACCAAAACAGCCTGGCACTGACACAAAAACAGATAGGTAGACCAACAGAAGCCTAGAAACTCAGGCAATCAATCTACACATGTGCCACCAACTTATCTTCAACAAAGGAGCTAAAATTAATTCCTGGATAAAGGGCAGGGATTGGTTCAACAAATGGTGCTAGGAAGACTGGATCACCACATGCAGAAGTATGAAACTAGAACCCTACCTTACACCTTACAGAAAAATACACTCAAAATGGATCAAAGACACAAAGCTAGTTATTGGAAGACACCCCAGAAGTTCAGGCAATCAAAGCCAAAATTGACAAATGGAATTACATAAGGCTGAGAAGCTTCAGCACTGCAAAACAATATTCGACAAAGTGAAGAGGCAAAGGACAGAAAAAATTTGCAAACTAAACTACAAATAAAGTGTTAATATATAGAATCTACAAAGAGGTCAAGAAATTCAACAACAACAATACAAACAATCCAGTTATTAAATGGGCAAAGGACTTGAACAAGTATTTTTCAAGAGAGAAAATTCAAATGACCAATAGACACTTTAAAAATGCTCAGGATCACTAGCCATCAGAGAAATGCAAATCAAGATCACAATGAAGTTTCAATTCACTCCAGTTAGAATGGCTCTCACACAAAAATTGACAAACAACAGGTGCTGGGGAAGATTAGGAGGAAAAGGTACCCTAATCTAGCGTTGGTGGGAATGTAAACTGGTATAGCCACTGTGGAAGACTGTATGAAAATATCTCAGAAATCTGAATATAGATGTAACATATGATCCAGCCATCTCACTTACAGGAATTTACCAAAAACAAAAGAAATCAGCATATGAAAGAGTTTCTGTGCCCCCATGCTAACTGCAGCACAATCCACAACAGCTAAGACATGGAATCAATTCAGATGTCCATTAATTATTGACTTCATAAAGAAATATGGTACAAATGCAATATGGAGTACTACTCATTTATAGAGAATAAAAAAAGAAAGAAAAGAAATCCTTTCTTTTTCTTTTCAAACTAAATGGATGCAATTGGAAATCATTATACTTAGTGAAATAAGTCAGTCCCCAAAAGACAGATATATATGTTTTCGTTGATAAGAGGTAACTAACAGAAAATCTAAAACCTAATGTATTGGAGTAAAATGAACATTTTTGAGATTGGATGACAGTTTAATGCCCTTGTCTCTTCTGCTGAAGAATAGTGTTTTTTTTTCCCTTCATACTATTTGTTGAACTCTTTTATTAGGTGTAGGGTTAACTTTGCTACCATTAAGTGAACTGAAAGTAGATCTTTGTAAATATAAGGAGTAGGAATGGAAGAGTAAGGAAGAAGAAGTGTTGAAGTGTGGGTGGGAGGGAGGATAGAGTGGAAAGTTTCACTATGTTCCTAAATTTGTATATATGAAATACATGAAATATGTGTAACTTAAATAAAATTTAAAAAGAACAAACAGTAAGAAGTCACAATAATGTAATATTTAATGGGGCTCAATAGCTAATCAAAACTGGCTAAAATTCCCTAGAAAGAGATACCGAGAGGGTTAAGAGACCCCTTCCAAATCATATATTTGAAGAAATTAAAGCAGAATAGTCCAAAATTCATGAAAACCTTTCAGGCTGCATACTGAAGTTCAGTAAACTGATTAGAATAAACAAAAAGAACCACATCTGACTCATCAAATAAAATTGTCCAAAGCTAAATGTAAACACAGCAAAGAAAATGACTTAGCATACTGAAAGGAAAATTTAACACATTTAACAAGAAACTTCTCACAAAAATTTGAGGCCAGTTATCAATAAAAATCAATAGTGCCAAATAAGGGACCAGCACTGTAGGGCACAACACTGATAGGAAAACTGGCTATTGTGCGTCTGATCTAGTTCTCTAATAATGTGCCTGAGAAACCAGTGGAGATTGCCCAATGTGCTTGTGACCCCTCCATCAAGCATGGGAGAACTGAATGGAGTTCCAGACTCCAGCTTGGTCCATCCTTGGCTGTGGAGTCTTTTTGGAAAGTCCAATGGATGGAAGGTATCTCTGACTCTCTATGTCACGCTTTCAAATAATCAAATTTTTAAAAAATTAAAAATAAAAAGCCAAATAAATAAAATAAAAGAATTCTATGCCAAGTGAAATATGCTTACAAAATTGATCTTATACAAATACATGAGATTCCTGGATCTCTATTTTGGGACCTATTTTCAATTTTTAAATTTCCTCAGTCATGATTATTTTAAATATTTTCTTTGTGCCATTTCTTATTTCTTCTGGTGATTTCCAATATATATGTTACATATTTGCTAGCTTCCCACAGTTTTTCTATCCTCTACTGCTATTTTTATTTTCTTTCTCTTTGTGTTTCAGTATGGGAAATTTCTACATACAGACCCTCAAGTTCACTGATTCTTTCCTTAGCTCTCTCCAGTCTACTGATATTCCCATTAAGCACACTCTTGCTTTTGTTAATGTTTTTTTGATCCTCAGCATTTCCTTTTAATTCTTCCTTAGTATGTCCTGCCTTTTAACAATATTAACCAGATTATGATCTACAAGATACATAGAGATGTTAAAAAATTAAAAACAGGGGCTGGCACTATGGCACAGAGGGGTAAAGCCCTGGCCTGAAGCACCGGCATCCCATATGGGTGCCAGTTCTAGTCCCGCAGCTCTCTGCTGTGGCCTGCAAAAGCGTTAGAAGATGACCCAAGTCCTTGGGCCCCTGCACCTACTTGGGAGATCCAGAAAAAGCTCCTGGCTCCTGGCATCAGATCAGCGCTGCTCTGGGCACTGCGGCCATGTGGGGAGTGAACCAGCAAACGGAAGATCTCTCTCTCTGTGTAAATCTTTCAAATAAATAAAATAAATCTTTAAAAAAGTTTAAAAACATTCGGATCTGACTGAAGAGCCCATGAGAGTATTGTAGGCATGGAAAGCTAAGATACCATAGAAAAGAAAAAAAAACAAAAAGAAGACCTAAATGAAAGATCTCTGCGAGTGAGATCCCAGTGGAAAGAACGGGGCCATCAAAGAAGGAGGTACTTTCTCCGAAGGGAGGAGAGAACTTCCACTTTGACTATGACCCTATCGGAATAAGATCAAAGTCGGCGAACTCTAAAGGCTTCCAAAGCCTTGGCAACTCATGACTAGAGCCTAGGGAGATTACTGATGCCATAAACAAGAGTGTTAAATTGTTAAATCAACATCAGGAGTCACTGTATACTTACGTCCCATGTGGGATCTGTCCTTAATAGGTTGTCGAAGGTGAAGTAATGATATAGCTAGTACTGAAACAGTATTTTTACACTTTGTGTTTCTGTGTGGATGCAAACTGATGAGATCTTTACTAAGTATATACAGAATCAATCTTCTGTTATAAAGATAATTGAAAATGGAAAAAAAAAAACCTGGTGTTAAATTGGAAATGGCATAGAAAATTAATTTTTAAAAAATATCATGTAGGATCTCTGTCCTTAATGTGCTGTACACTGTTATTTAATGCTATAACTAGTACTCCAACAGTATTTTTTCACTTTGTGTTGCTATGTGGGGGCAAACTGTTGAAATCTTTACTTGATATATACTAAACTGATATTCTGTATATAAAGAGAATTGAAAATGAATCTTGATGTGAGTGGAGGGGGAGAGGGAGCGGGAAAGGGGAGGGTTGCGGGTGGGAGGGGAGTTATGGGGGAAAGCCATTGTAATCCATAAGCTATACTTTGGAAATTTATATTCATTAAATAAAAGTTTTAAAAAAAGTAAAAATTAAACTCAGAATACTTCACATTTTGCATGAACATTTTATATGAACTCATATTATCAACACAGCAGATACTGAAAACAAGAGAAAAAGAGGAAATAAGATTAGCCTATCTACTGTTATAGAAATTGTGTCTTTAATATCTTTTACACCTTTTTATTTATTGCTATAAAAAAGAGGTATTTTATATGTTATTGTAGTACCACTTCCAGTAGGTTTTTTTTCTGAACAGGCAGAGTGGACAGTGAGAGAGAGAGAGACAGAGAGAAAGGTCTTCATTTTCCGTTGGTTCACACCCCAACGGCCTCTGCGGCTGGTGCACTGCACTGATCCAAAGCCAGGAGCGAAGTGCTTCTCCTGATCCCCCATGCGAGTACAGGGCCCAAGGACTGGGGCATCCTCCACTGCACTCCCAGGCCACAGCAGAGAGCTGAATAGGAAGAGGAGCAACTGGGACAGAATCCAGCACCCCGATCAGGACTAGAACCTGGTGTGCCAGCACCGCAGATAGAGGATTAGCCTATTGAGCCATGGCACTGGCCAGCCAGTAGGTTTTTAGTATAGCTTTTACAGTTTCTATATATATAGCATCATGTTATCTAGAAACAAAGACAATTTGGTTTTCAAACCATTTTAGTTTGGAAGCCCCTTTCCCTCCTTTTATTCTCTTGCCTTGCTTCAGCCATAGCTTCTAGTACTATTATAATTAAGAATGGTTAAAGTAGACATCCTGATCTTGGTTCAGATATCAGATGAAACTTTATCCCATGTAGTAAGTTATTAGCTAGGAGATTATCATATATGGCTCTGTTGTACTGAACTAAGTTACTCCCATGTCTAGTTTTTGAATTACTATCATGAAAGAATGCTGAATGCTATCAAAAGCTTGTTATCTATTCAGATTACCAGGTAACACTTATTTCTCATCCTGTTAATATATCAGCTGATTTATTTGTATATCTCAAATTAGCCTTGCATCCAAGGAATACATTTTACTTCAACATATATATAATCCTTCTGAAGTGTGACTAGACTGTTGATAGCAATTTGTTAAGAATTTTTGCAATTAGAATCATTAGCGTATTGTGTTGTTCTTTTCTTTTTAAAGTATATCTGGTTATGCTTTGGTATCATGAAAACTGTGGCCTCATGGAGTACGAATGAGGAGGAAGGATGGGAGCATCAGGAGGAGGCAGGATAAGGTGGGAAGTATCACTACATTTTAAATCTGTAAATATGAAATTATAAAATTTGTTTACCTTATATAATTTTTAAAAGAAAGTATGGAAGCATTACCTCATCACCAAATTTTTATAATCATTTGAGAAAAACTGGTATATTTTCTATTCTAATATAAAAAATGAAGTATTCAAGTACTGAAGCCAAGTGTTCTTGGATTTTCCTTGAGAGACTTTATTGCTGATTCAATCTTCACATTCCTTTTTGGTATTTCAGGTTTCCTGTGTCTTCATATTCAGGTTCTGACTCTAAGATTTACCCATTTCTTTCAGATTTTTCAAATCTGTTAGTGAATGCTAGCTTATGACAGTCTTTGATGACTATAAAATTTACCTACCATGAGTTGTAATGTCTCCTTTTTCCTCTGAATCATGTCTCTATAAATTTGCTGATCTTACCTTTTCTAAAGTTAACTTTTGTTTCGTTGACACTAAATGTTTTTAAAATCTTTCCTTCTTAGTTACTTCTTGCCTTCTTCTAATTGCAGGTTTGGTTTATTTTTCACTTTAGGTGCATCTTTAGGTAATTTAAATGAAGTCATTCTATTTTTAGATGGAGTTCTTTGCTCTACGTACTGCATTTACTGTCTCTATAGACTTTAATATACTACATTTTCATTTTTTCCAATAAAATTTCAAATTTCTTTTCTTTTTTTTTTTCTGACAGGCAGAGTGGACAGTGAGAGAGAGAGACAGAGAGAAATGTTTCCTTTTCCTTTGGTTTACCCCCAATGGCTACTGTGGACGGTGTGCTGCGGCGGGCGCATTGCACTAATCCAAAGCCAGAAGCCAGCTTCCTCTGCCTGGTCTCCCATGAGGGTGCAGGGCCCAAGAATCTGGGCCATCCTCCTCTGCACTTCCAGGCCACAGGAGAGAGCTGGACGGTGCCCCGACCGGGGCTAGAACCCGGTGTGCCGGCGCTACAGGCAGAGGACTAGCCTATTGAGCCATGGCACCGGCCTCTAATTTCTTTTTAATTTATTCTTTGACTCAATGATTGTTCCAGAATCAGCATGTTCTTTAATTTCCATTTACTTATATAATTTACAAAGTTCCATATTTTGATTTCTATCTTTATTTTACTGTGGCCAAACAAAATACATACTATGCAGATGACTTTTAAAAATTTGTGAAGACTTGTTTTTCTGGCCTAAGATGGCTTAGGCCATCATCACACTCTAAAGAAAAGATATATTCTTAACATTCACCACAGAAGAATGACTACATTCCTACCTTTCATGATATACAAAAATCAACATAAAGACTTAAATGTAAGACTTGAGACTATTTAATTACTAGAAGAAAACAGGTGAGACAAAGACTAGTACATGTGAATTTTTTTCCTTAAAACTGCAAAAGCACAGGCAATAAAAGACAGATAACTAAAAGTACAAATTATTTAAAATTAAAATGTTTCTGCACAGTAGAAGACATTAATGAATGATCACAAAATTAGAATCATGGGTCAAAATATTTGCAAATGATGCATCCAATGGATTAATATCCATCATAAAACTGTTAGAATGCTTGAATTACTAAAATTTTAAAATGTACAGTCAACACACAAAATTCAGTAACTTCTTTTCATGTTAATAAAGAAGAACTCAAAAGGAAGTTAAGGGGCCAGTACTGGGACATAGTGGGTAAAGCCACTGCTTACAATGCCAGAATCCCATATGAGTGCCAGTTCAAGTTCCAGCTGCTCCACTTCCGATCTAGCTCTCTGCTATGGCCTGGGGAAAGCAGTGGAAGATGGCCCAAGTGTTTGGGGCCCTGCACCTGTGTGGGAGACCCAGAAGAAGCTCCTTGCTCCTGTCTTCAGATCGGCACAGCTCCCGCCATTGTGGCCATCTAGGGAGTGAAACAGCGGATGAAAGACCTCTCTCACTCTCTCTCTGCCTTTGTCTCTCTGTAACTTTGCCTATCAAATAAATAAGCAAATCTTAAAAAACAAAGAACAACAGAAATGATAATGCTTTAAAAAATTAAGAATACAACCTCATCTTATAATAACATAAGAAATAAAGTGCATAAAAAATAACTGAACCAAAGGAGAAAAAGATCTTTATAAAAAAATTAATATACTCAGGAAAGAAATTAAATAACACTAACTGGAAAGATATCCTGTGTCTGCATTAGCAAACTAAGTATTATGAAAATGTCCATAAAACCTGAAGCAATCTATACATCAAACACAGTCCCTGCAAAAATATATATGACATTCTTCACAAAAAGAAAAAAATTCTTAAATTTTATATCAAATCACAAAATCTCTTGAATTTTTCATTATATCTGTATCAGCAAGATAGAGCTAAAGGCTTCAACTATCTGATTTAAAGAAGTCCTATAAAACTATAGTAATATGTGGTATTGGTATAAAATAGAAACACAGACAAATGGAAAACAGAGAGCTCAGAAATAAAACCATGTATTAAAAGCCACCTGATATTGACAAAGGTGCCAAGAATATTTTTTAAAAAGACTTAATTATTCATGTAAAAAAATAGAAATACAGAGAGATATAAATAAAGAGACAGAGATCATCCATCTGTTAATTAACTCCCCAGATGGCTGGAAAGGCCAGGGCTGGCACAGGCTTCAGCAAGGAGATGGGAACACAACCTATTCTCCAAATGGGTGGCTGGAGCCCAAGTACTTGGACCATCTTCCAGCCCCCATGAATACATTTTAAGGAAAGCACATTATTAGACACTTTTCTTGCACCATGTAAGGGAATATTCTATGCCAATGAGTAAGGATTTTTTTATGAGACTTCAAATATAAGCAACAAAGACACAACTTAGATGAATGAGTTTACATGAAACTAAACAGTCCCTGAACTGAAGGAAAGTAATAGAAAGATGACAGAACCTACAGAATAGGAAATTATTTATAAACTAGATATCTATCAATAAATTAACATCAAAATATAATCATTTAAGAAAGTCCACTCAAGAGCAAAAGAATAATGGATTTTTTTTAGATTTATTTTCATTATTTGAAAGACAGAATTACAGAGAGGTAGAGACAGAGAGAGGTCTTCCACCAGTGAACCAGCATTCACTCCCCAGATGGCCGCAACAACTGGAGGCACCCTGATCTGAAGCCAGAAGCTAGGAGCTTTTTCTGGGTTTCTCAAGTGAGTGCAGGAGCCCAAGGAATTGGGCCATCTTCTACTACTATCCCAAGCCATAACAGAGCACTGGATTGGAAGAGGGGCATCTGGGACTAGAACCGGCACCCGTACAGGATGCTGTTGCTTCAGGCCAGGGCTTTAAATTGTTGCACCACAGTGCCAGCCCCATAACTGGATTTTAAAACTACAGAAAATAATGCTGAACTTAAAAGTCCACATGCTAGCGTATAGGTATGTATCCATGCATACACCGATTTTATGTATAACTGTAATCTATATTATACTGTAAGCTAATGTATATATTAGTATAATTTTATTTTATATATATTTCAGATATTAATCAAATATTAGAATCTTTACTACATAACTCAGCTATAACACTTCTGAGTACATATCTCAAGGAAATGAAATCAAGCATATGAAAGAGTCCTTTCCCACATTATTTTAGTACTATTCACTCAAGCCAAGATTTGGAACCAATGGGTGAAAAAAAAATGTGATATATTTTACATAATGGACTACTACTCAGACACACACACATACACATACACACACACAAAGAATAAAATCTTCCCATTTTCTCAAAAAGGATCAAAAGAATAAAATCTTTCCACGTTTCACAAAATGGATCATATGTGGGGATAACCCCCGTGACATGATATCATAACATGATAACATGTTAATGTGAAATAAACCAACTAGAGAGAGAAATACTAGCATGATGTCACTCATGTTGGAACAAGGACATAAGCCTCAGCCATTTTAGATTTCCTTTACCCTTGTTTTCTTTCAAGAAACCAGTTCAGTCTCACATACTGCATTTCTTCCCACCCCATCCTCTGCATTCTTCTCTTGGTTTGAGCCAGCAAAAAAACTTAAAGACCTGTATGAAGAGGCTCACCAACTCCTATTGCCCTACTTTGGATCCCTATTCCACCTAAGTTGTAGAAAAACCAAGCATGTTGGGGCCTGGGGCCTCTGCCATGTGTTCAGATTGTATACATTCTGGCAGTTGGTCCAACTTCTACAAGCTTATTTTCTTTGAATAAATTTGGTCTGACTGTGATTTTGGATCCTGTCTCTACTCTGGTTCTGCACCCCTTTCCCTTAAATTGGGAGCCCAAGTAAGGCAGTACTAATCTGTGCCCCTTTTACTTACAACTCATATCTTAAAAAATTAACCTCATAAAAGTAGGTAGTATATGTTAGTTACCAGAAATTGAGGTAGATAGGAGGGACATGAGTTTGGAATGTTACTGATGGAGGAATACATAGTTATAGCTACACAGAAGGAATAAACTTCAGAAGACACATTACATAACAAAATGATTATGGTTAGTTACAAAATCCTGTATTGTTGAAAAATGTAGAGTGGTTATTATGTGCTCTCCTTACAAAAATGAACAACCAAGTGAGGAAATGCATTTATACATTAGCTATATTTATTCCATAATGTTCACGTTAAATGATCACAATAAAAGTATCCTCCTTTTAAAAACTGTTTCAAAATAAAAATTAAAAAAATAAAATTTAGAAAACAAAATCCTAAGTCAATTAATACATCAAAAACAAGAGCAGAAATCATTTCAATAAAAATAAGAAATAAATAGAAAGAGGGACAGGTATTTTCATAGAGGTTAAGTAACTACTGAATGCCCACATCAAGTCTTGCCTCTACTTCAAACTAACTTTCTGTTAATGAAGCAGGAGTCAGTGGATGATGGCCCAAGTGCTTGGATTTCTGCCACCCAAGTGGGAAATGCAGATGGGAGTTCCTGGCTGAAAGCTGCAGGTCAGCCAAGTCTAGGCATCTGATGAGAAAATAAGCAGATGTTAGATTTCTTTCTGCCTGTCTCCCATCTCTGTCACTTTTTCAAATAAATAAATAAAACTTGAGAAAAGAAACCAACAGAAAAATCAATGGAACAAATATACGGTTCTTTTAAAAGGTCAATGAATGCTGGCGCCGTGGCTCAACAGGCTAGTCCTCCGCCTTGCGGCGCCAGCACACCGGGTTCTAGTCCCGGTCAGGGCACCGGATTCTGTCCCGGTTGCCCCTCTTCCAGGCCAGCTCTCTGCTGAGGCCCGGGAGTGCAGTGGAGGATGGCCCAAGTGCTTGGGCCCTGCACCCGACGGGAGACCAGGAGAAGCACCTGGCTCCTGCCATCAGATCAGCACGGTGCGCCGGCCGCAGTGCACCAGCCGCGGCGGCCATTGGAGGGTGAACCAATGGCAAAGGAAGACCTTTCTCTCTGTCTCTCTCACTGTCCACTCTGCCTGTCAAAAATTAAAAAAAAATAAATAAATTTTAAAAAAAAGTCAATGAAATCTATACATTTGGTAGCTGGAAGAAAAAAAAGAGAGGGAGAAGAGAGAGAAGACATACGACTATGAGAAATAAACAGATGTGGGCCTTCACTACTGATCGTGAAAGCGAATAGCATCATAAATATTAAAAACAATTACATGCCAAAATGTTTAATAACTTAGATGAAATGAATCAAAAACTGACTAGATGTAATTTGCCAAAACTCACAATAAAAAAAATACAATCTTCAACATCTCTATCTATTAAACCAACTATATTAATAATAACCTGCCAAAATATAAAACACTAGGCCTTTATTAATCATCTGAGGACAAAATTACTCTAATACCAAAACTACACAGACATGACAAGGAAATAAAAAAAAAAAAAAACTATAACAAATATCTCAAGAACCAAGCACTCAAAAATGCTAAAAAAGGTAATATCAAAGCATATCCAATGAGGGGAGAGCGGCAAAATGACAGAATAGGAAGAGAGCACACTGATAGTCTGGAAAGAGACAGTTTAATAAAAGTGGAGATACTGCAGGTACAAGGAAGAGTAGGGGAAGAAACAGCAGAGGAAACTCTTCCGCAACTAGTAATTCATGGTGGACCTATTTGGAGGGCGTGGGAGCCCACAGCTCGGGACATCGGAGGCAGAATAAACGCACCAGCACTGGAACAGGGGTGAGCTGAACCTCAATAGCCCAAGAAACCAGCGGGAAAGCTGAAAGAGGAGACTAGAGCAAATGAAGCTTGAAACTCCGTGGGGGAAAGTTCACCAGGCTAACTAGAAGAGATAGGAAAAAAAGAAAAAAAAAAAAAGTGACCAGTAAGGACACAAGTTTCTCTCTGCCCACTCACCTGTCAAAGGCGAGCAAGACAAAGAGCAGGCGCCATCTTGGACATACGTAATAAGCGGTGCGATTTCAAGGCTGCACACACTCTCAGCCAAGCAGAAAAACCTGACTCTGGGGGGAGGGGGGAGGGGAAATAACTGGAGATCAGGACCTAGTGAATGTGCAGTGCTAATGAATTGAGGCTGTGAATGAACTCCCGGAATTCACCTGAGTATTCGGTAACCTTGGCAACCCAATGGGAGACTGCAGGAGAATTTGAGCCCTCACTGAGAGGAGCACAGGTTCCCTGTGTGGTCCATGGAAAAGAGCTTCCAATTATTGGCTCCTGTGGGCATCTCATTCGCCTCCTAACTACCTTCAGTTTCGTTCAGCTATGAAAAACCCACGGCCAACATCCTATTGAATGGGGAAAAGTTGGAAGCATTTCCACTGAGAACTGGTACCAGACAGGGATACCCACTCTCACCACTGCTGTTCAATATAGTGCTGGAAGTCTTAGCCAGTGCTATTAGGCAAGAAAAAGAAATTAAAGGGATACAAATCGGGAAGGAAGAACTCAAACTATCCCTCTTTGCAGATGATATGATTCTGTATTTAGCATTCCCAAAGAACTCTACTAAGAGACTATTGGAACTCATCGAAGAGTTTGGCAAAGTAGCAGGATATAAAATCAATGCACAAAAATAAACAGCCTTTGTATACACAGGCAATGACACAGCTGAGAAAAAACTTCTAAGATCAATCCCATTCACAACAGCTACAAAAACAATCAAATACCTTGGAATAAACTTATCCAAGGATGTCAAACATCTCTACTATGAAAATTACAAAACCTTAAAGAAAGAAATAGAAGAGGATACAAAAAAATGGAGAAATCTTCCATGCTCATGGATTGGAAGAATCAATATCATCAAAATGTCTATTCTCCCAAAAGCAATTTATACATTCAATGCAATACCAATCAAATACCAAAGACATTTTTCTCAGATGGAAAAAATGATGCTGAAATTCATTTGGAGACACAGAAGACCTGGAGTAGCCAAAACAATCTTGTACAACAAAAACAAAGCCGGAGGCATCACAATACCAGATTTCAGGACATAACTACAGGGCAGTTGTTATCAAAACAGCATGGTACTGCTACAGAAACAGATGGAGAGACCAATGAAACAGAATAGAAACACCAGAAATCAATCCAAACATCTGCAGCCAACGTATATTTGATCAAAGAACCAAACCAATCCCTGGAGTAAGGACAGTCTATTCAATAAATGGTGCTTGGAAAATTGGATTTCCACATGCAGAAGCATGAAGCAAGACCCCTACATTTCACCTTACACAAGAATTCACTCAACATGGATCAAAAACTTAAATCTATGACCAGACACCATCAAATTATTAGAGAACATTAAAGAAACACTTTAAGATTTAGGGTCCAGCAAAGACTTCCTGGAAAAGACCCCAGAAGCACTGGCAGTCAAAGCCAAAATTAACATTTGGGATTGCATCAAATTGAGAGTTTCTGTACTTCAAAAGAAACAGTCAGGAAAGTGAAAAGGAACCGACAGACTGGGAAAATATATCTTCAAACAGATAAAGGGTTGATAAACAGAATCTACAAAGAAATCAAGAAACTCCACAACATCAAAACATACAACCCACTGAAGAGATGGGCCAAGGACCTTAATAGACATTTTTTCAAAGAGCAAATGCAAATGGCCAACAGACACATGAAAAAATGTTCAAGATCACTAGCAATCAGAAAAAAAAAAAAAAAAAAAAAAAACACAATGAGGTTTCAGCTCACCTCAGTTAGAATGGCTCACATTCAGAAATCTACCAACAACAGATGCTGGAGAGGATGTGGGGAAAAAGGGACACTAACCCAGTGTTGGTGGAAATGCAAACTGGTTAAGCCACTATGGAAGGGTTCCCTTCACAACAGTGGACAAAAACACAGTCAAGAGTATTCTGTCAAGGCTGGAGCTATGGCTCACTTGGTTAATCCTTTGCCTGCGGTGCCAGCATCCCTTATCGGCACCAGTTTCTAGTCCCAGTTGCTCCTCTTCCAGTCCAGCCCTCTGCTGTGGCCCAGGAGGATGGCCTAGGTGCACCCACATGGGAGACCAGGGAGAAGGGCCTGGCTCCTGGCTTCGAATTGGCATAGCGCCACCAGCCATAGCTGCCATTTGGGGAGTGAACCAACAGAAAGAAAACCTCTCTCTCTCTCTAACACTGTCAAATAAATTGTAAACAATTTTTGTTTAATTAAATAAAAAAGAGTATTCTGTCATCTGGGCATTAACATGCAAAATGTGAATCTAGATATAGAGCTCATAACATACATTGTAATTAACTGAAAAATTAAAAAAATAAAAATAAATAAAAGTGGCCAGCACTGTGGCACTGTAGGTTAATTCTCCGCCTGTGGTGCCAGCATCTCATATGGGCGCCAGTTCTAGTCCCAGCTGTTCCTCTTCCAATCCAGCTCTCTGCTGTGGCCTGTGAAAGCAGTAGAAGATGGTCCAAAATCTTTGGCCTGTGTACCCATGTGGGAGACCGGGAGGAGGCACCTGGCTCCTGGCTTTGGATTGGCACAGCACCAACTGTTACAGCCAATGGGGAGTGAAGCAACAGACAGAAACCTTTTCTGTTTCTCCCTCTCACAGTCTGTAACTCTATCTCCATAATAAATTTTAAAAATCTTTAACTGAAATTGGATTGTAGATCTACAAGCACAATACCTTAAAACTTCTGGAGGAGAACATAGGAGAAAACCGAAACACCGTGGATTTAATGGAAATTTCTAAAATAAAACACAAAGGCATAATACAAGAAAGAAGTAATAGAGTATGCCTCATTAAAATTAAAAACAACTGCTCTACATAACTCACTGTAAATAAAATAAGAAAAATCACAGAATAGTAGAAAAATGTCTATGACGATAACTGATAAAGTATTGTTACACAAAAATTTTAAGACTAACACTTTTAACACTAAGACCACAAATAACTAGACTCAATAATGGGGCTAAAAAACTGAAAGAATTACACAAATAACAAATTAACACATGACAAGAATTTCCAAATGCTATTTTTATTAGGAAGCTGAAAATTAAAAATAATACCAGTGCTTTAAAAATTACACATAACACCATTAATTATCAGGGAAATGGAGATATCAGCTAATTCCAGTCAGACCATTTGTAAAAGGTCTAATAGCACTGGCAGGGATTTGAAGATAAGAAACTCTTGTATACTAATGATGTGCATATAAATTATCACCTCTATTATGGAGAATAATATTGATAGCTCCTCAGAAAAAATACAAGTACTAGATGATCCAGCAATTCCATTATGGACAGATAACTAAAGAAAATTAAATCACAGGGCCAGCACTGTGGCATAGCAGGTAAAGCTGCAGCCTACAGTGCCAGCATCCCATATGGACACCAGTTGGAATCCAGCTCTCTTCCAATCCAGCTCTCTGCTATGGCCTAGGAAAACAGTAGACGATGGTCCAAGTCCATAGGCCCCTGCACCCATGTGAGAGGCCCAGAAGAAGCTGCTGGCTGCTGCCTTTGAATCGGCACAGCTCCAGGCATTGTGGCCATATGGGGATGAACCTCTCTCTCTCTATCTCTCTCTTTTTCTCTCTCTCTTTTCTCTGTGTAACTGTGACTTTCAAGTAAAATAAATAAATCTTTAAAAAAATAAAATGAAATCATTCTGTCAAAGGAACAGATACACTTTCATTTTTATTGCACAATAGCCAAGAAATGGAAACAACCTAAGTGACCACCAACTATGAATACATAATGGAAATTTCATATACATATAGAATGAAATATTAAACCACAAAAGGATGAAATCATGTCATTTGCAACAACATATGTGGAACTGCAGTCATTTTAAGTGAAATAAGTCAAGTATAGAAAAATAAGTACCAATACTCTCACACATGGAATCCAAAAAAGTAAATCTCATAAAATTTTAAAAAGTAGAATGGTTATAACAGATTGAGCAAGAGAATGGTTATCAGAGACTGGACAGAGACCTCTTTTGGGAAGGAGATTTTAATGAATACTAAGTTATAGTTAAAGTTCTATTACATAGTACAATGATTATAGATAATGATAATGCACTGTATTTTAATAAATGCTGGAAAGGTTTCAAATGTTTTTGCCATACTGAAATTCTAAGTATTTAAAAAGATAAATGTTTTATCCAACATGACATTAGGAAACACATGTTTCAAAACATTACATAATACCCCATAAAGATGAATACTTATATAAAATAGGAAGGAGGGGAGGAAGGAATGAAGGAAGGGAGGAAGGAGGGAGGGAGAGAAGGAAAAAAAAAGAAAGAAAAAGAATGAATACCTCCAAACTCTATGAATCATTGATGAAGTCAAAAACATGGACAACATCAAAAAAAATAAATAAAAAATAAAAAAAAATAAAAAAAAATAAAAAAAAAACATGGACAACATCAAGTGCTAGTGAGGATATGGAGCAAGAGTAAGCCTCATTCATTACAGGTTGAAATGAAAAATAATATAGCCACTTTAGAAGTTAGATTAGTAATTTGTTACAAAACTAAATATCTTTTTACCATATGATCCAACAATCATTCCCCCTACATAAGTATTTGTAGAACATATTAAGTCTAAGTTTTCAATTATGCAAATATTTCAATGACGCAATATTTATTTCAGTTTGTTGCTCAATTAAGTTTTCAAAGGTATTCTATAGATATGATAATGGGGCATAATGTGTAAAATAAATTGGAAATATATGTATATATATATATATATATATATAAAACCTGCATATGAATATTTATATTAGTTTTATTCATAATTGTCACCTCCCAGAAGGAACTCTGAAGTATTTTAAAAGGTAAATGGAGGGCCAGTGCTGTGGCATAACAGGTAAAGCCACCGCCTGCAGTACTGGCATCATATATAGGCAGTGGTTTGAGTCTCAGCTGCTCCATTTCCAATCCAGATCCCTGGTGTGGCCTGGGAAAGCAGTAGAAGATGGCCCAAATTGTTGGGTCCCTGCACCCACATGAGAGACCTGAAGAAGCTACTGACTCCTGGCTTTAGATAGGTGCAGCTCTGGCCATTGTGACCATCTAGGAAGTGAACCAGTGGATGAACACCTTTCTCTCTCATCCTCTGCCTCTGTCTCTCTGTAACTTTGCCTTTCAAATGAATAAATAAATCTTAAAAAAAAAAATAGGTAAATGGATAAATCACTGTAGCTCATTCATGCAGTGAACTATCATGCCATCTAAAAACATGGAGGAAATTTTAAGGACAAGAGTCAATCTGAAAAGGTTATAAGATTCCAACTGTTTGGCATTCTAGAAAAGTCAACGCTATGGTCAGAATAAAAAGATTAGTGGTTGCCACAAGTTCAGGCGAGAACAGGTTGGGTAAATAAAACACAACTATATTTAGAATAGTGAAACTACTTCCTTTGATAATGTAAAAATGAATGCATGCCACTGCATTTTTTTTTGTTAAAATTCAAACATACAACACAGAGCACAACCAGTGTTTGACCAAATGTAATAGATCTCATTAAAACAAAATGTAAATGAAGAGGAAATCATCATGAGGGATGGGAAAGGAACTGGAAACTGTTTAATTTTAGTGTGCACATTTTTAAAATGTGACCTAATCAACAGTGATCTAAAAAGAGCTTCTATGTTTTAAGCTGAAAATCCAAGTCAAGAAAAAGCATTTAATGCATAGGTGCACAACTGATCCTACATTAAATATGCTCAGAACATTTAAAATTCGGCAAAATCATCTAACTTAAAGGCTGTTTTACAATAAAGTATTGAATATTTTATGAAATTTATTGAGCACTATACTGAAGATAAAAATCAGAATTGTATTAGAGAAGTGGATACTATGAGATTCAAAAATCCACAATACAATACCCAAAAAAATGCTGGCAACACAGTACAGAACATCACTTGCTTATGATAAATGTACCTCACTATTAACGGCATAACTAGTACTCAAATAGTACTTTGTACTTTGTGTTTCTGTGTGGGTACAAACTGTTGAAATCTTTACTTAGTATATACTAAATTGATTTTCTGTATATAAAGATAATTGAAAATGAATCTTGCTGAAGAATGGGATCAGAGAGGGAGTGGGAGATGGGATGGTTGCAAGTGGGCGAGAGGTCATGGAGCGGGGGGAAGCTGCTATAATTCAAAAGTTGTACTTTGGAAATTTAAATTGATTAAATAAAAGTTAAAAAAAAAAAGTACCTCACTGATAATAAAGAAGCTTATATCTGCTGCCAGTATGAGAGGATGATACTATAAATTACTAACCCACTAAAAGTTGCAAATACCAAATTAAAAATAGTTTCCACTGAATGCATATCACATTCACCCCATCACAAAGTAAAAAATTTAATACATAAACATGCTATGTAAAATAGCATCTGTGTTGAACAGTGTGATTATAATGTTTTAACTAATGAGCAACTGAATTTGGGAACTTATGAAGTTATTTTTTCACCTTTGTTTTCCAGACTATCTAACTTTACCAATTGTTAAGTGATATACTTATGTGATATACTGAATTACAAGATAGTAATAGTCTTCCCATGTACACAGTTAATATTTAAAATTAGTTTTTTAAATAAAAATCTTCTGCTAAAAGTACACACAAGTCCAATAAAGTTACTCTTATAGCCCACAAACTTACTAATCTTTTTTTTTTTTACCTGAGTGGAGTTAGACAGTTGTTTTCTCCATGGCTCTTCTGTGCTGATGCTCAGGTTTCTGTGGTTATGAGGTAGAATAAATGTGCTTTGCTGTAGATAAGGCACATTTCCGTTACTTCCTCTTCCTGTTATACAATTATTGCTTACCAAAATATTGTCAGTGTCCCCCAGAGATTTTGATATACCTAAATGAGCAGAACCCATAGAAAAAGATCCAGTGGACACACATTTTTCAAGAAAAGTAGGATCAAATCCAAGCTGAGAGATGCTAGGTTCTCTGGTCACAGCAGCAGCATATGATTGCTGGCTAGAGACAGAGTTTGTAGAATCAGCTACTGGCCCATTCAGAATTCCAGTAGCTTGTACCTGAGCAACTCCCATTTGACTCATCTTCAAAAACAAAAAACCTGTTTGTGTGATTGTAAAAATGTGCAATTGGCACAGCTCTAAGTTTATTATAATACTGCATCTCTTCAGTTTATAAAATAGATTATTACATAAAGATGACTACTACAACTTATGACCCCTTTATTAAGTGTAAACGAAAGCTGAAAATGAAGCATAGTGATCAAATTTGTAAGCCTTTTTCTATCATAAAACAGAATTTCAAGCTTTCATTTTATTACATTAGTTCATATCTCTCAAGTCAAACAACTGTTAAAACTCATTCAACTCAATTTGGGGTAATTTGCTATTCATCAAGATAATAAAATTGCACATTTCATACAGATAATAATAAAATGTCAACTATTTTATTCAAAATTATTTTATGATTATTATTCACAGAAAACAAAAAAGTTCAAAAGCAACCATTTTACATAGCAGTTGCTTAGACAACCTGTATCCTGTAACAGTGTCTGGTCTGAGTCCTTACTTTTTCAATTTGAATCCAACTTCCTGTTAAAGCATATCTTGGAGGCCAGGAGATCACCCCCATGGGAGACTTGGATTGAATTCCAGGCTCCTACCTGTTACCTGTCTTGGCCCTAGCTCTAATAAGCATTTTGGGGGGAATCAGCAGACAAAGGTCTCTCTCTCTCTGCCTTCCAAATTGAATTTTTTTAAAAAACCTATTAATTATATTTAACGTTCAGCCATAAAAATTCCATTAAAATGAGCATGAATAAGCCTCTGAAATGTTAGTCATTCCAAGAAAATATTCAGCATGTTGATACATTTTAGAGAAAACATTACACATACTTGTTGCTGCATTAATACAAACTGACTTTCCAACTGTTCCAATATAAATTTCTGTGCTTGATTTAGATTATCTTTATTTGCACGCAGTTGTTCCAAGTGCTAGAAGAAAAGAGAGGAATATACTCAAACTTTAATCTCAAAATGAAGATATGACTATCAGTGAAAACCCCGTAACTCATAACCATTGTGTACTAAAAGACAGTGATTTCTCACTTGAGTAATCTAGCCCAAAATGAAATTTTTAAAGATTCATCCTGCAAAACTAATTTTATGTGTTTTTAGTTAACTGTATATGGTGGAATTAAATTTCAGAAAAGAATTATGTAACTTCAAATATGTTACAACAAAACTGCTTGAAATAGTGTTTCCAATAGAACCACTGAAACTGACCTCAATGACCATCAACAGGGGGATTTGGTTAAATGATATAAAGGTGCCACCAGAAGCCTTAACTGGAATAATAAACAGACATACGAATAATCCCAATAGACATTTTTAAATAAAACATTGGAGAAGGCTTTGCAAAGTTTGAGGAAAAAAGTGAATTAGAAGACAACACATATTTTCTACCAACAGAAATGGTTTATTTCATTCTGAATACATTTCTATTTAAACACAGACACACACACACACAAATAATCTATGAGATAAGCATAATTATTTTTATATGCAAAATATATATTTTAGAAACAATTAACTTAGTCAATCTGGAAAAACAAAAATAGCTGGCCAGAGATAGCAACTAAAAGAAGCCTTTATCAAGTATTTCATATTATCTATTTCCATACCACAACTTCCCTCCCAGAAGGCTAAGTTATGATTCCTATTATTCTGGAAAATGTAAGTCCATTTTACTTATGTATATTTTAATTTAGTTGAACATCATTCCATTTTAAAGATATATTTACTTATTTGAAAGGCAGAGTTACAAAGAAAAAAAGAGAGACAGAGAGGGAAATCTTCCATCCGCTGGTTCACTCCCCTAGTGGCTCAACAGCTGGAGTGGTGCGATCTGAAGCCAGGGAACTAGGAGATTTTTCCAGGTCTCCCATATGGGTACAGGGGCCCAATCACTTGGGCTATCTTCCACTGCTTTCCCAGGTGCATTAGCATGGAGCTAGACTGCAAGTAGAGCATTTGGGACTCAAACTGACATCCATGTGGGATACTGGCACCATAAATGGCAGCTTTACCCACTATGTTATTGCACTGACCCATAAAAAACTTTTTAAAAGATTTATTTGAAAGGAAGAATTACAGACTTAGAATGAGAAACACTGGTATCTTGCTGATTCAATATCCAGATGGCCACCAGCGCTGGGCCAAGCTGAAGCCAGGAAGTAGGAGCTTCATTCAAGTCTCCATCTGGGTAGCAGGAACCCAAAGCACTTGGGCCATCCTGTACTGCTTTCCCAAGCACATTAGCAGAGAACTGAACTGGAAGTGGAGCAGCCAGGACTTCCGCCAGTGCTCAAATGAGATGCTGGTGTCACAGGCAGTGGCTTAACACACTGTAACACAATGTCTGTCGCAATACCCAAAATTTTAACATTATTACTATTGTTCCTTTGAAACTGAGGAAAGTACTGTCGAAGGAATATTTCATACCTGTAATTTCTGTGGTGTCAAACACCATGAATGACCTTGTTGCTGTACTGGATGATGTGAAACAGTTTGGTCACTATTCCAGTTATCAGAACCATTCTGAGGAAAATTTTGACAAATTAGGGATAGCTGTTAAATTATGTACATGTAGGACTTGCGCTTTTAAATAATTTTAAAATCACTTATAATATGCAATAATTTTGAGGCCGATAAAATTAGAAAAAAGAGACAACATCTAAATTATGTCTCAAACAGCTAGCAAGGCTGTCCACTATAGGCCACACTCAATTTCAATGTTGGTAGAGAGGGATCGTAAAAACTCTTAAAATTATAACTGAACAAAATGATTTGATCAATATAAATGTACCCCTACCTTCCATTTTTAATATGATGCACAGATTATGGGTTACAAATATTGCTTCAATCTCTGATGTCCACAAGCTTAAAACACAGGATAGAAATAACTTCAAGAGAGTAGTGGAGCTTTATTTTTGGCAAGGATATTTTTGTATCTCTAAAGTATAAAAAATACCTTTCTTGGATTAGATGTTGGATTCCTCTTCACAGAACTGGACAGGTATTCTAAGTTGCTAAAAGTTATAATATACAGTGACAAAAACTGCTATGGAATTGGTGTTTGAAGGACGTAAATGTAAGTTCAACATTTAAATCATGAGCTGTAATAGCCAAAAGGAGCACAGAACTAAGATAAAAGTAAGGTTGTACATAACTTAATTCATCGCTTCAAATGATGGAACTGTATAAGCTGTATAATTTCCAAAGCTATGTGGACATCACTGATTGCAACTTCTGAAAATCAAAATCATATGAATTAATATAAATACATAATTTTTTTCAAAAATTGTGTTCTACATTTAAGAAACCACTGCAGAATATTCATTTAAGAAATCGCTTTCAACTCATGAGAATATACACAGAGTTAAAATGTGTATCCCAAGTGTTTTTCCCTTACCAGAATTTTACTTTGACCTAAAATCCTCTTGCAATTAAATATAAAGTAACTTTTAAATTCAAATGACTTACATCGTTTTAAAAGGCAATGCTGCATTTGGGATAGTCAGATTGATAACTATAGATTGGAAAGAACCTTTAAAGCTGGGCACCTACAGAAGATAACCCAACTTCTCACCTGCAATGCTGTGTTCATGGCACCCTGCCTGGAGGTAAGCTCTGCTGGGATTGGTAGGCTCCATGCCTCCTCAATACTAGGAAGTAATTTAGTTTTATTCTGTTGACTACCTTGTGGAAGGTTACACAACTGAGCCTAGGAAAAATTATGTAAAAAGCAAATTTAACACAAGCCTACTTGAGTAAGAGCAAGTCCAGTAAATCTTCCTCAAGGTTATAAGTATCTATTTTTATATAATAAATTCTAAGCTTGGGAACTTAGATGCTAAGCATAAAAAGGAAAACTGGAATATACCTGTGAGAATCAGAACAAAGCTAAGCTGTATTTGAGTTCTCTTAAGAATCTTTTCATGATTTCAAGCAAGAGTGCAAAATTGTGTTTTTTTTTTAAATGTGATGACAAAAAATGTAGATAGCATACTGAAAAATGTTCAACATATTCAAGAAAAATATATAAATTAATATGCACACCAAACTAAATGTGTAAAAGAACACATTTTAAATAAATCTTACATAAAATGATATGCAAATTATTTTCACAAAATATTACAAAGTATGGAAACAAGTCAAAATTAAACACACATACACAAACTGTGCAGCCACCTTTCTCCTGTCAATTATAATAGGGAAATATACATCTTTTAAAATACACTATTTGTAATTTTTACCTGCAAAAACTTAATTCTTGCTGCAAGTGTAGAGGTGTTACTACAACTTTTACTTCTAGTTGCATTTAAGTAGCATTTAATGGCATCTTGAGGTTGGCTGCAGGATTCATAAAGGGTACCTAGGTCCATCCAAGCTGCGGCATGCCCATGGTCCAATTGCACAGCACAAATATAGGCCTGCAAAGCATCCATTGGTTGATTTTGCTGTTGATAGAGCACACTGGAAAGAGAAATACAGAATAGATTGTCAAAGCTTACTGCTTAGTTTTATAGAAATATTACAAAGTATAAATGTGTTGAAGTGACTGTGTATCAATTAGAATATTTTCATAGTCTTACCCTATTGAACACCATGTATCTGCACTTGCTTCTGATTTATCAATAGACTGCCTGTAAGATATGAAGGCATCCTGAACTTTCCCAATACTTGAGTAACACCTAAAAGGCAGAAAACATTTATAAATTAATAATTCCATTAATTCTTAAATTATTTCCTAAATAAACTATAAATCAAAGACACATGAAAGCTATGTGAGTATTCTTATATATATAGATTTCACATACGTATAAATATATATGTGCTACCTCTACATTTTTTTAAATTTTATTTATTTCAAAGGCAGAGTTACATAAAGAGAGAAAGAGGGACAAGAAGAGAAATCTTTCCTCCACTGGTTTATTCACCAAACACCCACAATAATTGGGGCTGGGCCAGGTTAAACCCAGGAACCAAGAGCTTCTTCTGAGTCTCCCTTGTACAGGAGCTCAAGGAGTTCAGTCATCCTCTGCTGCTTTCCAAGGCTCATTAGCGGATAGCTGGATCAGAAATGGAGCAGCTGGCATTTAAACCAGCCACCTTAGGGAATATTGGCACTGCAGGATATGGTTTTAACCCACTGCTTCACAATGCCAGTCCTTGTATATTATTTTTAAAGAAGTTAAATGTTTAAAGAACTGTTTAATTCACCTAGTGTTTCTTTTCTCCTATAACAATCTCTAGAATAATCACTTTTTGGTATGTGTCTTACACGGCAGGAAAGGTAAACTAAATCTAATATAGAAAAAATAGATGCCAATATTTAGCTCTCTCTTTGTTTTTACCTAGATATATATTATTTAGGAATTCCTTGTATGAAATTCTGAACGGTTCTAAGGGACTACTTGCATAATTGCATTTATTAGACTTTGTATGATAGAAATAAAAAAACTCAATATTCTTACTGTCACAAGCATTCTAAGCTGATCAGTATCTATCTATTTTTATCCTTAAGTGTTTTTCTGCTTTGTGTATTTCCAAACATACAGATTAAAAAATAGAGGAGCAAGGTAGCCCACCACATGGAAGCCCAGACGCGAGAGCCGAGCCACAGAGTCTGCGCATCAGCACTGGAAGCGGAGGTGGGACAAAAACCTCAGTAACTGAGACACTGGCAGTGAAAGGAAGTACAAGGCCTAAGGCCGCACTGGGGAAAGTTCATAAGGCTAACTGTAGGAGAGAAAAAAATGAATAAATAAGGGGAACTTGCATGGAAACAAGCCTCTCTCCTCTCACCTTACAAAGCGGAGCAAGACAAAGAGCAGACCCAATTTTACGTATAGAAAGTGGCCATCTCAGAGGATCTCCAATTAGACTCACAGCTAACTGCTCATCAGAAACACTACAGCTTAGGAGGGAATGGCGAGATATAGCCCAGATACTAAGAGAGAAAAACTGCAGCCCAGAATATTATATCCTGCAAAGCTCTCATTTATGAATGAAGGTGAAATAAAGACCTTTCACAGCAAACAGAAATTGAAAGAATTTGTTGCCACTCGTCCAGCCCTGCAAAAGATGCTTAAAGATGTGTTACACACAGAAACACAGAAACACCATCACCAATATGAAAGAAGTTAAAGGCAGGACACCTTACAGCAAAAGATCACAGGAAGTTCAAAGCATATATTACAAAATATCTTTGGCAAATGGCAGGGCAAAGTAACTACTTATCAATAGTCACATTGAATGTTAATAGCCTGAAGTGTCCAGATAAATGACACCGATTGGCTGAATGCATTAAGGAACAAAACCCATCTTTTTGCTGCTTACAAGAAACACATATTTCCAACAAAGATGCATACAGAATGAAAGTGAAGGCTGGAAAAAGATATACCATGCCAACAGAAATGAAAAAAGAGCGGGCGTAGCCATCTTAATATCGGACAACATACACTTTACCACAAAAACTGTTAGAAAAGACAAAGAGGGGCACTACATAATGATAATGGATCCATTCAACAGGAAGATATAATGATCATCAAGGTATATGCACCTAATTACAGGACACCAGTTTATTTAAAAGACTGGTTAAGGGACTTAAAGGGAAAGGGAGACTTAGACCCCAATACAATAGTACTGGGGGACTTCAATACTCCACTCTCAGAGATAGACAGATCAATAAAACAGAAGATCGACAAGGAGACACAGGATTTAAATGACATTACAACCAAAATGAATCTAACAGATATGTACAGAGCTTTTCATCCTACTCAGAAAGCATTTATATTCTTCTCAGCAGTACATGGTACCTTATCTAGGATTCACCACATACTAGGCCATAAAGCAAGTCTCAGCAAATTCAAAAGAATTAGAATCATACCATGCAGCTTCTCAGACCATAAGGAATGAAATTGGAAATTAGCAACTCAGGAATCCCTAGAGCATATGCAAACACATGGAGACTGAATAACATGCTCCTGAATGAACAATGGGTCATAGAAGAAATTAAAAGAAAAATCAAAAATTTTCTGGAAGAAAATGAGGATAACAGCACAACATACAAAAACCTATAGGATACAGCAAAAGCAGTGTTAAGAGGAAAGTTTATACCATCAAGAAATTGGAAAGGCACCAAATAGTTGAGCTTTCAAGTCAGCTCAAGGATCTAGAAAATCAGCAGCAAACCAGACCAAATCTAGCAGGAGAAGAGAAATAATTAAAATCAGAGAGGAAATCAACAGGATTGAATCCATCAAAACATTACAAAAGATCAACCAAACGAGAAGCTGGTTTTTTGAAAAAATAAACAAAATTGACACCCCATTGGCCCAACTAACCAAAAAAAGAAGAGAAAAGACCCAAATCAATAGGATAAGAGATGAAAAAGGAAACAACAGACACCACAGAAATAAAAGAGTCATCAGAAATTACTACAAAGAGTTCTATGCCAGCAAACAGGGAAATCTATCAGAAATGGATAGATTCCTATACACATACAATCTACCTAAATTGAGCCAGGAAGGCATAGAAAACCTAAACAGACCCATAACTGACACAGAAATTGAAATAGTCATAAAGGCCCTCCCAACAAAGAAAAGCCCAGGACCAGATGGATTCACCGCTGAATTCTACCAGACATTTAAAGAAGAACTAACTCCAATTCTTCTCAAACTATTCAGAACAATCGAAAAAAAGGGAATCCTCCCAAATTCTTCCTGTGAAGCCAGAATCACCTTAATTCCTAAGCCAGAAAAAGATGCATCATTGAAAGAGAATTACAGATCAATATCACTGATGAACAATAGATGCAAAAATACTCAATAAAATTCTGGCCAATAGAATGCAACAACACATCAGAAAGATCATCCAACCAGACCAAGTGGGATTTATCCCTGGTACGCAGGGATGGTTCAAGGTACGCAACAATCAACATGATATACCACATTAACAGACTGCAGAAGAAAAACGATATGATTCTCTCAATAAACGCAGAGAAAGCATTTGATAAAATACAACACCCTTTCATGATGAAAACTCTAAGCAGACTTGGTATGGAAGTAACATTACTCAATATAATCAAAGAAATTTATGAAAAACCCACGGCCAACATCCTATTGAATGGGGAAAAGTTGGAAGCATTTCCACTGAGATCTGGTACCAGACAGGGATGCCGACTCTCACCATTGCTATTCAATATAGCGCTGGAAGTTTTAGCCAGAGCTATTAGGCAAGAAAAAGAAATTAAAGGGATACAAATTGGGAAGGAAGAACTCAAACTATCCCTCTTTGCAGATGATATGATTCTTTATTTACGGGACCCAAAGAACTCTACTAAGAGACTATTGGAACTCATCGAAGAGTTTGGCAAAGTAGCAGGAAATAAAATCAATGCACAAAAATCAAGAGCCTTTGTATACACAGGCAATGCCATGGCTGAGAAAAAACTTCTTTCTTTTTTTTTTTAACTTTTATTTAATGAATATAAATTTCCAAAGTACAACTTATGGATTACAATGGCTTCCCCCCTCCCATAACTTCCCTCCCACCCGCAACTCTCCCTTTTCATGCTCCCTCTCCCCCTCCACTCACATCAAGATTCATTTTCAATTCTCTTTATATACAGAAGATTAGTTTAGTATATATTAGGTAACGATTTCAACAATTTGCCCCCATATAGCAACACAGAGTGAAAAAAATACTGTTGGAGTTCTAGTTATAGCAGTAAATAACAGTGTACAGCACATTAAGGACAGAGATCCTACATGATATTTTTTTAAAAAATTAATTAATTTTCTGTGCCATTTCCAATAAAACACCAGTTTTTTTTTTCATTTTCAATTATCTTTATAACAGAAGATTGATTCTGTATATACTTAGTAAAGATCTCATCAGTTTCCATCCACACAGAAACACAAAGTATAAAAATACTGTTTCAATATTAGTTATAGCATCACTTCACATTAGACAACACATTAAGGACAGATCCCACATGAGAGGTAAGTACACAGTGACTCCTGTTGCTGACTTAACAATTTGACACTCTTGTTTATGGCGTCAGTAATCTCCTAACCTCTAGTCATGAGCTGCCAGGGCTATGGAAGCCTTTAGGGTTCGCTGACTTTGATCTTATTCTGATAGGATCACAGTCAAAGTGGAAGTTCTCTCCTCCCTTCAGAGAAAGGTACCTCCATCTTTGATGACCCCATTCTTTCCACTGGGATCTCACTCACAGAGATCTTTCATTTAGGTCTTCTTCTTTTTTTTTTTTTCCATGATGTCTTGGCTTTCCATGCCTACGATACTCTCATGGGCTCTTCAGCCAGATCCAAATGCCTTAAGGGCTGATTCTGAGGCCAGAGTGCTGTTTAGGACATCTGCCATTTTATGAGTCTACTGTGTCTCCCACTTCCCATGTTGGATCCTTCTCTCCCTTTTTGATTCTATCAGTTAGTATTAGCAGACACTAGTCTTGTTTGTATGATCCCTTTGACTCTCAGACCTATCAGAGCCATCAATTGTGAACTGATATTTATCACTTGGACTAGTTAGATGGCTATGGTACATGCCACCTTGATGGGATTGTATTGGAATCCCCAGGCACATTTCTAACTCCTCCATATGGGGCAAGACCGATTGAGGATGTCCCCAATTGTACATCTCCTCCCTCTCTTTTTCCCACTCTTATATTTAACAGGGATCACTTTTCAGTTAAAATTCAAACACTGAAGAATAACTGTGTGTTAATTACAGAGTTCAACCACTAGTACTAGAAAAACAACAACAAAAAAAAACTAAAAATGATAAAGTATTACATTGTACCTCAAGAGTCAGGACAAGAGCTGATCAGGTCATTGGAGAAACAACTTCTAAAATCAATCCCATTCACAATAGCCACAAAAACAATCAAATACCATGGAATAAACTTAACCAAGGACGTTAAAGCTCTCTACGAAGAGAACTACAAAACCTTAAAGAAGAAATAGAAGAGGATACCAAAATGTAGAGAAATCTTCTATGCTCATGGATTGGAAGAATCAATATCATCAAAATGTCTATTCTCCAAAAGCAGCTTATACATTCAATGCAATACCAATCAAGTTACTGAAAATGTTCTTCTCAGATCTGGAAAAAATGATGCTGAAATCCATATGGAGACACAGAAGACCTCGAATAGCCAAAGCAATCTTGTAAAACAAAAACAAAGCCGGAGGCATCAGAATACCAGATTTCAGGGCATACTACAGGGCAGTTGTTATCAAAACAGCATGGTACTGCTACAGAAACAGATGGAGAGACCAATGAAACAGAATAGAAACACCAGAAATCAATCCAAACATCTACAGCCAACTTATATTTGATCCAAGAACCAAATCTAATCCCTGGAGTAAGGACAGTCTATTCAATAAATGGTGCTGGGAAAACTGCATTTCCACATGCAGAAGCATGAAGCAAGACCCCTACATTTCACTTTACACAAAAATTCACTCAACATGGGTTAAAGATTCAATCTATAACCCAACACCATCAAATTATTAGAGAACATTGAAGAAACCCTGCAAGATATATGTACTGGCAATGACTTCTTGGAAAAGACCCCAGAAGCACTGGCAGTCAGAGCCAAAACTAACATTTGGGATTGCATCAAATTGATAATTTTCAGTGCTTCAAAAGAAACAGTCAGGAAAGCGAATAGGAAACCCAGAGAATGGGAAATATATTTGCAAACTATGCTACAGATAAAGGGTTGAGAACCAGAATCTACAAAGAAATCAAGAAACTCCACAACATCAAAACAAACAATCCACTGAAGAGATGGGCCAAAGACCTCAACAGACATCTTTCCAAAGAGGAAAACCAAATGGCCAACAGACACATGAAAAAATGTTCAAGATCACTAACAATCAGGGAAATGAAAATCAAAACCACAATTAGGTTTCTCTTCACCCCGGTTAGAATGGCTCACATTCTGAAATCTACCAACAATAGATACTGGAGAGGATTGTGGGGAGAAAGGGACACTAACCCAGTGTTGGTGGGAATGCAAACTGGTTAAGCCACTATGGAAGTCAGTCTGGAGATTCCTCAGAAACCTGAACATAACCCTACCATACAACCCAGCCATCCCACTCCTTAGAATTTACCCAAAGGAAATTAAACTGGCAAACAAAGAAGCTGTATGCACATTAATGTTTATTGCAGCTCAATTCACAATAGCTAAGACCTGGAACCAACCCAAATGCCCATCAACAGTAGACTGGATAAAGAAATTATGGGACATGTACTCCATATCATACTACACAGCAATCAAAAAAAATGAAACCCAGTCATTTGCAACAAGATGGAGCAATCTGGAAAACATCATGCTGAGTGAATTAAGCCAGTCACAAAGGGACAAATATATGTTCTCCCTGATCGGCGACAACTAACTGAGCACCAAAGGGGAAACCTGTGGAAGTGAAATGGACACTATAAGAAACAGTGACTTGATCAGCTCTTGTTCTGACTGTTGATGTACAACATAATACTTTATCCATTTTAGTATTTTTTTGTTCTAGTACTGGTGGTTGAACTCTGTAATTAACACACAATTATTCTTCAGTGTTTGAATTTTAACTGAAAAGTGATCCCTGTTAAATATAAGAGTGGGAAAAAGAGAGGGAGGAGATGTACTATTCAGGACATGCTCAATCGGACCTGCCCCAAATGGTGGAGTTAGAAATAAGCCTGGGGATTCCAATACAATGCCATCAAGGTGGCATGTACCAATGCCATCTCACTAGTCCAGGTGAACATCTTTAGTTCACAACTGATCACACTGATAGGTCTAACAGTCAAAGGGATCACACAAACAAGACTAATGTCTGCTAATACTAACTGATAGAATCAAAAAGGGAAAAAACGATCCAACATGGGAAGCAGGAGACACAGCAGACTCATAGAATGGCAGATGTCCTAAACAGCACTCTGGCCTCAGAATCAGCCCTTAAGGCATTCAGATCTGGCTGAAGAGCCCATGAGAGTATCGTAGGCATGGAAAGCCAAGACACTCTGGGGAAAAAAAAAGAAGAAGACCTAAATGAAAGATCTCTGTTAGTGAGATCCCAGTGGAAAGAATGGGGCCATCAAAGAAGGAGGTACCTTTCTCTGAAGAGAGGAGAGAGCTTCCACTTTGACTATGACCTGTTGGAATAAGTTCGAAGTCGGCGAACCCTAAAGGCTTCAATAGCCTTGGCAACCCATGACTAGAGCCTAGGGAGATTACTGACTGCATAAACAAGAGTGTCAAATTATTAAGCCAACAACAGGAGTCACTGTGTACTTACATCCCATGTGGGATCTGTCCTTAATATGTTGTCCAAGGTGAAGTAATGATATAGCTAGTACTGAAACAGTATTTTTACACTTTTTGTTTCAGTGTGGGTGCAAACTGATGAAATCTTTACTATGTATATACAGAATCAATCTTCTGTATATAAAGATAATTGAAAATGAAAAAAAATTGATTTTGAATTGGAAATTGCATAGAAAATTAATCAATTTTTTAAAAATATCATGTAGGATCTCTGTCCTTAATGTGCTGTACACTGTTATTTAATGCTATAACTTGTACTCCAACAGTATTTTTCACTTTATGTTGCTGTGTGGGTGCAAACTGTTGAAATCTTTACTTAATATATACTAAACTGATCTTCTGTATATAAAGAGAATTGAAAATGAATCTTGATGTCAATGGAAGGGAAGAGAGAGTGGGAAAGGGGAGGGTTGCGGTTGGAGGGAAGTTATGGGGGGGGGGGGGAGGGAGCCATTGTAATCCGTAAGAAAAAAAATCTATTGTTACCTCCCCATTTCACTTTAATATATATATCCAAATCAATGAACCAGCTAAATAGACAACACATTGCTGAATTCAGAGATAATACATAAATGTCTCAGAAACATTACTTTTATTAAATACCTAGGTGTCTAACTAATATTGAAAGTCTATTTTGCTTTTTGAAAGGCAGGGTTATAGAAAGAGAAGAGACAGATCTTAAATTGGCTGGTTCACAATCCTCCTAATGAGGCGTAAGCTAGGAGCCAGGACTTTTATCTGGGTCTCCTCAGTGGATGCAGGGGCCCAGGCACTTGGGCCATCCTCCACTGTCTTCTTAGGTATATTAGTAGGGAGCTGGATTGGAAGTGGAGTAGGCAAGACCCAAACTGCTGCTCACAGGTGATGACAGAGTTGCAGGCAGCAGCCTAACATTCTACAGCACAACACCAGCCCCACCTCTAAAATCTTCATGCAGAGACTTACTAAATAACTTCTGAAGTACATTTTTTGCAAACTTAAAGACAATGGATAGGAGGAAAGTAAATTTTTTCCATCAAATAAAAATTTAAAGAAGACAGACAAGTACATTGGAAATTTTTCTGCAAAAGTTAAAACATAAAGGGTATCACAATGCTTTAAAGTCCGATAACTGGGGGGAACTCTGTGAATAATACTGTCCTCACAGAATTACAAAAGTATGGTATTACTGAGAATATAAATTTATTTTTTTTTCTTTTTTTTTTTTATTTATTTTTGACAGGCAGAGTGGACAGTGAGAGAGAGAGATAGAGAGAAAGGTCTTCCTTTTGCCGTTGGTTCACCCTCCAATGGCCGCCGCGGTAGGCGCGCTGCGGCCGGCGCACCGCGCTGTTCCGATGGCAGGAGCCAGGTGCTTATCCTGGTCTCCCATGGGGTGCAGGGCCCAAGCACTTGGGCCATCCTCCACTGCACTCCCTGGCCACATCAGAGAGCTGGCCTGGAAGAGGGGCAACCGGGACAGGATCGGTGCCCCGACCAGGACTAGAACCCGGTGTGCCAGTGCCGCAAGGCGGAGGATTAGCCTAGTGAGCCACGGTGCCGGCCGAGAATATAAATTTAAACATGTTTTATTTTATCTTACTAAATAAGAGTCTAACTGTATTACAGTGGTATAATAAAATATATTCCCAACCTTATTTTTGAACCAAAACAAAAATATTGACTCACATTTTTTAACCTATATTAAAAAATATTACAACTAAAACTAGACATTAATGTTTTCTGTTAAGCCTCTGTTATGGTCAATATATTAAGAATACATTGTGTAAAACCCACCAATACTAATTGTGGTATCTCTAAACCTAAAGCATGCAGTTACTTTGTTTATTCTATTTAGTAACAGTGGGTTTACTCAAAGCACTTTTCTGTGTAACTGAGATACACAGAAAAGCTTTAATCATTAGTAATACTTTTGGTAGAGAACAAAGACCAGTTCTGAATTCTCAGTATATACCAGAAACAACCCAAATTAAACTATTTTATCAACCAGAGAAGGTATGTGAAGATACTGCAACAAACAGTAAATTCATATAATATGTAATTAACAATTAAATATTTTCTGAAGTAGGAAACATCCTAATAATGATCTGTCTCATAGATACACTTGCAAAATTTAAAAGAAAAAATAGAGGTTGGTGCTGTGGCATAGCAGGTAAAGCCACCACCTGCAGTGACAGCATCCCTTATGGGCACCAGTTCAAGTCCCAGCTGCTCCACTTCTGATCCAGCTCTCTGCTATGGCCTGCAAAGCAATGGAAGATGGCTCACGTCCTTGGGCTCCTGCACCCATGCTGGAGACCTGGAAGAAGCTCCTGGCTCCTGGCTCCTGGCTTCAGATCTGTGCAGCTGTGGCAGTTGTGGCTGTGAATCAGCAAAAAAGGAGTGAACTAGTAGACAGAAAACCTTTCTCTCTCTCTGTACCTCTCGTTATCTATTTGTGTAACTCTGACTTTCAAATAAATAAATAAATCTTTAAAAAAGAAAAAATAACATAATTTCCAAAAAAATATAAAACATATTTGAACATGACTACATGACAAACTTACTGAATAGCAACTATGCTATATAAAAATTAATACGGTAAATGAAAAATTAAAACACATTAAAATAGTTAAGATTATAACTTTGTATAAAGGTACCTGTCAGATTTAATTCCACCATTCAATAAAGGAAATGAAAATTGAGATGTTGAGCAGTTTAAGTGGACTTTATTGTGGCTGATGCTGTGGCACAGTGGGTTAAAGCCCCACTCTGCAGCACCGCCATCCCATATAGGTGCCAGTTGGGCTCATATGGCTGCTCCTCTACTGACTCAACTCTCTGCTATGGGCTGGGAGAGCAGTAGAAGATGGCCCAAGCTCTTGGGCCCCAGAATCCGCATGAGAGACTTGGAGGAACCTCCTGGCTCCTGGCTTCGGATCAGCTCAGCTCTAGCCATTGCAGTCACTTGGAGAGTGAACCAGAGGAATGGAAAACCTCTCTCTTTCTGGCTCTACATCTCTCTGTAACTCTTTCAAATAAATAAAAAACAATTCTTAAAAAAATGGACGTTATTTAAAAACTTCCACAAATTAATGGCAAAACCAGGAGTAAGTCTAATGATTTTCTCACCAAGGTAAACTACTCTGGTGATTATGAACTAAATGTATGCACTAAAACAAACAAACAAACAAACAAAAAATACAAGCATATATTATAAACTATCACAAGACATATCATATACGTAAGTATGATCCAGATAATCAATATTTGAATAAAGAAAGCATGGAGGAAAATTTCTGGATTACAAAACTATGCCTTTCAATTCTCCTTAAATCCATTTTCTTTTTTAAATTTGATGCCAGGTGGAACTATAATTTTTAAGATCTATGATTAACAGAAATATCTCCGTGTGAATGTGAAAAATCTAGCTAAAATTAAATATGGCAAAACTGTATAAATTACAGATAGCTATCAGGTAAAAAAAGAAAATGTCAGAAATTATATGATGCATAATAAATGACTGACTATTATTTAATAAGGCTCTTTAGTTTTGAAGTGAAGTAATTCTAGACCAAAAAAAACATGAAAATAAAATTTTAAAATAATCTCAAAAAAGGTATCAAATTCAGTGCTTTCCATTTTTATTCCCTAGGAATTGTCACTATAAAGTTGAGGTATTTAAAATAGCATTAGGGCCAGCACTGTAGCGTAGCAGGTAAAGCCACTACCTGCAGTGCCAGCATCCCATATGGGCTTGGGTTTGGATTCTAGCTGCTCCACTTCTGATCTAGCTCTCTGCTATGGCCTGGGAAACCAGTAGAAGATGGCCCAAGTCATTGGGCCCCTGCACCTCTGTGGGAGACCTGGAAGAAGAACCTGGCTCCTGGTTTTGGAACGGTGTAGCTGAGGCAGTTGTGACCAGCTGGGGAGTGAACCAACGGATGGAACACCTCTTTCCCTCTCTTTGGGTAACTCTGACTTCCAAATAAATAACTAAATCTTTAAAAAATAAAAAAAATAAGATAAGATAAATTAAATAAAATTAATAAAATAAAATAAAATAAATAAAAGAGAATGACCATATTGTACTGTGAAAACTAACATTTTACACTGTAAATAAACTCTAGGAAATACGAGGGTCTAGTCTGACCTTCCAAGGAAATACCAAGATTGGCCAGAATTAGGATCTGCTTCCAATGACTTCTGAAGATACTGAATAGCATAGCTTTCCTTGGTGACTTTGTCTTCTGCCAGATCCATATTATGATGCATCCAACCTACAGGAGAAAACAAAATATATACATTTACTCACAAATCAGCTACTCTTCTAGTTTCAAGAATTTTATGAAGGAAACAAAGATATAAAAAAGCCATTTCAATAATTTATTCAGTTACTTTAAATCACATTATGTCTCAAACTGAAAACTGTAAAACATGGCTGTAAGAAAACTAATTTTATATAACAATACTGATTCAAAGTTATCAAACACTTGAAAGACCAGAGAAAATTTTATAAAATTCAAGTCAATGAGTTAACAAAAAGATTACAAACCATAAAGTTCTCTTCCAAAATTTAATTTCAGAAAAACCCAGGTATTAAATGAAACATTTTTCTTCAAAGATTTTCATGCACCATGAGATATGCCATTATTCTGGCATTTATTTCCAAAGAATAAATAAAAACCTATATAAACAACACAAAATCAATTCTTTTATGTTAAATTTTTTTAAACTTCAGAAAGACTAAACACCTACTGACACTGGTTACTTACATTAACATCCTAAATACAATGATACATAATACCAAGTATTAAAAGTGATCAACACAATCTTTTAAGCTATCTATAATTGGAAGATTGCTAAGTGAAAGGTAGGTTGCAAACAGGAATAAGGATAAGAAGACTTTTAATAGATTTAAACTACTACATAGACAAATAAAATAATACATCACGAGGTACTGTATAATAAGTCATCAAGAAACAACAACTGTTTTCAGCTATTAAATTGAAGTACATAAAATTATTTTTGCAAAAATAATGCCTAAACAAAACTGCGTAATTAATTTAAAATTACTAATTATGAGGCATTATGGAAATGTACAGTCACAAATTTGACTTAATTTGGTATTTTTCGAAACCTCTTTTTTCTTACTTGAAAGGCTGGGTTTACAAAAAGAAATTTTTAATCTGCTGGTTCACCCGTAGCCAAACAGATGGGGCTGGCCCAGCCAAAGCCAAGAGTCAAAAACTACACCTGGGTCACCCACAGAGTTGCAGAGACCAAAGAACTGGACCAACTTCCATTGCCATACTAGGGATTTCCATTAGCAGGGAGCTCCATTAGCAGGGAGCTCATTGGTAGTGCAGTAGCAAGGACTCGAATCAATGTCCATGGGATTCCAGCATTGTAGTCAGTTTCTTACCTGCTGCACCACAATTTCAGCCCAGAAAATTTGTATTTATTTCACCATACAAACATAAACATTGAAGCAAAAAACAAATAAACTCTGATTCAAATATCAAATGGTACAGAAAGGATGGGGAAAAACAAAATTAAGTTTCTGTAGAAAACATTTTCCAAGGAATGATAACATATGGTTTCATGTTATCTTTGAAAGCCAGATTCTTTTTTCTCCAATAGAAAAATGTTAACAGCCTTGCTGGAAAAATTCAAAATCAGATGTTCTATAATTCTTAAATGAAATGCTTCTTCTAAGCATAATATCAAATTATTAAAAAAAAAAAAAAGTTCAGTATCTAACCAAGAGCTATGTGAATGATCTTAAAAAGCCTTATTAAATGTCAAGGGCATTAAGTATTCAAGCTTCCTATGTCTGTGGGCCAGAATTAGTAAAACTGAGAAATTAAACTATTATCTGTGGGACCAGCACTGTGGCATAGTGCTTAAGCCTCTTCCACCTGCAGTGCCAGCATCCCATAGAAGTGCTAGTTCAAGACCTGGTTCTGCCACTTCTGTTTCAGCTCTCTGCTGATGGCCTTGGAAGGCAGTGGAAGATGGCACAAGTCACTGGGTCCCTGAACCCACTTGAAAGAAGAAGTTACTGGCTTCTGATGGGCCCAGCTCCAGTTATTGTGGCCATTTAGGGGGTTGAAACAGTGAACTGAAGACCTCTATCTCTGTCTCTCCTTGTCTCTGTAACTCTACCTCTCAAATAAATAAATATTTAAAAAGTGTTAGCTGCCTTCAAGAATTATATTTAGATGGATGGTGGGGATGGACAGTGCTTGACAGAGGTATAATTATAGCAGAACAAAACAAATGAAGAATGGGGGAGCCAAGATGTTAAGTACCCATTTTGGATTCTCTCATTTGATAATACCATGCTACTACAGTACCAGAGACTTTCCTTCTGATCCAGCTTCCTGCTAATTCTCCCTATCATGCAATAGATTAAGAGTCAAGCATTTGGGTCCCTGCCATCCATGTAGAGAACTATACTGCTTTCAGTATGGCCTATTCTGAGCAGCTTCAGGCATCTGCAGAGTAACGTGCAATGGAGGAATGTCTTCTGTCTCTTCTGTTGCTACTCTGCTTTCTAGTACATGAAAATAAACCTTTTTTTTAAGATTTTTTGAATTTAATTGAGAGCTAGAGTTAGAGACAGAGAGAGAGATAGGAAGGGACACAGAGAAAGATCTTGCATCCAGTAATTCACAGGGGACCAATCACCTGGGCAATCTACTACTGTTTTCTCAGGCCATAGCAGAGACCTGGATCAGAAGAAAAGTAGCAAGGACATAAACTAGTGCCCATATGGAATGCCAATGAGGCTTAACCTACTATACTATAGAACTAGCATGGATAAACATTACCTAAAAGAAGGAAAAGCAATATGCATATAAGAAGTATTTACTATAAGTATCCATTTTCATTTTAATCTCAAATAATACATGTGACATTAAAGTACACAGATTTCTAAGTAAACATGGACTTACAAGCCAAAGGATAAAAATTATTCCCCCAATAAAAGTTTCTTGAAATCAATCAAATGTATTATAAAAGGTAAGTTTTTATGTACCTAACTGTTGTAATACAGTCGCTTTTACTCGTGTAGGAAGGTTTTCTGTCTGTAAAAGTTGTTCATATGCTTCTTTTGCAGTTTCATACTTTTTCTAAAGAGTAGAGAGAAAAAAGATATTTATAGAGAAAAATGATAAATCTTTAAGGAGAATCACTCTTGATCTCATCAATACATCAGTGGGTAAAATCTAATCAATAAAGGTAAAACAATGCACAATCACCTCTTCTGTATCAAAGACTACTTTTCAGACTCCTACGGATCACGAATTCCAAAATTCACAGGTACTGAAGTTGGTTACTCAATGGTACAAGACTGACTGCCATTTTAACAACTAGCTAGTTTAAGAGAATTTACATAAAAAAGATTCATAAGCTTTAGTATACTGTGAAAAAAATCTAAAATAAAAGGTGCTAATTTATTAATCACATTTTGTTGTTAAATCTACATCTAATAAAACTAACATCAAATATAAAAACATGTCATTAAAGTGCAGCTCTTAAAAAAATCTATTGACTCTATAAAGTTACAAGGAAAACAATTTTAAAATTCACATTATTTAGTTACTTTCACAAAGCTACAAAGGTAAACTGTCTGGGAAAGCATTGTTAAAGCAGAAACAGTTTCAAACAGAAGGATAACTTATTAAACAACAAAGTAACTGTTACTATCTTTCATAAAGTCTACCATAAGCACAAAAGTACTTAAAATTTTAAATAGCTTGTGTTCCAGGAAAATAACAAAGTACTACAAAGATTCAAGGGAAATGTGATTAAAAATAAATCATAGGGTCAACATTGTGACATAGCAGGTTAAGCTGCTGCCTGCAAAGCCAACATCCTACATGGGTACTGGTTCCTGTCACAGCTGCTCTACTTCTAATCTAGGTCCCTGCTAAAGTATCTGGGAAAGCACAGAAGGTAGTAAAATGAAACCCCTATAATGTAAAAGCAAGACCCAGACTCTTTTCTTTCTCCTTTAGCACAAGATGTTCTTGCCTGTCCTTTATCTAAAGGAATTCACTGACTTGATTGATACAGCTGGCCTTAAAAGGTTCTAATTACCTGACTCAAGGTGTCATATTTTTATCCTTTACATAAGAACTCTGATGGCCAGTATTGTCTGAAGGCTTTGCTTAAGAGAATTCAAGGTTCCAGTAGAATTCAACTGCCACCTTCATGTAATCTCCAGACTACCCGCAGCCCACCTGGTCACCAAAGATTCCCTGAAAGGTGCGGCATCACTGACCAATCAAAGGAAGGTCATGAGCAACACTGACCAACCAGGAACTTGGACATGAACAGATCATCCACCTCTCAGCTCCAATTTCAATCTACAAGGATCTTAATCTCTAACTCCTCAGGCAGCCTGGGAATTAAGCAATCATTGCTGGGCTCATTGCTCTGCACTTTATAACAAATATTTATTTCCATCACCCCAGTAACCAGTGATTGACTTTCTGTATGTACCCAGTTTGGGGATTCTATAGCAATGCCTTCAAATAATTGGGGATATTTTTTGGCAACAATGGCCCAAATACCTGGGCCTCTATCACCCATGTAGGAAACCCAGATGGAGTTCTAAAGTCCTGGCTTCAGCTTGGTCCCACTCTGGCCATTGTAGTCTTTTAAGGAGAACCAATGGATCAAAGATCTCTCTTTCTCCTTCTCTTTATCTCAATTTCCCTCTGTCTCTCTCTGTAATGCTGCTTTCAAATAAATAAACCTTTTAAAATAAAGCATATTTTCCACAAATTTTTGAAGACCCTTAACATTTTGGGAAAAATTTGCAGCTGGATATCATTTTAAAGATATTCCGTTTCCCATATACATATTATAAAGTTAAAAATTTTTTTCCAAAACAAAAAGAAATAAGCAGCACAAGAAACTGTTATAAATAGTATCCTGAAAACAAAACAACAGCTTAACATGACTAATACTTATAATTTCATCAACTAAAGCAGTTTCAACATTTTAAAGTAAAATTTAAGCAGAGGTAAAGTAATTTCAAGGACTACCAATGACTACATTAGAAATGAGCAGGACAATATTATCAAGTCAATGAATGGGTTAGGAATAAAGAATAGAGTAAAAACACTAACCAAAAGTGACAGAAAAAGAATCCTATTACTAATACTCTTATTTCTCACAAGCATACTATAAACCTAAACACAAACACAATCTCTACCTTCACAAAGATGTCATGTATATAAGGATTAATACTTACATGCCCACATACAGCAGTATAGCAACAGTGGTTGTAACAACCTTTTAGGCCACTGAGGCCTAAATTCCCAAACACAATAAAAGTGGGCTCAGAAAATGTACAGGCTGGTGGGAAATTAATTGCTCAGGAAAGCCCTGCACCTGGGACATCCCAAACTATTGAAAGAAAATACTGTAAACATTACCAAGGAGTATTTCTCTATGCCTGATAACTGCTTATCAAAGTCCATTTGAGCTCCGCACCTCCTCAACAAACAGCTTAGGAAAGGAATATGCCTGCTGTTCACACAGAATAAAGCTTTACTTGAAACCTTCTTCCCCCTATCTAGTCAGAAATAAAGTCTTTTTTTACTTTAACCCCTCGCATTGTTCTGACTCTAAAAATTGAGATCTAGTAATGACATAAAGGGCTTATGAAGCATGAAGTATGATACATAAAAATTTATAATGGAACAAAGTTTCAGGGGTAAGTATAAAATGCAGTATAAATAATCACTTCTGGTAATGCAGAAAAACAGTAACCTAATAAAGGCATCATCTTTTTTCTTCTTTTATATTTTTATATAACAAGAACCAACAACTACTATTCTGAATTATCTGTGACTAGTCAGGTGAACAGTAACATTTACAGTAAGAATTTCAAGGGCCAGCTGAGAAAAGATCATTAGGAACAGTGGATTTTTGAGCCAGATAACAGAGGAGGGTCCACTCAACTGACAATGAGTTCAATTGCCAACAGCTTTCCAGATTGCTGAGGCCACGGACTTCACTGCATGAGTCTAATGAACCTTCAACTTCAAAATTTTGTCAAAAAATGAATTACAATTTCCTTAACTTTTAAAGTATTCTGGCCAGTGCCATGACTCAATAGGCTAATCCTCCGCTTGTGGCGCCAGCACAATGGGTTCTAGTCCTGGTCAGGGCGCCAGTTATGTCCCAGTTGCCCCTCTTCCAGTTCAGTTCTCTGCTGTGGCCCAGGAGTGCAGTGGAGGATGGCCCAAGTGCTTGGGCCCTGCACCCTGATGTGAGACCAGGAGGAAGCACCTGGCTCCTGGCTTCAGATGAGAGCAGTATGCCGGTCACAGCAGCCACTGGGGATGAACCAACAGAAAAGAGCTTTCTCTCTCTCTCTTACACTATCCACTCTGCCTGTTAAAATAAATAAATAAATAATATAAAGTATTCTAGTACAAATAATGAAATATTAATGTTATACAACCCAGCCATCCCACTCCTTAGAATTTCCCCAAAGGAAATTAATTTGGAAACAAAAAAGCCATCTGCACATTAATGTTTATTGCAGCTCAATTCACAATAGCTAAGACCTGGAACCAACCCAAATGCCCATCAACAGTAGACTGGATAAAGAAATTATGGGACATGTACTCCATAGAATACTATACAGCAGTCAAAAACAATGAAACCCGGTCATTTGCAACAAGATGGAGCAATCTGGAAAACATTATGCTGAGTGAAATAAGCCAGTCACAAAGGGACAAATATTAAATGTTCTCCCTGATGGGCGACAACTAACAGCACCAAAGGGGAAACCTGTTGAAGTGAAATGGACACTATGAGAAACAGTGACTTGATCAGCTCTTGTTCTGACTGTTGATGTACAATGAAATACTTTATCCATTTCAATTATACTTAGGTGTTTAAATTTTAACTGAAAAGTGATCCCTGTTAAATATAAGAGTGGGAAAAAGAGAGGGAGGAGATGTACAATTTGTGACACGCTCAATCGGACTTGCCCCAAATGGTGGAGTTAGAAACGTGCCGAGGGATTCCAATACAATCCCATCAAGGTGGATGGAAGCAATGCCATCTCACTAGTCCAAGTGATAAACTTCAGTTCACAACTGATCACACTTATAGGTGTAAGAGTCAAAGGGGTCACACAAACAAAACTAGTGTCTGCTAATACTAACTGATAAAATCAAACAGGGAGAGAATGATTCAACATGGGAAGCAGTAGACACAGCAGACTCATAGAATGGCAGATGTCCATTCCATGAGCTGGGACTAGAACCAGTGCCCATATGGGATGCTGGTGCCTCAGGCCAAAGCGTTAACCCACTGAGCCACAGCACCAGCCCCATCAATATGTAGCTTCTAATATACTCTCTAAGTCTATGGTTAGTCTTTTCATTCTCGAACAGTGTTATGAGAGCAAAAAAGTCTATTGTTATTTAAATAGAACATCAATTATTTTTCTTATATAGTACAAAATGTTATACATGAAAATTAGCCATAAAAACCAAGTTTATGAACTTGTTGTTTTTTTAAAAGCTGGTTCACTCTCTGCAATGGCCAATGCTGGACTGGACCAAAGCCAAGAGCTATGAATTTCATCTAGGTCTCCTACATGAATGCAAAGACCCACCTACTACAACAATCTTCTACTACTTTTCCCAGGCCATTAGCAAGGAGCTGGATTGAAAGCAGAGCAGTCATCTGGATGTGGCTGAAAAGCCCATGAGAGCATTTTAGGCATGGAAAGCCAAGACACTGTAGCAAAATATATTCTACATGAAAGATCTCTGTGAGACCTCAGTGGAAAGAAGGGGCCATCAAAGAAGGATGTGCTGTTCTCTGAAGGGAGGAGAGAATTTCTACTGTGCTTACAGCCTTATCTGAATACTGACAGAGTTGGAGTTCACAAAAAGCTTCCAGAGCATTGGATGCTCATGGAGGCAAGAGCATGATCACTGACATCATAAATAAGAGTGTCAAGTGACTGTTAAATCAACAACAGGAGTCACTGCGCACTTACTCTCCATGTAGGATCTCTGTCTTTAATGAGTTGTACTATGAGAATTAACTGCAAAACTTATTCTCAAAAAGTACTTTATATGTTGTGTGTGTTTGTGTGTGTGCATGCAAACTGTTGAAATCTTTACTTAGTATAGAGTTGGTCTTCTATATATAAAATTAATTTAAAAAGAATCATAATGAAGAAAGGGATGGGAGAGGGAGTAGGAGGTGAGACAGGAGTGGGGGTGGGTGCATGGGTATAGGGAGAAAAGTTATACCTATGCAAACGTTAAATAAAGTTCTAATAAAAAATAAATTAAATTAATGGAACACATGTTAGCAGTAATAAATGCATCAGTTCCAAAATATCATATTTGAAATGCTTCAAATGACACTGCCAAATTGCCATGTTTATTAGCCAAAAGCTATTAAATTTTGTAAACTTGAATTCAAGAACAATAGATGAAAGGATACGAAATTTTCTATGGGCTTAATGTGTAAAATATCTGGCTCATTAAACTATTAACTGTTTGATCAAGAAAAAAGAATACCCCGGACTCTGAATGTACAATAAACCACATTCTGTGTTACCAAGGATTTTAAAAAAGCCATCAATTTAAAAAGGAAGACTGGACTCTGATACAAACTACTGCTTTTATGCAAAAATTATTTTACTCTTTTGAGAAAATTAATGCCTGACTTCAGGGAACATCATTATTTAGTCTCCCATCAGCTTAGTATTACTACCAACAAGCAAATTTTCTGATTTATCAACATGTTTAAGCATTTATAAATTATAAAGTACAATAAGTGCAAATCAATTTAAACAGAAAAAGATAAAAAAAGAGAGAAGTCAAGACAAACCCATGCCCACATGGGAACCTGGATCACAAGTGGGGGCCTATCCTTTACACCATAATGCTGACCCCAGAAAAGCTTTAAAATTATAATAATAATGTGATGCTATAACTAGTACTGAAACAGTATTTTTATACTTTGTGTTTCTATGTGGGTACAAACTGATGAGGTCTTCACTAATTATATACTGAATTGATCTTCTGTATATAAAGAGAATTGGAAATGAAAAAAACAACCTGGTGTTAAATTGGAAATGGCATAGATAATTAATTAATTTTTTTAAAAAAACTATTATGTAGTATCTCTGTCTTTAATGTGCTGTACATTGTTATTTAATGCTATAATTAGTACTCCAATGGTAGTTTTTTCACTTTGTGTTGCTATATGGGCAAACTGTTGAAATCTTTACCTAATATGTACTAAACTGATCTTCTGTATATAAAGAGAATTGAAAATGAATCTTCATGTGAATGGAAGGGGAAAGGGAGCGGGAGCGGGGAGGGTTGCGGGTAGGAGGGAAGTTATGGGAGGGAGGAAGCCATTGTAACCCATAAGCTGTACTTTGGAAATTTATATTCATTAAATAAAAGTTAAAAAAAATTATAATAATAGGGGCCAGTGCTGTGGTGTAGCAGGTAAAGCCATTGCCTGCAGTGCTGGCATCCCATATAGGTGCTGGTTCAAGACCCAATGGCTCGACTTCTGATCCAACTCTCTGCTAGGGCCTGGGAAAGCAGCAGATGGCACAAGCCCTTTGGCACCTGCACCTGCGTGGGAGACCCAAAAGAAGCTCCTGGCTCCTGGCTACAGATCAGCCCAGCTCTGGCCATTGCAGTCAATTGAGGAGTTAACCAGTGGATGGAAGACCTCTTTGTCTCTTTATCTTTATCTATTTGCCTCTCCTCTCTCTATGTAACTTTGACTTTCAAATAAATAAATAAATCTTTGAAAAAATATAATAAAATTATGTACCAAAGATTTTAAAGCAGTCATCATAAAAATGCCTCAACAAGCAGTTACAAAGTTTTGAAACAAATGAACAAATTGAAAATTTAGTAAAGGAGCATAAAATGTAAGTTTAAAAGAAACAAATGGAAATTACATAATTAAAACACACAGTAACAAAAGTCATAGGACATCGTCTGTAGGACAGAAAAAAACAATCCTCTGATATAATAAAATTGGGACCCATCGCAGAATTTTATCAACAAAGAAACAATTGAGTTAAGAAATGATACTCTTGGCCGGCACTGTGGTTTATGTGGCTAATCCTCCGCCTGCAGCGCAGGCATCCTGGGTTCTAGTCCCAGCGGGGGCTCCTCTTTCAATCCAGCTCTCGGCTGTAGCCTGGCAGCAGAGGATGGCCCAAGTGCTTGGGTCCCTGCACCCGCCTGGGAGACCAAGAAGAAGCACTCGGCTCCTGGCTTCAGATCAGTGCAGTGCCAGCCATGGCAGCCATTAGAGTAAACCTATGGAAGGAAGACCTTTATCTCTGTCTCTCTCTCACTGTCTATAACTCTCTCTCGCTGTCTACCTCTGCCTGTCCAAAAAAAAAAAAAAAAAGACACCCTTGGGGCTGGTGCTGTGGCACAGTGGGTAAAGCTGCCGCCTGCAGTGCCAGCATCCCATATGGCCACCGGTTCAAGTCCCAGCTGCTCCACTTCTGATCCAGCTCTCTGTTATGGCCCCTGTACCCATGTGGGAGACTTGGAGGAAACTCTTGGCTCCTGGCCTCAAATCAGCTCAGCTCCACCCATTACAGCCAATTGGGGAGTGAATCAAAAGATGGAAGACTCTCCCCCGCCCTCCTCTCTCTCTCTCTCTCTCTCTCTCTCTCTCTCTCTCTCTCTCTCTCTCTGCCTCTCCTTCTTTGTTGTTAACTATTTCAAACAAGTAAATAAATCTTAAAAAAAAAAAAGAAAGAAGAAAAAAAAAAGGCAGTCTCATATAAACAGCTTCTTAAAAATGTGTATGCCCTAAGTGCTTAATATGGGAAGAAAATGGAACTAAAAGAATATATGACAAAATTATTGTCATATATTCAATATGTCAATTTGTCAGCAAACATAAAACTTTCTCAAAAGGCTGAACAAACCTCAACTGGATAAACCAAAGAGGTCCCCACCAAATGCAAAGTTCCCATCAAAAACCACCTAAAAAGGCTGGCACCATGGCTTACTAGGCTAATCCTCTGCCTGCAGCACCGGTACCCCAGGTTCTAGTCCCAGTCAGGGTGCCAGTTCTGCCCCAGTTGCTCCTCTTCCAGTCCAGCTCTCTGCTGTGGCCCAGGAGTGCAGTGGAGGATGGCCCAAGTGCTTGGGCCCTGCACCCTGATGTGAGACCAGGAGGAAGCACCTGGCTCCTGGCTTCAGATCAGAGCAGCGCGCCAGCCGTAGCAGCCATTTGGGGGGTGAACAAACAGAAGGAAGACCTTTATCTCTCTCTCTCTCTCTCTCTCTCTCTCTCTCTCTCTCTCTCTCTCTCTCTCTCACTGTCTAACTCTGCCTGTCCAAAAAAAAAAAATTTTTTTTAAAGACACCAAAAAAGTGCCAATATAAGCATATGGGAGAGAAATTAATGCAAGAAAATTCTTAGATGAATGAAAGTGTTGATAGAAGACCTACCAGAAAAGGCATGATGAAAGGAATTCTTCAAAAAGAAATAAAGGAATCTGGGGACTCTCGAAAGAAAAGAAATAAGAGAAAGTGCAGATATATGGGTATATAAAACAAAATTCAACAAATGAGTTTTTAAATTTCATGAATGTGGCCAGTGTTGAGTGTGTAATGTAATCGCTAAAGTCACTGACACTGTGCAACACTGGCATCCAATCTGGTAACAGTGCAGGTCTTGGCTGCTCCAGTTTCATTCCAACTCCCTGCTAATGGCCTGAATAGTAAAAGCAGAATCTTTTACTCCTGGCTTCAGCTTGGCTCAGTCCTAGCCACTGCAGCCATCTGAGAACTGAACAAGCAGACTGAAGATCTCTCTCTTTTTCTTTCCTCTCTCTCTCTCTATCCAGTTGTGCTGTGTGTGCGTGTGTGTGTCTGATTCTCTATTTTAAATAATAAATCCTAAAAAAATTACTTTTCTAAATTATAGTTATTAAGGCAAATATTTGATACTAAGGAAAAATTTATTTAGGAAGGTGCATTTGCTCTACTAAGATACCCACATTCTGTATAAGAGTACCTGGATTTGCTATGTAGTTCTGGCCACTGACTCCTGCTTCTTCTTAATTTATATCTCTGAGGTGCAACAAGGATGGCTGAAGTGACTGAGTTCCTATCACCCCATTAGGAGATCTGGATTGTGTTCTTGGCTCCAGTTTTGACCCAACCTAGACACAACCATTGCAGGCTTTTTGGGAAAGAATCATCATATTAAAGAATTCTCATGGAAAAATAATAAAGGAAAGTTATATTAAAATATGTATAAAGGAAAGGGTAAAGACTGTAAAATGGATGTAAGAGGTCCATAGTTAATCTGAAGTGGATTTACACTACTCAGCAGTGGAAAATCATAGTACACTGCAATGACCAGAGAAATAACTAAGAAAATAAAAGATTTACTAAAGCATGTATCAATATGCCATCATAAAATTATTATGCCAATATGAAATTTTAAAAGTTCATGTTAGGGGATATAAAACAAGAAATCACACACAAATTAACCGGGGTGTATATGTGTGGCATTAACAAATAATACCATAGTAATCCCCAAAAATATCAGTTACTATGCACAGACACTAGTCTTTTTTGTGTGATCCCTTTGACTCTTAGACCTATCAGTGTGATCAACTGTGAATTAAAATTGATCACTTGGACTAGTGAGATGGCATTGGTACATGCAATCTTGATGGGATTGTAATAATTACATATTATTTCTCAAGTGAATTCCTATTTTCTATAGGCCATAGATGATTTCATTTTCTATAAAAGATCCTTAATATAATTACATAACTCCTGCATATTTGTGAAACATAGACCCCTTTTTTTAATTTATTTGACATGTAGAGCTACAGACAGTGAGAGAGAGAGAGAGAAAGGTCTTCCTTCCATTGGTTCACTCTCCAAATGGCTGATACAGCCGACACTGCACCTATCTGAAGCCAGGAGCCAGGTGCTTCTTCCTAGTCTCCAATGCAGGTGCAGGAGCCCAAGCACTTGGGCCCTCCTCCACTGCCCTCCTGGGCCACAGCAGAGAGCTAGACTGGAAAAGGAGCAACTGGGACTAGAACCCGGAGCCCATTTAGGATGCTGGCGCCACAGGCGGAGGATTAACCAAGTGATCCACGGCGCCAGCCCAACATAGACCTCTTTAATTTATCTTTTCCAAATAACTACATAATTTTCCAGACTTCTACTGTTTTAGATAATAGATTTTTGTGATTTTTACCTCCATCACTTCTTACAGTTTTTTATTATGAAGTTTTTGAATGCTCTTTCTGCTTCTTCACTGTCAATATTTTATTTAAATCTCATTAAGCTTTTTCTTCCAAATGCTTTATATTCAATTTTATTTAAATTCATACAATAAGTCCACTTATTCATGATATGATCTTTTTTATATAAAAATTGGATATGGCTTATTTTACAATTGTTTATTGTCTATAAAAATGCAATTGTCTATAAAAATTAAACTCCAGTAGTTTTCATATTAATACTTCTCAGCTGCTCCTTTCTCGATCCAGCTTTCTGCTTACGGCTTGGGAAAGCAGAGAAGGATGGCCCAAGTCCTTGGACTCTGAACCTGCATTCAAGACCTGGAAGAAGCTCCTGGTCCCTGGCTTCAGATCAGCCCAGTCTCAGCTGTCACAGTCATTTGATGAGTAAATCAGTAGATAGACAACCTTTCTCTGCCTCTCCTTCTCTGTAACCCTGTCTCTCAAATTAATAAATATAATATTTTAAATAAAGCATAAAACAAAGCTCTACTTGTTCCAGTGCAATTTGTCAAAACTAAGGACACACAAAGAATAGATGGGCATAGAATTTTTACAGTGGTTCTATGGAATTTATAGATTAACTAGATCACAAAATGTATGTACATTTTCACAATTCTAATTTTTCTAATCCATAAACAGACTTTTTTTCCACTTATTTGCATCAACTTCAATTTCTTAACCAATATTTATAGATTACAGTGTGTAGATCTTACACTCCTTTAATTATTTATTGCTGGGGCTGGCACTGTGGCACAGTGGGTTAACACCCTGGTCTGAAGTGCCAGCATCCCACATGGGCACCAGTTTGAGACCCGGCTGCTCCACTTCTGATCCAGCTCTCTGCTACGGCCTGGGAAAGCAGTAGAAAATGGCCCCAGTCCTTGGGCCCCTGCACCCCTCTGGGAGACCTGGAAGAAGCTCCTGGCTCCAGGGAATCAGCACAGCTCTGGCCACTGCAGCCAAGTGGAGAGTGAACCATTGGATAGAAGACCCATTTCTCAACCTTTCTCCCCTCTTTATCTCTCTCTCTCTCTCTCTCTCTCTCTCTCTCTCTCTCTCTCTCTCTCTCTCTTTCTCTGCCTCTCCTCTCTGTGTGTAACTCTCTCAAATAAATCGTTAAAAGAAAATTTATTCCGAAGTATTTTATTGTCTATTTATTTACTGTTACAGGAAATAGGCCTATTTTCTTAGTTTCTTCTGTAAATGGTCTATTGTACATGTAGAAAACCCTAATTTTTTTACATCTTTCTTTTGTGTCCCAGCATTTTACTGAATTTTTTAATTCTGACAATTCCAACAGTTTTTGGTACAGTCTTTATAATTTTCTATGCATTAGACCATGTCTTCTGCAAACCCAGAAAATTTTGGTTTTTTCTAGTAACGGATTTCTTTCCTCTTTTAATATTTTTTATCTCACTTCCAACATTATTTTGAGTATAAATGGAGAGAGTGAGCTACCTTGTTTTGTTCCAAAATTTAGAGGAAAAAAACATTTTGCCATTTCCCAATGGAGTATATTAGCTATGGGTTTGTGATATACAGTTTTAATTAAATTGGGATGCATTATCTATATGTTTAATTTGTAGAGAAACTGGACATGAAAAGATAGTGAATTCTGTTAAATTCCTCCCTATATCAATGGAGATTACTAAATATCCTTGTCCTTTATTCTGTCAAAATGTTGTATTACATTTTATTGATTTGTATAAATTTGAATTACTGCCTTCTGGGAAAATATTATTTTATTCTTTTCTTTTTTTTTTTTTTTTTTTTTTTTTTTTTAATTTTTGACAGGCAGAGTGGACAGTGAGAGAGAGACAGAGAGAAAGGTCTTCCTTCTGCCGTTGGCTCACCCTCCAATGGCCGCCGTGGTAGCGCGCTGCGGCCAGCGCACCGCGCTGCTCCGACGGCAGGAGCCAGGTGCCCCTCCTGGCCTCCCATGGGGTGCAGGGCCCAAGCACCTGGGCCATCCTCCACTGCACTCCCTGGCCACAGCAGAGAGCTGGCCTGGAAGAGGGGCAACCGGGACAGGATCGGTGCCCTGACCGGGACTAGAACCCGGAGTGCCGGCGCCGCAAGGCGGAGGATTAGCCTGTTGAGCCACGGCGCCGGCCTATTTTATTCTTTTCAATGAATTTGGATTTCTAGGGTTTTTTTTAAAGATTTATTTATTTTTTGAAAGGCAGAGTTACAGAAGCAGAGGCCAAGGGAGACAAAGAGGTCTTCTATCCACTGGTTCTCTCCTAAGATGGCCATAACATTAGTGGGAGCAGAAGGATCCAATGCCAGGAGCCAGGAGCTTCTTCTAGTCTCCCACATGGGTGCAAGGGACTAAGGGCTTTGGCCATCTTTTACTGTTTTTTCAGGCCATAGTAGAGAGCTGGGTCAAAAGTGAGGAAACCAGGTCTTAAATGGCACTCATATAGGATGTCCACACTGCAGATGGCGGCTTTTACCAGCTACACCACAGCAACAGACCTTCTAGTGTTTTCTTAAGCATTTTTTTTTCTGATTCTAGTGTTGAGGATTTTCATTAATCTTACTAGAATAAATAGAAAATCAGTTATCTATAAGAAGATACAGAAACAATTCCTTTAAGCTATCCATAATTTTGAAAAAAAGAATCCTAGCAAATTCAAGAAAATGTAATTTGCAGATAACGAGAGAGTACTCCATGAGGAAAAGACAAAACCAAATATTTACAAAAAAGAACTTTCATTCTCCAGTTTAAAAATGTAGGGGAAAAAAGTGAAGAGAATGTACATTTCCACCCACTGGAAATTAGCTTAATAGTTTAGTCTATTTTAGCAAAATAAAGACAAGTAGGTAAGAATATTTTCAATTTGGAGAATATTCTGGAATTAACAAGAAAAAGAGAAGCACTGAAATGAAGAATGGCAGCAAAGATACTCAAGGATCCAAAGTCACCACATGAAAATATACCACCCAAATTCCCATTTCTCAGAATAGAGTAAATTTAGACTTTAAGCCTCATGACGTCAATTTGGTTTCTACCACAAACTAAACAAAAAATATGTCTAAGTTAGAAAGATGCAGATAAAAAAATTCTGTTATGTCAGAATTAGTCAACTTAAATATTCTTACTTTTGTTTATTAAAAGAGCTTTCAGTGAGATTTGGCAATTTTAAGATCCTACAAAACTCAAATCATCACAATATTGCATATGAAAGTATTAAAAGAAAAGTATAACCAGTAAGAAAGAAAAAAATTCAAAATAAACTCCACAAAATTAAGAGTTGGCCGATAAAGATTTTTTAACTATAACAGTCATAAAGAAGATAGCCAATTCTCAAAATACATTTTCCAAAGTAAAATCATTCTTTAAATTATGCTTATATGGGCCGGCGCCGTGGCTCAACAGGCTAATCCTCCGCCTTGCGGCGCCGGCACACCGGGTTCTAGTCCTGGTCGGGGCACCGATCCTGTCCCGGTTGCCCCTCTTCCAGGCCAGCTCTCTGCTGTGGCCAGGGAGTGCAGTGGAGGATGGCCCAAGTGTTTGGGCTCTGCACCCCATGGGAGACCAGGAGAAGCACCTGGCTCCTGCCATCGGAACAGCGCGGTGCGCCGGCCGCAGCGCGCTACCGCGGCGGCCATTGGAGGGTGAACCAACGGCAAAAGGAAGACCTTTCTCTCTGTCTCTCTCTCACTGTCCACTCTGCCTGTCAAAAAAAAAAAAAAAAAAAAAAAATTATGCTTATATGAATTTGAATTCAGTAAATCTTATGTCTTGGGGGTGTATGTAGAGGACAGTAAAATGGTGAGATATCCAACACATATTACATATACATATAAAATTATTTTCTTTGAAATGGTACTATGAACTGTATTTCACAACTGAAAATCAAATGGTTCAGTACTGTTAGTGTGATTATAGTGTATCTGATTTAAATCTTCAGAAACCTTTTATAAATTTACCACCATAAACTACAAATTGACATACTACTATGGCTTTTATTTCTATAACAATCCATGTTTACTCTACAAAAGAAAATACATCAAAATTAAAGAGAAATAGTTTCAAAAACATTGAAATATTACTAGCTATACATTATTCATTTTGAAGTTAGTTCTCAATCTTAGGAAAAAATAGATTTCAAAGAAAATATTTTAACACAATCATTCATCAATATTTTAAGGAGATTAGGTATTATACATAAAAACAGCACAAAGGTGTTAAAGCAAGTCTTATTAAAAACTGAGTATCGGCCAGCGCCGTGGCTTAACAGGCTAATCCTCCGCCTCGCGGCGCCAGCACACTGGGTTCTAGTCCTGGTCGGGGCACCAGATTCTATCCCAGTTAACCCTCTTCCAGGCCAGCTCTCTGTTATGGCCCCGGAAGGCAGTGGAGGATGGCCCAAGTCCTTGGGCCCTGCACCCGTGTGGGAGACCAGGAGAAGCACCTGGCTCCTGGCTTCGGATCAGCGCGATGCGCCGGCCGCAGCAGCCATTGGAGGGTGAACCAACGGCAAAAAAAGGAAGACCTTTCTCTCTGTCTCTCTCTCTCACTATCCACTCTGCCTGTCCAAAAAAAAAAAAACACTAAGTATCACATTTAAGATAGTAATTAAATCAGAAAGTTTAAGGTAGTTACAAAACCTAATAAACACATATTGAATATGAATCTCAAATTCCTTCATGTATAAATGACTAAACTGTGGGAAACTCAATAAAACTGACATTTTTATAAATTAAAGCATGATATTAGTACATTTTAAACAAGTTAAAGTAAATGTGAAGACGGTTATTTATTAGTTCTTATTCTTGTCCTATGCATATAATAAACACTTACCTGGGTTTCATACAGGTGGGCAATGTGAAATTGAACTGCAATGGGCCATGGGAAAACATCAATTTCAATGCAGCAAAGTTTAAAGAAATAAGTAGAAATAACATAAAAATAAAAATGTACATAAATGTTAAAATAATGTATATTTGCTTAAGGATACAAATTTAGTTTTTCATAAAATACATTAAACATAAGTACACAAAAATTCATTAGTTATAATACATGTATTATTCCAAAAACATTATGAAATTATAATATATAAGTATATAGTTCATAAAAAGTTCAAATCAGAAACAAATAATACAGTGGAAACTAATTTTTTTCAATTCTTCAGAATTAAATGCCTTTTCTTTAACAAAAGAAAAAAGATAAACCACATTAAAAAGTGAAATTATAAAGCAAGTAGTCATAAATCTGAAGTTCAAATTAAGGTAGAATAGTATGGCTTCTTTGGAAGCTCTTCTTTATGCCCAATTCCTATCAATAGAGCATGAATGCTTGAACATATTTAATAATGATGAATACATCTGAATCTCAATGTATAACTACAACAAAAGCCTTAATGTTTAAGTTATATGCTTTTATTTATCAGTGACAAATCTTATTTTTTTTCTATCCATGAAAATCTTCAAAATAGTATGTAAGATATTTATGATGCACATGGCCTTCAAAAAAGTCCTGATAGGGCTGGCATTGTGACATAGAGGTAAAGCCACCACCTATAAAGTCAGCACCCTATATGGTCACTAGTTCTAATACTAGTTGCTCCACTTCCTATCCAGCTCCCTACTAATTGCACCAAGGAAAGCAGCGGAAAATGGCCCAAGTCCTTGGTTCCCTACAACCACATGGGAGACCTGAAAAAAGCTCCTGTTCCTGGCTTTATTCCAGCCAAAACTTAAGCCCACTGCAGCCATTTGGGGAGTAAACCAGCAGATGGAAGTGCTTTCTCTCTCTCCCTGTCTCCCTCTCTCCCTGTCTCCCTCTCTCCCTGTCTTCCTCTCTCTCTCTCTCCACCTTTGAAATAAATAAAATAAATCCTAAATAAATAAAATTAAAACATAAAAAGTCATAATAACCTCTTTTTCTCTTATCTTTGCTATATGCTCCCTTCCCATTCTCTCAATCCCTGACAAAGATAAAACTCTACCTAAGAGGTTTAATTAAATCAACAATTCCTAAAATCAGCTCATATAAGATTCTCATTCAAGGAGTTTATCTAATAAGCTACCACCTTCAATATGTTCACCAGGTTTCTAGTAAATATTCTGTATCCACAATAGACAAATTGTACCACTAGATAACTCTTAGTTCCACTTCATAGAAGAAAAACTACCCAAATTCTTCATAAGTAACTACAAAATCAAATACCTTTTTGAAATACAGCTATTGTTTGATTGTTACAAATTAAAAGTTAAACAGCTATACAGTAAATAAAAGTATTTCATTTTTAGAAAACAAAAATACCATATCATTTAAAAAAAAAAAAAAAAGACTTACATGTATTAATACCTCATTACCTACATGAATGGGGAGATTTTATTTTTCTTCACTACCATCTGCCAGTTTTCCTTACTCCAGAAACCAAATTAACAAAAATTGCAATTCACTGAGTTATTACAGCAAGACTGGATTATAAGTTAAGAGAAGAAAAAACAAAAGACCAAGAAAAATCTATAGTCCATTTTCCCATTGCTGGAACCATCCATACATCTCAGTGATCCCTAGAATCATACTACTACTGAATTAGCTAGAGATTTGGTCTCAAGTATAATATTTCTGATCTCATCATCCCATAAAAAGTAAACTCCATAAATTGGAAATTGCATAGAAAATTAATTTTTTAAAAATATCATGTAGGATCTCTGTCTTTAATGTGCTGTACACTGTTATTTACTGCTATAACTAGTACTCCAACAGTATTTTGTCACTTTGTGTTGCTATGTGGGGGCAAACTGTTGAAATCTTTACTTAATATAAACTAAACTGATCTTCTGTATATAAAGAGAATTGAAAATGAATCTTGATGTGAATGGAAGGGGAGATGGAATGAGACAGGGGAGGGTTGCGGGTGGGAGGGAAGTTATGGGGTGGGGGGAGAGCCATTGTAATCCGTAAGCTGTACTTTGGAAATTTATATTCATTAAATAAAAGTTAAAAAAAAAAGTAAACTCCATATTTGATTCTTAAATAGACTTTAAAATAAAGGCATAATTATAAAACTAGGAAAACAAAGAGTTTGAGAAGAATGGTGGATCAGGGAGTGGCATGCTTCACAGGGCAAAGGAGAAACAGTGAGGAGAAGCTCAGAAGGTATATACTTGACGGAGATTAGAAAACAAGAGGAGGGGATCCAGCATGAGCCACTGAGTGTTTGCCAGCACCCAAAAGAACTTGGGAAACAGAAGCTGCAGACATTTTTGACACAAGGGTGAGGCAGCAGGACAGACAGAAGCAATCCATGGGACTTGGGTCCAGTTGAGAATGCAGGAACCAGCTGTTCTTGTCGGGTACCTTAGATCCAAGTTTAAGTGGAGAAAGGCAGCCAATTCAAACCAATCTCTCCCAAATAAAACCTGTGTCCAGGCTGAGAAAGGGAGGACACACACCATTTTAAATCAGGACCACAACCAGGGAAGCCTGCAGACATGCACATAACAGCCTACTGGAACGGGGCACCTGAACTCAGCGCTGGCCTTGGCAGCTGACAGGCATTAAGCCACTGAATGTACCATGAGATCCAGAGCTAGGAACACAAGGAACAGCCTGCAACCCCCCTGTCAGAGACCACAAGGGAAATGGCTTGGGCAACTGCTAAAACAAAGGTGAGCCCATGCTGGCAGCATCTGAGGGAACCTTAGGTGATGACAAATTGGGGCCTACGTGGCTAAACGAAAAACTGCAGGGCATAGCTAGGAATCCTTACCCTGGAAACTGGCCCTGCCATAGAGCCCCAGGCAAACCCACCACAGATCTGGTATTCATGAAAAGAAACCACAGAAGCATAGCTGCCTCCACAAGGAAGGTCAACAGAAGAAAAAATTAAAAATAATTTACAAAAAATGTCAAAAAGTACGAACTAAAAATGTCAAACAATAAGATAAAGAAGTCACCAAGAAACCCACCAATGGAAAGTCTTACCAGCAGACTTGATAAGGCAGAACAAGAATATTCTAACTAAAAGACCAATCTTTGGAAATCTTATAGACCCAAAAAAAGGAAAAAGAAAAGAAAATAGAAAACTCAAAACAGTGTTGGAGACCAATGGGACAATATCAAATGACCAAACATATGGGTCTTAGGAGTACCTGAAGCAGTGGAAAGAGAGAAGGGAACAGAAAGACTATTTAATGAAATAATTATAGAAAACTTCCCAAATCTGGAGAGAGAAAGGAATGTTCAAATATAGGAAAAACACAGAACTCCAAACAGGACAAGAAAAGAGCTTCACCATGACATACTACAGTCAAACTCTCCACAATAAAACATAAAGAAAAGATTCTGGGGCTGGCACTGTGGCACAGCGGGTTAAAGCCCCGCCTGTAACGCTGGCATCCCACTTGGGTGCCAGTTCTAGTGCCGGCTGCTCCTCTTCCAATCTAGCTCTCTGCTATGGCCTGGGGAAGCGACAGACAATAGCCCAAGTGCTTGGGCCCCTGCAACTCTGTGAGAGACCCGGAAGGAGCTCCTGGCTTAGGATAGCTCAACTCTGGTCAATGCGGTTATTTGGGGAGTGAACCAACGGAATGGAAAACCTCTCTCTCTCTGGCTCTCCCTCTCTCAGAAACTCTCTTTCAAACAAATAAAATAAATTTAAAAAAAGAAAAGATTCTAAAATGGTCATGAGAAAAATGTCACATTAAATTCAGAGGTTCACCAATTACACTCACAGATGACTTCTAAGCAGAAACCCTATAGGCCAGAAGGGAATGGCAAGATATTAGCTTAACAGGCTAATCCTCCGCCTTGCGGCGCTGGCACACCGGATTCTAGTCCCGGTCGGGACACCAATCCTGTCCTGGTTGCCCCTCTTCCAGGCCAGCTCTCTGCTGTGGCCAGGGAGTGCTGTGGAGGATGGCCCAAGTCCTTGGGCCTTGCACCCCATGGGAGACCAGGAGAAACACCTGGCTCCTGCCTTCGGATAAGCGCAGCGCGCCTACCGCGGCGGCCATTGGAGGGTGAACCAACGGCAAAAAGAAAGACCTTTCTCTCTGTCTCCCTCTACTGTCCACTCTGCCTGTCAAAAAAAAAAAATTAAAAAAAAAATTGTCAACTGACAATACTGAATCTTGTGAAGCTTGCATTTATAATGAAGCAGAAATAAAGACCTTCCATTTCAAACAGAAATTGAAAGAACTTGTTAACACTTGTCTAGTCCCACAGAAAATGCTTAAGGATCTGCTACACACAGAAACAGAGAAAGATAGCCACCATCATGAAAAAATGAAAAGGCAGAAAAACCAACAGAAGCACAAAAAAATTCTAAAGTAAACAATAGGAATATTTGAGAAAAAATGGCAGGGCAAAGGCAATGCTTATAAATAGTCACCTTGAATATAAATGGCTTCAATTTTCCAGTAAAAAGACAAAGATTGGCTGAAGAGATTGAAAATCAACACCCATCTACTGGTCGCTTAAAGAAACACATCTTGCCAACAAAGATACACACACATTGAAAAGTTAAAGGTTGGAAAAAGATAGTCCCTGCTAACAGAAATAAAAAATAAATAAACAAAGCTTGTATATGCACCCAATTACAGGGCACTTGGCTACTTAAAAAGTAAGTAGACCTAAATGGAGATATAGACTCCAATACAATAATGACAGGGGACTTCAATACCCCACTTTCAGCAGTGGACAGATCAACCAGACAGAAAATCAGCAAGAGAACAACAGAGTTAACTGACACTATAGACCAAATGGAGCATACCACAGAACCTTCCACCCCACAGTGGCAGAATATACATTCTCCTCATCAGTGCACAGAAATTTTTTCTAGGATAGCTCATATGATAGGCCACAAAGCAAGTTTCAGCAAATTCAAAAAAATCAAATTCATTCCGTACACCTTCTCTGACCACAGTGGTATAAAGCTAGAAATCAACAACTCAAAAATCAAACACACAGGGACTAAATAACATACTTCTGAATGAACAATGGGTCACAGCAGAAAACAAAAGAGAAATTTAAAAATTTCAGAAAATAAATGAAGATGATAATACATCACAACAAATACATCGCGGCCCACTGTGGGAGGGACAAGTGCTATGGTATAGTAAATAAAACTGCAGCCTGCAGTGCTGGCATCCCATATGAACACAGATTTGAGTCCCAGCTGCTCCACTTCTAACTCAGCTCTCTGCTGTGACCTGGGAAAGCAGTGGAACATGGCCCAAGTTCTTGGGGTCCTGTACCTGGCTGGAAGGCTCAGAAGAAGCTTCTGGCTCCTGGCTTCAGATCAGTGAAATGAAAAACTGGATTTTGAAAAAATAAAATCAACACACCAATGGTAAAACTAACCAAAAAAAAAAAAAAAAAAAGAGGGAGAAGACTCAAATCAATAAAATCAGAGATGAAAAAGCAACTGTGATGACAAATACCACAGAAAATAAGAATCCTCAGAAATTAATAAAAACAGCTGTACGCCAACAAACCAGGAAACCTGGAAGACACAGATAGATGCCTGGACGCATACAACCTACATTAACTGAGCCTGGAAGACACAGAAAACCTAAACAGACCCATTATCAATACAGAAATTGAATCAGTAATAAAGACTCCACCAACAAAGAAAAGCCCAGGACGTATGGCTTCATTAGGAATTCTACCAGACATTTAAATAACTAACTCCAATTCTTCTCAAGTTATCCAAAACAATTGAAAAGGAGGGAATCCTCTGAATTTTTTTTCTGTGAAGCCAGCATCACCTTAATTCCTACAACTGGAAAAGATACAAAAGAGAAAAAGAAGTACAGACCAATTTCTCTTATGAACATAGATGTAAAACTCCTGAACAAAATACTAGCCAGTGGAATCCAACAACACGTAACAAAGATCATTCACTCAAGTGTTGTAGACAGGCATATAGGATAAAATTGAACAGCTTTGTGAGCTGGAAGATCACGCCTTCACCATGACCCCTGTGTGACCTCCTACCCCTCCATGGCCACACTAGTGTGCCCACCTGCCAATCAGACTAATTAACCCTTCCCCTTTGGAAGTGGATTAAAGTCCTGAAACTCAGTAGGCCTGCCCTTTTTCCCTTTGTTCTTATTCTCCCTCACTGCCCTGGATCCCCCAGCTGCCCCAGTGCCTTCGGGGCACATGGACTTCAGGCCACCCACTCAATGCTTTCCAGCACGCATGCTCCTCCAAGTGGCTGGCTCCTGGTGCTCAGTATGAATCTAGATTTCCCTTTCTCTTTTAAAAAGAGCCCTCACTCTCCTATGTATTTCTCTCATTGAATAGAAAGCTTAAAAACTTATCAGGCTGCCTGGTTTATTTCTGCCAATATTCAGAATTCTTCTCTGAATATGTGGCAGGAGCCCACATTGTTTATTATTATGAATATATTAAAAAGCAAATTGGTAATGGGAGCAAGTGGGATTAATTCCTGGTAGGCTAGGATGGTTCAACATTCACAAATCATTCAATGTGATACATCACTTTAAGAAACTGAAAACCAAAAACCATATGATTATCTTAATAGATGCAAAGAGAGCACATGATAAAATACAATACACTTTCATGATGGAAACTCCAAGCAAACTGAGTATACAAGGAAAATTTCCCACACAATCAAGGCAATTTATGACAAACCCATCCTATTGAATGGGGAAAAGTTGGAAGCATTCCCACTGAGATACAGAGCCACACAAGGATGAATCAAGGTAAAACAGAATGGGAAGGAGGAAGTCCAAATATCCCTTATTTGCAGATGATATGATCCTATACTTACAGGATCCAAAATATTCTACTAAGAGACCATTGGCACTCATAGAAGAGTTTGGTAATGTAGCAGGACATAAAATCAATATACAAAAATCAGTAGCCTTTGAATACACAAACAATGCAAAAGCTGAGAAAGAATCCTAAAATCAATCACATTAACAATAGTTACAAAGAGAAATCAAAAATCTTATTATAAATTTAACCAAGAATGTTCAAAAATCTCTAAAATGAGAATTGCCAAACATTAAAGAAACAAAAGAATGTACAAAAAAAAATCAAAAAATCTTCCATGTTCATGGACTGGAAGAATTAATATCATCAAAACATCCATACTACGGAAAGCAATCTATAGGTTCAATGTGATACCAATAAAAATACCAAGGACATTTTTCTCAGATATAGAAAAAAATATGCTAAAATTCATATGGAAATCCAAAATAGCTAAAGCAATCATATACAACAAAAACAAAGCCAATGGCATCACAAGTCCAGATTTCAAGATATACTACAGGGCAGTTAAAAAAAGCAAAAAACTGGTACTGGTACGAAACAGATGGACAGACCAATGAAACATCACAGAAACACCAGTAGTTAACCAAAGCAACCCCTGGAGCAAGGATGGTTTCAGAAACAAAAGGTACTGGTTCTGTACATGCATAAGTATGAAGCAAGACCGTACCTTACACCTTACACAAAAATCCATTCAACATGGATTAAAGACCTGTTATCTATGCCCCCATTAATGGAGCTCAATTCACAATAGCTAAGAGAAGGAATCAACCCAAATGTCTAATAACTGAAGACTTAATAAAGAAATTATGTACACTATGGAATACTACATAGTGGTAAAAAAAAAAAAAAAAAAAAAAAAGAAATCCGGTCACTTGCAACAAAATGGATGAACCTGGAAAACATCATACTTAGTGAAATAAGATTATCCAAAAGTGACAAATACCATGTTTTCCCTGACCTGTGAAAACTAACGGAGCACCTAAAAGGCAATCTGTAGAAGTGAATTTGACACTTTGAGAAGCAATGACTTCAAAAGCCCTTGTCTTGACTGCAGAGGAACAGGGTTTGTTTTTTTTTTTTTTTTTATATTTGCTGAGTTCCTTACTTAATACAGAGATAATCGTATGTGTATAGTTAATTGAAAATAGATCTTAGTAAAAATAAGAGTGAGAATAAGAGAGGGAGGGAGAAGGGGAGTGGAAATGTGGGTAGGATGGCAGACACGGTGGGAAGAACCCCTATATTCCTAAAGTTGTATATACAAAATGGATGAAACTTTTAACTTACAGATATATGGTTCTGTATATATTCCTATGGACTTGCTTCCAAGGGTACAGTTTAAAAACTTGCCATGGGATTGCCAAATCCCCATGGGAAGTAAAGGACTTGTAGCATCATTCGCCTCCTCCCATTCTTCCTCCTCCTCCTCCCAGTCCCACATCCTCCCTTTTGTGGAGATCCTAGGTGCCAAACTAACCCTTCCTATCTCCTTGCAATGGAAATAAGGCTGATAAGTGTAGGCTGTGCACAGCACCTTCTGAAACAGTTAATGAGAAAGTCCCCAGAGTCTTCAAAGAGATACCCACTTATTCCAAGCTGCCTCCTATATCCCCACTCCCCAGTGGCAAATTACCTACCAACCAGATAAAACCTGAGTCCCAAATGTGCCCAACAGGTAGTCTATTTGCAAGAACAGACTTTGCCAACCTCTTTGCTTCCAATAAAGCAACCTGTCTCTGCTGAGGTCAGTCTCTGTCCTCCTTTTTCCAACTCTCCTTCCTAACAGCACAAAAGACCAGAAATCCGAGGTATTACAGACTTAACATTTGGTTGCCCATACGGGGAATGGGTCTTTTTTGTCATAAACCCCTCCCTCCCTCCAAACTTTTCTTTTTTCTGTGGAAAGTAGGTAAGGATCACAAAGTGATGGCTGAGCATGGTAACCAGCACATCCAGGTGGGACTTTCAGCTCATATGCTGCCATGAAGCTGACTCTCTACCTGCCTTCACTTGCTCTTTCCTATCACCTCTATTTTCCCTTAAGAGAATAACTGGGCCGGCGCCGCGGCTCACTAGGCTAATCCTCCGCCTTGCGGCGCCGGCACACTTGGTTCTAGTCCTGGTCGGGGCACCGATCCTGTCCCGGTTGCCCCTCTTCCAGGCCAACTCTCTGCTGTGGCCAGGGAGTGCAGTGGAGGATGGCCCAAGTGCTTGGGCCCTGAACCCCATGGGAGACCAGGAGAAGCACCTGGCTCCTGCCATTGGATCAGCACGGTGCGCTGGCCGCAGCGCGCCTACCGCAGCAGCCATTGGAGGGTGAACCAACGGCAAAAGGAAGACCTTTCTCTCTGTCTCTCTCTCACTGTCCACTCTGCCCGTCAAAAAAAAAAAAAAAAAAGAGAGAGAGAGAATAACTGTGGATGGGTGTGACTGGGAATAGCCTGATGGATGACTGACAGCCTCTGGCCAGGGAGACTATCTGCTAGGCTGGAATTTTCCCAAGTGAAAAACAGACCCCAAACACCCAGGTGGGTATCCTAAAATCATCTCCCTTTTCTTACGTTTCTGACCAGGCTTGGAAAGCCAAGAGCTGCCTTTTCCCTAAGTTTTGGCCTCTCCTCCAGCCAGTCCACACTCTCCTGCTGAGGCATTCAGGACCATTTCTACTTGCAGAGCTCATTGGTAGCTGGTGTAAACCTGCCCCTCAGATCTTCATCTTCTCTCCCTTCCTTTCTATTAAGCTGACCTCCAGAGCAGAGGTCTCTTGCCATTGGACCAAATTACATCCAAACACTTTCCTCAGCCCCTTGTGTGGTAAGGTAAGACTCTTCCATCCAGATATATTCTAGAGGTACCCTAAGATATTGTATTCTGGGTCCAGGACCCAGATCCTCTGCTTTTAGGTTCAGGCTTTGGTCATACCCACCAGTGAATGAGGGGACTGCTACATTCACTGATGCATGCACTCTATCTACTGGCTCCTGCTTTGGCCTGATCCACAATGAATGAGGGGATGCTTGGCTTCACTGCTGTATCTCTGTCTCGGATCCTCAGGCCTCTCTTTTGGCACAGAAGCAGTAGTGCTGTCTCTCTTTGCCTCACACAATGGGGTCTGAAATTTCAGTTCCAAAAGAATCACTCTTGGCCAGCAAGTTAAAGAATCTTAAGCCTCTGGTACTTAAAGACCTTCTGGCTTGCAAAATTACAAGTTCTTGCATATAAATTTGACATCAATACAAACTGAATAACTGCAACTGCTGGCCAGAATTTGAAACTGTTAACCAAAACGTCCTTTATTCATGGACTTATCCAACACCCTCAAATGGAATGGCAAGTATTCTGAGGTTCCTTCCTCCTTCTCTTCTCCCACTGTTCTAGTTTCCAACCATGAGGGACTAGTTTCACCCTGCTACCTACAGGGCAGCATCATTACATAAGGACTGTTCCTCCTAGGAACTCCTTCTCAGCTCCTCTCTTTTCCTCCTAGACCTATCTCAGAATCCACAGCCAGTTCCTCACTCCTTGATTTATATGTGTTTGATCCAGCTAATGAACCCCCTGGGTTACCAACCCCCACACACTGCACTGCCCAAACCACTCAAATCTCCTGTAATAACCCCCCTCTTCAACCTCCCAGACTCTACTGGAAGCTCCCTCACAAACCCCCTCCACCTCCTCTTTACAGGATTCTCCTACCAAAACCAGCCCCCCAGGCCAAACAGATCCACCTGTCTCCTCTCTCCATTCCCCAACCACCATTTCCCTTCTCCCTTCTCCAGTCTCCCCTGCCAACCACACTTGCTACCTAAACCCATTACTCCCCCTATACCCCCAGCAAGCCCCCCTTATTCCCCAATCTCACTGAACCCCTCCCATCACTCAACCTCAGACCCACAGGCAAACATATATGTTCCCCCTAAGGGAAGTGTCAGGGCCAAAAGAGCCAACTAGAACCCAGGTCCCCTTTTCTTTGTCCAACACAGGTTAGATTGAGAAAAAGTTGGGCTGCTTTTCAAAATCCAGCTAAATATAAGAAAAGAGTTCTTCCACCTCGACCATGGGTATCTTTTAACCTGGGGATATATCTATTATGTATTAACCTCAACACCCACAGTCTAGGGAAAGGATCACAGCTGGTACTCAGACTGGGTTCATGCAGATCACCAGCTTGAACAAGACCCCTCACTATATTTGGTGGCAGTACTGCTCTCCTGGGCACCGAATCAGACTGGACATACCAGCCCGGAGAGTCAGGCACACAGAAACCTAATCATATGATAACCTGTCTCCTGGAAAGCATGCTGAAAAATTGTTATGCCTATGTCAACTATAAAAAGTACATGGAAATTGTCCAAGGCCCTGATAAAAATCTGGCCCTCTTTTTACCTTGCCTCACTGAAGTGGTCCAAAATGTACAAATGTAACCACTCCAGCTAGAACTTGATATCTCCATGTCCAGTTCATTAGCCAATCAGTACCCAATATCAGATGTAAAATATGAGAAAAGGGCCCAAAACCCTCCAAAAACCAGAAAAAGGGCCCCAAACCCCCAAAAAGGAGCTCCCACATGGGACCTTTATGGTTTACAACAACAGAGGATGAAGCAAAAAGACAAAATGAACAGGACAGAAAAGCTAAATACGAAATGTGGGCCGCTACCTTCCGAAACCAAAGTCCATCTGGCCCTGACACCCTGACACTCAAAAGCAGGACAGGATCCCTCCTAGTACTTGCTTTTGCTGAAACCAGACTGGATACTGGGCAAGAGCATGCCCAACCCAAGGCTCCCAACAAAAGCTTGCTTTTTATTTTTGAAAAAATAAACAAAATTGACACCCCATTGGCCCAACTAACCAAAAAAAGAAAAGACTCAAATCAATAAAATCAGAGATGAAAAAGGAAATGTAACAGCAGACACTACAGTAATAAAAAGAATCATCAGAAATTACTACAAGGACTTGTATGCCAGCAAACTGGGAAATCTATTAGAAATGGATAGATTCCTGGATATATACAACCTACCTAAATTGAACCAGAAAGACATGGACAACCTAAACAGATCCATAGCTGAGGAAGAAATTGGAACAGTCATAAAGGCCCTCCCAACAAAGAAAAGCCTAGTACCAGATGGATTCACTGCTGAATTCTATTCAGACATTTAAAGAACTAACTCTTATTCTTCTCAAACTTTTCAGATCAAAAAAAAAAAAGAAGAAGAAAGAAAGAAAGAAAGAAAGAAAGAAAGAAAGAAAGAAAGAAAGAAAGAAAGGAAGGAAGGAAGGAAGGAAGGAAGGAAGGAAGGAAGGAAGGAAGGAAGGAAGGAAGGAAGGAAGAAAAAGAGGGAATCCTTCCAAATTCTTTCTATGAAGCCAGCATCACCTTAATTCCTAAGCCATAGAAAGATGCAGTACTGAAAGAAAATCACAGACGAATAACCCTGATGAACATAGATGTAAAAATCCTCAATAAAATACTGGCTAAAAGAATGCAATAACACATCAGAAATATCATCCACCCAGATCAAGTGGGATTTATCCCTGGTATGCAGGGATGGTTCAATGTTCACAAAACAATCAATGTGATATACCATATTGACAGACTACAGAACAACAACCATATGATTATCTCAATAGATGCTAATGCTAACTGATAGAATAAAAAAGGGAGAGAACGATCCAACATGGGAAGCAGGATACACAGCAGACTCATAGAATGGCAGTTGTCCTAAACAGCACTCTGGCCTCAGAATCAGCCCTTAAGGCATTTGGATCTGGCTGAAGAGCCCATGAGAGTATTTTAGGCATGGAAAGCCAAGACACTCTGGGAAAAAAAAAAGGGGGGGACCTAAATGAAAGGTTTCTGCAAGTGAGATCCCAGTGGAAAGAACGGGCCATCAAAGAAGGAGGTACCTTTCACTGAAGGTAGCAGAGAACTTCCACTTTGACTATGGCCTTGTCGAAATAAGATCAAAGATGGCAAGCTCAGGGGACTTCCATAGCCTTGGCAACTCATGACTAGAGCCTGGGGAGATTTCTGACCCCTTAAACAAGAGTGTGAATTTTTTAAGTCAACAACAGGAATCACTGTGCACTTACTCCCCATGAAGGATCTTGTCCTTAATGTGTAGTTCAATGTGAATTAATGCTATGACTAGTGCTGAAAAATTTTTGGCACTTTGTGTTCTGTGTGGGGGCAAACTGATGAAATCTTTACTTAATATATACTAAATTGATCTTCTGTATATAAAGATAATCGAAAATGAATCTGATGTGAATGAAATGGGAGAGGGAGAGGGGAGGGTTGCAGGTGGGAGGGAAGATATGGGAGGAAAAAGCCATTGTAATCCATAAACTGTACTTGGAAATTTGTATCTATTAAATAAAAGTTAAAAAAAAAATTCCTTAAACCAATTGGGCCAAAAAATAGACACTGATTTGGAAGCCTCCACTAGGCAGTAAACTCCCTGGCATCCGTGGTTCTGCAAAACAGGAGAGCACTAGATCTCCTGATAGAATAATAAGGCAGAAGCTGCCTTTTCCAAAGAAAACAACGCTGACCAGTCTGGAGTGATAACTATTAGCCATGTATGCCCCAGACACCATGTTAGCCCTGGCCCCCTCATCACCACATTGCACAGTAGGCTTTGGCCCTAAACCTCATGGTCCAACCACCAATGTCAGCTCCACCCAACTCATGGAATTCACTACTCCTACTTCCTTACCTGCCCACTGACAAAAGGATATTAGGACCCATTTCTTGGACATGAGCTCTCTCTCTTTTTCCTTCTTCTCTTTTTCCTTATTTCCTATTGGGTTTCCATCAATAAACCTTTTCCCTTACTCTGGTGCTTGGTGTGTTTTGTGGTGACCTTACATTTGTGCTGTGAATCAGATCCAAGCTCCCCCAGTGATTTTGTTCTCCCTTCAGAGGTCTCTGATCTGCCTTAGGGTCCTGGTTTTCTGCCAATCACAAAACAAACCCTTGGAACTTCTCCCATGCCACTGAACACTTTGTGATCTCCTCCCACACAGTGACCCTCCAAATTCTGAGGTAAGACAGGGAATGAGAAATTCCCATGGCAATTTCCACTATGGGTTGTGGTTCTACTCTCATCTCAAAGTCCTGGTACAGAGCACCACAATCTTTAGGGACACTGTGTCTAGGCAACAGTGGATGTGGGTGACTATTCAACCTCCTATTTAGACAAGCTAAACCCTGAGCTCCAGTGTGTGCATGGGTGCTGACCCCTGCCCTCTGTTCCCATATCATCTTGTCAGTTGGAAGCCATGATCTCAGAGACACCTGATATGCACTGACCCAACACTACAGGTTGCCATATGAGCTTCTTCTCCCCCATGTTCTGTCTGATTCTCCTCTTGGTTGCCTTCTAGGTAATATAGTCCCTCTCAAGCTGGCTCCAAACCTCAAATGCCAATGCCTCATCTTCCTCTGTAATTTAGCATGGCCCATGTATGACCCTAAGAGTCAATCAAAGTGGCCCCTCCATGGTACACTTGATCCTGATATCATTCAAGATCTTTATCACTTCTGTGAGCATTTGGGAAAATGGAAAGGGATCTCATACGTTCAATCTTATTCCTGTTTTAGATCTAAGCCTTCTCTGTATAGTTCTTGCTCTCCAGCCCAGGGCTTTTTGGCCTTCAAAGTTCATACTAGAGGTCAAAGGCCTGAGCTGAAATCTCTTTCTTCTACTTTAGATCCTGCCACCACCATCACTGCCACCTCATTCAATCTGGCTGAATGAACACCCCCCTTATTGTTCCAATCCACAGGCACCATCTCAACCACCCCCAGAGTCCCAGCAACCCAGGTCTTGGCACTATTGACCTGGCACCATTATTTCCCACCTGACAGTGACAGAATCCACCATCTGCTCCAGCCTGCACTAAATCATCACCTCCCTCTCCTGCCGAGTTCCAAGAGTGGTGCAAACTTCTTCCATTTCTCATTGCACCTTAATCTGCCTTATCCCAAGCCTCCTACTCATCTGTTCCCCAAAACCATTTTCTGCCCATATCTACTCCTCCTTCAACTTCTACTCCAGCTCTCACTGTACCTCCCTCTGCCCTATGTCATGGCCCCTACTCATCTGTTTCCCAAAACCTGCCCATATTTACTCCTCCCTTGACTTCTACTCCTGCTCTCATCATATCCACTCCTGCTCTCACTGTACCTCCCTCTGGGTTATCTCATGTTCCCTGCCCATCTGTTCCTCCAAACCATTTCCTGCCCATGTCTACTCTTCACTCAACTTCTATTACAGATCTCACTGTACCTCTCTGCACTTTTTCCCAAGTCCTTTGCTCATCTTTTCCCCCAACACCCTTTGTCTTGTCACAAACCAATCTACATTTCAACCTTGCCCTCTCCTGCTGCACTGGATGAACTTTCCATCCCCGCCCTTCCCTTCCCTCAAGCCCCTCCTTCCCCTCTTTCTTCTGTGCATAGTCCCAGAGTCACTCACTCCCCCACAGCAGCCAGGGAGCCCACCTCCTTGTTATCCCTAAAGGAAGTGATAAGGTTAGAAGGCATCCTAAGGGTCCATGTTCCATTCTCACTTGCTGATCTTTCACAGACAGAACAAAAACTGGGTCCCTTCACCTCTAACCCAATGTCATACATTAAGGAATTTTGCTATTTAACTGCATCTTATAATCTAAGCTTTTATGATGTCTTTATGACCCTTTATAATACCTTCCTCCCAGAGGAGCAAAAGTAAGTTTGGGAATGAGCCTGTCTCCACACCAATGAGATCCATCAAACTGACTCTGCCCATCCCATAGGTGCAGATGAGGCCTCCAATCAAGACCCCAGCTGGGACTACAACTCTCCCAATGGTATAATGACCAGAAGTTGTTTTATTACCTGCTTGCTAGCTGGCCTGAGAAAATCTACCAGAAAGGCTGTTAATTTTGATAAACTGGGAGAAGTCATTCAAGATAAAATGGAAAACCCTTCTGCCTTTTTGCAGTGCCTAATGCAAACTGTCCTCCAACAGACCACTTACATCCTGAGTCACTCAATGGCCATAGCCTTCTCATGAATCATTTCTTTGCCCAGAGTTTTCCAGATATTAAAGCAAAGTTAAAATGGCTTGAGAAGGGCCCATTAACTCCACAGGCAGAAATTCTGAGGTGGCCTTTAAAGTATTTAATGGGAGGGTTGAGAGGGCCCCAAAGGAAATATTCCAAATATTGGCCAAGGCTGTTCAGCAACCTGCTGTCTCCAGAAACTCTGCTAGCCACAGGAGCCCTGCTGACAGCAGGAATCCTCCAGGTTCATGCTTCAAATGTGGCCAAATGGGGCTGTTGGGCCAGAATGTGTCCTTGCCCTAAATGCTACCAATGGACTATCCTCTTGTCAGTCAAACCAGTAGGCTATCCATCCCATCTTTGCCCTGAGTTGACATTTTAGGGCTGGCTATTGAGGACTGAAAGAGTCCAGAATCCCATCACCTGACCATGGCCACCATTCTGCAGGATCCCACAGTAATTGTGACAGTAGCAGGTACACAAATTTTTTTCCTTATCAACAGAGGGGCAACTTTCTCAGTCCTTACCCAGAATCTGCTGCCTCAACCTTCATAGTCAAGGTGGAGGGAAAGCCTTATAGACTTTTGCAGACTCCCAATCTGCTCTGCATAATTAATATTATGCCCTTCTCCCATTCATTTCTTATTTTTTTTACTCTAACTCACATTTATTTTTTTTATTATTATTAAACTTTTATTTAATGAATATAAATTTCCAAAGTACAGCTTATGGATTACAATGGCTTCCCCTCTCCCAAAACTTCCCTCCCACCCACAACCCTCCCCTTTCCTGCTCCCTCTCCCCTTCCATTCACATCAAGATTCATTTTCAATTCTCTTTATATACAGAAGATCAGTTTAGTATATATTAGGTAACGATTTCAACAGTTTGCCCCCATATAGCAACACAAAGTGAAAAAAAAAATACTGTTGGAGTACTAGTTATAGCATTAAATCACAGTGTACAGCACATTAAGGACAGAGATCCTACATAATATTTTTTTTAAATTAATTAATTTTCTATGCCATTTCCAATTTAACACCAGGTTTTTTTTTTCATTTCCAATTATCTTTATATACAGAAGACCGATTCAGTATATACTTAGTAAAGATCTCATCAGTTTGTACCCACGCAGAAACACAAAGTGTAAAAATACTGTTTAAGGCCGGTGCCGTGGCTAAACAGGCTAATCCTCCGCCTTGCAGCGCCGGCACACCGGGTTCTAGTCCCGGTCGGGGCACCGATCCTGTCCCGGTTGCCCCTCTTCCAGGCCAGCTCTCTGCTGTGGCCAGGGAGTGCAGTGGAGGATGGCCCAAGTGTTTGGGCTCTGCACCCCATGGGAGACCAGGATAAGCACCTGGCTCCTGCCATCGGATCAGTGCGGTGCGCCGGCCACAGCACGCTACTGCGGCGGCCATTGGAGGGTGAACCAACAGCAAAAGGAAGACCTTTCTCTCTGTCTCTCTCTCACTGTCCACTCTGCCCGTCAAAAAAAAAAAAAAAAAAAAAGAGAGAGAGAGAGAGAGAGAGAATAACTGTGGATGGGTGTGACTGGGAATAGCCTGAATTCTTCTGAATCGATCTGCCTGTCAAAAATTAAAAACAAAAAAATACTGTTTCAGTACTAGTTATAGCATCACTGCACATTAGACAACACATTAAGGACAGATCCCACATGGGATGTAAGTACACAGTGACTCCTGTTGCAGACTTAACAATTTGACACTCCTGTTCATGGCGTCAGTAATCTCCCTAGGCTCTAGTCATGAGTTGTCAGGGCTATGGAAGCCTTTAGAGTTCGCTGACTTTGATCTTATTCCGACAGGGTCATAGTCAAAGTGGAAGTTCTCTCCTCCCTTCAGAGAAAGGTACCTCCTTCTTTGATGGCCCCATTCTTTCCACTGGGATCTCACTCAGAGAGATCTTTCATTTAGGTCTTCTTTTTTTTTTTTCTCTTTTCCATGGTATCTTGGCTTTCCATGCCTACAATACTCTCATGGGCTCTTCAGCCAGATCCGAATGCCTTAAGAGCTGATTCTGAGGCCCCACTCATTTCTTATTATATGTCAGTATCCTACCCCCATCCTGGGGAAAGACATATTATACTGGTTTGGTGCTCAGGCGGTTTTCACCCTCCAGCCTATACCATTGTCCTCCAGCTTGCCTTTGCCTCCCTTTTTACTACCCTCTCAAGACAACCCAGTCCCACTCAGGACCCCTGTCCACCATCAACTCATGATGGGATATGAGTCACCATCTTGGACCTTGGCTCCCATCACTGCATTGCATTGTAGGCTTTGGCCCACACACTGGCGTCAACTCCACCCCTACCCTAATAGAATTCACTACTCCTCCTGTAAAATGAAAATCAAAATGAAGTGAGTGTGGCTAAAAACTAACTGAAGATCTCTTGCTTCCATACATACTAGCTTTGCTAGCTGTCAGCTAAGGATGTATCTTATGAAACTATGTGGGCCTAAATTTCCAGAAACGAGATTGACCGAGATGTGTGCTTCATTGTTATCTTACCACCATATTGTGGATCTGTTATTGGGCTTGTAATTGTTAACTGTTATCTTACAACCATATTCTGGTTTTCTTTTTATTGTTCACTGCATACCAAGGGTCAGGTTCAAAATCTGAGCCCTAGTGGACAGAATACTATAAAAAGCTATGTAACTTGCTGTTGGGGGCTGCACTCTGGTAAGGAGTTTGAACCCAATTGGTGGCCGGTCCCAATGGGTTACCTTGCCTCTCATTTGACTCTCATTTGCTTCTTGTTTTCAATAAAATTCATGTGTAACTGTCACTAGTTTTGTAACATTTTGTTTTAGCTGACGAGTGGATGCAACACTACTTCCTAATCCAGCCCCTGGCAAAGGGACATTAGGACCTGTTTCTCAGACACTAGTTTTTTTCCTTTACCCTAACAACCAGAGGAAGATTCCAGGCTCTAAAAGCAAACCCCCAGCATTTGCACTGCCGCTTTTCAGCCAGAAATAACCAGATGAAATCTATAGGTCTTTTCCTTTTTGCCTCTAGGGACTGGAATAAAGGATTTGCAGCACCTTTCCTCTACTCCCATTCTTCCTCCTTCCCCCTGCAAGCCCCATTTCCTCCCATTTGTTGAGATCCCAGGTGACCCTTTCTGTCTCCTTCTGATGCAAATAACAAAGCAGATAAGTGGTACAGAGCATCTTGTGAAACAGATTAGGAGGAAGTCCCTTGAGGCTTCAATGAGAAACCCATTCTTCCCAGCTCCCTTTTTACCTCCCCACCCCCATTGGCTAATTCCCTATCAACTGGATAAAAACTGATTCTCAAATGTGATCTGTGCCCAGTCTCTACAAGAACAGACTGTCCCCAACCTCTTTGCTTCCAATAATGCAATCTATCTCTCTTGAGGTTGGTCTTCATCTCCTTTTTATGTCTCCTTTCTGGGTGTATGAATGACAAAAACCCTGAGTTACTTCAGACTTAATAGGAGGAAGGGGGTGCATTTTAACTGTTAAAGTGATCTTAGGAATAGGATTAAGTGACAAAGTGATCATATAGATAGGATAAATTTTTAAAGCAATCAATTAAGATTAAGGGTTTTTAATAATAAAATAATAGATAGAATTAAAAAGTTGTGAATATTCCAAAATGGGAAGCAGAACACACAGCAGACTCAAAGAATGACAATCGCTTAAAGCAGCACTCTAACCTCAGAATCAGTCCTCAAGGTATTCTAGCATGGCTGAAAAGCCCATTAAAGCATTTCACATATTAAAGCATTTCAGGAAAGCCAAGACACTAAAAAGTGTCCTATATGAAGGAACTCTGTGGGTGAAACTCCAGTGGAAAGAAGTGTTCATCAAAGAAGGATGTACTTTTCTCTGAAGAAAGGGATAAGATCATTTTGCTTATGGCCTTGTCTAAATACTGAAAAAAATGTTTGGATTGAAAAGTCTTCCATAGCCTAGGTAGCACATGTAAAGAGCCTCAGCTGATCACTGACATCATACATAACAACAGGAATCACTGTGCACTAACTTCCCATGCAGGACCTCTGTCATCAAAGAGTTGGATTATGAGAGCTAATAGTAAAAGTTCTTCTCAAAGATATACTTTGTTTTAGTGTGTTAAGTAGAGTATATGCCTCATAAGTTTCAGAAAAGCCTAAGAGTCCAATGCCATTCCTTGTTTAGCTAGGTGCTTCTTCAATTAATGATAAAAGTTTTTTAAAAAAGTATATTATTGCAAAAATTAAAATCAAAATAACAAAGGAAGCAGGTAAAAGGGTAGGAGTAATGGAGGGAGGGAGGATGGAATGGGAAGTGTCATTATTGTCTTAAACTTTATGCATGAGATATATGAAATTTGTTTCATTTATATGAATTTTAAAATTTGATTAAAAAAAGACTGAAAAAACTAGGAAAATATTCAAAATGGTGATTTACATAATAGATTAAAATTGACAAAAAGGACATGAAAATCTTGAAATTACACTTTATCCCAAATAAATAATACTAACATCAACATTTTTATTTCAAAAGATAATTATACAAAGCTGTCACCTGCTTCTTTTTGGAGAATTCTATAGATCCATCTAAAGTAGCCCCAAAAGCAAAATATACTCATATTTGTAACTTGCTAATGAAACAATAGGATTTTCCTTAACAGTTTTCTTTTTAACTTTATTTGGAAAACTTCTGATAACAGGTCAAAGAAAAGTTTAAAAGAACAGTAAAAGCCCACTGAATGCAAAAAGAAAAAATATTTCTATTTTAACAAGCACATAAAAGAAAATAATGTCTTGTAACAGTATCTGATAAAAAGTATCCATCACAATTTACTTATGCTCTGTGAAATGACAGAAATTATCAAGTGTCTGAACAGGAACAAAGATTAAATGAACAAAAAAGTGCTTTCATGGTAACCACTAAAGAAAACTGTCATAATTAAAATACAAACTGTGAAAAAAAATACTTACTTTCAGTGCTGGACAAAGTGCAGGGATTACAGTCAATTAAAGCTAACTGGAAATGCTGTAATATAGAGGAAAGTGAGGAGATATTAATGTACTGCATCTAGAGTTCCATAAAATGATTTTTTCCATATTAGCCTTTTATAAAACAAACAAGGTACATTACACAACTAAATAAAATTATTAACATTTGATTGCTGAACATTTTATTGTCAATAGTTTTCTTACAAGTGATAGATAATGGAAGGTGGGAGGAAAAATTAATTTTATTAAGTAAATGTATAAATTTCTTACTACAGGAAAAAGATGAGATTTAAATCTTCAAATAAAATATTAACTTACGAAATGTACCAATGAAACATTTTGATTCATTAAAATGTTCTAAAATTCTAAATTCTGGAAATTCCAAAAATATACTTTAGACCATCATAGTTTACCTTAAAGTGAAATTTGAAACTTAGAATACAATTTAGATAATAATATGATGAGATTAAACATGAAAAATGAAACAATCTTCTTTTATAGATTCTTTAGTATCATTCCAGTTTAAGATATTTCAAAACTAAAGCCTTATATACACATTTTTTTGAAAAGGTCAAGGAAATACATAATGTGAAAATTCTAAGCATGAATTACAAAATTTTGTTAACCAAGGAAAACCTCTCAATTTCACTTTTTCATGAACTTTTTTTTAGTAACATCAAATATCAAAACAAACTCAAAATTACTAATCAAAGACCAGACCATGCATGTGTTCTCCAAAATGGCTGTATAGAGACTGTTGGTCTCACTCTCCACAAAAAAACAAATACTTCTTTTCAAATTCAGTGCCAAAGGAGGAGCACTTAGCCAGGAAGACACAGGAATTCCACACAACACATAGCAGTGATTAGAGAAGCAAAGTTCACCACTGGCTGGAAGGCTCAGAAGAAGCTTCTGGCTCCTGGCTTCAGATCAGTGAAATGAAAAACTGGATTTCGAGAAAATAAAATCAACACACCAATGGTAAAACTAACCAAAAAAAAAAAAAAAAAAGAGGGAGAAGACTCAAATCAATAAAATCAGAGATGAAAATGAAAAAGCAACTGTAATGACAAATACAAATTAGCTCAATAGGCTAATCCTCCGCCTGTGGCACTGGCACACCGGGTTCTAGTCCCGGTCGGGGTGCCGGATTCTGTCCCAGTTGCCCCTCTTGCAGGCCAGCTCTCTGCTATAGCTCTGGAGTGCAGTGGAGGATGGCCCAAGTGCTTGGGCCCTGCACCAGCACAGGAGACCAGGAGAAGCACCTGGCTCCCGGCTTCAGATCAGCGCAATGCGCCATCTGCAGCACGCCAGCTGCAGCGGCCATTGGAAGGTCAACCAAGAGCAAAAGGAAGACCTTTCTCTCTGTCTCTCTCTCTCACTGTCCACTCTGCCTGTCAAGAAATAATAATAAAAAAAAAGATTCAATCTTTTAGGAATATCTATCAATTGACTTGACAGAATTGCAGTATCAATGTAGGAACAAAAACATATATATAAAAATTACAATGCCTGGAAAAGAAAACAATGCACTTTATAATCAAATGTCAAGAAAGATTTAGAGGATGCATGTAGAAATATGGTCAGGAAATTCAATAGTTTGTGTGATACAGAATTAAAAGAATCTTACAAAAGAAGAACACAATGTGTCAAACAAAAAATAACATTGGAAATATCAAAAAACCAAATCAGGCAGATAAAAACTATCTAAACAGGAACACAAGTCTTTTGAAATAGCTCAATGACAGAAGGAAATATAGCCTGGCTGTTGAGATACCCATTTCCCACAAATAGAGGATGTAGTTTTGATTCTTAGCTTTCATTCTGCCTCTACTTCTGAATTTGGACTGCAGCTTACTGTTAATGTGAACCTGGGAAGTACCAATGATGGCTCAAGTAATTGAGTTTCTGCCATCCATATGGGAGACATGGATTGAACCAGTTTGGCACTGGCTGTTGAGGGATTAGCAGATGAAAGGACTTCTCTCTTCTGTCAACCTGTCTTTCTGTCTTCTCACATTAACACACTTTTAAAAAATTTATTCATTTATTTGAATGATAGAATTTTACATAGAGAGATCCTACATCTTCTGGTTTATTCTCCAAATAGCCTCAGCAGTCAGGATTGGACCATGCTGAAGTTAGGACCCATGAATTCATCTATACTTCCTTGCAGGTGTATGGGCACAAAGACTGTTGGCAGAACATTAGCATGCAGTTGGACTGGAAGAGGAGCAGCTGATACATAAACCCATGCCCATATGTGATGATGGCACTGCAGGCAGTGGCTTAACTCACTGTTCACAATCCTGGCCCCAATAAATTTTTTAAAAAATTTATTTGAGGCCGGTGCCACGGCTCAGTTGGCTAATCCTCCGCCTGCAGTGCTGGCACACCAGGTTCTAGTCCCGGTCAGGGTGCCGGATTCTGTCCCGATTGTTCCTCTTCCAGTCCAGTTCTCTGCTGTGGCCCAGGAAGTCAGTGGAGGATGGCCAAAGTCCTTGGGCCCTGCACACACATGGGATTCCAGGAGGAAGCACCTGGCTCCTGACTTCAGATTGGCGCAGCCCACTGGTCATAGCAGCCATTTGGGGGGTGAACCAATGGAAGGAAGACCTTTCTCTCTCACTGTCTAACTCTGCCTGTCAAAAAAAATTTTATTTGAAAGGTAGCATGATCCAAAAGAGGGACTGACAGAGATCTTCACCTACTGGCTCACTCTCAAATAGCCTTAACAGCTATGGCTGTATTAGGCCAAACCTAGAAACCAGAAACAACATCCTAATCTTCCACATGGGTGGCCAATGATCATCTTCTACTGGTTTCCCAGGCACATTAGCAGAGATCTGGATTGGAAGCTGAGAGGCTGGGACTTATACTGGTACTCAACACAGGATGCTGGCACTGCAAAATGTAGCTTAACTTGCTACACTACAGTACTGGCCTCAATAAATGTATATTTTTAAAATGTTTTATTTATTTATTTATTTATTTATTTGAGAGGCAGAAGTACAGAAAGAAGGAAAAGTGAAGAGAAACAGTTCTTCCATTTTCTGGTTCACTCCCCAAATGGCCGCAATGGCCAGATATGAGCCAGTCTGAAGCCAGTAGCCAGGAGCTTCCTCTGGGTATTCCACATGGGTGCAGGGGTCCAAGGACTTGAGCCACCTTATACTACTTCCCCAGGCCACACCAGAAAGCTGAAGAAGACCAGCCAGGACAAGAACCCATGGCCAAATGGATGCTTGCACCACAGGCAGAAGATTAACCTACTATGCCACAGAGCTGACTGAAATAAATATATTTTTAATATCTTTTTTAAAAAGTGAAAACCTTGGGGTCAGACCTTGGTGTAGTGGGTAGCTGCCACTTGCAGTGACAGCATCCCATATGGGCACTGGTTTGAGTCCTGGTGCTCCACTTCCAACCAGCTCTCTGCAATGGACTGGGAAAGCAGTGGAAGATGGTGCAATTTCTTGGGTCCCTGCACCCACTTGGGAAACCCAGAGGAAGCTCCTGGTTCCTGACTTTGAATCTGCACAGCTCTGGCTGTTACGGCCAATTGGGAAGTGAAGCAGATGGAAGACCTCTCTCTCTACCTCTCCTTCTCTGTGTTTAACTCTTTCAACTAAATAAATCTTTAAAAAAATGAAAACCTGTAAAACCTTTAAATAACCAATAAATGACAAACAGTTAAATATTCCAGAAGGAGAAAAGAGGAATAAAGAAAATAAACAATAATTTAAAATTTCTACAATCTTGAGAAACATAAATATCCAAGGCCGGCGCCGTGGCTCAACAGGCTAATCCTCCGTCTTGCAGCTCTAGCACACCAGGTTCTAGTCCCGGTTGGGGTGCCGTATTCTGTCCCGGTTGCCCCCCCCTTCCAGGCCAGCTCTCTGCTATGGCCTGGGAGTGCAGTGGACGATGGCCCAAGTGCTTGGGCCCTGCACCCACATGGGAGACCAGGAGAAGCAGAGAAGTCCTGGCTCCTGCCTTCGTATCAGCACGGTGCGCTGGCCGCGGCGGCCATTGGAGGGTGAACCAATGGCACAAGGAAGACCTTTCTCTCTGTCTCTCGCTCTCTCACTGTCCACTCTTCCTGTCAAAAAAAAAAAAAAAAATCCAAGAATAGGAGGTCCATAGGCTACCAAGTAGACATGACCAAAAAAGATCTTCACTGTGACCTATTATAGTCACTTGTCAAAGTAAAGAAAGAGAATCCTAAAAACTGCACAAGAGAAGTGCCAGGTCTCCATTAGAGGAGTTCATATTAAATTAACAGTACATTTTTAGCAGAACTACCAACTAAGAATATTACACCCAGTAAAGATATTTCAAAATGAAGTTTCTAAAGACTTTTCAAGAAAAAGAAAAGTGAGGAACACTGACTACTTTCAAAATATATTTAAGAATGTCCCACATACACAAGAAAATAAGCAAGCAAACAAATTAACAAGCCAACAACAACAACAAAAAAAACCCTACAAACAAGAAAGTAAGTGAAGACTGTAAAATCTACTAGAAAAAGAGCAAAGGGTATTCAGACTAAACAAAAGAAAAAAGTTTTAAATACAAGATTAGGTGAAGTCATTACTTATCAATCTACTTAATGTAAATAGACAAAATTCACCAATTAAAAATGAAAAACCAGAAAAAGATATCCCATGCAAACAGCAACCAAAGATAAAGAGTAGTATACTTTTATTTACTGTCCTACATATTTGAAAGAACTGAAACAGTATACCAGAGGAATACCTACATTCCTATGTTCACTGCAGCATTATTCAGAACAGCCAAAATATGGATTCAACTTAATTGATCAAAATCAGTGATGAAAGAGAATCAAACTAATGTCATAAAAATACGGAGCAATACATTTAACCAAGGATATGAAAGAATACAGCAATGAAAACAACAAAACACTGATAAAAGAGATTGAGGAGAAAAACACAAAAACTGATGACTTCCCTTTTTCATGGATTGAAAAAAACTGACCATGATTAAAATGTTCATACATCAAAAATAATTTACACACGGAACACAATGCCCATCAGGATTCCAATGTCATTCCCCACAGACCTAGAAAAAACAATCCTAAAATTCATATGGAAGCTTAAAATACCTTAACAGCCAAAGCATCACAAAAAAGAAGACCAAACCATGTTCTACCGAAAAACAAGTCATAAAACAGAAAGCCCATGTCCCACATATAAGCATCTATATATCTTACAGAATACCAGCTCTGCACTTCATCTTCCTACAAATGCAGACCCTGTGAGGCAGTAATGATGGCTCAAGTAGTTGCATCCTTTCTACTTATGTGGTTGATATATGAATTGAGTTCACCAACCTCAGCTTCAGCCTAGCACAGCAACCTGATTGCTGCAAACACTGGGGAAGTGAATAAGCAGCTAGGAGTGTTTCCCATCTGTCTCTCAATTAAATAAATAAATACTTAAAAATCAACTCAAAATAGATAAAAGAGCTAATACATGAAATGAAACTACTACAAGAAAATGGAGGGAAACATTTCAACATCCAGGTAAAGACAAGTTTTTGGATGAGGATTCAGAGGCACAAACAACAGAAGCCAAACCAAATGGTTTATATCAAACTAAAGAACTTCCGTACAACAAGGAAAATAAGAGTGAAGAGGTAACTGACAGAATGGGAGAAAACACTTGCAAACTATTCACCTGACAAAAGATGTATAAAGAATTCAAAGGATGATAACAAAAAACAAGCAAATCAGTCAAGAAACTGTTACAGAATCTAAAATAAATCTCAGTAAGAATACTAAAAGCCAATAAATATACAGGGGAGGGGAGAGGGAATTATTCAATATCACTGATCAGCAGACAAATGCAAATCTACCAGCTCTCTGCTATGGCCTGGGAAAGCAGCAGAAGATGGCCCAAGTCCTTGGGCCCCTGTACCCACATGGGAGACCTGGAAGAAGCACCTGGCTCCTGGCTTCGGCTCGAAACTGCTCCTGCCATTGCAGCCATCTGGGGAATGAACCAACTCTCTCTGTCTCTACCTCTCTCTGTAATTCTGTCTTTCAAATAAATAAAAATAAAAACAAATTTTTAAAATAATGTAAATCTAGACAACAAAGACAAGAAACAGCAAGTACTAGCAAAGAGAGAAAAAAAGAAAGAATCCTAATACACTGTTGGTGGGAATGCAAATTTATAAAGCCATTGTGGTGAAAAGAACAGATAATCCTCGAAAAGCTAAAAACAGATGCACCATATAACTCAACTATCCTATTTGTTTGAAAGAACTGAAACAGTATACCAGTGATATACCTACACTCCCATGTTCACTGCAGCATTATTCAGAACTGCCAAGATAAGGATTTAACCTAAGTGCTCATCAGTGAACAACTAGGTAAAGAAAAAGTGATAAACATACAAAATGGAATCTTATTAAATCTTAAAGATGAAATCCAGACATTTTAAGATAAAAGGATAAAACTGGAAGATATTATGGTCATGAAATAAGCCAGACACAGAAAGATATGTCCTCACACTGTATATGGAAATTTTAAAATGTATATATAATTGATCAAAATAGTTTACTAGAGTCTGGAAGGGGTAGAAAGAGAGGTCACAAAATAAGAGTCAGGTAGAAGTTAAGGTTCTAATGTTCCACAACACACTAGGGCCACAACATTTCATGTATTACATAATTTACAAAGAACTGGAAGAGATGAGCTGGTAGCTTGCAGACATGGGGACAGTCTGAGGCAGTACAAAGACTGGTGCCCAAATTGATTAATTTGTGTTGTATGCACGTTAAAATATTGCACTGCATCCAATAAAGGTTTAAAGTATAATATATTAAGCAAAAATTTTTGAATTTAGAAAATTTTTAGGGCCAGTGTTATGGCAATAACTGAGATAGCTATTGACTGTGAAGTCAGCATTCCATGTGCATGCCAATTTGCTTTCCAGTTGCTTCACTTCCAAGTCAGCTCTCTGCTAATGGCTTGAGAAAAGCAGAAGATAGCCCAAATATCTGGGCCCTGCTACCTCTGTGGGAGACTCAGATGAAGCTTTTGTCTCCTGGTTTCAGTCTGGCTCAGCCCTTGCTGTTGCAGCTATTTGGGGAGTCAACCAGTGGATAGAAGATCTATCTCATTCTCTGTAACCATAATTTTCAAATAAATAAATCTCTTATGAAAAGTAAAAATTTTAAATGCATCTGTATTTAAGGAAAAGCAAATCAAAATCACAACCAATAGTGATTAATTTACATTTAAATGACTGTACTAAAAATAACAGAAAATCACAAATGTTAACCCAACATGAAAGACTGCTGCTGAGAAGACAAGATGATACAATTAACTTCCAAAAATTTAAGTATACAATATAATTCAGCAATCCTACCTGTAGGTATATGTCAAAGTGAAATAAAAGTACCCAAATAAATAACAATACATAAACGTTCAAAACAATATGAGCAGCTGGTGCCATGACACAGGTTAACCCTCTGCTTCAGCGCCAGCATCCCATATGGATACCAGTTCTAGTCCCAGCTGCTCCTCTTCCTTTGCTATGGCCTGGGAAAGCAGTAGAAGATTGCCCAAGTGCTTAGGGCCCTGAACCTTCATGGGAAACCAGGAAGAAGCTCCTGGCTGCTGGCTTCAGATCAGCACAGCTCCAGCCACTGCTGCTATTTGTGGAGTGAACCAACAGAAGGAAGACCTTTTTCTCTGTCACTCTCTCTCACTATCTGTAACTCTATCTCTCAAGTAAATAAATTAAATCTTTAAAAAAATCAATTTGATTCATAATACTTATCAAGAGATGATCAAATAAACAAAATACAGTATACTCATACAACACAGTATTATTAAGCCAAAGAAGCAAGAAATTCTGGCATATGATACAACATGATTAAACACTGATAACATTATACAAAAGGAATTATTACATGATCCCATTTATATAATATCTAAAAATAGTCAAATATGTAAGAGCCAAAAAAGAAAATAGAGGTTACTAAGGGATAAGAACAAAGAATGGGAAATTCAGAAAATAGGCAGTGATAATGGTTATAAACCATTGTGAATGTATCTGATGCTACTGAATTGCTTGCTTAAAACAATACCTGAGAGGTTAAAATAAAAAACTTTCATGTAACCTGTATTTTCTCATAGAAAAAAAACAAAGGAAAAAATTGAAACAAACAAAATATCAGACTAGCAGCACGCACTAACTTCATTTGTTAAACTTAATCCTTGAAACAGATCATGAAGTAGGGAAATTACTAGTGTATATATGGTCCTCATTTAAAAGTAGTAAGTGAGAGCCAATAAATTATGGAATGGTATATCACCTCAAAATATGTGACTTTGGCATACATAACATGCAATCAAGAGAAAGCAGAAAAAACTAATTCTTTCCTCTCTCCTGAACAACAGTAAGTCTAACTCCTAATCTTGAGAGAAACTCTGGATACCTATCAACCAGAGGTAGCACCAGAAGAACACACAAGGCATTATGACAATAGTTATCTTCCAGTATTCTATCCCATATAATATGCCTTTTCATAATATTCTATCCATAGAAGCTACAAGTACATTTTCTTAAATCTTATCAAAAACCTTTAATCACTTCTATATATATAACCTTTAATCACTTCTATACATAAATATACTGTCTTTGGTAAAATGTCATAAATTCATGATCTTAGTACCTTTTGTGTTCAGATTTCTCACATATGGTAATATATTTATAAGTTGGAAGAAATCTAAAAGGCTACTTCAATGAAAATAAAAATGAAAGGAAGTAAATTGGCTTTATCAGTGATGCAGAGAAACAGTAAAACGAAATAATCAGAACATTACCTTAAGCCAAAGGACTAAGCTTAAGCAAGGCTCTAACTCTCTTCAATGCTATGAATGTTGAGCAATGTGGGGAAGCAGTGGAAGAAACATTTGAAACTAGTACAAGTTGGTTCATAAGATTTCAAGAAAGATGTCAACTGTAGAGCAGAAGTGTACTTCTGTAAAGAAGTAAGTGCTACTGAAATGCTAAAGCCAGAAGATCTAGCCAAAATAAATCATGAAGGTAGCTACACTAAATAATAAATGTTCAGGATAAATCAGTCATCTGGACCTTCATAGCTACATAATTCAATACCTTGTTCCAAAGGCTCAAAGATAGGTTGACTCTTAGTCACTAATGGACTTGTGAATTTAAATTGAAATCAACGTTAATTTACCAGTCTGAAACTCCTAGTCCCTAAAGGTTAAGTATACTAAATCTGTTCTGCCTGTGGTCTGCAAATACAGACAAGAATCCTGAATGACAATACATGTTAACAAAAAGGTTTGTTGAATATTTTAAGCCACTCTCAAGACACACTATTCAGAAAAAGATTCTTATCGGAGCCAGTATTATGGTGTAGCAGGTGAAACTTCTGTTTAAAATGCTGGAATACCATATGGACATAAATTTCTGTCCTGGCTGCTCTATGTCTAATCCAACTCCCCGTTAGCAGCTTGAGAAAGCAGCAGAAGGCAGCCTAAGTGCAGGGCCCCTGTCATAAATATGGGAGATCCAGATGAAGCTACTGGCTTCAGCCTGGTCCAGTCCTGGCCACTGCAGCCATTTGCAGAGTCAACCGGTAGATGGAAGATATTTCTCTCTTTTGCCTCTCTGTCTCTGTAACTTTGCCTTTCAAATAATAAAATACATCTTTCAAAAAAAACAAAATATATATATATATTTTTTTTGACAGGCAGAGTGGATAGTGAGAGAGAGAGACAGAGAGTAAGGTCTTCCCTTGCCGTTGGTTCACCCCGCAATGGCCGCTGCGGCCAGCACATCTCGCTGATCCGAAGCCAGGAGCCAGGTGCCTCTCCTGGTCTCCCATGTGGGTGCAGGGCCCAGGCACTTGGGCCATCCTCCACTGCCTTCCTGGGCCATCCTCCACTGCCTTCCCGGGCCATAGCAGAGAGCTGGCCTGGAAGAGGGGCAACCGGGATAGAATCCAGCACCCCAACCGGGACTAGAACCCAGTGTGCCGGCCGGCACCACAAGGCGGAGGATTAGCCTGTTAAGCTACGGCGCTGGCCCAAAATGTATTTCTTAGCAAGACTTGGAAGTTAGAATTACTGCTTGATTCATAGGCTACAAAATGAACCCTGTATTAGCAGGCATGAAAACCACCATCTCATTATCGAGATGTTATAATCTGTGTTCTTTGATGACCAGGCAGATTGTCAATGAGCAATAATATTTTGGTGGTAATCTTTTTTTTTTAATATTTATTTATATGAAAGTCAAAATTAGAGAGATATCTTTCATCTATTGATTTACTTCCCAGGTGGTCCCAAGTGCCAATGTTGGGCCAGACCAAAGCCAGGAGCCTAGCATTTCATCTGGATCTTCCATGTAGGTGCCAGGGTCCAAGTATTTGAGTCATCTTCCCCTGCTTTCCCAGGCACACTAGCAGGGAGCTGCATCACAAGTAGAGTAGATGGATCTCGAATGGAAGCCCATATGGGATTTCTGTGAAACAGAAAGAGGCAACAGCTAAACCGGTTAACCCCATAAGGCCTGCCCCAAGAAATACATTTTGTAAGGCTATAAAAAAAGATAGTGATTCATGAGATAGAACTGAAGAAAATAAAACTTAAAAGTTCTCTGAAAATGATTCTCTAGTAAGATAACTTATGAGCAGAAGACATCATTACATCAATATTCACAAGAGTTTGGAAGAAGCGGATTTCAGTTCCCACAAGTAACCTTGAGGGGTTAAAGACCTGATTTGATGAAATAACTGCAGATGTGATAAAAACAGCAAGAGAACTAGAATTAGAAGTGGAACCTGATGTTATATTTAAACTTCCATAATTTCATGATAAAACTTTACCCAAAAAGTGTATACTCATGGTAAATATCCTTGTACATACTATAAGGTCAATAAAAGATTTATGGGGCTGGTGCCGTGACACAGTGGGTTAATCCTACGCCTGCAGTGCCAGCATTCCATATGGGCACTGGTTCTAATCATAGCTGCTCCTCTTCCAATCCAGCTCTCTGCTGTGGCCTGGGAAAGCAGTAGAAGATGGACCAACTGCTTGGGCCCATGCACCCATGTGGGAGATTGGGAAGAAACATCTGGCTCCAGATCAGTGCAGCTCTGGCCATTACAGCCATCTGAGGAATGAACCAATGTAAGGAAGATCTTTCTCTCTACCTGCCTCTCACTGTCTATAACTCAAATATATAAATAAAATCTTAAAAAAGGAAAAAAGAAAAGAGATTACAGCATAATGAAAACTGCTAGAGTAACATCAAAGTTCTCTTGTTGGTATAGAACCAAATGCTGAAATCTTGCATGAAAATTTCAATCAATCTGGTAGAGACTTAGTGGTTGTCTTATTTTTAAAACATTGACCCTGACCAGGCAAATTCATAAACAGTGAGGCAACACTTTTCATCAGCAAAAAGACTACAATTAACTGACAGCTAAGATCACTGATATTTTTAAAATTAAGTATGTTTTAAAAACACGTACATAGTTGTTTTAAACACAATGAAACTGCAACACAAACAAACTGCAGTACCATGTAAACCATTTATATGTACTGCAAACCAATAAAAGAATGAAGTAACATATAAGAATTAAGATAAAAAAAAAAAAAATAGGGGCTGGTGTTGTGGTGAAATGGGCTAACCCACTGCCTGTAATGCTGGCATCCCATATGAGGACCTGGCTGCTCAACTTCCAATCCACCACCTTGCTAATATGCCTGGGAAGAAGCAAAGGATGGCCCAAATCCTTGTGCTGCACCCATAAGGAGATCCAAAAGAAGTTCCCGGCTCCTGGCTTCAGCTTGGCGGCAGCTGTTGCAGCCATTTGGAGAATGAATCATCAGATGGAAGATGTGTGTAGTGGAATGAGAAGGCCATGCCAAGGTGGCCACTGGCAAGCGAGCATCAGTTACTCAGGAATGGCTTTGAAACCCACCTGGCTTTGGAAACTGCCTGGCAACAGGCTGTGATTGGATGGATTTGAAACTGCCTGGCGACAGGCTGTGATTGGATGGATTTGAAACTGCCTGGCAACAGGCTGTGATTGGATGGCTTTGGAAACTGCCTGGCAACAGGCTGTGATTGGTTGGGGCATAGACCACCCCTTGACCAAATTGGCTGGTCTTGGCTATATAAGCTGTTGTACCAACTGTAACAAACGAGTCTGCGGGCTGCTCGCCTCAAGCCTGCTTTCACCCGACTGCCCCTGGGGTCTGTGCGGTGATTCCGCGCCTCTTGCCCCCATCACGCTGCTCCTCTCAGAAAGGAACCCACTGCAACATTGTTGAGAAATCAACGGCAACAGATGTGTCTCTTTCTCTCTGTAACTATGCCTTTCAAATAAACAAAATAAATCTTTAAAAAACAGAATGAAAGAAAGGAAAAAACAGAGTATCAGGGACCGTTTTGTGCACATGGGGTAAGACTCCATTAGGATGCCCATATCCCATATCAGAATGCCTAGTTCAACTTCCAGCTTCAGTACTCAGATCACTGCCACCCATAACAGACCTGGAGGGAGTTTCAAGTTCCTGGTCCAGCCTTGGTTATTGTGGTCAATGTCATTTTATATGAAAAAAAATAAACAAATACTTCTTTTCTAAAAAAAAGTGTTAAAATCACATTTATAAGAAAAGTTGACATGGTCAGTGCTGTGGATAGTGGTTAAGCTGCTGCTATACCGCAGGCATCTCATGAAGGTGCCAGTTAAAGTCTTGGCTGCTCCAAATCCAATCTAGCCCCTGGCTAATGGCCTGGTAAAAGCAGTGGAAATAGCCCAGTTGTTTGGGTCCCTGTCATCCACTTGGGAGACCTGAATGAAGCTCCTGGCTACTGGCCTCAGCCTGGCCCAGCCCTGGTGGCCATCTGGGGAGTGAATCCTCTCTCTATGCATTCTTGCCTTCCTTTCAAATAAATAAATCTTAAAAATAAAAATTGTGGCCGGCGCGTGGCTCAACAGGCTAATCCTCTGCCTTGCGGCGCCAGCACACCGGGTTCTAGTCCCAGTTGGGGCACCGGATTCTATCCTGGTTGCCCCTCTTCCAGGCCAGCTCTCTGCTGTGGCCAGGGAGTGCAGTGGAGGATGGCCCAAGTGTTTGGGCCCTGAACCCCATGGGAGACCAGGAGAAGTACCTGGCTCCTGCCATCGGATCAGCGTGGTGCGCTGGCTGCAGCGCGCCAGCCGCAGCGGCCATTGGAGGGTGAACCAACGGCAAAAGGAAGACCTTTCTCTCTGTCTCTCTCTCACTGTCCACTCTGCCTGTCAAAAAAAAAATTAAAAAATAAAAAATAAAATAAATAAAAAATAAACAAGATGGAAAAATAAAAATTGTAACTATAACTCTAACCTTTAAATAAATAAATAAATCTTAAAAAAAAAAAAAGGACCAAATGACATATGAGAGACCAGAAATGTCAAAAATCCAAGTCTTTTTGTTTGTTTGTTTGTTTTCGGTTAAAATTTCATTGGTTCACTCTGCAAATGGCTACAACATTCAGCTCTGGGCCAAGGCAAATCCAGGAGCTGAGGGCTTAAACTACGTATCTTATGTGAGTAAGAAGGGCCAAAGAACTTCCACAGCTTTTTCCAGGTTATTAGCAGGAGCTGGATTGGAAGTAGAGCAACCAGGACTCAAAGCACCCACATGGGATGCAAGGTCCCAGGTGGTTGCTTTATTTTCTGTGCCATAAAGCTAATCCCTTAACTTTTTTTTTCATATAAATGAAATCAATATCACAAAATTGCCAACTGTTTAAAATAATGAAGGACACAGAAAGAGAAAACAGTAAGTTTTGAGGTATATTTGCTAAAATTAACATCACTAAAAGATTTGTTAGCCTAATCAAAAAAAAGTACAGATAGCATTCAATAAGCCCATAAAAAGTACCTAACTTTATTCTGAATGTGAGTTTTCCATCTACAAAATTATTTAAAGTAACATCTCAATTATTGCTATGTCTATTCTGTACTGTTTTTTAAACATACATTGCATTTTTTAAAAAAAAAATGATACTTTTGTCTTTTTTTCCACACATTTCCAGGCAGCTCAAAAGCAGGACTGTAGCATAACATATGTATTATGAAAAAGTTATACCAAATGTATATTCTGAATGTCCTAGAACAGAATGCTAAAAGCTACAAAACAATACAACTGTACTTATTTTCCATTTCAAAGTACATATTGTACATTGTATACCACATCCAACATGCTACCATCTAAATTTGAGGCAAACTGGAATATTGTGTCCTATATATATCATTTGCACATTCCTTAGATTTATTTCTCCAAATGCACTTTTTCTTTCTTTTTCTTTTTCTTTTTTTTTTTTTTTTTTTTTTTTTGACAGGCTGAGTGGATAGTGAGAGAGACAGAGACAGAGAGAAAGGTCTTCCTTTTTGCCGTTGGTTCACCCTCCAATGACCACTGCGGACGGCGCATCTCACTGATCCGAAGCCAGGAGTCAGGTGCTTCTCCTGGTCTCCCATTCGGGTATAGGGCCCAAGGACTTGGGCCATCCTCCACTGCCTTCCCGGGCCATAGCAGAGAGCTGTCCTGGAAGAGGGGCAACCGGGACAGAATCCAGCGCCCCAACCGGGTCTAGAACCTGGTGTGCCGGCACCACAAGGCGGAGGATTAGCCTGTTAAGCCACGGCGCCAGCCCCAACTGCACTTTTTTAAAAACTACTCTGAAATTGAAATTTTTTTTAAGATTTATTTATTTATTTGAAGCCGGCGCCATGGTTTAACAGGCTAATCCTCCGCCTTGCGGCGCCGGCACACCGGGTTCTAGTCCCGGTTGGGGCCCCAGATTCTATCCCGGGTGCCCCTCTTCCAGGCTAGCTCTCTGCTATGGCCCGGGAAGGCAGTGGAGGATGGCCCAAGTGCTTGGGCCCTGCACCCGCATGGGAGACCAGCAGAAGCACCTGGCTCCTGGCTTCGGATCAGCGAGATGCGCCGGCCACAGCGGCCATTGGAGGGTGAACCAATGGCAAAAAGGAAGACCTTTCTCTCTGTCTCTCTCTCTCTCACTATCCACTCCGCCAGTCAAAAAAAAAAAAAAAAAAAAAAGATTTATTTATTTATTTGAAAGTCAGAGTTACATACAGAAAGGAGAGGCAGAGAGAGAGAGACGTCTTCCATCTGCTGGTTCACTTCCAGCTGGCTGCAACAGCTGGAGCTGCGTCAATCTGAAGCCAGAATTTCCCTTGGGTGCAGGGACTCAAGGACTTGGGTCATCTTCAACTGCTTTCCCAGGCCATAGATGAGAGCTGGATCAGAAGTGCAGCAGCCAGGTCTCCATCTGGTGCCCACATGGGATGTGGGCTTTGCAAGCAACAGCTTAACCCACTATGCCACAGCACCAGCCCCAAATTGAAATTCTATAATCTGCAATAGTTTTGATATTTTTTTAAATTTTCTTAAAGATTTATTTATTTGAAAGGCAGAGTCCCACAGAGAGACAGGGAGAGACAAAGAGAAAGAAAGAGACATTTCTTCCACTTGTTCCCTCCCCAGATGGCCACAACAGCTAAGCAGGGCCAATCTCAAGCCAAGTACCAGGTTCCGTAAGGTCTGCCATGTGGATGCAGGGGCCTAAGCACTTGGGCTATCCTCTGCTGCTTTTCAAGACACATTGGTTGTTATGCAGCCAGTGCTCAAATCAACATCTATGTGAGATTCCAGCACCACAGACAGAGGCTTTACCTACTACACCACAGTGCCAGCTTCTGTAATGTTTTCAATGATTCTGGCTGACAATCTATATGACATCCTTACCATTCTTCTAAAAATGCATATAAGGAAGAAATAACTTGCTTTATTGTTTTTCAGTGTTAAAAATAATAAGGCATTACAAGACACGCTGGGGAAAAAAAAAAAAAAAGATGAAGAAGAAGAAGAAGACCTAAATGAAGGATCTCAGCGAGTGTGATCCCAGTGGAAAGAACGGGGCCATCAAAGTACGAGGTACCTTTCTCTGAAGGGAGGAGAGAACTTCCACTTTGACTATGGCCTTGTCAGAATAGGATCGAAGTCGGCAAACCCTAAAGGCTTCCAAAGCCTTGGCAACTCATGGCTAGAGCCTAGGGAGATTACTGATGCCATAAACAAGAGTGTTAAATTGTTAAATCAACATCAGGAGTCACTGTGTACTTACGTCCCATGTGGGATCTGTCCTTAATAGGTTGTCGAAGGTGAAGTAATGATATAGCTAGTACTGAAACAGTATTTTTACTCTTTGTGGTTATGTGTGGGTGCAAACTGATGAAATCTTTACTTAGTATATACTAAAGTGATCTTCTGTATATAGATAATTGAAAATGAAAAAAAAAAAAAACCCTTGGTTTTAAATTGGAAATTACATAGAAAAATAATCAACCTTTTTTTAAAAAAAATATCTTGCAGACTCTCTGTCATTAATGTGATGTACACTGTTATTTAATGCGATAACTAGTACTCCAACAGTATTTTTTTCACTTTGTGTTGCTATGTGAGGGCAAACTGTTGAAATCTTTATATATACTAAACTGATTTTCTGTATATAAAGAGAATTGAAAATGAATCTTGATGGGAATGGAAGGGGAGAGCGAGTGGGAAAGGGGAGGGTTGGGGGGGGAGTAGTGGGGGTGGGAGCCTTTGTAATCCATAAGCTGTACTTTGGAAATTTATATTCACTAAATAAAAAAAATTAAAAATTAAAAATTAAAAAAATATATTAAGGCATTAAGTAAATCCAGCATTCAGAAAAGGTTAACACACCACATCCGACTTGAACAGACTACATTCAAAGACAACTCTAGCACTTGATAGGCTAACAGAAAATAATCATTAAGCCCTTGGAGTATTCTGCCTGTTAATAATTTTTCATCTTAAGACTTTGTGTGTCACCCCAAAGAATTTATACTAACATGAAATTTATAGTGAGGACTTGAGACTGCAAGACTGTAAGATCTAATCTTTCTCAGCAGTAATCAGAGACTGAATAACTAATAACTAAGGTTAGCTGGGCAGGTACTCAATATCTGCATGACAATGGTAAGTACACTTGTACATTATTTTCAGGGAAAATAATGTGCTATTCACACTCCTACCTTAGCAAAGAGTAATGGAATTTTTAGATTCCTAGAATCTTTCCTATAAACATTTTTCCCATGACAATTTTTCTGAATTTTCACAATTAAATACTGTAACTGTGAGTATAACTGTTACTTGAGTAGAATTCTTTTAATGAATCATTATTTTGAAACTGGTTTGAGGAATACCCCAAACAAATATAATCTTTAAAAAGCATTTATTTAACATTTTAATGTTAATGAGTTCTAAGTCCTACCATTAAGTCATACATAATCTTTACTACCAAGATAATTTATAATATCTACCTATACCTGGAAAAAGGAAATGTTCTTAGTAGTCATAAATCCAGAAAACTTTGGGCTTTTCTCTAGAAGTTATTTCCACTAAAAGTCTTAGAAAACATGATGTTACAAACCAAGAAAATGTAAAAATCTGAACTATCCATTGGAATTATGCTATTTGAACAATGATGTACTACTTTTCCCAATGATTTTGTATTCATCAATAGGTAATTTTTAAAAAAGGCTTTTAGAGAATATTTATTTTTATCTGAAAGGCAGTGTTACAGAGAGATATATCTTCCATCTGCTGGATCGCTTCTCAGTTGGCCACAACAGTTCAAGTAGCCAGGACTAGAATCAGCACACATATAGGATGTTGGTGTTTTAAGCAACCCACTGCACTGCAATGCCATTCCCAATATTGTAGTTCATAATTTTTCTGTGCCATGTGCTCTTCTGTTACAAAGGACAAGTTAATATAATGACCCAGTTTAAAAAAAAAAAAAAAAAACATTCAAGGTTTGCTGGTCAGGTCATTCTGCTCATTGTGCAATCATTTATTGGAAAGTAATACAGCTGCAATGAAATCAATACTTTCACCTTTTCCTGTTCATAAACTATAAAATATTACTTAACAAAATAGATTAATGTTTGAAAGTTACTGTGAAAGTCTTAGCATCAGTTTTGTGCTCTGAAGCCCAACCCCAACATTTTTTATCTCTTAATTCAAATCCTAAATGTTCTAACTTTTATAGTACTAATTTAAATTTCAATACTTTTCAATAACAACAGCAAACAAACATGCACACACGTGTGTGTAAGCACATATCTGTGAAAATACCACCTACCTTTAAACTAGATTCATAATCTGTGTTCACTTTAAACATTAGCCCAAGACGTAAGTGAATTTCCTTGGCTCGACAAAAGCTGGGATCAACATAAAGCACATCCTGAAAGGCCTTAATTGCCCTGAAAAATATATGCAAAGGAAACTATTACATTTTTAATGATTACATGTATTTTTACATGTAAAAGAAAAGAACCTGGCTACCCAATTTTATTATAAATACTGATTTTATTATAAATACTGATTTTTAAAAATAATATCCATTAATAGTGGAAAGGATTGGGAAGAAAAAAGAAAATTCAGAATAATTTCTTCTCAATTTTGTAACTTATTTAACATTATTTAAAGGTTCAAATTAATTTCAGTGTAAAAAACTGATTCAAACTTTCCTGAAACAGCTCAGAGAAGGGGTCAGTAGCACAAATTTGGAAAATGCAACAAAGTGATGGTATAGCCCTGATTCCATTATGCTCCTTGAAGTCTACTTAAAAAAGTTTTATTTTTACTTCACATTTAGAGACAATTATAAGCAAGTGTGATATAGATGGAGGGAAGCTTTTATTTGTTTCTATATGAGCTTCCTATATTCGAATGTAATTTATAAAAAAAATCATTCTTGTTTTGACAGCAACTTAATGTCACATTTCCTATAAATAAAAGAACCATGTTAACTTGATACTGTTTCTGGGCTTTCTAATTTAATTCAATATTAATTGGTCCATCAATCTACCTTTACCTTCATTCTATATTGTCTTATATCTTTTTACCAGAACTTGATAATCAATGAAGAAAATCCAGAGTCTTCTCCTAAGTAAACCTAGTTGTATTGCCAACTTCTGTAACTTTCTATAATCTTCCCAATTTTAAGCATTCTAAAAGTCTTGAGATTTCAACATGATAATTACATTCAAAACATTCTTCTTTTTTCTCTCTTTAAATATTACATGTTAAATTACTAGGCTATACCAGATCTTCTGTTTCACTAAATAATTACTTAACATTGGATAAAAACATAAAATCCCATTTCCCAAATCAAAAAAATTAGGGAATTAAACTAAGATATCTGCTATTTCCCAAGTTCAGAATTCAAAATACTTGATAGTCTTCAAGAAACTGATACAGACTCAGACTGGTCCCAATCTGTTATTAGTTTTATACAGCACTTACTACATAACACCGTAGGTAGCTTAATTTTATGTATCACTTAAAGCAACACAATTCATGGGGGTGACTGGGATACTAAAAGTTTTTTTATCCACATAGGCTATCTAACAAAATTCAGTACAGACATATTGGACTTAATTAAATAGCCCAAAACAAGAGGACAAAGAAAGATAATTACTAGGAGAAACAAAGCAAGTTAAATATTCCTTTTGGAAAACTTTATCAAGTAACCATCAATACAAATTTAACACTGTAATAAACATTCAAGGTAATTTATACAACATGGTAACAAATGTTGGCTATGGGCACCTGTCTTTGGATTGTCATATAATAGTCAAAATAATAAGGTCAAAAAAAAGTCCAATACTTTATAAACTACAATACCTTGTATGCTACTATTACTGTTAATTTTCAATACTAAAGTGTATTTCATTGTTTTTATTAATACGAAGTTGTGAACTTAGAATGAGATTACTAGATAATCTATTTTTTATATATTAGAATATTTTGCATGTTCCCCACAAAGATCATGATTTACTGCAAACACCTGGTATAAGACAACTTACCAATGAAATGCATTGTAGTAGAAGTAGACCAAACCAAGTCCATATAAAAATGCAGCATTCTGTTTATGTTTGTTTAAAAAAAGAGAAACCTTTAGTATACAATTTTATATCCTCTACATAACTTAATAATAAGTCAAGCACATAGATGTTTTACATTCTGAAACTTCTGCATCATATATTAATATGCTTAATTAAACATGTTGAACAGCTAAAATAGAAGCTAAGTAACTTGGAAAATATTTGAGGCTTTTGCTTTGTTTTGTTTTTTGAAAGGCATAAAAACAGTAAAGACAGACAAAAATATCTTTAATCCACTGTTTTATTCCCCCCAAAGAGCTACAATAGCTAGGTTGGGCAAGACAAAACCAGGAGCTCCAAATGCAATTCAGCTTTCTCACTTGCATTGGCAGGTCCCTATGAACTACAACCTGCTGACTCTCTGCCACAGACATTAGTAGGAACTCAGTTTCCATGAGTATCCCTAAACACAGAGTTTTTCTTTAAATATTTTCAAATTTACTTTTAAACTCAAGAGTGAGAGTGAGAGAGAGAGAGAGAGACAGAGAGAGAGAGAGAAAGGTTCTACCCTCTGGTTCACTCTCTTCTGTCCATCTTCCTCCTCCCCTTCATTCCTTTCTTTTTTCCTCTGAACTCTTTCTCAACCTCCCCTACTTGCTGGTTAAACACAGGTATCTGTATTTTTGTTATCGAAGAAAGGGAATGCTGTCCGTTTCTTTCAGAGAGGTATAATTATAAAGGCGCTTTTGTTACTTCTCACCCAAATCTAACCAGATCAAGTCTTTTTGTAGAAGGAACTTTACAGAGAGGTATTGTTAACAACAACTCAAAAGAATATAAGCAAATTTTATTTAGATCCTATGTTGACTATAAATTTATGAGGAGTCTAAAAAGGTTGATGGCAATTGCATGCTATGAAAAAGTATAAAAAGCATTCTGCACCAAATAACTCGTAATAGTCTTTTATAGTATCACTTTGAAAAGAAGATCTATAAACACATCAATATGAATTACAATATTGAAGACAAAATAAAAATTTTGGTGCAATGATGGCAAAATAACTGAGGCTTTAGTACAACTTTATGGGAACACTGCCCCCCAAAAAATGAGAAGTTTAAAAATGGATGCTGATGATGTTAGAGATGAAGCCCAAAAGAGCAGCCCATCTACATCCACTATAGAAGAAAAAACTGTCCTCTTTTTCTCCTCATATTGAAAGGGACTAATTATTATCATCAAGAAAAAAGTCAACACGATACACATTTCAAAGGTTCAATTTATAGAATTTTGGCTGAAAATTTAAAGAGCTGCAAACTCTATTAATGGATGCCAAAATTGTTGCCAGCGGTGCTGCAGGAAAGAACAAAGCTTTCAATGGAAACTCTAAACAAGCGGGATTAAGATCTGCAGGTTTTGTTTTTTTTTTTAAGATTTATTTTATTTATTTGAAAGAGTTACAGAGAGAGGTAGAGACAGAGAAAGAAGTCTTCTATCTGTTGGTTCACTATTTAATGGCTGCAACAGCCAGAGCTGCACCAATCCGAAGCCAGGTGCCAGGAGCTTCGTCCAGGTCTCCCATGTGGGTGCAGAGGCCCAAGGACTTGGGCCATCTTCTACTTCTATCCCAGCAGAGAGCTGGATTGGAAAAGGAACAGCAGGGATTAGAACTGGCGCCCCATGGGATGCCAGCACTTCAGGCCAGGGCTTTAAGCCAATGAGCTATAGCACCAGACCAAAAGACATGAAGTTTTTTTGAAAATATGGCTTGAACAGTAGGATTCTTAAGACAAAGCACAATTAACAAAGTGGTTACCAAGAGACAGAAGTGCCCCAGTGAAAGCAAAGGTCTTGGCCAGTGATGCGGCTCAATAGGTTAATACTCCGCCTGCGGCGCCAGCACCCCAGGTTCTAGTCCTGGTCAGGGCACTGGATTCTGTCCTGGTTGCCCCTCTTCCAGGCCAGCCCTCTGCTATGGCCCGGGAGTGCAGAGGAGGATGGCCCAAGTGCTTGGGCCCTGTACCCCACGGGAGACCAGGAGAAGCACCTGGCTCCTGCCTTCGGATCAGCGTGGTGCACCGATCGCAGCATGCCAGCCGCGGTGGCCATTGCAGGGTGAACCCACAGCACAAGGAAGACCTTTCTCTCTGTTTCTCTCTCTCACTGTCCACTCTGCCTGTCAAAAATAAATAAATAAATAATTTTAAAAAAAGAAAGCAAAGGTCTTGGCAGTAGTTTTTGAGAAAGGTCAAAACATTTTGCTTGTTGAATCCCTGAAGGAACAAATAAGATAACATTTGTTTATGATTATATGCTTTGAGAAAGTCAGTTAAAGCTTTAACAGACAAAAAGACTCATGAGTCCTTCAGGATAATTCTCTTGATTCTTCCTCTAAATAATTAAAAGAAATTTTTGACATCCTTTTGTACTTGAATCTTATTTTTTAAGAATTTATTTATTTATTTGAGAGTTAGACTTACAGACAGTGAGAGGGAGAGACAGAGAGAAAGGACTTCCTTCCATTGGTTCACTCTCCAAATTGCCACAACAGCTGGATTTGCGCCGATACAAAGCCAGGAGCCAGCTTCCTCTAAGATGGCAGGTGCAAACTGTTGAAATCTTTACTTAGTATATACTAAATTGGTCTTCTGTATATAAAGATAATTGAAAATAAATCTTGATGAAAAGTGGGATGGGATAGGGAGTAGGAGAGGAGATGGTTGTGGTGGAAGGGTGGTTATGGGGGGAAAAGCTGCTATCATCCAGAAGTTGTACTTTGGAAATCTATATTTATGAAATAAAAGTTAAAAAAAAAATAGTAATTGGGACATTAGAACCAAAACTGTAGGGGCCAGTGCAGTGGCACAGAGGGTAAAGTTGTTGCATGCTGTGTGGTACCCCAGTAAACTGCCAGGAAAAGCAATGGAGGATGACACAAGTGCTTCAGCATTGACAGCCATGGAGAGCACCCAGAAGAAGTTCTGGGCACCTGTTTGCAGCCATTTGGGTAATGAACCAGCAGATATAAATTTTTCTCTGTATGTCTTCCACTTTCTTCAACTCTGACCTTCTAATAAATAAAATTTCTTTTTTTCTTTTTTTCTTTTAAAGATTTACTTATCTGGGACCAGCACTGTGGCACAGCAGGTTAACGCCCTGGCCTGAAGAGCCGGCATCCCATATGGACACTGGTTCAAGACCCGGCTGCTCCACTTCTGATCCAGCTCTCTGCTATGAAATGGAAAAGCAGTGGAAGATGGCCCAAGTTCTTGGACCCCTGCACCCGAGTGGGAGACCACAAAGAAGCTCCTGACTCCTGGCTTCGGATCGGCAAGCTCCAGCCATTGTGGCCAACTGGGGAGTAAACCATCTATGGAAGATATCTCTCTCTTTTTCTCTCTCTTTCTCTCTCTCTCTCTCTCTCTCTCTCTCTCTCTCTCTCTCTCTCTCTCTCTCTCTCTCTGCCTCTCCTCTGTGTAACTCTTCCAAATAAATAAATCTTTAAAAAAATTTACTTATCTAAAAAGCAGAATTGAGTTGGGGGGGTGGGGTGGAGCACACAGAGGAGAGACAGAGAGAGAGCAGTTTTAGACCCAATGGTTCACACTGAAAGCTTCTTCTCACATGGGGGCAAGGACTCAAGTACTTGGGCCACCTTCTGCTGCTTTTCCAGGCACATTTTTAGGCAGCTGAATCAGAAGTGAAGCAGCCAGAACCCAAACCAGTGTCCATATGAGGGCACCAAGGCTATAAGGTGCCGCTTTTACCTACTATGTCACAGCACTGACCAAAATAAAATAAGTATTAAAAAAAAATACAGAGAGACAGTACTTCACATTGATAGGATGGCTATTATGAAAAAAAGTTAAAAGATAACAAGTTTTGAACCCCAAATATAGTGATTAGACTACAAAATAGTGCATACAGTCTTTACTGACAATAGTAGATAGATTCCTCAAAAAATTTAATACAGAACTCAACCACCTAATCTAATTATACAACTTGAGAGTACATATGTAATTAAATTAAACACAATCTTTTTCTTGAAGAAATATCTATGGGGCCAGCATTGTGGTACAGAGGGTAAAGCCACCAAATGCGACTCCAGCATTATACATTGGCACTGATTCCAGACCGATCGCTCCACTTCTGATTCAGCTCCCTATTAAAGGGCCTCAGAAAGCAGTGGGAAATGGCCGAAGTGCTTGGACCCTTGCACCCACACAGGAGATCCAGAAACAACTCCTGTCTCCTAGCTTCAGCCTGGCATAGCCCTGGCCTTTGCAGCCATTTGGTAAGTAAACCAACAGATGGAATATCTCTCTCCTTCTGATTCACCCACTCTTTTTCTCGCTCTGTAAAGCCTTCAAAATAAACAATAATAAATCTTTATATGTTGAAAAAAAGAAATATCTACACTTGGATGTTCATTGCAGCATTGGACACTGCCTGAGACATGAAAACAATCTAAATATCTATTATTCTTTTACTATAATATACAAGGGCAGATATATACACAAAGCAAAATTACTCACCAAACAAATATACAATGAAATACTGATACATTTATAAACAGATCTGAAGGATCTTCCTCCCATCGTATCATAGCTCCAGGGCTCAAACAGGTTAGAAGGAATACCCATGGAGAGCTGGCTGGGATAGCAGCAGCCTCCCTGTGGATTACAACAGAGCAGGGCAGAATAGAACCTCTATACTCAGCAACTGTGAACCAATAGATGGCAGACTTCTCTCTCTCTCTCTGCCTCTGCCTCTGCCTCTCTCTAACATTGCCTTTCAAATAGATAAGTAAGTCTTTAAAAGGAAAAAAAAAAAAAAGTACCATTCCTGTATCTTCTAGGAATTCAATTACTATAAATCTGAAGTACAAATCTGATAGCCTGAAAAAACCACTAAGGGAATAACAAAAAGAAAAGGTAATTATACTAATACATTTAAAACCTCATTTAATAAGCAATTAAAATAAAGCAATTAAGCAGGAAGAAAAGGCAGAAAAACACATCAGACAGAAAATAATTGGAAAACGTAAATCTAATGACACAAATTATCAGAATAAAATAATCCAATAATGATGCAGGAAATACTCAAGCTAAAATTGAAAGATCAACTGAGTTTTCTTCAGAAGAATACTTTAGATTCAGAGGAATAAGTAGATTTTAAAAAGGACAAAGTTAAATACCATGCACACAGTAATAAAAAAAAATAAAACTGGCAACTCAATATTACACCTCAAGATGAAAACTGTTATGAGAAGCAAGTCAGAATGTTTTATAATTCCCTTCAAAAGAGACAAAAAATTTACAAATGTAAATGTGTTAAACAAGAAAGCATCAAAATACATAAATCAAAAAGACTATTCAGAAGAAAACAGAAAATGTATCCATATGCGTCAGAAACTTTAGCATCACACATTCCATTACATAAAGAGCAACTAAGGGAAAGATGAACTTCAAAAAAACTGTTTGAACAATGCATTTAACATATTTATTTGCAAAAAACTTCACCCAATTAAAACAATAGTCGTTCTTCTCAATAGCACATGAAATATCCTCCATTGTAAACCATAAAAGAAATTACAAAATGCATTCTTTAAAATGGAGAAAAATTAGAAAATAAAAAGTAAGAAACTCACAAATGTCACAAACAACACATATCTTTTTTTAAAGATTTATTTATCTGGGCCCACACTGTGGTGTAATGAGCAGGGACATTTGAGACGCCAGCATTTGATACAGGTGCTTGGTTCATATCCCAATTGCTCAGTTTCTGATCCAGTACCCTGTTAATGGCCTGGCAAAAGCAGCAGAAGATGGACCAAGTTCTTCGGTCCCTGCTACCCATGTGGGAGACCCAAATGAAGCAACTGACTTTGGCTTCAGCCTGGGCCAGTACTAGCTGTTGCAGGTATCTAGGGAGTGAATTTGCAGATGGAGGATTCTCTGTGTGTGTTTTTCCCACTCTGTAAGTAACTCTGACTTTTAAAATAAATTTGAGGGGCTAGCACAGTGGCATAGCGAGTAAAGCCACTGCCTGCAGCACTGGTATCGCATATGGGTGCTAGTTCAAGTCCTGGATTCTCCACTTCTGATCCAGCACTCTGCTATAAACTGGGAAAGCAGTAGAAGATGGGGCCCCTGCACCTTGGCCCCTTGCACCCATGTGGGAAGACCTGGAGGAAGCTCCTGGCTCCTGGCTTCAGATTGGCACAGCTCCGGCCATTGCAGCCGTCTGTTGGAGTACATGCACCAGGTTCTGAGCTGCCCCAATCCCAACTGCTGTGTGCATTAGAGATGTTAACTTGTGGTTGATGATTTCTCCATCTCTCTACTCTCTCTTTCTTTCAAATAAAAAAAAGTGAACTCAGGGGCCGGTGTTGTGCTGTAGTAAATTAATTCTCCAGCTGTGGCACTGGCATCCCATATGTGCGCCATTTGGAGTCCTGGATGCTCCTCTTCCTATCCAGCCTTCTGCTATGGCCTGGGTAAGAAAGAACTTAGGATGGCCTAGAAGAAGCTCCTGGCTCCTGACTTTGGATTGACTCAGCTCCAGCCAGCGCAGCTATTTGTAGAGTTACTGTCTGTAACTCTACCTCTCAAATAAATAGGGGCCGGCACAGTGGCGCAGCAGGTTAGAGCCCTAGCATGATGCACCGGCATCCCATATGGGCGATGGTTCTAGTCCCAGCTGCTCCTCTTCCAATCCAGCTCTCTGCTGTGGCCTGGGAAAGTAGTAGAAGATGGCCCAAGTCCCTGGGCCCCTGCACCCACGTGGGAAGACCTGGAGGAAGCTCCTGGCTCCTGGCTTCAGATCAGCTCTGGCTGTTGCGGCCATCTGGGGAGTGAACCAGCGGGTGGAAGACCTCTCTCTCTCTCTCTCTCTCTCTTTTTCCCTGCCTCTCCTCTTTCTTTGTAACTGAATTTCAAGTAAATAAATAAATAAATCTTTAAAATAAATAAAATCCTTTAAAAAAGTAAACTCAAAATTATTTTTCTTAATAAAAGTAAAAGAAGAGTATCAATAATGACAGACAAAAGAGAATTTATACACCCCCTCTAAAAGACAGTTACTGATTCATCATTACATTTAGCCTTGCACACCTAAATGGCAACAAAATTCAACAAATCACAGATACAAATATTGGAGGGAAAAAAACACTGGGTTTGTACTTAATATGTACAGACTCTTTCCCTTATCATTATCTCCCAAACAATGCAATATAAATTATAATGTATCACTGTAATGTGTTAGGTAATATGTCTACATGTAATTTAAAAGTTCTTATACATATGCAGCTATCTATAAGAAAATATGCAAATGTAGTATCTGAATGGTGTCCTAGTCTCCTTCCTCTGTAGATACAGCCCCATTACTGCAAATACATTTCCTTCATTTATAGTTCTTTTTTTTTTTAATTTGACAGAGTTAGACAATGAGCGAGAGAGACAAAGAGAAAGATCTTCCTTTACCGTTGATTCACCCCCCAAATGGCTGCTACAGCCGGAGCTACGCTGATCCGAAGCCAGGAGCCAGGTGCTTCTATCTGGTCTCCCATGTGGGTGCAGGGCTCAAGCACTTGGACCATCCTCCACTGCATTCCCAGGCCACAGCAGAGAGCTGGATTGGAGAGGAGCAACCAGGACTAGAACCCAGCACCCATATGGGATGCCGGCAACGCAGGCTGAGGATTAACCAAGTGAGCCACTGCGTGGGTCCCTCATTTAGAGTTCTAAAATACACTGTTTTAGTCTAGATCTCTAGTCATGAAACTGTATCTTAACAGGTCATCAAAAAAGGAGGTACCTTTCTCTGAAGGTAGGAGAGAACTTCCACTTTGACTATGACCTTGTCGAAATATGATCAGAGCTGGTGAACTCAAAAGGCTTCCATAGCCTTGGCAACTCATGACAAGAGCCTAGGGTGATTACTGATGCCATAAACAAGAGTGTCAATTTGTTAAGTCAACAACAGGAGTCACTGTACACTTACTTCTCATGTAGGATCTCTGTCCTTAATGTGCTGTACATTGTGATTTAACGCTATAACTAGTACTCCAACAGTGTTTTTCACTTTGTGTTGCTATTTGTGTGCAAACTGTGGAAATCTTTACTTAATATATACTGAACTGATTTTCTGTATATAAAGAGAATTGAAAATGAATCTTGATGTGAATGGAAGGAGAGAGGGAGCAAGTAAAGGGGAGGATTGCGGGTGGGAGGGCAGTTATGGGGCGGGGAGCCATTGTAATCCATAAGCTGTACTTTGGAAATTTATACTCATTAAATAAAAGTTAAAAAAATAAGAAACTGTATCTTATTACAAACTTTAACAAAGGATAGAAAGTTTTATGGGCTTTTATTTTGTTGTTTTTTTGGAACCAAATTTTGTTTGCATTTGAAGTATTACTTAGATTTTTCTTTTTCCAATAAAAATGCCACCAGAAAAGAGCTTTAAGAGAGGAATAGGTGTTTGGCAAGGTGGATTCCTAAGGACACCCATACTTACTATCAGAGTGCCTAGGTTCAAGTTTTAAATTGGCTCTCCAATTAAGCTTCCTGCTATCTGTGCACCCTGGAAGTAGGTGACTATTCAAGTGCTTGGATCTCTGTAATCCATGTGAGACACCTGGACTGAATTCTCAGCTCCTGACCTGAGCCTGTTTCAGCCAAGCTCTAGCTGAGAGTGAACCAGCAGATGAGAGGAGATCTCAATCACTTGCTCTCATGCTCTCTCCCCCACTCCCCACAGTTGCTCATAGTTGGAAAGAGGTCTCTTCATCACTGATCACCCTAGGAGGTACTATTCTTGTTTCTTCTCTGTCACTCATGGGCAATTCTCTGGGCCACTCATTATAGATATTTCTCTCTGTGTAGGATAGCCAGTACTTACATATAAGTTATGTTTATTCTACCACTCTTAAACAAATTCTGTTCTTATCTGCATACTTTTCAGGCTATGTTTAGAATTATATCTATGTGAGATATGAACCAGGATGGGAAATTACATTGTACATGCCCACAAGTAGCTTCAGCCTTGACAAGCGCTGGCTGTTGTAGGGGATTCAGGGAATGAAAGAGAGGAGGAGAGACATCTCTGTCTCCATCTCCTTTACTATTTTTCAAATAAATAAAATTAATTAATTAAAATAACAAAAAATTGGACATAAAATGTTCACAAAAAAATTAGCTTTTCCCTTTTCTGTCTCTTCCTTACAGCTAGTATTTTGTCATTTATAAAATCAGATGATAAAGAAAAACAAAATTGGGTTTGTACTAACCTTCCAATAGTCAGTCTGTAAACTGTAATATTTCTGATATGCAGATAATGCTGGAAAAGGGAAAATAATATTAGTCACTTTATATCATTTAAAAATCCACAATAAAATATTAAACATTTTAATATAGCCATTTCTACCCATTTCTCAACAATGTAAGCCCAAACAATGTAAAATTCAAGATCTAACAACTTAATCAGATATACAAATATCATAAGCTAACTTACTCATGCATTTAACACATGTAAAATATCGGCAAATACTTGAACCAACTTGACAATCTCCAGGAATTAAAACTCAAGAACATTTTCTTTTTTTTTTTTTTTTTTTTTTGACAGGCAGAGTGGACAGTGAGAGAAAGAGAGAGAAAGCTCTTCCTTTTTCGGTTGGTTCACCCCTCAACGGTCACTGCGGCCGGCACACTGCACTGATCTAAAGCCAGGAGCCAGGTGCTTCTCCTGATCTCCCATGCGGGTACAGAGCCCAAGGACTTGGGCCATCCTCCACTGCACTCCCAGGCCACAGCAGAGAGCTGGACTGGTAGAGAGGCAACCAGGACAGAATCCGGCGCCTTGACTGGGACTAGAACCCGGTGTGCTGGCGCCACAGGTGGAGGATTAGCCTATTGAGCCGCGGCACCAGCCAAGAATATTTGTAACAATTATATATTATAACAAATGCAGTTTTTGTTGTTGTTGTTGTTGTTGTTTTGACAGGCAAAGTGGATAGAGAGAGAGAGAAAGGTCTTCCTTTTTGCCGTTGGTTCACCCTCCAATGGCCGCTGCGGCCAGTGCATCTCGCTGATCCGAAGCCAGGAGCCAGGTACTTCTGCTGGTCTCCCATGCGGGTGCAGGGCCCAAGGACTTGGGCCATCCTCCACTGTACTCCTGGGCCATAGCAGAGAGCTGGCCTGGAAGAGGGGCAACCGGGATAGAATCCAGCGCCCCAACCGGGACTAGAACCCAGTGTGCTGGCGCCGCAAGGCAGAGGATTAGCCTGTTAAGCCACGGCGCCGGCCGCAAATGCAGTTTTTTAAACATGAAATTCACTTCCCTGAAAAATAAAAACTCAGCCAAGTAAAGGACAAAGTTAATGCTTATATGTGATGCTTCTTTTCACATCTTATTCAACTACTTCAATTTAATTCCAAAATTTTCCCTTATCTCATAACTTATCTAAAGGATACAAAGTTGCAAATCACATAAAATAGCTCCTATCAGTCTTAAAAATAAAGTAAAATAAGGCACATGCAATTAAAAAAATTAAAGAAATAAATTACATAACTATATTAAAAGTATACAATACCAAAAAAAAAAGTCCACTACTGTCCAAATGAACTTTTCATCTCTTCAGATGAGAGCTAAGCAGTTATTTGTTAAAGGTTACTGAGACACTTTTTTAGTTAATTAACTAGGACTAAACATCACCTCAAAGTAAACAATACAAAACATAAAACCTGAAAACAGCAGTAAGAGAGACCAAAGGAACAGTATACGGAACACACTATAGTATACTCGGGATATGCTTGGAACTATACTGTAATGAATTTCTTTTTTTTTTTTTTTTTTTTGACAGGCAGAGTGGATAGTGAGAGAGAGAGACAGAGAGAAAGGTCTTCCTTTTTGCCGTTGGTTCACCCTCCAATGGCCGCTGTGACCGGCGCACCACGCTGATCCAAAGCCAGGAGCCAGGTGCTTCTCCTGGTCTCCCACGCGGGTGCAGGGCCCAAACACTAGGGCCATCTTCCACTGCCTTCCCGGGCCATAGCAGAGAGCTGGCCTGGAAGAGGGGCAACCCGGATAGAATCCGGGGCCCCGACCGGGACTAGAACCCAGTGTGCCGGCGCCACAAGGCAGAGGATTAGCCTGTTAAGCCACAGCACCGGCTTATTTTTTCTTTTTTTTTCCTAAAGATTTATTTATTTTACTTGAAAGTCAGAGCTACACAGAGAGGCAAGGCAGAGAGAGAGGGGGAAAGAGAGAAAGAGAGAGAGAGAGAGAGAGAGAGAGAGAGAGAGAGAGGTCTTCCATCTGATGGTTCACTCCCCAATGGCCACAACAGCTGGAGCTGTGCCAATAAAGCCAGGAGCGAGGAGTTTCTTACATGACTCCCACACAGGTGCTTTCCAGGCCACAGCAGTGAGCAGGATGGGAAGTGGAGCAGCTGGGACTCGAACAGGTGCCCATATGGGATGCCAGCACTCTAGGAGATGGCTTTACCCACTACACCACAGCATCGGCCCCAGCAGTTTCATCTCTGTATGCTATCTTCTTACTGGGGAACTTTGAGAGGGCACCAAGCTCCCCTTCTGCCACTCAGGACAGATCTGCCAAACCAAATGAATCCAGGTTCCTAACATTTTCCATGGGTGGTTCTCCTTTGAATCCTGTGCCCACCTCTTTCCTTTGTGCTTCTAGGGCCTGAGACCTGATACATCAGGGGAGGGTCACCCCCTATGCAGCAAGAAGTCCTGTGTCACAAAGTCCACTCTTTTCCAAATTCCCCAGGTACCCCAAGCCCTTGTTGATAAGGGAGGTAAAACTAAAGCCACCATCTTAATCTTGGCCACAAATCCCCAGAAAATTTAATGGGATTGTTGAACAGAGAAGGGAAACACCAAGGCCTTCACCAAGAAGGCCAGCATAAGTCTCAGCTGGAATCAAATCCTAAAGGACTGAGCCTCAAAGAAAGGCATTTCTTTTTTTTAAACCAGATGTGTGTTTTGTTTTGTTTTTTCTAAAGATTTTATTTGATTTATTTGAAAGGCAGAGTTGCAGAAGCAGACAGAGAGAGAAATCTTCCACCACCTGGTTAACTCCTCAAATGAGTGTAAAAGCTGGAGATGGGCTGATCCAAAGCTAGTACATCTTCCAGGCCACCCATGTGGGTGCAGGAGCTCATGGACTTGGGCCATTTTCTACTGCTTTCCCAGGCCATAGCAGAGAGCTGCATCAGAAGTAGAGCACTCACATAGGAGGCCAGCACTGCAGATGACAGCTTTAACTCTACACCACAGTGCTGGCCCTGGCATTTCTTTACATGCACATGCACACACATACATACACATACACATACACACACACATATTTAGCTTCTTTGTCCCCCATATATGGTTATACACATCTTTGATTGGCTGTCTTAATGTTACAATTGCAGCTCCAGTGATTGAAACAAAACTGCTCATGTATATATAGTTATTGATAATGTTTAACTAGTTTTCCTTAATAAACCTAATTTTTTTTTCTCATATACTGAGCTGAACCCTGTCTGGCATTGGCCAGCATTATCACTGTGTGTTGACAGAAGAAAGTGAAAGAGTTACAATCAAGTAAATAATGGCTTCATTCCATTCCCAGTGTAAGTTTTTCTACTTTGGGAAGCTCTCTACCACAATACTATATTCTCTGATCATCCAAGAATCAAATTGGAAATCAGGCAATATGAACAGTAACTACTACCCAGTTTAAAATTATTCAAAAACATATCTAAATAATCCATTTATTAAAAGGAAATTTTAAAATAAAAACAAATAGAAAGACAGATGAGGGGAAAAATACAGTAAAAAAATTTTACGTTAGTAAAGTGCTCCAATTTGTCTTGTTAACAACCAGCAGTTTATTTCATCTATTACTAATTTTCCTGCTGGACTGAAGCAAAAATCTTTTCTTCTGAAATGATTAGAAACTATCTTGGGCAATGCAGTAGACACATTAAAATAAAAACCAGATGAACAAGAAAAACAAAAATTTAACAATCTGTTACTTCTAGCTATCAAAAACTTAACACTTCTGATGTTACTAACATGACAGTATATACTCTCAGATAAATTCACCTTAATCAAAGTGCCAAAAATTAAAAGTTCACACCAGTAATATTTATCCATCCTTGATATTTCTTCTGTCTCACTATTTAAAAGTCATCATTTTCACTTAAGACTATTACTTTCTTAGATTATCATTCTCTTTTCTCCTTAATCCAAATACTATTTTGTGGTTTAGCTCTGCAAAACACAGTTGAGATAGAACCCAAACTTTTGGGGACTTCCCCAAAAGTTGCTTCCCAGAAACATTCAGCAATTTTTCACTTCCTCTAAAATCATACTCATCATATTTCTGGTTGTAGTACTTATCAAGGTCCATAAAACTTCATAGCAAAAAGAATGAAAATGTATTTTAATATTTAAAATCATTTAGGTATTCCAGAATAGAATGTAAAATGTGAGAAAACACTTTAGTGCTACAAAAGTGTCAGAAAAGATCACTGAAAGGGACCAGGTAGTATGTGTTGACTTAAGTAATTTATAAACTAAAAATCCAAAGGAATTCTACAATAACCCTGTACTCTTAACTGATACAATGTTTCCCCCAAGAGTACACATTAGCAGTTTAGATATAATTATTTATATATACTGAAGCTGAACAACTAAATGAATAGCTGATCACAGGAGTCAGGTATCTCACTTAAGGACTAGGTGATTTAAGTAAGAAACAAAATAGGGTGCAACATATATATATTAATAAATTATAGAGATGAGACCTCAGTATAAACTCATATAATGCTTAACTAAGAATTAACACACAAAAATATCAGTAGATGAATATATCCAAGCCCATGTGTTAATATTTCCATGTTCTGTCAGGTACCAGCCTAGAAGCAATGGCACCCATAAGCAGTAAGCATACTCAGTTCCAAAACTGTCATCTTTCATATAATTCTCAATTAAAAGTAACTAGTATTCCTTGAAGAAAAGGTTGATTGTACGAATAGAATCAATTAACATAAACCTGAAGATTTTTGATGTACCAAAGGAAATGGCTCAAAAAATCTCCAAAATGATGTAAATTTGCCAAATACAATAAAGATTGAACTAAAACAACTCTTAATGGTCAAAATGATATGGCAACTTTATCAAGAAAATTAATTAAGTAATATAGGATGATAATACAAAGTATAGATATCATTGAGTCCACACTCACCTAAGTAAACTGGCTGGATGAATGATCTGATGAAAATGGTCAATCTTCTATGCAAAATAATTACAAGTATCTTAGCAATATATTTACCTTTTAAGCAGACTCAGCAATTACTACTTGCTGCACATAGTGTCTTCCTTTCTAAGCAAATAGTATAAAACAGAGCAAAGAGTGGAAAAATCATGAAATACATACACTTAGCCAGTGATTAATATGTTAATATTAAGATAATGAAGTATGTCAATAAGCATGTATTCCTAATTTGATATGATGAAACTTCAATCTACCCCCATAGGTGTTCCTCCAAAAAAACAAACTATTTAATTGGAATCCAAACATGATTTAAAAAAAAAAATCAGATGATTGCAAGTGAGAGACAGTCCACAAAATAACTAGCCAGTACTCCTCAAAACTATTAACATTATCAAAAATAAGGCAAGTATGAGAAAATAAAAATGACCAAGAGGAATATAAGGAGATAAAACAACTAAAGGCAATGGTATGTCCTGCATCGAACTCTAAAATAGAAAATGAACAGCTGCAAAAAACCATAGAAATCTAAACAGAATATTTAATAGTAAACACTGCTTCATTAAATTGCTACAAATATGTCATTCTAATAAAAGATGCCTACAAAAAGAGAAACTGAATTAGACAGGAACTCTTAAAAACTTGAAGAAACAAAATCTTAGTGTATTTTAATAGTATGAAAACTAAAAGAACAGATATAAAGTAAAAGCAAGGGCCAGCATTGTGGCATAGCTAAATTGCATTATGCCATATGAGAGCCAGTATTCAGTCTCCCTATTCCACTTCTGATCCAGTTCACAAGAGCCAGGGGATGCAGGTATTCCAAGCAGTGGCTTAACTACTGAACCCAAACAGAAACACTCATAAAACAAAATTATATACATTAACCAGTTAAGGAAGATTTATAACTGAAGACTAACTATATTTCCTCTTAGTACCATGGCTCTGTTTTTGTTAAAGCACCTATACAATTTTACAACCTATACAAACTATCATAAACAAGGAAATATGCTATATAGAATATGTGGCAGGTTCACTATGCACTGGTTACAAATTTGAGTCCACTGAAACAGAATGTACATGTACATACATTATATGAAACAAATTTAAAATATATATGTGGGGGCTGGCACTGTGGCGAAGCAGGTAAGGCTGCAACCTGTAGTGCCAGCATCCCACATGGGCGACAGCTCAGGTCTCGGCTGCTCCACATCAAATCCAACTCTCTACTATGGCCTGGGAAAGCAGCAGAAGATGGTCCAAGTCCTTGGGCCCTGCACCCACGTGGGAAACCTGGAAGAAGCTCCTGGCTCCTGGCTTCGGACCAGTACAGCTCTGGCCAACTGGGGACTGAACAAGCAGATGCAAGATATCTCTCTCTCCTCTCTCTCTCTCTCTCTCTCTCTCTCTCTCTCTCTCTCTCTCTTTCTCGGCCTCTCCTTCTCTCTCTGTGTAACTCTGACTTTCAAATAAATAAATAAATCATACACACACAAACACACACACACATACACACATAGGAAGCAAAGGACAAAAGAAGTATAGAACCCACAGGAAGTCAGTCACCTATGACTCAAGAAAACCGCCTGGAATGAACACATCTCATCTGTGCATGGCCCACTTGCATCACAGCTAAGAGATCCTTAAAGGGAGCCTACCCTGGCTGCACAAATCTGAAAGGGCTAAAGCATTAAAAGAATAAACAACCAAAGAAGGAGGTACTTTTCTCTGAAAGGAGGACAGAACTTCCACTTTCATTATGGCCTTGTCTAAATACTGAGAGTTTGTGAATTCAAGACCTCCATAGCCTAGGCTGCTAAAGTCAAGAGTCTCAGCTGATCACTGACATCATACATAAGAGTATTAATTGTCAAAATAACAACAGGAGTCACTGTACACTAACTTCCCATGCAGGAACTCAAAGAGTTGTACTATGAGAGTTAATAGTAAAACTTGTTCTCAAAGATTTACTTTGTTTTACTGTATTAAGTGAAGGATACTCTTATGTCTCATAAGTTATATTAGGTCTAAGTACTCGCAAAAGATGCACCTTTCTTGGATTCTTCTTTAAAGTTAAGTAAGTTTCTAAAAAAAAAAAATGCAAAAAAAAAAGAAGGAAATTAACTTTGAGATGCAATGACTGAACAGCCTTGTCTCTACTGTTGAGGAACAGTATTTTTTTTTTCATACAATCTGTAGAACTCTTTACTTATTATGGAGTTAATCTTCTGATATAAAGTTATTCAAAATAGATCTTAGTTAAACATAAGACTGGGAATTGAAGAGAGAGGAGGATAAAGATGAGTGGGAATATGGGTGGGGAGGGTGGGTATGGTGGGAAGAATGACTATGTTCCTAAAGTTGTATTTATGAAATACGAAGTTTATATTCCTTAAATAAAAGGTTTCTTTGGGAAAAAATAAATAAACAAATAAAATAGGGAGAAAAAGAAAAAACAGAACATATCACCAACCTTTCATTTTAGTCCAGAAGATTGAGTGGGAAAGTAGACACAAAACAAAACCCAGATGGTTCTGCTAAGTGCTTATCTCTAGCACATTCTGTAGTAGTTTTATATGAAAACTAAAAGTGAGAAAGGAGGGAGAACTGGGATGGCTTAAGGCCACTGGAAAACTGTCCTGCATACAATACAGGCAGTTTATAAGTAAAGATCAGTAGTTTATATAAATATCCTACCTTTTATTGTGGAAAACACATTTTTGTTTAGAGCAAATATGTGTATATTTTCTAATTTGTCCATGAATCTCCAATTGAAAAAGGGAAGCTATAAATAAATGACAAATATTTATATTCTCAAACTACACTTAAAACAGTTCCATATAAAGAAACACAACCTAATGCTGGCACTGTAGCATGGTAGGCTAAGCCTCCACCTACGGCACCAGCATCCCTCAGAGTTACCACTTCAAGTCCTGGCTATTCTTCCAATCCAGCTCTCTGCTTATGGCCTAGGGAAGCAGTGGAGGATAGCCCAAGTGTTTGGGCCCCTACATCCACGGTGGGAGACCTGGAAGAAAGCACCTGGCTCCTGGCTTCACTACATCCATTTGGGGAGTGAACCAACTGATTGAAGATCTTTCCCTCTCAAGTAAATAAATAAATAAATAAATTCTTAAAAAAAAAAGAAACACAGCCTTCAATTTTGAGAACAGATAATGAAAAAGTAAAAACTATTATTTTTGCAGAAATTCTGTTATCATTCTACATAATTCACAAAGCAGTACACTGTCATTCTACTCAATAGTCAAAAAAAAAAAAGAAAAGCCCAGCAAATGCTGATATGAATCATTAGCCACTTTTGACATAATTTGTAACCTATCCTTAGTAATGTATATTAAATAAAAATACAAAACAGGAACAGATGCTGTGGTGCAATGGATTTGGCCTGTTAATTGGTCTAGCAGGCAGCAGATCATAATTCAAATACTTTAGTCCCTGCCATCCACAAAGGAGACTCAGATTTCCTGGCTCCAGATTTTCATGTAGTCTAGGTTCAGAATCAGCTATTGCAGATATTTAGGAAAGATTTTTATTTACTTAAGAAAGACAGGCATTTAGATGAAAATATCTCTTCATCTCTCCACCTCTCTAATACTATGTCTCTCTTTTTCTCTTCCTCCAAATAAACAAGAACACACTTTTTAAAAAGCCTTCCTGATCCTTTAAAAAAAAAACACCCATTTCACAAAATGACAATAAATACAAGAAATAGCAAAGAGGAAGAGGAAAAAATCCGTCAATGACTAGAAGCTCAAGAACCCTACATTTGGAAAATGTTCAACTCACCATTTAATATACACTATTAATGAATGCATCTGAGTCCATTTTCTTCTCTTCTGTACTGTTAGGCTATCTAACCAGTGGAGCTAGGGAGGAGGGGGTCTGTGAGCCCCTCAGACATAGGTAGAACATCCTTTACAAGCAGGCTGCCGACAGTGTCTGGAAAGCTTGTCTCCAGACTGACTAGAATCTCTCCCACTAATAGCTTCTTATGCTGCATCTGTGACCTGGTGGTTTTAAATCACACCTTTAGGATGGTTGCAATCTTTCACCCAGAACTGGCAGAAGAAGGGGCTGAGCTCATGTGGGATCCGTCCTTAATGTGTTGTCTAATGTGAAGTGATGCTATAACTAGTACTGAAACAGTATTTTTACACTTTTGTGTTTCTGTGTGGGTGCAAACTGATGAAATCTTTACGAATTATATACAGAATTGATCTTCTGTATATAAAGATAATTGGAAATGACAAAAAAAAAAAAAAAACACCGGGTGTTAAATTGGAAATGGCATAGAAAATTAATTAATTTTTTAAAAATATCATGTAGGATCTCTGTCTTTAATGTGCTGTACACTCTTATTTAATGCTATAACTAGTACTCCAACAGTATTTTTTCACTTTGTGTTGCTATATGGGGGCAAACTGTTGAAATCTTCACTTAATATATACTAAACTGATCTTCTGTATATAAAGAGAATTGAAAATGAATCTTGATGTGAATGGAAGGGGAGAGGAAGCGGGAAAGGGGAGGGTTGCGGGTGGGAGGGAAGTTATGGTTTGGGGGAAGCCATTGTAATCCATAAGCTGTACTTTGGAAATTTATATTCATTAAATAAAAGTTTAATAAAAAAATAAAAATAAAAAGATACACCTATAATTCTCTACATGTCAGCAATAATTAGAATTATCTGTATGAATTATATGTCAGTGATAGTACTAAAAAGATCTAATGAGGAGCTTTAATTATCACAACTATCCTTCTGTCAACAGATTATGCCAAACTGCTACACATGCCCCAACCAAAAATTAAACAAAAGAAACTACCTCCATAAAACACTTTCCTAGGTTCTTTATTCAATTTACATCACAAACATTACAACATCTCTTCATCTCTTTTAAACAGAATATGTACAAATTCTCAATCTCAAAGCTTTCAGAAATTAAAAATGTGTCATTAAATGACACTAAGGAATAAACACAGGTAATCTAAATACAAACTTGTGTAATTCAGTTACATGTTCACAGACACACACACATACACACACACATATTAGATACAGAAAAATTTTAAGTGCATTATAGAAAAACTTTTTTCTTTCCTTATCTTTTTTTTTGATAGCATATAACTAAGTCTTAGGAGTTAAAAAAAAAAAAAATCACCTATTAGAAACAAGCCCATTTTAGCAACTAATTAAGAGTTCCACTTAGCACACATAAAATTCCTAAATTACTAGTCCCCAGTTTACAAATTAAGGAAACAAATTTGAAGAGGCTAGTAAATTTGCTAAGGTAAACCAATATTAAATAGTAAAATCACTAGAACATAAACATTACAGAGAATATGTTATACCTTGTATCATTTCAAACTAAAACTGCTTTTTATTAGTAAAGATTGCATTAAGCTAACAGAATACAAGAAGTAATAGATGGGATTGTATTAAGATGGTAGAATAGGTAGCGAGCTTACTGCTCTAATCTAGATGATAGTTTTTAAAAAGTGGAGAGAGTATAGTCTCAGGAAAGAGTCAGGGAGAAAATAGCACAGGAAACTCCACAAATATTAGAGGGACATGGTTGATCTATGTGGAGGGAGTAGACAAGTACAACTCAAAACCCCAGCAGCCGAGAGCCTCAGCACCAGCTCCAGAGTAAAGTGAGATCAGACTACAGTAGCCCAAGTCACTGGCAATAAAGCTGTGGGAAGAGCCTGCCAGGAATCTAGCTTGGTTCCTTGTGGGGAGACAGTGTACCTGCCAAAATGGAGAAGATAAAAAAGAGGAGGGCATCATTTCTCTCTCCATCACTATTCTGCACCAGCATCCTGTAACAAGCCGGTAGAGGGCAGGCGCCATTTTGCACATTTGTAACAGCTGCATCAGCTCATCTCCAATCCCAGACTGAGCAGAGCTCAAGTCTGGCAGAGAGAACACATGGGGCTGAGTGCTCGTGACTGTGGGAGACTTGTATGCCATGACTGTGGAAAAAACTGTGGCTGTGTGGGTATGCTCAGAGCATGGGGGACTTTGGGCAGTCACTGTGGAAGACTCCACACACTCACGACTCCCTGATTCCCTGGTGAGGGACATTGTTGCAGATCTGAGCTGACAACGAATATGGCACAGATCCTTTGTGTGGTTATTATGGCAGTGTGGACAAACATTATATCCATAGGGGCTAGCGCCAGGCACTGATCTCCTTTGAGGTGAGGAGATGAACTGAGACTACATCAACAGGGCAGAACAAATTGCCCATCTTAAAAAATAGGAGGAGATCTCCCATACCCAACCTGGGAGTCACCTTGGACATTCTCTTCACCCTGGAGCATTGAAAAGAGCTCCCCAGCCAAACTCAACACATGCCTCTTAGTAGTCACTGAAAAATCAGACACTCCACTATTCCACAGAGGCATAGTCCAAAGATAAAGACATTACAGGGAAAAACAAATAATAAACCAAAAATGAGTATCTCCACAAATGCCCAATAGCAAATGCAGCAATTCAAGAAACCAGAATAAAGAAGACAAGATGTCGGGGCTAGTGCCCTGGCCGGACATGAGATGCAGCAGGCTGAGGCTGTCCCTTATCTAATCCTGTTTCCTGTGCTTATTGTTCTGAAGGCACAAGACACATTCCTGCAGGCAGGATGTGATGTCTGATGAAGGTGTATGATGTTCTTTGCTCTATCAGCAGAGCTTGTACCCTCATCTTTGCTACCTTGTAAACTTGTTTCCTTCCTGTGCTATGCATGATTGCACACAATGAATATTATCTGTATGGGGCCTGGGGTATATATCCTTGTGTTTCTTGGTGCTGGCTGCTGGAGGCTGAACAGTTTCCCCAGGGAGATGGCCTCCAGTCCCTCATCGCGGGGGCCCCCTACTTTGGCCTGGAACGCGACGAGGCAATAAGCGTGGTGATGAATTGACTGAGTGCTGCGTGTCTCCGTGTGGTTTGTCGGGTGGCCTCCGACAACAGTATGACACCCCCAAAAGAACACAACACTTCAAAACTAGAATGTGAAAATGAAGAAAGTGAACACATGCCAGAAATGAAACTCAAAAAAGTTATCATAGAATTACTTAGAAGTATCATTAGAAAATCCATGAACTAATGAAATCCATACATGACATGAAAGAATATCTGACTTAGAAGACAAATACAGGAAATTTTACAATCAAACCAAAGACTACAAGAAATTAGAAAACAAAAAGCATTATTGGTAATCCACAGGATACTTTGATAGTATCCAACAAACAGGTTCTAGGAGCTGGTGGAGATGTGCAAAGAGAGAAAGGATTAGAAGACCTTTTTTGTGAAGTAAAAACAGAAAAACTTCCTTAATTTGTAGAAATACCAAAGTATAGAAAGCAAATAAAACTCCTAATAAATATGAAATAATATCTTTACAATGACATAATATAGCCAAAGTCTCCATAGTAAAACATAAAGAAAAGATTCCAAGATGTGCATGACAGAAATGCCAGATTACTTTCAGAGAATTTCCAATTAGACTCACAGTGGATGTCTCAGCTGAAACCTTACAGGCTGAGAGAATGGTGAAATATATTACAAGTCCTAAGAGAAAAACTTGTCAAACCAGAATACTGTACACTGCAAAGTTCCCATTTATGAATTAATGAAGGTGAAATAAAGACCTTCCATAAAACAAAAATCAAAGATTTTATCACCACACATCCAGCCTTACAAAAGATGCTTAAGAATGTGCTACACACAACACACAGAAACATAGTCATCACTACAAAAGAATGTCCCAGTAAAATAAATATCCCAGTAAAATACAAAGAAAATCCAAAGTAAAAAATAAGAATACTGATGAGAAAATGGCTGTGAAAAGTCATTTTTTATCAATGGTCACCTTAAATGTAAATGGCCTCAATTCTCCAGTTAAAAAACACAGGCTGGCTGAATGGACTAAAAAAACAAAAAATATATCTATTTGCTGACTACAAGAAACATACTTCATCAAGAAATATACTCCCAAACCAAAAGTGAAAAGATGAAAACAAAAGCAGTTTTAAGAAGAAAGTTATAGCAATTGGTGTCTACATCAAGAAACTGGAAAGCCACCAAATCAATGCATCTCAGGGGCCTAAAAAAAAATAGCAAATCAAACCCAAAATTAGTAGGAGAAAAAAATAATTAAAATTTGGGGCTGGCGCTGCGGCACAGTAGGTTAAAGCCCCAGTCTGCGGCACTGGCATCCCACATGGGTGCCAGCTCTAGTCCTGGCTGCTCCACTTTAAATCCAGCTCTCTGTTATGGCCTGGGAAAGCAGCAGAAGATGGCCCAAGTGCTTGGGGACCTGCACCCACATGGGAGACCCAAAGTTCCTAGATCCTGGCTTCAGATCAGTGCAGCTACAGCCATTGCAGCCAACTGGGGAGTGAACCAGCAGATGAAAGACCTCTCTCTGCCTCTATTTCACTCTCTGTGTAACTGTGACTTTCAAGTAAAATAGGAAGGAAGGAAGGAGGGAGGGAGGGAGGGAGGGAGGGAGGGAGGGAGGAAGAAATCAGGACACCGGCATTTAATTTTCTGGAATTCAAGGTTTGTTTTAAAAAAATGAAATATGTTTTTCTAAGACTATAAAATATACACATGTGTAAACATCAACAAATTTGCTGTTTCTATTGTGATAAGGTTTAAAATAACATGGATTTTGACAAGTTTAAGCAAACCATCAGTACTTGTGTTGTAAATAAGATCAAATTTACTAAACATCTGCATGTAGTTACATACTTTTTTCGTATTTCCATCTACTCTCTTTCTCATTGCTAATTACATTTATGATCTAGGACAAATGCAAAATACAGTAGAGAGCAACTGATTTTTAAAAATTCATTATAATTACATAATTCAAACATGAATCAAGCAAAAATTATTTAAATTACCTTTTGAATAATCTTCCAATAAGAGGTTGAAGTGACCTAATTGACAAAAGAAATCAGATTCCACATTTCCTTCGGCTTTTAAGATTAAAGATTCGTAGCACTGTACAGCCTAGAAATGAAGAAATGTAAACATTAAGATAAAATAAAACCCTAAATTACACTTCCTTCTTGACAGTACACACATAATCTATACGGTATTACTAAGGAATTCAAACTACCATTGTAACTCACTGTCCACCACAGGTATGATTCAACACAGTAATCCTGAAGGGAAAATAGCTTCTCTAAGTATGTCTTAGTGGAGCCAACAGTCAGCATCTGAGTATTTTCCATATTAAAAAAGGAATAAAATCTGCCCAGTAAAATTATCTGGGAGCCACTAAAAATGTTTCCAATCTAAATTTTTATTCCTTGTTAATATTACAAAATGACTCTCAGCTGAGCACAAGATTCATGAGCCATTAAAACCATGTAATACTGAACACCTGAAATGTGGTATGCCCAAATCAGGATACAAATAAGCAAAATTATGCAATAGATTTCAAAGAGTTGATACAAAATCACAGTAAAAGATTCTTTAATAATTTTGCTCATGTTAATAAATTTTAGACTTATTACATTAAATAATATATTAGCACAATTAACCCAACCTGTTTCAGTTATTTTCAATATGGCTACTATAACATTTTAAATCATATAAATGACTCATTTATGATTTATAGTACATTTCTATTGAATAGAGATGCCTCAGTAAAAACACTTCCTGTCATTTGTACTCATACACTATTATTTTTGTGAAACTAACAGATAACCATAACTGTCTTCCAAATGTTTAACGCTCTTACTCCTCTTCATTTCTTTCAAATATATCAACACTATCCATATCAATACACACAGCCATACACTTTTTTTAAGATATATTTATTTATTTGAAAGGCAGAGTTACACAGAGAGAGGAGTGGTAGAGAGGTCTTCCATCTGCTGGTTCACACCCCAGTTGGCACTAACCCAAAGCAAGGGGCCAGGAGCTTCTTCTGATTCTTCCATGCAGGTGCAGGGGCCCAAAATCTACATATACATATATGTATGTATATAAGTATATATGTAATAATAATATATATAAGTGATTTTTTTCATTAGTACATATAGCAGGGTTCCCTTTTGGACCTAGTGTTGTATAGCATTCTGTTTGGTGTTTTGTTTATAGTCTTCTTTTTAACAAATTTCCTAGATTCATTTATTAAGTCAAAAGGTAGGAGTATCTTAGCTAGATTTGTTATGATATAGTCTTCCATATAATTTTTATCAATGTGTATTAAGACCATTTAGTAGTAACTACAATTTTCCTGTTACATCCTGCTGACTGATTGTATAACAGATGAAAAAATCTTTGCATAGTGATTTATTGTTCTGGTGTGGTAAAGTTGACTGTTTTCTTCTTGATTACAAGAGCTTTTTTTTTCCCTCCCATTTTCAGCATTAATCTAACTTGTCACTATATCCTATCCTGCCAATAAAAGAATAACTTTTACTTTAGACTTATTATTGCTTGCTTAAAATATGTCCAAGTAGTTGTGTTTATATTTACAAATATGTTTCTGGAACTCTGAAATAAGGTACATGTTAGAATTAGTAGATATTCAATATGAGTAGCGCAAAACATGAAGAAAGCTTAAAATAAATGAAGTCACTTGAAAAGCAAGTGAAAAGCCAATGTTTCAATATATAACAACAAATGCACTGTTAATAAATATATTAATTAAATATTAGTGATTATGGAGATAGTAGAAGCTAGTTGAAGGAAGAAAAGACAGAATACTTGGACAGAAGTGAAAGTAAAATTTGAAACTGTGCCCTGTTTGATTTGGCGGTCCCTTCTGAGAACTATCCAAGAAAAAAAGAAGCAATATAACATCTTCAAGATGTATTAATTTTATGGCTAACTATAATATTTCATGTTCAAAAATCATATTTATTTCTAATTCAATAAGTGTGATGTTGTTGTAAACAGACATTTAAATAACCAGGAGTCTTCTTAAATTCTCTTACCCTTGAAGGATGTTTGGGTGTTGGGAACATTGAGCAAAAGCCTAATATCATTGCTGATGTCTCCATGTAGAAATCTGAAGCCAGCAAGTATCATAGACACACAGACTGTACAAAAAATGATTACAGGCACATATCAGGCTGACTCTGCTTATTCTGAGTGTTGCTGCATAAGTTAACACATTTGAAGCAGGCCTCTTCAAGAACAGAGAAACCCAACAACATGCCCTTCTAGGTTTGAAATAATTGGTGTTATTAAAATGGAATCAACCAAATCACACTTCAATGGTAAGAGACATGAGAAAACAATTAAGGAAGTCAGCACTGATATTAAGAAACCTAGCTACAACTCTGATATAGTAGCATTTTGCCAAATTCTAATTGGAAGAATAAACATCCTGAACCAAATACCGTAAAATCTTTGTATTCAAGGAATAGAAAGTCACCCAGAAAGATGTGAATGCCAGCAGAGCTATGCATGAAGCTCTCTGGATTTGTATCATACCACCAATTCATACAACTGTGCTGCTTTACCAGAATGCTTTCAGTACTGGCGAGAATGGTGGTATCCCTGTGGGTTAATTGGAGATGGTTATTTTCAAATGCAGCATGCTGGTCAACTCTGCTCCAGCCAATATCACAACTGAAGTTAATTCTACTGAAATCCATCATAAAGTTTCATAAAGTTTCAGAGTCCTTCCTTCAATACAAAGAACATGTTTGTTAACATTTATTATGGTAATGCTGCTAGTGTAGTACAAACCACACAAAAATGGAAGCAGCTGACTAATTATCCTGAACCACCCAGGTTGTTAGTGCTGATTATATAGCTGTACTAGAATATAACACAGTTGCTTACAAATTTGGGGAGATGATGTATAAGACTGATCAGCATTCTGGTAAGAAACTGGAGGGTAGCCCTAGATTGCGGAAATTTGTTGATGCTGCCATCACTACAACAGTTCCCAGCAAGTATGTTGACAGCATCTCTGAAAATCCTCTTCTGCTCATGATCAAATACACAATTGTTATAAAAATCATCAAATCAATGGGTAAGAATGTTAATGAAGCTGAGAATTTCAACAAGTGTACCCAGGAAACTCAGAAGAAAATGAATGTTATCCCTTATACCCTCAACAGAGTATTAGTGGCAGAAGAATGGTATAATGTTTGCTCCAATTGGCTTTTTAAGTTAAATAGTAAAAGACGGGTTAATGACAAGAATATCTTATAAACTCTTCACATAGAAAGTTTGGGGCAGTGGGGTTGGGTATTTGTATGGTAGTTTTAAATTATTACTTGTTAAAGTCAGTAGTTTGGTTTTTATAACTTACTATTTATTTGAAAATCAAAGTTACAGAAGGAAAGCAAGAGAGAGAGTTCTTCTACCCTCCTGGCTGCTACAGGCAAGGCTGAGCCAGGCAGAAGCCTGAAGCCAGGATCTTCATCTGAGTCTCTCATATGGATGGCAGAAGACAAGCACTTGGGCCATCCTCTGTTGTCTTTCCAGGTTATTAGGGAGTTGGATCAGAAATGGAGCAACTGGGAAAGACCCAGCACTTACATAGGATGCTGGCATTTCAGGCAGCAGTTTTTTTGCTTTGTTTTGTTTTTTGTTTTGTTTTTTTGACAGGCAGAGTGGACAGTGAGAGAGAGAGACAGAGAGAAAGGTCTTCCTTTGCCGTTGGTTCACCCTCCAATGGCCGCTGCAGCTGGCACACCGCACTGATCCAAAGCCAGGAGCCAGGTGCCTCCCCCTGGTCTCCCATGTGGGTGCAAGGCCCAAGGACTTGGGCCATCCTCCACTGCACTCCTGGACCACAGCAGAGAGCTTGACTGGAAGAGGGGCAACCGGGAGAGAATCCGGCGCCCAAACCGGGACTAGAACCCGGGGTACCGGCATCACAGGCAGAGGATTAGCCTATTGAGCCGTGGCACTGGCCTCAGGCAGCAGTTTTAGCAGCTATATCACAATGCCAGTTCCAAGTCAATAGTTTTTAAAAGAAACAAATTGACCAAAAAACCTGTCAAAGGATTCTGAGGCCCATTAAAACAAAGGTTAATGGGTAAAAATACTTCCATTGTCTAATTTTTTTCAAGAGATAATGACTATTACAAGTAACTATGAAATAAAATATTGTTGCACTTGTGACATATATAAATATTTATAAAAATAACTAACGGTCAGGAAGGAAGGAAACATACCAACCAAAAGTTCTTATACTGCTTATAAAGTAGCACAATGACACCGAGCTCTCTGATGAAAGATACCCTAGGAGCATTAACTAGCATCATACATTATGTACTGACCAAGATTTGACTGTTGTTTACAGCCCTTATATTTGCTATTGAGAGTGGTTTTTTTTCTTATTATTATTTATTGAATTATTTAGTATAAGGCTATGAGTTTAAAGCTAACTAAAAGCACATCATTGACAAGGCTGGCCCCATGGCGCAGTAGGTTAATCCTCCTCCAGCAGTGCCTGCATCCCATATGGGCTCCAGTTCTAGTCCCAGCTGCTCCACTTCCGATCCAGCTCTCTGCTATGGCCTGGGAAAGCAGTAGAACATGGCCCAAGTGCTTGAGCCCCTGCACCCGCCTGGGAGTCCGTAAAGAAGCACCTGACTCCTGGCTTTGGATCAGCGCAGCTCCGCCCATTGCAGCCATTTGTGAGTGAGCCAAGGGAAAGAAGACCTTTCTCTCTGTCTCTCCCTCTCACTGTCTGTAACTCTCTCTCTCAAATAAATAAATAAAATCTTTTTAAAAATTACATCATTGTAACATTTGGGAGGGAATAAGAGAGAAAGGAGTTGGAGTATAGGTGGGTAGTATCACTATGTTCCTAAATCTGTATATATGAAATTTATTTACCTTTAAAACTTCACTATAAATAGATATACATATGTGTATACGTATACATATACTTTATACCCTAGAGTAATGAAATAGTTTTTTAAAAGCTATAGCTAGCCAGAACAAGAGAGAAATTTCAGTTAATAATTACTAAAAATGCTCAATCAAAAGGAAAGCAGAAGAGAAAAAAAAAAAAACAGGTGACAAGTGCAAAATAATACCTAATAAGGGAAAGAACAATAGAGATGCTTTTTATTCTGGAACAGCTGTTACAGCTTCAACAACAGAATGTAAGAAAGGTAAGAAATAAGCAGCTTCGCTGCCAGAAGAACAGATATGATTTCAGGAAGGCAATGAAGTTGTATATAAAACAAAAAGTAAAACAAGTGTGGTTAAAAATTAGTAGGATAAAAATCCATGGCTTTGTCAGCCTGATTTGGTTGTTCTAATCTGAGCTGAGTTAAAAATTTAAATATCTTGGAAATAAAACAAAAGGTCTAGGAAAGCTCTTCCCTTTATCCTGGCTGGCTAAGAAATTACACATGTTCAGGAAAAACCCAACAAAACCTTAGTCAAGGAAGAGTTAAAAACTTAAGTTTCTGCCATGCACACACAGATCAACCAACACAGAGTGGAAACCTCACAAAGGTACAAAATCTAAGCAAAATTCTGCCCAAATTAAGCTATGAAGTTCATGAGACAACACATAGAAAACTATAAAAGAAAAAAAATTTTTCAGAAACTCTTTTAATACTAGCATTCATGGGAGTCAAGTACAGGCAAATAATTTCTCTCTAAATGCAAGGTTGCTATGCTGTATATTTATATACCTGAAACATACAATTTTCAACTAAAAAGTACTATATTCACAAAGCATCATGAAACTATAAACTATAATAAGTTAAATTGTAGAAGTAAACAAACATTGATTCTAATACTACATTTAGCAAAGACTTCAAAGTGGCTATCAACAAATATGTTCAAGAAATTAGAAGATGATCTTCAAATAAACAAAATTGTATTAACATTAATATTCTAATAGATTCTAAACATAAAATTTAAATCTCTAGGAAAATAAGTTAAAATATTTAAACTAAAAACACGGTAAATACAAGGAAAAGAAGTAAGGTATATGTGTTCGTATGTGATATGAAATACAAAAATTACTGGAGCTGTGGCATAGTGGGCTAATCCTCCCCCCCTGCAGTGTTAGCATTCTGATATGGACATGGTTCATGTCCTGGCCATTCCAATTCCTATCCAGCTCTCTGCAATGGCCTGGACCCCTACAAACCACAAAGAAGATCCAGACTGAGTTCTAAGCAGCTAGTTTCATCCTGGCACATTTCTGGCTGTTCTGAGCAATCGGGGAGTAACCCAACAGATGGAGGATCTCTTTCTCTTTCTCTATAACTCTGAGTTTCAAATAAATGCCTTTTTTTAAAAAAAAATCATTTAACATTAAGAAACATCAACAGAAACAAACAATCCAAATATATATATATATATATATATATATATATATATATATATATACAAATTTCTGCTGAGATCATATCAAGCATTACAAACTAAATATAATAAAAGTCCCAGAAAGAAGAAAAAAGCAGAAAGACATTCAAGAAAAATATCATAGAAAACTTTCAACTTTGATTTTTAAAAGCTTAAGAAAGTCCAAACAGGAGTAGTTGTTTGCATACCCATTAAGACATTCACATTCCATTTCAGAACATGTGGTTTTTCAAGTGCTAAGTCTGCTCCCAATTCTAACTTCTTCCTAATGCACACCTTGAAAAGCAGTAGGTAATGGCTAAAATTACTTGTGTCTCTGAAACCAACAATAACTTTCCAGTCTAGGCTTTGGCATGGGTCAAACCTGACCATTTTGGGTATTTCAGGAGTACATCATTAGAAAGGGGAACCATCTCTCAAGTACATGCTCTCTCTCTCTCTTTCTCTCTCTCTGTCTCTCTCCATCTCAAAAATAAAAGAAAAAACAATCCAATAAACAAAGTGGAAGATAGCAAGAGAAAAAAAGCAAAGCAAAAATAGTTATAAGACATACATCAGCAATTCAAAAACATTAACAAAAAGAAACAACAATCCAGTTTAAAAAGGACAAATGGGGGTCAGCATTGTAGTCCAGTGGGCCAAGCCTCTGCCTGAAAGCCAGAATCCCATGAGTGCCCATTCAAGTCCTAGCTGCTCCACTTCTAATCCAGTTCCCTGATGCATCTGGGAAAATAGCAGAAGATGACCCAAGTACTTCGACCCCTGACACTCTCATCGGTGATCCAATTGGAGTTCCTGGATCCTAGCTTCAGTCAGGTCTAGCCCTACCTGTTGTGGGCTTTCAGAAAGTGAATCAGTAAATGGAATCTTTCTCTCTCTCTCTGCCTGGCCATTGCAGCCATTTGGGGAGTAAACCAGCAGATGGAATCTTCTCTTATCCCCCTCCTCTTTAGCAAGGAAATAACACATAATTTTTTTTAAAAAAATTAAGGGAAGTTGAGTGTGGCTCAGTAATTGTGACAAAGATATGAGCATAAGATTTTAATATGAAAAAAAAAGTGAGGGGCATATGGGAATTCTATATAACTTATCTCAAAATTTATGTTTGGTAAATTTAAATTATTCTGAAATAAAGTGTTTTAGAAATTTATTGGAAAAAATTTTATAAAACAGTCCTAGCAATTGTTTCCATTAGTAAATTAAATGTAAACAGATAAATTCACTAATTAAACAATACAAACTGAAAAAAAGGTAAAAAATATCCAATTACACACTGACTACAAAAGACCTGCTTTATATCTAAATAATACAATAACACACATGGGCTAAAGGTAAAGTATAAAAAAGAAACACCTCATAAAATCAGGTATCAAAAGAGCAGCAAAGGTCAATGTAGTAGCACAGCATATTAAGCCATCACCTGCAAGGATGCTCCTGTATCCCTTATGAGCACCACTTTAATTTAAATCCCACCTGCTCCTCTTGATTCAGCTCTCTGCTAATGGCCTGGAAAAAGCAGCAGAAGATGGCCCAAATACTTGAGTCCCTGCCACCAAAGTCAGAGACCTGGATGAAGCTCCAAGATCCTGACTTTGGCCTTGTCTAACCCTAACTATTATGGTCTTCTAGGGAGTGAACCAGTATATAGCAGACCCCTGTCTCTTCCTCTCTCTGAAACTCTTCCAAATAAATAAGTGAATCTTAAAAAAAAAAAATGATTAGCTCTGAGTAGAAAAATTTGACATTTAGCAGATGTAGCTATAACTGCAAAGCTCTTATGTGATACCTGCTGTTACAGTGGGCATGGGCAAACTTTGACAAAACAAAGAGCCCATTTCTGAGAAGTAAAAACTTAGACAAGTGTGAGACAAATGGAAAAAAGGAAAGAGGAGGGGTTGCCCTTCAGATGACAGTTCAGATTGTGAACTTCTGAGTACCTACCTAGTCAATGGTGGAAGGGGGTAAAGAGATCTGTGCTCTAGGATAAATACTTTGTCTTCTCTGTTGTGTTGCTTGCAAGCATGTAAATACTCACTTTTCATTAATTTCATGTTAGAGTCTGTCTGTTGGTGGGCAAGGTAATATATGATGGGCTTATTTACCACAAGCATATCTTATTAACTGTAGGGCAAAATCAAATGATTCAATACTTCCTTTACCACAATTCCAACTCATACTTTCCTTTCAAAAACAAAGTCAAACCAAGTTGTGAAAATACATGCTGTCAAATCCCATGAAAACATTTCACTGACATATTTGAACTCATAAACAAGAATGGAGAATTACATGACATAATGGAATGCCATTCTGCTATAGAAAGAATAAGTATTGGGCCAGCGCCACGGCTCACTTGGCTAATCCTCCATCTGAGGTGCCAGCACCCCGGGTTCTAGTACCGGTTAGGGTGCCGGTTCTGTCCCAGTTTCTCCTCTTACAGTGCAGCTCTCTGCTGTGGCCCAGGAAGGCAGTGGAGGATGGCACAAGTACTTGGGCCCTGCACCCACATGGGAGACCAGGAGGAAGCACCTGGCTCCTGGCTTCGGATCAGCATAGCGTGCCGGCTGCAGCCCACTGGCCATAGCGGCCATTTGGGGGGTGAACCAACAGAAAAGGAAGACCTTTCTCTCTGTCTCTGTCACTCTCTCACTAACTCTGCCTGTCAAAAAAAAAAAAAAAGAAAGAACAAATATTGATACATACTACATGTTAAGTGAAAAGACTCCAAAAATGACTATAAATTACATTTACATTAAATTCTAAATATACACACTAATCTAAAGTGACAAAAAGTATATCAGATGGGTAAAAAGGAGAAGTTTCAGAGTTTCAAAGGATAAGAGAGAAATTTGGGCGGTAATGACTATATTCACTATTATGTCTATCACATTGACAGTTCAAGCAAGTAAATATCAAAATGTAGTCAAAGTGTACAAGATAAATAGATGCTGTTTTATCATATGTCAACTACATCTCAATAAAATAGGGAGTCGGAGAGAAATCCATGGGTTGCAAACACACAGGTAACTTTAATACAACTGTAATGGGAAGCGACAGAGTAATTGAATGATAAAGATGATTGAGATTTGACCTAAGCAGGAAGGAATGCCCATGAAATCTCAAGGGTAAGTAAAATTAATCAAACTCACTTATTTCAAAAGAATTCATAGTTTAACAGTACATATTAGTCAATGTTTTATAAAGTAATTCTTTCCAAACATAGTAAAACTTCACTTTTTTATCTTTACAATGTTACTCTAATCAAAGCTGGAAATGACATGCTTCTTTGCTTGTTAATATCTGAACATAATTTCTTACAGTTTAAATTTAATATTGTGTAGCTTCTGAAAAGCTTATCTCCAACTTCAATCTACTAATAACTGGTTTATTGAGAATTACTTCAAATTCTAGCTTTTGGAGATTTAAAATTCTTGACTAGTATTTTTCCAGAATAGTCACATAAAACATTAGATCTTTCTTTAATACCAAAATTAAAGTAATAAATAAATCTGTCTCAATTCTAACTGAAATACTATCAAAGCAAGAACCCTGATTAATCCCAAGTTAAATCAGTATACATCAGTCCAAAATAAAATTCCTTTGAATTCAATTTTTTAAGGCATTCAGTCACTATTGTTCAAATCATATCAGAGCTAAATTATACAAACTTTTTCATAAAGTGGTTTTCAGTGACTTTTCCATGGAGTACTTTGTCAGTGAAGTTTTTTTTTAATGGAACCATTTTTCATCATCATTAAGTTTAAATTACGCTTTTCCCTCAAATAGACTGAATTTACTGAAAAGGCTTACTTAGATTTCTCGTTATTTGCCATCAAAATAACCAACATAAAAGTACTTACTGCCATCAAATTAATAGGCTAAAAGAACTTAATAACTAAAAATATAAGGTAAATAGTATCTTCATTTTAAGAATAAAATTAATACCTTCTTTTCAACTGCAGCAACAAATTATCAAACTCATACTACTTAATTCTGCCAGAAAACATTTAATGGGGTGATCATTTGTTGCAGTGTTTGTTGCATGGTACCAATTGAGAGCATGCAAACATTTTAAAGATTTCCCTTTACTAAAGTGATTTAAAAAGAGACATATTCTATTGTCTTTAAGCATTAGTTTCTTGAAGACAATTAAACGTGACACAACTGGTAAGCACATCCTATAAGAGTATTTTCAAAATTCTAAAGATACAAAGTATTCTATCTTTATATAATAGTGAATTGTTCATGTTATGCCTACAGGAGCTACAGCGCTAACCAGAAAGTCCACCACTAGCTACAATGTTACTACTTGTATATCCTCCTTCACCGCTTCATATTTCCTCCCATTAGTTCCCGCCATCTTGGCTGGTGGAGCAGCCATTAACAAAATGACAGTGCCAACTTTTCACAGAAACAGGGAATCCCCTCCTATCTGAGGCTAACAGAGAATAGAGAGAGAGGTTACACATTCAGAAACCGCATTCGCGGTATTATTTCCATGGTGGCTGAAGCCTATGAATAAGCCAATCACTTAAGTTCAGATCAAGCATAAACTCATCTGTATACAGGGCAAATATCTATTGCAAACTCTCACTCGCTATATAGTATCTTAACACCACAGATATAAGAAAGCCCAATCGTATGTTTAAAATTAGAAGCTGATTCCTCCCTCACTCAAATCTCAAAAGATCAGTTGAAAATGCTGTAAACAATACACATTTATGATCTACGATGTTAAATTTCAAGAATCCTAAAATAACAGGAGTGTTGTCGACTGTAGAGAACCGAGGCCCATATCTCTCCGGTCTTTTTTCCTCAAGCTATTTGTGAAAATTAAGCACGCCGAGCAAGCTATTGAAATGTCTGAGAACAACAAAAGCAAGAAACAGTTTTTCGAGTTCCCCTCGGCTATGGTTGGCCGCCAAAAAGAAGGATATCCCCGTCCGAGGGCTAGCAAGGAGCGGGCGGAAAACGGTGTTAGTCGTTTGGTCGCCGCGCAGTTGCCTTACCTTGCCAAGTAGAGTCTTCGTCCTAGCGCCATCGCCATTTTCGTTAAGACTTACGAACCCGAAAAGGCAGCTATAAAAAGAAAAACAGGCGGCTTTTTAACTGACGGGCAAAACCACTGATCCCTTACGCGAAACCGAGGCTGAAATCCAAAGAACGATCTGGTGAGCGTTAAGCTGAGATGATCTCTGCTACCATGAACCACGCTACGCTCAAGTCTTCCAGAAGAGTTAACCAAAGCGTTGGGAAACAGCCTGTAGGTGACGAGTACCGATCCGTACCTGTCCAAACCACCGAGAGCCTCCCTCTCTTCGGCTGTCAGGCTAACTGACTCCTCTTCGCTTTCGCCAGTCGCTTTTTCCGCCGCCATTTTCTTTTCGTCAGCGTCATCACCCAAAGTAGCAGTGGCGGTAGCAAGAGATACTCCGCAGGATTTCATGGAAACACGAAATATTTGCAACTTCCACGCCGACACTCTATTCCAGAATTTAGACAGCCGTTTGGAGCTGACACCAACTTTTTCGGCACCACAGACACCAGCGACTAAACACAAGGATGAGCGAAGAACCAACAGCAGTGGCTGCGAAACTTGACTACCTGGTCACATAGCAGGACAAAGGGTGAATACAGCAAAAGCGAAACTTGCTATGAAGGAAAGTCGGAGAGAAGTTGCAGCAACAAACTTCTCGGACACCAGCACAAAGTTGGTGTAATTGTGTCACAAGGCGAATCTCACGCAGCCGCCGTGGCCTCTCCAACAGCAAGCCAAGTCTAGCCAATGAAGAAGCAAGTTCATCTCACGTGACTTTTGTTGATTTACGTCAGTTGTTCCGCTACTAAACTTGCTAGTTCTGTGGGCGCTACCCATCCACACCGCTAGCTACTGATCAAGCTAACTCTGATACTTGATTGGTTGCTGTCACGTCTATCAAGAGGCCAGTCACTGGATACTGTAAAGTTATCGGACATTCTGTGTGCCTGCTGTGCGAAGGAATCATTACCCTCAAGCAGAGATTACCCAAAGAAAAGCATTTATTTCCTGGAGACAAATAAGAGACGACGGAAAAGTATATTCCCTAAAGAAATGGTTAAGAAAGCGTCCAGGAGAGAAAAAGAGGTAGCGAGAATACAGCCTGCTTGCAGTCTCTGTCTTAATATATAGAGTGTATTTTTGAAATTTTTAGCATAAATTATGTTCTTACATGCTTGCTTAGATGACTGATCTAAACGCTTACAAATACATTATTCCAAGATAAGGATTTCTGAAAAACAAATTCTGATGAGTAGATTTTTCAGATTTTTCTCTTCTCCACTTTTGTTCCTGTGGCTCCCCTAGCCTTGCTAAAGCCTTACACAGTTGGTAAAAAGAGTAGTACAGGACCAGGCGCTGTGGTGCTGGGGGTTAAAGCCCCAGCCTGCAGCACCAGCAACCCATAAAGGCACTGGTTCTAGTCCTGACTGCTCCACTTGCCATCCAGCTCCCTGTTAATATACCTGGGAAAGCAGTAGAAGAGTCCTTGGGTCCCTGCACCTGCCTGGGAGACCCAGAAGAAGCTCCTGGCTCTTGGCTTTGATCACCTCAGTTCTGGCGGTTGCGCTTATTTGGGGAGTGAACCAGCAGAATACAGGACCTGTCTTTCCGGCACTACCTCTCTCTGTAACTCTTTCGAATAAATAAAATACATGAATAAATAAATATTTAATAGACAAATCCATGCAAATCGCAAATAAGATAGTTGAATACTTCCTCAAGGAAATAAAATTTCCCTTACGTGTCAGGTGCTTTGTGTGGTCTCCTTGCAAAGGCTATATATACTTATGGAAAAGGGGGAAAACAACCTTCTAGTGAAGACAACTCAAAAATATGACCTCAGGAAAAAAATATTTCCCAAGAGCTAAGAAAAAAGATGAGATGGCCAAAGTTTTCATGAATAGGTAAGTTTTTGAAGTGAGAGGTCTATGCTTCAGCCATTATGGAAGACAGCATGCAGATAACTCAGAAATCTGAAAATAGATCTACCATTTGACCACCATCCCGCTAACCCACACCCTAAAAGGCAGCAGTGATGACTCAAGTAATGAGATCTGTGCAAGAGGAGGCTCAGATCAAGTTCTATGTTTCTGGCTTCAGCCACCATAGCCCTACCTGCTAGGGGTATTTGGGGAGAAATTCCACAGATGGAAGATCTCTCAAATGAAATGAAAATAAATATATTAGAAGTAATTTTTTGAAATTAGTGAATATCTAAAAGATACTTTTCTGCCATAAAGACGTAAAAGGACCAATAAGAACAACAGAAAAGCTCATTTTTCATCAAGGAAATGTAAATCAAATCCATAATGTCCATCCATTTAGATAATATAATTTTTAAAGCACAAGAAATATATTTTCTGACAGAAAATGGGTCTCATAGTTCACTGCTGAGAAGGTAAAATTGTGTTGTCCACAGGTAATTATTTATAATGGGAAAGGGTCACAAAACTGTTCTCCAGGAATGAAACCAAGGATCCTGATCTTCATCCAGGCCCCAACGAAGAATTCCCACTTAGCCCTTTAACGTGTGCAAAAAAGTATCCTGATAAAATGGGAGTTCAGTCAAGCCAGAAAAGTCTGGTTTCCAGTCATGCACAGAGACAGCCCAAAGATTTATATCACATATAAGTCAATCAAAAATTCCAATCATAAACATCATGGCCACGTAACTCATCCATGTCTTAACAACTTACTGAAAAAACCCAAACCAGGGGGAAAAGTGCCACATTCTGTCTCTCTCTCTCTCTCTCTCTCTCTCTCTCTCTCTCTCTCTCAGAAAAAGATGTATTTTTTCTTTGAAAGGCAGAGTTCCAGAAACAGAGGGGAGAGTTTTCCTTCCGATGGTTCATTCTCCAAATGGCCAGAATTGCCAGGGCTGGGCCTATCAGATGCAAGCAGCCAGGAGCTTCATTTGAGTCTTGCAAGTGCATGCAGTGACCCAAGCACTTGATCATCCTCCACTGCTTTCCCAGATACATTAGCAACTAACTGATTGGAAGTGAAGCAGCCAGGACTCTTAAGGAGCATCACAGGCAGCAGTATAATCCACTATGCTCCCCACATTCTCTGTTGACTTCCCTGTTTCTCCCTTGGAAAGTACTTTATTAAATATTATTTTGCTATCACTACTTTTATCTTGCTGAACCAGAATTCATCTCCCTCAGAGAAAGGGAATACAAGCCAGATGGTCATCATCAGTGATACTGTAGCCACCAACTGGTTGAGGAATAAATTTGATACTTCTTCAAAAGATTAAGCATATGCATTGTGGTACAGTAGGTTAATCCATCATCTGTCATACCAGCATCCATTGTGAGCACCTGTGTGAGTACTGGCTATTCCACTTCTTGCTAAACTTCTTGCTAAACTCCTTGCTAATGCACCTGGGAAAGCAGCAAAAAAGATGGCCCAAGTATTTTGACCCTACTTCCCACTGAGAAACTTGGTTGGAGTTTCAGGCTCCTTGTTTTATTGCAGCCATTTAGGGAGTAACTTTTAATTAATTAAGAATATTAATATTTCCATGCCAATAATCTTGATCATTCCTTTTCCCCAGTGCACAGGTACCATTTTAAGAAGTTATATGTCTCTTTTGGGAAGAAGGTCTGGCAATGTACTCTTATACCCAAAGCAAGTAAAAAAAAAGCAACACATGCTCAGAATTTGTAATGAGACTTATTCATTGGTGGTGAGAGAAGGCTCATGCCTTAGGATATCTTGTCCATTTTTTTTTACAGGCAGATTTAGACAGTGAGAGATAGAGAGAAATGTCTTCCTTTCCATTGGTTCACCCCCAAAATGGCTGCTGTGGCCAGCACGCTGCGCCGATCAGAAGCCAGGAGCCAGGTGCTTCCTCCTGATCTCCCATGTGGTGCAGGGCCCAAGGACTTGGGCCATCCTGCACTGCACTCCCGGGCCACAGCAGAGAGCTGGCCTGGAAGAGGAGCAACCGGGACAGAATCTGGTGCCCCAACCTGGGCTAGAACACGGAGTACCGGTGCCGCAGTTGGAGGATTAGCCAAGTGAGCCGCAGCACTGACTGAACATTTTTTAAAGCTGAAAAACCACGATGACAGTTGGAGAGGAACAAATAGGAATAAGGTACAATAATGTTTTTCCATTATTGTTTTAAAAAACAATTTCAGGTGCAATTCAGAATAATTACAGGTGCTAAGTGTACTGCCAAACAGGATTTGGTGGGGTGATATGGAGCCACAGCCTGAGGTTTCTAAAAGTCCCAGAATTGGTCACATGGCCGCGGTGTGTATGTGTATGTGAGTGTGTGTGTGCACATGTGTGTGTGTGTGTGTGTGAGAGAGAGAGAGAGATGAAGAGAGAGAGAGAGAAGAAGGGAGGGAGGGAGAAAATGGTGCCATCTGACAATATGGAGTCACTTTGGCTTCTGTCACACTGCCACTTATGTACCAACTAACTTTCTCAAAAGAAGTTCATTTCCTCTTTATTCAATGATTTCTGGGTCTATAAATTGTGCCAAGTGTGGGAATTGACTGAGGGCCCTTAACACTGATTTTGTGATTTAGCTAAAACTTTTGTTTGATTAAACTTCTATTTGCTTGACTTAGAATATTTCTGTTTAGGCCAGCGCCACAGCTCAATAGGCTAATCCTCCGCCTTGCGGCGCTGGCACACCGGGTTCTAGTCTTAGTTGTGGTGCTGGATTCTGTCCCGGTTGTCCCTCTTCCAGTCCAGCTCTCTGCTGTGTCCTGGGAGGGCAGTGGAGGATGGTCCAAGTCCTTGGGCCCTGCACTCGCACGGGAGACCAGGAGAGGCACCTGGCCCCTGGCTTCAGATCAGCATGGTGCGCAGGCCAGAGCACGCTGGCCACAGCTGCCATTGGGGGGTGAACCAATGGAAAAAGGAAGACTTCCTCTCTGTCTCTCTCTCTCACTGTCCACTCTGCCTGTCAAAAAAATATATATTTCTGTTCATTCAGATCAAATAGGATCTATTAGGCTTCCTATCTACTTCACTTCTAGAAATACCATTATCAACTACAGGTCTGCTCAAGTTAGAATATTTGATTGCTATTTTGATTCTGCTGACTACAGTGGTATTTACACCTTTGCCACTGGTGGTCAAAGGTTGTACTGGCTACTGCATTCCAGGATGTAATTATTCCCTTTGTGTTTGGATTTCTAATTCAGTGGCAGCAGTTACTACAGTAAATTCAGGCTTACAAGGTAGATAGATCTCCAGAGTTTTCAAGAATGCCAGACTTCTTTAGACATTCATTTATCATAGCTGTGTTAACAATTTTTAGGGATCCTACAGGAATAGGGTGTGTTTTTCCAACTTTGTTTTATTGTGGTAAAATACACATAAAAAGAATAGGCATAATGGAATGAAGTAATTATTCATGTTTAGTTATTTCTTAAAGTTAAAATCATTAATGTGGGGAGCAGTGCTGTGGCATAGTGGGTTAATCTGCCACCTGTAGCAAGACATCCCATATTGGCACCAGTACTTCTAATCCAGCTCCTTATCAATGCACCTGGGAAAGCAGTGGAAAATGGTGAAAATACTTGGGCCTCTTCACTAATATGGTAAGACCCAGAAGAAGCTCTTGGGCTGCTGCTTCAGTTTGGCCCAGTACTGGATGTTGTGATGATTTGGGATGTGAAATGGTGAATGGAAGACCTCTCTCTTTCTGTCTATCCCTCTGTCTCTGTAGCTTGGCCATTCAATAAATGAATCTTTCAAAAATCATTATTGCATTAATATGATGTATTAATAACTAAAACATTCATAGGAATATTAAAAATTGCTTCATTTATTTATTCTCCTTCCTCTGTGACACTCTTGTCAGAAAGGATCTTTTTTTCCCCCTAAGATTTGTTTATTTATTAGAAAGGCATAGTTAGAAGAAAGGAGAGACATAGAGAGAGAGATCTTCTATCTCCTTTTTCATAAGTGGCCACAATGACCATGGTTGGTCCAAGTCAAAGTCAGGAGCCACGAACTCCATACAGTTCCCCCATGTATATGGCAGAGGTCAAAATACTTGGACCACCTTCTGTTATTTTCCCAGGTGCATTGGCAGAGAGCTGGATCAGAAATGGAGCAACTAGAAATCTAACAAAATATGGCATGTGGGCTTCAGAGACATCAGCTTAACCTGCTGCATCACAAAACTGGCCCCTGGGATTTTTTTTTTTTTTAATTTGTATGCGATAATTCTAAGTGTTTTGGTGTGAAGCTAGTTAGGAGAGTTTGGTTATTTGTTGTTGTTGTTGTTTTTATTTATTTATTTATTTATTTTGACATGCAGAGTGGACAGCGAGAGAGAGAGAGAGAGACAGGGAGAAAGTCTTCCTTTTTCCATTGGTTCATATCCCAATGGCCGCTGCGGCCGGCATGCTCTGGCCAGCGCACTGTGCTGATCTGAAGCCAGTGGCCAGGTGCCTCTCCTGGTCTCCCATGCGAGTGCAGGGCCCAAGGAATTGGGCCATCCTCCACTGCCCTCCCAGAACACAGCAGAGAGCTGGACTGGAAGAGGAGTAACCGGGACAGAATCTGGTGCCCCGACTGGGACTAGAACCTGGTGTGTGGGCGTTCAGGAGGAGGATTAGCCTATTGAGCTGTGGCGATTTGCAGATCTTTAGTGCCTGTTTTGGTTATGTTTGAAGAGTTTTTCTTCTTTTTGTTCAATACTATTCAATTGTGTGGAAGTGTCACAATGCCTGGTATCAATACACTCATTGAGAGATATTTAAGTTGTTTCCAGAGTTGATGCTCTTGAATAGTTTCTGTGTAAATATATATTTATACATACTATTTCTCTAAAAGTCTCCTTGGTGGGTTACTGTTAAACATGAAAGTATTTACTTCTGGAAGATATTGCTAGACTGGTTTTCCAAAAAGGCTGATCCATTTTGTATCCCAACAGAAATGTAAGACTGTTATTTGCTTGCATCCGCTTCCATATTTAATATTATCAGAATTTTTACAATTTAGCTGTTCTGGGGTTGGCACTGTTTCTTAAGGGGTTAAGCAAGCACTGCCTGAAGAACAAACATCTACTGCGGTGCTGGTTCAAGTCCTGGCTACTACACTTCCAATTCAGCCCCTGCTAATGGACTGGGAAAGCAACAGAAGATGGCCAAACGCTTGGGCCTCCATATCCATGTGGGAGACCTGGAGGAAGATCCTGGTTCCTGGCTTTGGTCTGGCCCAGTCTTTTTTGGCCATGTAGAAAGTTCTCTAAATAAATCTTAAAAAATTAGCCATTCTTTTTTTTATTTATTTATTTGTTTGTTTGTTTGTTTGTTTGTTTATTTATTTTTGACAGGCAGAGTGGACAGTGAGAGAGAGAGACAAAGAGAAAGGTCTTCCTTTTTCTGTTGGTTCACCCTCCAAAGTCGCTGCGGCCAGCGCGCTGCACTGATCCAAAGCCAGGAGCCAAGTGTTTCTACTGGTCTCCCATGTGGGTGCAGGGCCCAAGCACTTGGGCCATCCTCCACTGCACTCCCAGGTCACAGCAGAGCTGGACTGGAAGAAGAGCAACAGGACAGGATCCGGCGCCCCGACTGGGACTAGAACCCGGTGTGGTGGCACTGCAGGTGGAGGATTAGCCTATTGAGCCGCAGCGCTGGCCAAAAATTAGCCATTCTAATAGGACTGTAATAGTAGGGTTATAAGAAGATTTTAATATTGTTTTAATTTTTTTTTTTTGGCTGGCGGAGTGGATAGTGAGAGAGAGAGACAGAGAGAAAGGTCTTCCTTTTTGCCGTTGGTTCACCCTCCAATGGCCGCTGCGACCAGCGCATCTCGCTGATCCGAAACCAGGAGCCCAAGGACTTGGGCCATCCTCCACTGCTTTCCTGGGCCATAGCAGAGAGCTGGCCTGGAAGAGGGGCAACTGGGATAGAACCCGGCGCCCCAACCGGGACTAGAACCCGGTGTGCCGACACCGCAAGGTGGAGGATTAGGCCATATTGTTTTAAATTTTAATCTTCTTCATGATTATGATTTTGAGGGAATTTTCATCTGTGCACTTGCTTTCTATGTAACTTTGGTAAAACTCTATTCAAATTTTAAAATTATGTATTTGTTTTCTTTTCAGTATTGTGATTTGTTTATATGTTAGATACAAATGTTATGTTGACATGTAATTTGCAATGTTTTCCTCTAGTATAGCTCTTACTTTAATTCAATTAATGACATCACTTAATCACTTTTGATGTCAAATCTGAGGACACTGATGTTGCAAATCCCAAAATCATAATGCTTTTTTTCTGTTTTCATGAAAGAGTTTTAGTATTTTACATTTTATACTTTTGTCAATAATATGTTTTAAGTTTGTATACACAGGATAAGATATGGGCTGAGGTTTATATTTTTGTGATATGAGTAACTTATAGTTTAAATATCATTTTTTATTTATCTTTTTGTATTGCATCTTTATTCCCAAAAGTCATTTATCAATACTTATGCAGATATTTGTTTCTGTTTTTTTAAAGATTAAAAATTTTATTTTATGTATTTATTTTCATTTTATTCAAGAAGACAAGAGGAGAGACAGAAAAACAGGCCCCATCTATGAATTATTCTCCAAATGCCCACAATAACTGGGCCAGGTCAAAATCAGCAGTTTGGAACTCAGTCAGGGACTCTGATATGAGTGGTAAGGACCTATGTCCTTGAACCATTACCTGCTTCCAATGTTTAACCCATTGCTCTACAGCACTGGTTCCTATTTGTATGTATGTAATGTGTGTGTGTGTGTGTGTTTATGATTTGTTTTATTTAAAAGGCAGGGTTACACAGAGAGATTTTAAATCTGCTGGTTCACTCCCAGATAGCAGCAACAGCCATGGGTAGGCCAGGCCAAAGACAAAAGCCAGGAGCTTCATCTAGACCTCTTATTTGGGTGCAGGAGCTCAAAAACTTGGACTGTCTTCCATTGTTCTCCCAAGTGCACCAGCAAATAGCTGGATCAGAAATGGAATACCCACATAGCGATACCAAGTGTTGCAGGGGATGGTCTAACACACTATACCACAATGCCAGCTCCAGTTGTATATTTTTAAAAACTATTTATCTTTTATTTATTTGAAAGGTAGAGTTACAGAGAGGCAAAGGCCTAGACACAGAGAGAGAGAGGTCTTCCATCTGCTGGTTCACTCCCCAAATGGCTGCAAAATGGCCAGAGCTGGGCTGATCTGAAGCCAGGAGCTTCTTCCAGGTCTCCCACGTGGGTGCAGGGGTCCAAGGACTTGGACCATTCTTCACTGATTTCTCAGGTGCATTAGCAGGGAGTTGGATTGGAAGTGGAGCGGCCAAGACTCAAACCAGCACCCATAAAGGATGCCAGCACTGAAGGTTGTACCACCATGGTGCTGAGCTCCGTAATATGTATTTTTTTTTTTTGAAAGGCAGAGTGGACAGTGAGAGAGACAGAGAGAAAGGTCTTCCTTTGCCGTTGGTTCACCCTTCAATGGCTGCTGCAGCCGGCGAACTGCAGCTGGCGCACCACGCTAATCCAAAGGGAGGAGCCAGGTGCTTCTCCTGGTCTCCCATGGGGTGTAGGGGCCAAGGACTTGGGCCATCCTCCACTGCACTCCCAGGCCACACCAGAGAGCTGGCCTGGAAGAGGGGCAACTGGGACAGAATCCAGAGCCCCGACCAGGACTAGAACCCGATGTGCCGGCGCCGCAAGGCGGAGGATTAGCCTATTGAGCTGCGGCACCAGCTGTAATATGTATATTTTTAAAATGTCTTTCACTGTATTGAGATGTCACACACACAAAAAATGTACCTACCATATGTTCTAACGAACTTACTTCCAGAAATATGTACAAAGGAAATGCAGCCAGTACATAAAAGCAGTGTCATGTTTATTGAAGCCTAAATCACAACAGCAAAGATATGAAATCAACTTAGATGTCCATAAGTGGATGACTGGATAAAGAAAATATTACATATACATATACAGGAACATTACTCAGCCTTAAAAAGAGTGAAATCCTGACCCTTGAAGCAAAATGGATAGATTTGGTGATAAGTATGCTAACAGAAGTAACCTAGACCCAGAAAGACAAATACCATATATTTTCTCTCATATGTGGGAGAAAATACATATATTTTGTTTGTGCATATATGTGTGTGTGAGAGTGCATGTCATATTTTGATATGTACATATTAATAAAAGTCACTGTCAGTGAATAACACCTCATAATAAAATGCATTTTTCTTTCACTTTAAAAAAACTGTCTTTCAGTGTTTGTAGTCATAATGATGCACATGTCACATTTTGTAGACTTACATGTTAGTATTTTACTTTTTAGAGCCGCTAAATATTTACTTATCTCTAGTACATAGAAATGTTTTGAGTTTTGAGTGTTTCTTCTTTTTTAAGATTCTATTTATTTGAGAGGTAGAGTTATAAGAAAGAGAGACAGACAGAAAGGTCTTCTATCCACTGGTTCATTCCCCAAATGGCTGCAAAAGTCAGAGTTAGGCTGGTTTGAAGCCTGGAGCCAGGATCTTCCAGGTCTCCAATGTAGATGCAGGGGCCATCTGCTGTTGCTTTCCCAGCCCATTAGCAGGGGTCTGAATTGGAAGCAGAGCAGCCAGGACTTGAACTAAGGCTCATATGGGATGCTGGAACTGCAGGTGGAAGTTTAGTACACTATAGCTCAGTGCCAGCCCCTAGTGTTGGTTCTTTAATTGTATAATATTGGTAAAATAAAATTATTAGGAGTTTATTTTGCAGATCTTTAGTAATTTCTTTTATATACCAATCATGTGAATTATAATTATATAGCTTTTTCTTCTTTCTGAAAGACTTTCATTTCTTCTTACTGCATTGCACCTAGGTAGGACTTTTAGTATAATGTTGAATAAGTGTGGTGAGTCTTCTTTCCTAGTTACGTAAATCTGAGTTTTAGGTAAACTTCTTCTTTTAGGTTGAAGATGTTTACTTTATTCTAGTTTCCAAAAATTTCTGTCATGAAATAATGGTTAACTAGGCAATAACTTTTGTCTCTACTGATTTTTTTAAAGTGATCTTTAAAAAAAAGAAAAAAATTGGCTGGTGCCATGGCTTAACAGGCTAATCCTCCGCCTTACAGCGCTGGCACACTGGGTTCTAGTCCCAGATGGGGCGCCAGATTCTCTCCCGGTTGCCCCTCTTGCAGGCCAGCTCTCTGCTGTGGCCAGGGAGTGCAGTGGAGGATGGCCCAAGTCCTTGGGCCCTGAACCCACATGGGAGACCAGGAGAAGCACCTGGCTCCTGGCTTCGGATCAGCGAGATGCGCCGGCCGCGCGGCCATTGGAGGGTGAACCAACGGCAAAAAGGAAGACCTTTCTCTGTCTCTCTCTCTCACTATCCACTCTGCCTGTCCAAAAAAAAAAAAAAAAAAAAAAAATGCAGGATACAGAAAAAAAAAGAGAGAAAGAAAAAAATTAAAATGAGACCCTTTATATTTACGAAAGTTTGAGTGAGAGCTGAGCAATATTGTTAAGTACAGATAGCTCAGAATGCCTCACCTTCCAATGCTGTAAGCTACATATTTAATCAGGAAAACAGGAAATTAATTACAAATATAATCCAATCAATACAGTTCAGTATTTATTTGGCAACTTTTGGCTGGGATAGTCTGGAGGTTCAGTTGCTACGATTTGATGAGACTCAGATGTTTGCTTGCAAGGTTAGCTTTGCACATCATGAATTGGAGCTATTTGGGCCAATCTTTTTTAAACTTAAAAAAATTTTTTTTTTTTTTTGACAGGCAGAGTGGACAGTGAGAGAGAGACAGAGAGAAAGGTCTTCCTTTTGCTGTTGGTTCACCCTCCAATGGCCGCCACGGTAGGCGCGCTGCGGCTGGCGCACCGCGCTGTTCCGATGGCAGGAGCCAGGTGCTTCTCCTGGTCTCCCATGGGGTGCACGGCCCAAGCACTTGGGCCATCCTCCACTGCACTCCCTGGCCACAGCAGAGAGTTGGCCTGGAAGAGGGGCAACCGGGACAGGATCGGTGCCCTGACCGGGACTTTAAAGATTTATTTATTTGAGGCCGGCGCCGTGGCTCACTAGGCTAATCCTCCACCTTGCGGCGCCGGCACACCAGGTTCTAGTCCCGGTCGGGGTGCAGAGGGGTGCAGAAAATGAACAGCAAGACTGTGACCAGCACCATGCTGGGTGTGTTCCAGGAGGACCCCAAGACCAGGGAAGAGTTCCTGACTCTCATCAGGAGCTGAGCGCCTGTCCACAAGTGCCGCGTGCTATGTAGGGCCTGTGGACTTGTCCGTCTGCTCTCCGTTGTGTGTGTATTTGCCGTGATGTTTGTTCCTTGTCCATAATTGTATTTAAAAAAAATTTTTTTTTTTTTTGTAATTAGGCTGGTGGCACTGTGATACTATTCTGGAGATCCACTAAAAGAAGTATAAAGATTAAGAAATCTTGGAAAAACAACTAAATCTGTCCACTTATCCAGCTTGATCACAATCATTGTGCTCCTTTCATCTCTAATTTACATGTATTTTGTGGCTGTCTTGAAGAAAACTTGAGGTGCCACCTGCTTGGCAAATTAAACTCTCTATAATATTAAAATCAGGGGAGTGATAATAGCACCATTCAGTTTTTGTTTTAGCACCACACATAAGGCCTAAATTTGAGTAAAGAAGGGACCAAGAACTGCACAGTGTGATATTATGCATTTTTGTTATTTGTGAATGTTCTTATCCATTTATTGGAAGGTGGCTTCTGTTCATCTGAATCCTTTGGATGTCTGATTGCCTACAATGTCCAAAATTTTTCCCAGCTTATGAACTACTTTTAAATCACATACAACTTCATCACACCAAGAGCAAGCCTCATTTTTATAGTTTCTCTGGAAATTGACATACTCTATTTCAAGATTATTACTAATTTCAATTATTGACTACTTTGGATGTAGTCTGGGAATATTTAGGATAAGTTACTTGGAAGGAAAGAGTCTGGCCAAATAGTAAGACTCAAACCATGAAGAGGCAGAATATAAAAAGTTAGATTTTCAACAGACCATTACTTTTTAAAGGAGGTCACCTAGTGGAATTTGTTCAAGGCTCAGTCTTATATACTCACCCATTAATCTGTATACCTTCTAAATAGATTATAAGGACATTTTTCTCACAGGAAGTATCCCTATTACACTTAATAAGTGCAAAACAAACCAAAAATCCACATCTATCAATGTGACTCTACAGATTTTAATTTAATGACATTATCCCACAGTACACAGAAGGCTTCCAGAACTACACAGTGGGAAGGACAACATACCTAGTGTAGGCAACACATAGGAAGTTTTATATGCCTAGTAAAAATCAAGTTATCAATTGGAATGGTAAACTCCTACTACCCATTCTGTAGTATCTAATATTGTGTCAGTGTTTCCTAAATAAGAATATACTTGATTTTTATTATAGCCAAAAGCTAGTAATTCAACTAATTCACTTACATCACTAGTTTAAGTTTCAAAGTGTCTTTACTGAAGGGGCTAGGGACAATAGTTTTCCATTACATGAATATTATTTTATTTTATTTTATTTTTTATTTTTTTTACTTTATTAAAATACTGAGTTTATTTCACATGTATATTTGTCTCCCCACCATTTCCACGTCTGACCACTGCTACTACTGTGTCCTATCATAGCATTCCATACATACTTAAAACCAAGCAAAGGGTGGAGTTCCTTCTTTAAAAACTAAACAGGCATTTTGGACAACACATTCTTGGCAATGGAACCTGGACAACATTTATCAAACATGGTGGGGAAAGTTCTCACTCTGCATTATAAAAAGGACAGCCAGATATCAACTATTACAGAAATGAAATAAGACAGAAAATTTTAACAAACTGTTTAAACTATTTTCTTAAAGAGACTTCCTCCACTGTCAAAGATTTTGAATAGCCTCCTGGTCAGTCATCCGGAAGCAATTCTTCACATAATTGATGAATTTGGCTTCCACTTTGGGAAGAGAACCACCTTTTTCTATACTTGCTTGCATTTTTGCTTTAATGTCTTCTACAGAAGTAGGTCCTTTTGGTGTTTTAGGAGTTTTTTCCTGTTTTTTGAAGGATTCTTGACCTTTTGATCTTGGTGTTGATGGTTTTGAGTCTTTCCCATTCTGGTTTGATTTCTGTGCATTTTTGGCTAGGGTATCTTGTATAGATTTCTTTACTGGAGCTTTTTCTTCAGTTTCCTCCTCATCAAAATCATCATCATCATCTTCATCATCATCATTGTTGTCATCGTCATCTTCATCATCATCTTCAGCAGCAAGCTTTACTTTTTTCTGTGGTACCTTGCTGCCACCTCCAGGGGCAGATCATTTTCCAGATATGCTTAATAGCTTCACATCCTCTTCCTCTTCATCTTCTGACTCTGCATCTTCCTCCACAGCTACTAAGTGCTGTCCGCTAATATGCACAGGCCCTGAACCACACTTCAACCTTAAGACCACAGGTGGTGTTATTTCAAAGCCCCCAAGGGAAACCGTTGGCTGTACAGACATTTTCAACGTTGCCAGTGTGACTTTAATTGGGCTGCCTTCGTAATTCATTGCCTCTGCTTCAACAATGTGCAGTTCATCCTTGGCACCAGCGCCTAAACTGACCGTTCTTAAAGATAACTGGTACTCATTTTCATCACTGTCCACTTTAAAGTGATAATCTTTGTCAGCCTTTAGTTCACAACCGAAAAGATAGTTCTGGGGCCTCAGGGGGCTCATGTCCATGTCCATCAAATCTTCCATGAGGTGGAGGGAAGAACTTGGGTGGGAGAGAAAGCAGACAGAGATTAGACGCCCACTGCTGCAAAGAACAGCCACGCAGGACGGAATCACGCCAGGGACTATTATTTTATTTTTTTGACACGCAGTTAGACAGTGAGAGAGAGACAGACAGAGGGAAAGGTCTTCCTTCCACTGGTTCACCCCCCAAATGGCTGCCACAGCTGGCGCGCTGCACTGATCTGAAGCCAGGAGCCAGGTGTTTCTTCTGCTCTCCCATGCGGGTGCAGGGCCCAAGCACTTGGGCCATCCTCCACTGCCTTCCTGGGCCACAACAGACAGCTGGACTGGAAGAGGAGCAACCGGGTCAGAATCCAGTGCCCTGACCAGGACTAGAACCTAGTATGCCGGCACTGCAGGCAGAGGATTAGCCTATTGAGCCGTGGAGCTGGCCCCATTACATGAATATTACACCTTTTATAATATCTTGATTCTTGAATATTAAATATTCTTTTAAAGTCTTTTTTTCCTCTGTTTTGGAGATATCTACTCACATATACTCTTTTTTTTTTTTTTTTTTTTGACAGACAGAGTGGACAGTGAGAGAGAGAGAGAGAGAAAGGTCTTCCTTTTCCATTGGTTCACCCTCCAATGGCTGCCGCGGAAGGCAGGAGCCAGGTGCTTCTCCTGGTCTCCCATGTGGGTGCAGGGCCCAAGCACTTGGGCCATCCTCCACTGTACTCCCTGGCCACAGCAAGGCAGAGGATTAGCCTATTGAGCCGGTGCCGGCACACCGGATTCTAGTCCCTCTCTAGTCTAGTCTCTCTCTCTCTCACTGTCCACTCTGCCTGTCAAAAAATAAAAATAAATAAAAAAGATTTATTTAGGCATTTGAAAGACAGTTTTAGAAAGAAAAGGATACAGAAAGAGAAAGATATCTTAAGCTGGTTTATTCCTCAAATGGCCCCAACAGCTAGGGCTGGACCAAGCACAGTTAGGAACCTCGAACTCTATCTGAGCCTCCCTCATAGGTGGCAGGAATCCAAACACGTGTACTGTCTTCCATTGCTTTCCTAGATACATTAGCAGGGAGCTGTATCAGAAGTGGAACACCTGGAATTGGAACTGGCACTCAGATGGGATGCTGGCACCACAGGCTATGGCTTTACCCACTACACAATAGCCCCTGCTGACATACCTTAGCGTGTGACTCAAGTGTTTCTTAAGCTAAGTCTAGTTTGCTAATGAGTCAGTCAAAATGATTCCTTGTTTTCTGTTTTAGTGTTTTTCTTAATCTAGTGTTTATATATTAATTTCTTAGAATTTACTACTTGCCTTATATTATTTATCTGTCCTTCCCTGTTTTTCACCAGAACTCTTACCATATTAATCATACTAATTTTAAATTCCCAGCCTGGTATTTTCAACATTACTGTCATGTTTAATTCTCATTCTCATTCCGTCCTTTAAGTTATGTCCTGTGCCTTTTGCTGTACTTTCAACATTTTTGAAAGCCATATATGAGGTACTATGTAAAATAGGCTTTTATAAAGTGGGTGTTTACTCCAGCAGTTAAAATGCTTATTCAGATGTCCACATTCAACTCCTGGCCTCTGGCTCCTAATTCTAGCTTCCTATTAATAGACCATGAGAGGCAATGATGATTCAAGTAATTATTCTCCTGATACCCTGTGGGAGACCTAGATCAAGTTCTCAGATCCCAGCTTTGGCTCAGTTCAGCCCTAGCTATTGTGAGCATTTGAGGACAGTTCTTAGATATGGGATGCCAGTATCATAAAGGGTATTTAATCCTGCACCACAATGCTGGTTTCCTACATTTTGTTTGTATATTCTTCAGTTGGTAGGATTTGAGTTATTTCTATATCAATTTGAGGACCTACTACTAATTCTTTTGGGCATGTAAAATAGAACCATTAGTTCACATGGTAATTCCATACCTGTGTAAAAACTGCCAGTGGTTTCCACAGTGCTGTATCACTTTATGTTTCATAACATCTTCATTTTCAACTTGCTATAGTCTGTTTCCTAACTTGTTTTATTTTTAAAGATTTATTTGAAAGAGAGAGGGAAAGAGAGAGAGAATGAATCTTTCATCTAATGGTTCACTCTATGAATGTCCATGATAGTTGGGGCTCGGCCATGCCAAATCCAGGTGCCTGAACTCCATTCTGGTATCCCATGTGGTTGACAAGGGCCTAACTACGTTGACTATCCTCTGCTGTTTTCCCAGATGCATTAAGAGGGAGCTGGATCAGAAGAGGAACAGCTAGAGATCAACTAGCACTTGTATGTTGGGGTCACCAGTGACAACTTAACCTACTGACCCACAATGCAATTTCCATATTCTGTGTTCTTTATATTCCTTTTATTTTCTCCTTTCTTCCCTTTCCTCTGCTGTCCATCTCTCCTTCCTTCCTTTTATCTTGCCTTCCTCTTTTTCCCTTCACCATCCTTTTTTGCTACCCCAATGGATGATATCTCATTAAGAGTTCGATCTACATTTACCTAATAGTTAATAGGTCACTGATCAACTTCTCATGTGTCTGTTGATTTTGCAGAAAATGTCTATTAAATGTTGGGACATATTTGAATTGTATTATTTTAGTTATTGAGTTCCAGATATACTTGATGTTATCTCATTGGATAATGTAATCTGTAAGTACACTTTTGGTTCTCTTTTAACCAAAAATGTTTCTCTTGAATAATGGCTTTGAACTTTAAAAAAAATCATTTATTTGAAAGGCAGAGTTATAGAGAGGCAGAGAAAGAGGTCTTCCATTTGCTGGTTCAATCCCTAAATGGCAGAAATGGCTGAAGCTGTGGGGCAGATCTGAAGCCAGGAGCAAGGAGCTTCTTTCAGGTTTCCTATGCAGGTGCAGGGGCCCAAGGACTGCTATCATCTTCCACTGTTTCCCCAGGCCATAGCAGAGAACTGGATAAAAAAATCTGCAGGTGGAGGCTTTACCCACTTTGCCACAATGCTGGCCCCATGGCTCTGAAAACTTGGGACCTTAGCAGCCAAGAGTCTCAGCACCAGCTTTGGAGGGTGAGATGAGATCAGACTGCAGCAGCCCAAGCCACTGGCAGTAAAGTGATGTGAAGAGCCTGGCATGAGTCTGGCTTGAAAGTGGGGAATAGTGTACCTGCCAATATAGAGGAAAAAAGGAGAGCCACATTTCTCTCTCATCAACTACCCAGCACCGGAGTCCTATAACTAGCTGAGAAAGGGTGGGCATCATTTTAGACACTAGCTCATGTCAGTGCACCTAGCACAGATGCCTGAGTCTGAATGGGGGAACGGACAGAGGGTTAAGTGCTTTTAACTGTGGGTGTGCTAGGTGCTAGGTGCTTTGTGGGACTGTGAAAACACTGTGGCTATGTGGGAGGGTGAAGGTTGTGGCTGGGTCTTTGGGCAGTCATGGTGATGGCTCCACATATTCAGGGCTCCTTGATTCCCTGGTGAAGGTTATTGCTGTAGGATCTCTATTGACACTGAGGACTTCATGGATCCTTTGTGTCGTTCATGTGGCAGAGTGAACAAATATTACACCCACTGGAGCTAACGACCAAGCATTGGTCTGCTTGGAGGAGAAGAGCATTAGATAATAACAGAGCAGATTAAACCTCCCCTCTGATTAAAAAATAAAAGAGATTTACCATGCCTAATTTGAGTGTCACCTTGGACACTACCTTCACCTTGGAGCATTGAACAGAGCTCCCTGGCCACATCCAGCACACACCTCAGGGTACTCACTGAAAGAGCAGACACTCCATTAAACCACAGAGGCACAGTACAAAGATAAGACATCATGGGGGGAGGGCACAAATTATCTCTAAAATGCCTAAACATAAATGCAGACATTCAAGAAACAATAATAAGGAAAACAACATGATGCCACCAAAGAACCACAACAGCACTTCAATACTAGATTGTGAAGAAGAGGCTGAAGAAATACCCGAAACAGAATTCCAGAAATTGATGGTAGGCTTACTTAGAAGTAATCAGAAGCAAATCCATAAATTAAAGAAACATGAAGTGAATGAAAATTTTTGTCAAGAAATTGATGTTTTAAAGAGAAATAAAAATGAAATATTGGAAATGAAGAACTCAATAGATCAAGTTAAAAATGCAGTGGAAAGCTTTAACAACTAACTCAGTGAGACACAAGAAAGAATATCTAAATTAGAAGGCAAATCTCTGGAAATTTTACAATCAGACCAAAAAAAAAAAAAAAGAAAAATTAGAAAATTAAAACATAGTGTGGATACCTATGGGATGCTATCAAACAGCCCAACATATGCATTTTAGGAGTTCCTGAAGGCATAAAAACAGAGATGGATTAGAAGGCCTTTTTAGTGAAATAATTACAGAAAACTTTAATTTGGAGAAAGAAAGGGAAGTCGAAGTACAGGAAGCACACAGAACTCCTATTAGACATAACCGGAAAAGATCTTGACCACACACATTGGGTCAAACTCTCCACACTAAAACATAAAGAAAAGATTCTAAAATGTACACAAGAGAAACACCAGATTTACTTTCAGAGGATCTCCAATTAGACTCACAGTGGACTTCTCCTCAGAAACCCTATAGGCTAGGAAAAAATGGTGAGATAGATTTGAAGTCTTAAGAGAAAAAAACTCTCACCCAGAATACTATATCCTACAAAGCTCTCATTTATGAATGAAGGTGAAATAAGGACCTTCCATAACAAACAGAAATTGAATTTGTCACCCCTTGTCCAGCCTTACAAAAAATGCTTAATGATGTGCTATACAAATAAACAGTCATCACCATAAAAGAATGTGAAAGCAGAAAATCTCCCCGTAAAAGTACAAAGGAAATCCAAAGTATAAAATAGGCATATTATAGAAAAGTGGCGTAGCCAAGTCACTACTTATCAATAGTAATCTTGAAAGTAAATGGCCTCAACTCCCCAGTTAAAGATATATACTGGCTAAATGGATTAAAAAGCAAGACATATCTAATTGGTGCCTAAAAGAAACACATCTCACCAAAAAGGATAACTGCAGTCAGAAAATCAAAGTATTGTAAAAGATATTCCATGCTAACAGAAACAAAAAAAGAGCAGGTTAGCCATCCTAATATCACACACAATAGACTTTAACACAAAACTGGTAAGAGTTCAATGAAGGAGGGCACTCTGCAATAATTAAGTGATTAATTCAACAGGAAGATGTGACTGTAACAAATGTTTATGCACCCAAATACAGAGCAACTGGCTATTTAAAAGAAATATTAATGGATTTAAAGGGAGATACAGACTCCAATACAATAGTAGTGATGGACTTCAACACCCTACTTTCAGTAATGGGACAGATCAACCACATGCTAAGCCATAAAGCAAGTCTCTCAGCAAATTAAAATAAAAAATCAAATTACACCATGCATATTCTCAGACCACAATGGAATGAAGCTGGAAATCAACAACTTAAGAATCTTTAGATCATATGTAAACACATGGAAACTGAACAATATGCTCCTGAATGAATAGTAGGTCAAAGAAGAAATCAAAAGAGAAATAAACAATTTCTGGAAACAAATAAAGATGATAATACAATATATCAAAACACGGGATACAGCAAAAGCAGTTTTTTTTGTTTTAATTTTTATTTTATTTTATTTTTTATTTTTGACAGGCAGAGTGGACAGTGAGAGAGAGACAGAGAGAAAGGTCTTCCTTTTGCCATTGGTTCACCCTCCAATGGCCGCCGCGGTAGGTGCGCTGCGGCCGGCGCACCGTGCTGCTCTGATGGCAGGAGCCAGGTGCTTATCCTGGTTTTCCATGGGGTGCAGAGCCCAAGCACTTGGGCCATCCTCCTCTGCACTCCCTGGCCACAGCAGAGAGCTGGCCTGGAAGAGGGGCAACTGGGACAGGATCGGTGCCCCGACCGGGACTAGAACCCAGTGTGCCGGCGCCGCAAGGCGGAGGATTAGCCTGTTGAGCCACGGTGCCGGCCTTGCAAAACCAGTTTTAAGAGAAGTTTTTATCAATTGGTTGCTATGCCAATAAATTGAAAAGTCACTAAATAAAGGAGCTATCAATGCATCTCAAGGAACTAGAAAACAAATCAAACATAAAATTACTAATAAAAAATTAGAGGATAAATAAAATTGAAAATATAAAAGTACAGGCCGGCGCCGCGGCTCACTAGGCTAATCCTCCGCCTTGTGGCGCCGGCACACCGGGTTCTAGTCCCGGTCGGGGCACCGATCCTGTCCCGGTTGCCCCTCTTCCAGGCCAGCTCTCTGCTGTGGCCAGGGAGTGCAGTGGAGGATGGCCCAAGTGCTTGGGCCCTGCACCCCATGGGAGACCAGGAGAAGCACCTGGCTCCTGCCATCGGATCAGCGCGGTGCCCCGGCCGCAGTGCGCCTACCGCGGCGGCCATTGGAGGGTGAACCAACGGCAAAAGGAAGACCTTTCTCTCTGTCTCTCTCTCTCTGTCCACTCAGCCTGTCAAAAATAAAAAAATAATAATAATAATAATAATAAAAATATAAAAGTACAAAGGATCAGTGAAACAAAGAGATGATTTTCTGAAAAAATAAAACTTATACACTGGTCCAACAACAACAACAAATAACCCAAATCAATTAAATCAGAAATGAAATTGAAATAACAACAGACACCACAAAATAAAAAGAATCACCCTGAATTAGTACAAATAATTGTATGTCAACAAAATGGGAAACCTAGAAGAAATGAGTAGATGCCTGAACACTTGTGATGTCCTAGGAGGCATAGAAAATCTAAAAAGACCAATAACCAAGATGGAGACTGAATCTGTAATAAAAAATAAAAACCCTAACAAAAATGAGAGGTCCAGGATTGGACAGCCTCAAAGCTGATTTCCCAGACATTTAAGAACTAATTCCAATTAATCTAAAGCTATTCAAAACAACTTGAAAGAGAGAGAATCCCTCCAAATTCTTTCTATGAAGCCACATAATCTTAATTACAAAACCAGAAAAAGAGAACTATAGACCAATGTGCCTGAAGAACATAGATACAAATATCCTCAACAAAATACTAGCCACTTGAATCCAACAACACAACAGAAAGATCATACACCCTCACTGAGTGGGATTTATTCCTGGTATATTGGGATGGTTCAACATTTGGAAATCAATAAATCTGATACATCTTTACATTAGCAAAATGAAGAACAAAAACCATATGGTTCTCATGTATGGAAACACAAGAGACCTCAAATAACTGAAGTAATCTTACAAAGCAAATATAACACCAGAAGCATCACAACACCAGATTTCAATACAAAAGACAGGGCAGTTATAACAGTCAAAACATCATGGTACTGGCAAAAATAAAAAAACAAAACAAACAAAAATACCCAGGTCGGGAGGCCAATGGAAAAGAAAATAAACTTCAAAAATAAATTCACACAACTTTATCTTTGAAAAATGAACTAAAAATCAACCCCTTCAGCAAGGCCAGTCTCTTGTACAAATAGTACTGGAAGTCTGCATCTCTGTGTGCAGATGTATGAAGCAAGACCCCTAATTTACAACTACACAAAAATCCACTCAAAATGTATCTAGACCTACATCTACCATTGGGAATATTGGGAAAGTCCTGAAAGCCATTACCATAGTCAAAGATTTCATGGAAAAAGATCTCAGAAGCACAGGCACTCAAAGCCAAAACTTAAAAAAGGGATTATATAGGATTGTGACTACACAGCAAAAGAAAACACTCAGCAAAGTGAAAAGGCTATCAACAGAATCGGAAAAACTACTTGCAAACTCTGTAATTGATGAGAGATTAATATACAGAATCCATAGAACTGAACAAGGTAAACAAAACAATCCATCCAGTTAAACAATCGGACTTTGCAAAGTCCTGTTTAAGGACTTAAACAGGAACTTTTCAAAAGAGAAGATCAAATGGCCAACAGACACATGAATACATGCTTGGGATCACTAGCCATCACGGAAATACAAATCAAAACCAGACATTTTCTCAAAAAAAAAAAAGTATATTTAAATTAAGCCTCAAAAAAGCTAATTTTTATTGAATTAATAAGTATTTTCTTTCCTTATTGTAAAAACAATCCTGTTGGTCTTCTACTGCACAGTAGGATAATAATAGTTAATAATAATATATTGTACTTTTCTAAATAGCAGACAGACTTCTGGATTTTCACACTACAAAGAAAACTTATTAGAATGATCCTGCGGGGGGAAGCAGGACACACAGCAGACTCGTAGAATGGCAAACGCCCAAAACAGCACTCCTGCCTCAGAAACAACCCTTGGGATATTTGGATCTGGCTAAAAGGCCCATGAGAGTCTCACAGGCATGGAAAGCCATGACACTGTGGCAAAAAACAATCTAAATGAAAGACCCTGGTGAACAGCAGAAGGAATAGGCTATCAAGGTGAGAGGCGCCTTTCTCTGAAGGGAGGAAGGATCCTCCACTGTGATACAGCCTTGACTAAACAAGTTCAGAGCCGGTGAACTCAAGGGGCTTCCATAGCCTAGACAGCTCATAGCAAGAATCTCGGGTGATTGCTGACGTCATAAGTAAGAGTGCCAATTGTTAAATCAACAACGGGAGTCACTGGGTACATGCTCCCCACGTAGGATCTCTGTCCTTAATGTGTTTTACTATGAAACTTAAACACTACTAGTTGAACAATACCCTATACCTTGTGCGGTTGTGTGAGTGCAGCCTTATCTTTCCTTAGTATATACTAAGTTGATTTTCAGTATATGAAAGTAATTGAAAATGAAACTCAATGAAGGGCGGGATGGGAGAGGGTGTGGGAGAGGGGACGGCCACGAGAGGGAGGGAGGTTGGGGGGGGGGGCACAACAATACAAAAGTTGTACTTTGTAAATTCACATTTATTAAATAAAAAAAACAACTATATAACAAACAAAAAAAAAGAAAAAAAAGAACTTAATTTATCCTTTTAGTATTTTTTATGTTCTACTTAAAACTATTGGTTGAACTCTAATTAATACACAATTATTCTTGGGTGTTTAATGCTATAACTAGTACTCAAATAGTATTTTACACTTTGTGTTTTTGTGTGGGTGCAAACTGTTGAAATCTTTACTTAATATATGCTAAATTGATCTTCTGTATATAAAGATAATTGAAAATTAATCTTGATGTGAATGGAAGAGGAGAGGGGAGTGTCGTGGGTGGGAGGGAAGTTATCGGGGGGGGGGGGGGAGCTATTGTAATCCATAAGCTGTACTTTGGAAATTTATGTTCATTAAATAAAATTAAAAAAAAAGAGAAACCTTGTGGGTGCTAAATATATATGCCATTTATCAAAATATTATATTGTACCCCATAAATATGTATTGTTATTGTCAAATAAAACATTCAAATAAAAAAAAGCCTCAATGAGGTTTCACCTCAACCTAGTCAGAATGGATTCCATAAAGAAATCAACAAAAATGCTGGCTAGCATGTAGGAAAATGTTACACTAATCCACTGTTTGTGGGAATGTAAACTGGTACAGCCACTGCGGAAAACAGTATGGAGATACCTCAGAACTCTGAATATAGCCCTACCATGATCCAGCTATCCTGCTCCTGGGAATTTACCTAAAAGAAATGATATCAGCATATGAAAGATTGCAAGTGGAATCAATACAAATGTCTATCAACCTAAGAGTGAATACAGAAATTATGGGAAGAGCAGATTCATAAAGTGGCAAGTGCTTTCTCTAAATAGCACTCTGACCTCAGAATTAGCCCTTAAGGCATTCTGATGTGCCTGAAAAACCCATGAGAATGTCAGACATAGAAAGCCAAAGACACTGTGGCAAAAAGTGTCCTACACGTAAAGACCTCCCTGGGGAAGACCCAACAGAAACAAGTGGTCATTAAAGAATGTACTTTTATCTGAAGGGAGTACTGTACTTCACTTTGTTTATGGCCTTGTCTAAATATTGAAGCTTGTGGATTTAAAAGGTTTTCATAGCTTAGGCAGCTCACGTCAAGAGCCTCGGATGATCACTGATGTCATACATTAAGTATTGTTAAATTAAAAATAATAGTCACTGGTGCAATGAGAAGGTCATGCCAAGATGGACGCTGGCAAGCAAGCATCAGCTACTCAGGAACAGCTTTAAAACCCACCTGGCAACAGAGCCTGCCTGGCAACACACTGTGATTGGTTGGGGCATAGACCGCCCTTTGACAGGGTTGGCTGGTCTTGGCTATATAAGCTGTTGTACTAACTAAAATAAACCAGTCTGCAGGCTGCTTGCCTCAAGCCCACTTTCACCAGACTCCCAGGGTCTGTGTGGCTATCTGTGCCTCTTGCCCCCACAACGCTCCTCCTCTCTGAAATGAATCCACTGCAACATTGTTGAGAAATCAACAGCAACAAGTCACCATACACTAACTTCCCATGCAGGACATCTGTTTTCAGAGTTGGATCAAGAGAATAGCAAAACTTGTCCACAAAGATTTATCTTATTTTTATGTATTAAGTGGAGAATATTATCTGTCTCGTAAGATATAGTAGTAATGCCTAAGTGCTTGCAAAAGATGCATCTTTCTTGGGTTCTTCTTCAAATTTCATTTCTCAAAAATACATTAATTTTACACCCCAGGAAGGTTTACTTTTATTGAATTGAAAAGTACTTTTTTCCTTATTGTAGAAATAACCCTGTTGGTGTTCTATTGCACAACATAATAATTTATCAATAACATACTATTCTTCTCTGGGTTAACTAGAGAAAAAGACTTCTGACCATTCATACTACAAAGAAACCTTGACTATATGAAATAATTCATGCTAATTATCCTAATTTGTTCATTACAATGTATGCATGTATTGAAATATTACAATGTTACCTATTGTAATGTATAATTATTGCCAATAATATAAAATAAAATGATGGGGTATGTGCACCATGGATACTATACAGTGGTTAAAAAACAAAATGGATATAACTGGAGAACATTATACCTAATGAAATAAACCAATCCCAAAAGGACAAATATGTTTTTGTTACTCTGTGGTAAAAGGGTACATAAAAGGTAATCTATAGAAATGAAATTAATACTTTTAGATATGATTTTGAACACCCTTATCCTGACTGTTGAGAAAAAGTCCTCCCTAAATTACTTGCTGAACTCTTTACTTAGTATTTGGTAAATCTTTTTTTAAAAATTTTACCTATTGAGAGGTAGAGTTAGATAGAGGGAAATACAGAGAAAGGTCTTCCATCTACTGGTTCACTCCTCAAATGGCCGCAAAGGCTGGAGCTGCACTGATATGAAGCCAGGAGCCAGGAGCTTCTTCCGGGTCTCCCACGTGGGTGGAGGGTCCAAGCACTTGGAGCATCTTCTAATGCTTTCCCAGACTATAGCAGAGAGCTTGATTGGAAGAGGAGCAGCTGGGAAAAAATTGGCACCCATATGGGATGATGGCTCAACCCATTACATCAAAGCACTTGCTCCAGCCCCTTTGTGTATAATCTTTTATGTATAAAGTTAATTGAAAATAGGCCTTTTTTAACAGTAAGAATGGGAATAGGAGAGGGTGAAGGAAGAAGGGTGGTTAAAAAAAAAAAGCATTATATATTTGTCCTAGTCATCTTGTCAATTACAATGGTCAATTAATTTTAAAAAAACCTTATTAATCTCTGGGCTTTTGTTCCAGATGATATAAAGGCAGTGAACAGCTATGTATCATAAATCGCCTACTTTGGTTTTGCAAGAGGACAGCTCATTTTCACTGGAAAGCAAGATTAATTTGGTCACTATAAAGCTAGTTAACCACTGAATCCCCCAGAATGTATTCTATAAACATGCAATTAGCAATTTTTCTGACTCAATTACACAAATCTTTCCCCCTTTTTTGGGGGGGGGAGGGGGAGGAAGCAAGCACAAATCCCAAAGCTATCAGCTCTTTAAATATTTAATATAAAAGTTAACACACAACTGATTCAAGATCTAAAATGTGTAATAAAATGATGGTAAGAGCTGAGGCAACCGTAAAAATCCTCACAAACTCTTTAAGTTTAACATGGTATACTTTCAAAAACTGGTAGCATTTACTGAATATCTAAAGGACATACAGACTCAGCAATTTCCCTTCAGAATGTACCCTACAGAAAATGATCCTGTCCCATTATAAACATACTAAAGTAATCCACAGAGGTGGACATATAGCCTATTAAGATGCACTCTGGGATTTCTGTATTCTGTTACCACATTTCCCTTAGCACTGAGACTTCTAGCTCTGTTCTGATTTCAGCTTTCTGCTAATGAAAGGGCACAATTGATAATACACTTAGTTGTATCCCAGCCACCAACCTCCACATGGGGAATCTGGATTGAGTTGCAGAGTTTCAGTTTGAGCCTTGTAAAGAACGGGGTGCTGCAGGCATTTGAGAGTGAAATACAATGGGAGCTCTAGTCTGTCTTCTGCATAAGTTGTTTATATAATTCTTAATAGCCACAAACTACAAAGTACCAAGTGTTTTCCCATCTGTACCAAGTGTTTTCCACCTATCAGAGAAAGAGTTGTGATTACACGCAATGGAATCTTACCCACAAGTGTAAAATATATAAGGTGTGTGATTTAAGACACTGCTTATCATCTGCAGATGCTAAAGAAAAGTAAGACACTGAAAACTGAATTCCTTTGAAAAAATTTTGTAATATCCTTTTTAAATGTTAATATTAGCAAATTACAACAGTCTATCCATCATGTCCGTTAACTGATAGGGACTACCTGCAACAATATATGATGACAGATTATCTAACATAAGCCAGAGAAGGCACCTATGCTATCACTACTATCCCTTAGCTTATTCCATTTCCTGATCTGATTTACTATCAAAAAGCACTATGTTGAATTACAGAAAAACTGACTTCTTACTCAACTCTTGAGTTGTCACCTTTCACATTAAAATGGTGAAAAAACAATCACACTCCTAATATGAAAGGACACTTTGAAAAATTTGTGGAAAATGATTATTATAAAAACCTATACATGGATTTCTAGACTTTTTTGCACCATATAAACATATTCAAGTCTATTTTCTCATTAATTTTTTGAAAAAGCTTCACATGTCATTCTTTTAGATTTCCACGCACTTTATATAAACCCTTTTCTTCTGTAAACCAATCACAAACCATTCTTTATCCAACTATTTAAAGCACAGAAATACTTGTGGCTTCATATGTATTTAACAAATAGTTTGGTGGTTAGCTAAAAGTACAAGTTCTTCTCCACCTCTCTCAACAGCAAGCCATGACTGACAGCATAAGGAAACTGTTCAACTTTTTATTTGAGTAAAATCATAACAAAAAGCAGCACACGCAGTGCTACTGTCTAAAGTCAATACAATAAGCAATTACTAAACAGTGACTTAAAGTTCAATGTTTACATTCAGCGAACCAAATCCAATCTTTTTTCATTCCAAGTATTGCTGATTAATAAAACTGAATGTGTAAGTCACTGATTATAGCAATATAGAAAGATAACCACATGTTTAAGGACTGCAGATATGCCAGACAGTAACAGAAATCAAACACAATAAAACACATAACTAAAAAAACTCAGAGAACTTTTGAGAGAATGTGGACATACCAATTTTCAGAAGTGTTTTCATTAACATCTCAAGACAAGTCTATTAAAACCTTGGCATGTTTCAGTTTCAAGTTGCCAGTTTTATCTTAAATTTTATCAGAACATTGTAGCTATCCTGCCAATTCTCGGTCTGCTTAATTTCACTCAAGTTTTGTAGGACTTAACATTAAAAGCTCACACTACCCCAAAATATAGTATTTCATGTATGGTGACATTCAACATTCAAGTGCCAGTGTTTGTGAACTGTCTTTTGGTCAAGTTTCTTTAAACGTTCTAAATCAATTTTAGGCTTACAAAAATAAATATTTGTCAAAATGCTCAATAAATATTACACAAGCTAGCAGCAAAAATTATCTATGAAAGTTTGTCATGTGCAAATAGTTCTCTCAACAATCCATGGTCCCAGATAAAATTTCAGAATCTAGTTCTTGACAAGCTGCATTCAACAATTTCCAAGAGACAAAGTAAGATCGGAAGTTTAAAGACTCGCACACAAGACACACACACACACATATAAAATTCTCTGAATGTGCAATAAAATAAGTACTTTGTAAAAAGTACGGGCAAAATGTACAAGAGTCTAAACCTACACTAATTCAAATAGCACCGTAACAAATGACCTCAATACCGTCAAGTGCACCTACTTAATAAAGTTTTAGAACAAGGCACAATACACATAAAATATATTGCACTTTTAAGAAATTCTTGCCAGCTTCTATGACACTGTGCAGATTTGGTTTTGCTGCATTCTGGCCAAAAAATAAGCACAGATTTCCAAACAGGAGAGGCATTTTAGTAATGAATAATCATCTTTGGCCAAGTCTAGCCTCACAACTACAAATACAATGGAAATTATGCAATTAAAATACTATTTTAAAATCTATTAAAATATATATATATAAAACTGATGCCCTGTGTAGTTTACTTTGTATTTCCAACCTGTGTAATCTCAAGGATCTCAGTTTATTTCTCAAATTTTCAGTCTACAAGTGTAAGCCGTTTCAACTTTTCCAAGCAGCTTCTACAAACAACATGAATCCACATTAAAATAAAGCCTGCTGCGAAATCTTTTCTTTTCAAACCATCTTGACCAAAAAACATTAACACTAGCATGCACTGAAGACCAGATCTGAACTAGGTCTGCATAAGACTGTTCATTGCCATGGTCAGCCACACGAACACTTCCTTTTTATTTATGGCAGGCATTAGCAATTTAATTAAATGAAACCTCCACTAAATTAAGACAACAGAACTTCAAACTTTTTCTGTAATAGTATGCCAATATTTGTCTAACTTAGAATTAACAGCCTAAACTTTAAATAAGAAATTATTGTACACACTTGTATTGTCTTTGAAGAAGGCTCTCAAAAATGCTGCATTTTCATATATTCTATCTCATCATGACCAGAGTGGTTTATCTAGAGTATAAGGTTTTAAGTGCCTATCTAGGATAGAGTGAGCAAATCAGAACTTCAATTTTATACAGCCTACCACCAAAGAAACAAGCTATGTTTTAAGATGTTTTTAATTCCAGTTCCAGGATCAAAAAAGTATACTGCATTAAGTTTTTTTCCCCTTCTATTTATGGAAAACTAAGTTATACCATCAACACTTGTGTGCCAAGGTTTGATTTTAGCACATGTTCAGTAAATTTATTTTGTCAAACAATTGGATACCTTGAGCATTACTGAGCCAACAGGACATCAAAATAATAAGTTGACTAAAGTTAAAAGTCACAGTACATTAACAAATGATCCTCAGCTGTGAAATTATAAATACAGTTTGAAATGGGATAAAGCAGTATAGTGAATCCAAACTAAAGCCAACTTCTTAACAGGGCAGATGATGGTTTGCTTCTTCTTATGACTTTGAGCTCTCATCAATTTCAAGAATCACTGTTGGTAACATAAAATGTTAAGTTCTTAAAGCTATACAACATAGTCTGGCTAAAGTTACATGTGGTTTCCATATTAACTTGTTTGACTTTGCTGCAAAGGAGATTCAGTTGCCCCACCAGTCAACTCCTTGAGAGTTGTAATTTCCTCCATATCCATCACTATTGTAGAAGCTTCCATAGCCACCTGTTAAAAAATGTTCAGAAAGAGAATCTAGTTATCCACTCTCAGTTATCTTTCCTTTTCTTCCTCAAGTACTTTGATATAAATCTAAAAAACAATGCTGGATGTTTTTATTTTTTAAAAACTAAATTCACAGTGAGTTGGAAAAAGTGGACCAAAAAAAAAAGGCTTTCTCAAAGGAATACTTCTATTACCTCCACCATATCCTCTGCTGCTGCCGTGACCACCTCCACTGCTACGGCTGCTGCCTGCACGACCACTAAAGCCAGAACTGCTGGAACTGCTACTTTGTCGGTAGTCTCTGGCACCAAATCCTCCACTGAATCTATTATTGTAAAGAAAAATATGTCATATGTTGTAGCATATAATTATAATAATTAACTAAGATGCCCATTCCTACTTAAATTTCTCAATTCTCTGATTATCAATTTAATTCCTATTATTGTCAAGTTCCAAACAATAATGATTCCAAACCCTCAGCAATGAACAGTATGACGTGTATTTCTGGTCATCCTTTTTTTTTTTTCTTTTTTAAGATTTATTTATGTATTTGAAAGTCAGAGTTACACAGAGAAGAGAGGCGGAGAGAGAGAGAGACAGGTGTTCCATCCGATGGTTCACTCCCCGATTGGCCACAACAGCCGGAGCTGCACCAATCTGAAGCCAGGAACCAGGAGCTTGTTCGAGGTCTCCCAAATGGGTGCAGGGGCCCAAGGACTTGGGCCATCTTCTACTGCTTTCCCAGGCCATAGCAGAGAGCTGGATCTGAAGTTGGCAGCCGGGTCTTGAACCAGCGCCCATTTGGGATGCCAGCACTTTAGGCCGGGGCATTAACCTGCTGCGCCACAGAGCTGGCCCCAGCTCTGGTCATCCTTTCTAATTATTTATTATCCAAATTTAAGAGTAGGACAGAGAAATTTACTTAACACTTTTAGGTTACACTAGTGAAGACCCAAAACAATGTGTACCTCTTAGAACGTCCACGACTGCTGCCCTTGTAGTGGTGTTCATAAGCCATATTTTCTAACCAAGATGGCACTTCTTGTTTAGCTTCAACAAGTAGATCCAACAAATCCTTTGTGATATTTATGTTTCTTTCATTGAAGAATGAGGTAGCAAGGCCTAAAGAATTAAAGTATGTAGGTTTAGGTTTCCATAAAGCACTTCACCATACTCATTTTCCACAAGTAGAACCTAAACGAACTTATAATTTGCAATACAGCTGACACTTCTTTACATGAACTATTTTTTCTTTCAAATACAAGATTTTTAAAGCTCTGTCAAATTCTTTGGCATAAGCATTACAAATAAAAATAAACCATCCAGATTTCTTATGAACCTTACCAAGATTTCCTACACGTCCTGTACGGCCTATGCGATGTACATATTCTTCAATATCACTTGGCAAATCAAAATTGATAACATGCTTCACATTTGAAATGTCTAGCCCTCTTGCTGCCACCTAAAAAATAACTTCAATTAACAGAAAGCAATACTCAAACATGATTAACTCAAATGTAAAATATACACACCGCTGTAGCCACTAGAATTGGGCTTTTCCCTGAGCGAAACTGGTGAAGGGCCTCCTCTCGATCTCTCTGGGATCGGTCTCCATGAATGCTGGTACAAGCATATCCTTCATGGTATAAGAAGTCCTCCAGAGAATCCGCACCCTTTTTGGTCTCCACAAACACTAAAGTTAATGAATCCTTCCCTAAAAAATTGGAAGGTTTTTGACTTAGTAACAGTACTCCATCTACATCTACTGTGACTTAAGATTACTGCTTGATTTCAATAACCAGTTTAATTCTCCTTGTACTGTGTAGGCATACAAATTAAGTTAAGTTTTGTTTTTACAATAGTTAAAATCAAAAGGAAAAGTGGAAAGTGAAGAACAGGAGATCTGAAGTTCTCCTCCTATCTAGCTGACACTATTAATCATAACTTTACCTGTTGCATTTAACAGGTCAAGCAGAAATGATCGTTTGTCTGACTCTTCCACCCAAACTACTTTCTGTGTGATGTTCTCAGAAGTAGAACCAACTCTACCGACAGCCAAAAAGATATACTCATCCAAGAAGTCACGGGCAAGCATCTGAAAAAGTGAAAACAACAAACAATTTTAAAAGCCTCATTTATTTTAGTACCTAAAGTATCTGAAGATAATTATTTTCAAACACAAAGTTCCAAAGAAAAATTGCTAACATGAATTAGTACCTGTATTTCCTTAGGAAAAGTAGCACTAAACATCATGGTGTGACGAACACCTTTTGGTGGCATGGTGTCTTGTTCAACTATACGGCGGATCTGAGGTTCAAATCCCATATCCAGCATTCTGTCAGCTTCATCCAATACTAAGTACCTGTTACAGAAAATGCTTAGTGGATTCTAAATAGATAACTGAGTATAGGCTGAGAAAGGACTGCATATAGTTCCACCTATCACTTGTTCACTTATGAAGCAGTCTAGACTCTTAGTCTGATCATTACTTTCTAGTTACTCAAGCTAACCACATAAATTCAATTAAAATTTCTCATCAACACTGTTAACTGTTAATTCTTGCAAACTATTGTAACATAACAATAAAAAGATCACAAATTAAAAAGATGCACCCCATAATATAAAACTTAAACGTACTTGCAGAAATCTAATCCAATCTTTCCTCTTTCCATCATGTCCACTAGACGTCCTGGAGTGGCTACTAACAAGTGGCATCCACGTTCTAAATCTCTAATTTGCTGACCAATATCAGCACCACCATAAACTACACAAGGACGAACTCTAGACCGGTATGAAAACTGCAAGCAAAAAATTTATCAGGTAGTCATAATTTTTCACCATGGACTAGATGAAAAATTGCTAGTAACTACACTACTTACTTTTCTGGCTTCCTCATAGATCTGCACAGCCAATTCTCTTGTTGGTGCTAAAACCAGAGAGATTGGGTACTGTTTGCGGCGTCCGTATCTTCCATTTTCCTAAAAAATACAAGTGATTTTTTTAACTTTGTAATATCCAAAACTTTTAAAAGTTCATTTAAACACTGATTTCAAGTGGATTAAGATTAAAAAAAGCAAATAAAAAAAAAAAGCATTTTACTTGGTGATTAAGATGCCTCTTGGGATGCCCATTCTATACCAGAGTGACTGGGTTTGCTCCCACCAAAAGTGCACAATGGGCTATAGTATGTATGTGCTTGGGGCCAGTAGTGTGGCTCAGCAGGTTAAAGCCACAGCATGCAGTGCCGGCTTCCCATGTAGGCACTAACTAGTTTGAGTCCCAATTCTGATCTAGCTCTCTGCTAATGTGTGTGGGAAGGCAGCAGAGGACAGCCTAACTGCTTAGGCCCCTGTAGCTATTTGGGAGATGTGGAAGAGACTCCAAGCTCCTGGCTTTGGTCTGGCTTAGCCATTGACTTTGTACCACTGGGAACTGAACCAGCAGAGGGAAGAGCTCTCTTTCTTTGTCTCTCACTCTCTCGGTAACTCTGCTTTCAAATATTAAAAAATAAAAAGTGCCTCAGTCAAGTACTTGGCTCTCTGCCATCTAGACAGATAACTGGATTCAGTGACCAGCTACTGGCTGTTTTGCATCTTTTGGGACTAAACCAAGAAATGGAACTTCTCTTTTTTTCTATTTGTCTCTCGAATAAACGAAAAATTTTAAGTATGTCTAATCATTCTTTAAAAGGTCAATAAGTATTTACAAAACAGGACAATTTCCAACTTAACAAGGAAGTACTACCTTTACAGCCTTCAAAGCTTCACCTGGACCATCTGTATATATCTGACTCAGAATGGGCAGAAGAAATGCTGCAGTTTTTCCAGATCCTGTTTAAGAAAATACTAAATTATTAATCATGAATTTAAATAATAAATGACCAATTATTTCATATGCCTATACTGAAATTTTTGATTTCCATGCCTACTTCTCTGGAAAACACATTAAGTTTACATAATAAGCTCACAAATTTTAAGCTATAAAGTACTTCTTTTTATTTTAACTTGCAAAAAAACAGGTTTATTCCAAGTACCATCAATATTCATTTCAACAATGTAAAGAATGTAAAGCAGTATCAGTGCAGTTTCTGAGAAAATACACAGCTTTAGGATTTTGCAAGCCAGTCAGAACCAAATCTACAATGTACAGAATAAAGAAATGGGTGTGGCTATTTGAATAAAATTTAATTAAAAAAGTGCTGGTTTCAGTTTTAGGTTCACTAACTCCAGTGAAATATAAGATACAGTTCTATTTTCTTAAAAAAGATATTAAATTAAAAATGATAAACCACTCAACAGTTTTTATGTAGAGAGAAGACATCCATCACTGCATTCACTGCTTCTCCCTCTTATAACTCCAGACTGCCAATGAGGCCAGGCTTTTGAAAGAAATACTGATGAAAACACTACTTTTATTCCCAACATTCAATGACAAAATTGACAATTCAACAATCTCATAATGATGCTCAATACAGAACTCAGGTCTCCTAACACAAAATACTTCTGGAGCATACCCAGTTTTATTCTTTATCAAATGAGCTTACCTGTTTGGGCACAAGCCATTAAGTCTCTTTTCTCTTTGATAATGGGAATGGCATGTTTTTGCACTGGAGTAGGACGGGAATAACGAGTAAGCTCAATATTCCCCATTATAATCTCTCCCATTTCAACATCACTGAACTGTGAAGAAATTTAACCAACTCAATTAAATACAAAGAAAAACAGAAATGTTGAATTTGCTACAATTTTGGTTCTATGTTAATGTTAACAAATAAAGCAACACCCTGTGAAGTTTACAGTTATTTTAGCTAGAAATAACAAAGGTATTTTTAAAGAAAATGGACTTCCTAGCCTAATCAACATCAAAAATACTGGAGAAAACTCTTATGAAGGATACCTCTATTACAATATTATTCATAACAGTAACATTTATGTGTTTTTTCTTCCTAACTCAAGGAGTCCCTACAAGCAACAGCACAGTAACTTTACAGATCTGCTAAAAAAGAAAAAAAATCAAGGAACTTACACTTTCAATATGTGGAGGACAGTTATTTCCAGTTGCTTCTACTGGTATATCATCATATTTCTCAAAGTTAATCCCAGTATTTCCACCAGAAAAGAGCTCCCTGAAGTCAAACAATTATCACATATGTTATACTGGATAATAAGTATTCTAACAGTTAAAGTACATTTCAACAACTTACTGTTCCAAGCGTTCACTTGGTGGAAGTGGTTTTGACCAATCATCTTCATCTGATTTGTCACACCAACGACTGTGTCCACTCCGTTCAAATTTGCCAAAGCCAGTTCTGTCACCACGACTGCCAATGCCATCATAGTCACTCCGTCCACGATCTTCAAATCTGAATAAGACAATAAGAATGTTTTTATTAGCCAGTGTTAAGCTGTAATTGGTCTTTTAAATTATAAACAAACTTCACACACTCAAGAATAAAGCTTCAGGAAGAAGCTCTCGTGAGGAAGTTTTAGTCCTATTCGTGAAAAACAAATACAGATGTGAGTGATAATCAATTCATCACACTAATGCAATCAAAAATAAAAATTAAAAGCTGGTGTAACTACACGGATTTTATTAAGTGTACGTTTATATTTTTGCATATTTAATTATTAATTCATAATTTGACAGTTTTAGAAGAACTTCTTACAATTAAAAAGAAATTTTGCTTAAAATCCATTAACAGATGGTCTATTAGAGAAAACAAAGCTTAAGAATCAAATGTATATAAAATGAGAATTTGAATCATAAAAAGTGAAAACTTACGTACTGAGAACTCTAAATTGCTACTGTACACATAAAGTTAAGAATTTACCTTCCCCTTGATCCACTTCCACGATCACTGAAGTAACTGGATTTCCCTCTTGAATCACGAGAACCAAAACTGCTGTATGCATCCTTATCTTTACTACAACTCCACCCTGAACTGTCCTTATCATAAAATCCTTCAATGAAAAAGCAAAAATTAAAACATGACAATACTTTTACATGATTATCTTCTCAAAAATGAAACACTTGATACACACAGCTTTCTTGGACTTAATCGTGTGTACTTAAAGAGATCAATGTGTCCCACAAACATTAATTCTGACCATCTTTTATTCTTTTTCAACAGAAATTATTTTAGCAAGCAAAATAATCTCACAGTATAAAAACAATGCCTGACTAACTGGCATACAAACAGGTCTCTACAAATAGCTACAAAAACAAAGAAATGCAAATTCATCCCGCAATTAGTTTATCTTAGGTGCTATATCAAATTCAGATGAAGGTACTTCCCTAAATGATCTCCTGACACACATGCAGAGACTGGAAATTACACAGGACATGTAAAACACAACACTAAATCATAAGCGCCTTACCTTTCACCTTCTCCACTCTACTGTCCTATAACCAATACCTTCTTTCCTTTATTTATTTATTTATTTATTTATTTATTTATTTATTTTTTATTAGACAGGCAGTGTTAGTGAGAGAGACAGAGAGAAAGGTCTTCCTTCCGTTGGTTCACCCCCCAAAATGGCCACTACAGCCAGCCCGCTGCGCCGATCCGAAGCCAGGAGCCGGTGCTTCCTCCTGGTCTCCCATGCAGGTGCAGGCACCCAAGCACTTGGGCCATCCTTCACTGCTTTCCCGGGCCACAGCAGAGAGCTGGACTGGAAGAGGAGCAACTGGGACTAGAACCTGGCACCACAGGCAGAGGATTAACCAAGTGAGCCACAGCGCCAGCCCCATCCTTTTTTTTTTTTTTAAAGATTTATTTTATTTACTTGAAAGACAGAGTTACAGAGAAACGTAGAATTAGAGAGAGGTAGAGACAGAAAGAGAGGTATTCCATCTCCTGGGTTCACTCCCCAGATGGCCGCAATGGCCGGAGCTGCAATAATCCGAAGCCAGGAGCCAGGAGCTTCTTTGTGCGTGCATGGAACCGAGGACTTGAGCCATCCTCCACCGCTATCCCAGGCCATAGCAGAGCTGGATTGGAAGAGGAGCAGCTGAGACTAGAACCGGTGCCCATGTGGGATGCCGGCACTTCAGGCCAGGGCTTTAACTCACTGTATCACAGCGCCAGCCCCTCCTTTTGGTTTTAAGTATTTTCTCTGACCTTTCCTTCTTCCATAAATTTCAGAGCATCCCTTTTGGTGGATACACAGATTCCAAAATGATACCCTCTGGTTTAGAACAGCCACATCCCATATGAAAGCTTAATTCTGGCTATCCTCCTGATCCTTGCACCTGCTAACGTATATTCTAGTTAGCAAATAACAGCTCCAGTAGTTAGATCTCTGCCCCACAAATGGGACCTAGACTGAGTTCTCACCTCCTGTCTTTAGCCTTGCAAAACTGGAAGGCTTCTGAAGACTGAACCAAGGAAAGCAGCTGAATTTAAAATGACTTTTTTATTAAAAAAACTGACATACTGGGCGCTGCTGCTGTAGTATGAGCAAAGCTGTTGTCAGCAGTGCCAGCATCCCTTATGAGCATTGGTTTGCATCCCAGCTGCTCTATTTCTAATTCAAATTCCTGCTAAAGTGCCTGGGAAAGCAGCAGAAGATGGCCCAAGCATTTGGGCCACTGCACCAACACCAGAGACCAAGCAGAGGCACTTCAGATCAACCCAGCTCCAGCCATTGCAGTCATCTGGGGAATAAACTAGCAGTTGGAAGATTGCTGTCTCTCCTTTTTTTCTCTTTAAAATAAATAAAACTTATAAAAGCCTTGACATAGCAACAGTATTTTTCTTACCTATTCCTCTATATGTATGCTTTTTAGTAGAAGACATTAGGTATTTTCTAAATTTCAAGTGAAGCAGTTCAGGCAAAAGGCTGAGATCCATCCCACCACTACACTAACTACACCCCAAGTTGTAATCCACAAATAGTTACTCTTTTCCAAAAACCCAATTTTCAATAGTGAAAATTTTTGACAATAGTGTCTAAGCAGAGCTTTATCATCATGAGGTTTGTTTTACAGGGTAACACCACCATAAAACCATCTCTGGGCAAATAATAAAGCATTAGAGTAGTAAAACTATAAAATCTAGATTCAAAGTTTACCAAAGTAAACAGGAAGTATTCATTATTCAGGATCATGTGAACATTTTTAAAGTCACAAAGTGCAGATTCTTGAACAAAGTCCTAATAGCAGCACTGGCTATTACAAAAACTGAAGACTTTCCCAAGTTACTTTATTTTCCCCAGGTTTTAACTTCTACAGGAGCAAAAGTCAAATCTACAGTTTTTTTAAATGACATACCTTTAGAAGCTTCTCTGTTCCTTAAGTGAGGAGGTATATAGCGCCCTTCTGAAAGAAAAAACAAGCTAGGTACTGCAAAATATGCTATGAAAAAACCTATAAGAGGCTATGGGGGAAGAGCAATGTCTACTTTAAAATAAGTTATTGGCTTATTTAATCCAACATTTTTACTAAACAAACAAGTAAGTCGGCAAATAAGTTCAGAGCCTTGGATCTCAAGAACAGAAATCCTCAAATGTTTCAGTAGTCACTGTGGGAAATTGTTATACATGATTACATTAAATATAACCATTATTCTTACAAGAATAGCTTACTTAAGCAATGAGAAGAAGAAAATACATACTGAGCCAAGTAGCCAGAAAGACACTTTTTATTTCTATACTGGTAGCTGAAGACTACATGATAAAAACATATGAAAAGGGAAAATGATGTGAAGGAGAATTTGTATGCTTTTATGTCATGCTTCCTGGACTACCATATGTGGATATCAACTTTATTATCTGAAAATTCTAACTTTAAATCCTTTTGATTTAAATACCTAAACACCATACACTAACATAATGCAAACAGGCTTTGAAATTAAAGGACTAGACTTGAAGCTTTTCAGATAACACCGACTGATTTATTTAGTCAAGCCCTACCAGCTCCAATTACTGAACTCGCCTCATTCAAAAACCTCAGACATATCTCTAAAAACAAAGAAACATCTTTTTCATAAAAGTTTTTTATATCTATCTTTAAAACAATTTAATATACTTATCCATACCCCAAATTGGTAGAGTTTACTTGTATCATCTCTCACCTTCTTTATGGGAAATGGGTAGCAACAGCTGCATTAAATACAAACAGTTGCTTTAAAAGCTCTAACACAGTTCATATTTATTCACAAGAGAGAACATATGCACACCTCTGACTAGATATTATGTTTTTTTTAAAACCAAAACATATTATGTAATGTTCCTCTTAGCATTTTACAATTTGAACTTAAAGAACCATTCTTTTTTTCCCCCCCAAAAAAACAGGTAAAAATACTTGTATATGTACATGCTAAAATCATAGAGAAAAGATTTTTCAGTTTAAAATTAGTTAATTCTAATAATCTAGTATTATTTATTATTAAGATACAACAAGCATCTTTTATATATATAAATAATCAATGTTTTTACTTACTGCTTGCAGTACTTCCTCCTGCACTCTGATTATCAGAGGAGTTCAGGTCTAGACCAGCCAACTGGAAAAAGAGGTATTAATAGCTCACATATTTACCAGTTCTTAAAAGGCTCCCCAGTTATAAGAAGCATGCATGCATAATGACCACCTGGATGCCCTGAGTACCTCAGTAATGAGTTCAAATTCATTCACCCAAAACAGATATGTCTGCAATAACTTTCATTGTTAAAATCTCTTTAATTCCCCATTTAAATTTTTTTTAGCAATAGAAAAACTTAAATGTTAAAGTGACCTACAAAGAGAAAAGTTCTGAGTGCCACTTTTTTTTAACTTAGCATTAAGCAGAAAAAAAAGTTTAACAGTTGCATATTCATTAATTTCTTAAAAACCCTCCAAGAACCATTTTAATTCAACTAAATTTCTATAAAATATTAACATGTCTAATCAACTTTACAGGATACAGTGCAGTTTTATATCTTGCTGCATGCTTGACACTTCCTGAAGGTAATAATATACATTTGAAACTGAAGGAAAAAAATGTTATTTTATCATATTGCACATCGTAATAGCAAGAACTATGTAAAATTAATTGAAATTGTGTACATGCCAGAATCATTTTTCTTCTACTCCCCTCAAAAACCACACGAGATTTACATAATGTTGTTTGCTCACACAGGTCATCTGCAACACCAGTAATGTGTATAAACAGTAAATTTAAGATAACTACCAAATTCCATTAGTTCTTAACTAAGAAATTCTTAAATCACAAAAAAATTCCCGACTTGAATTTAGCATTTAATTCAAGAGCTTCAAGAAGCACGTCGAGGGGCGGAAGAACTGCAACCAGTCAGAAAATTAAGTACTGCACGCTTATGTTCTGTTTCTATTCCGTAAATCCCGGCAAACTGCAGCAGTTCAAGTCGTTGGGTTAAGAAAAACTAAAAACCTGAAAGATGGGGTCGCCAAATCCTTATTACAAATTATAATAAAATTCAGTTACTTAATGTCACCACAGGCATTAGAGGAGTTCGTCAAGGGTTTTCGCCCCACATCTAGTTCCTCTGCTAGTCCCGGGAGACAAAATTAATTCTGAACCACAATACCGGTGTTCTCAAAAGTAAAACCTAAGAAGCCATGAGGAAATTTATTGGCATAGCAAATAAGCCTATAATACTTTTTAAAACACGTTACTGCCTCCACCCAAAACCGCTGAAAAGAAGGCATTCTACCTAAAAGAACCGGATATTTCAGCGTCTTTCACAAAAGTCATTAATAACGAAAGGATCCGTCCAATCAACACTAGTCAGGTACTTTTCCTGCTACCAATCCAAGATGAAACCTATAGCCTAAGGACACGCGGTACACAAAACACGCACTTCTACCGGCTAACTAGCTATTTAGGGGATTCTCCGAATTAAGAGTACGAAAACCATTAAGTTTCTAACCTCGGAGGTCTCTTGTTGCTGACTTGCACCGTCCATTATCTGCAGACACTACTCAAGGAAAGCACTGTGCGGCCATTCCTCCTCCCCTCCCGTCCCCACCATGTCTTTCCGGTTGTTCTGCGTCACAAAACTTTCCACACCGGAAACGCCCCTTCGTCATCAGCCAGCCCAGGGCTGCGCAATCCCGCGGCCAAGAGTCCATATATGAAAGAAAACATCATAAGTATTTCTTTGTTTATTATAGCTACTAGTTTCTTTTCTCCTCCAGGCGCTGCTGCTCTAACGCAGGCCTGACTTTAAAACAAAGGCCGTCGCCATTTCTGACGGCAAATACCGCGCACTTTCTGGCCGTAGTCCCTTTTCCGCGTACGTACAAAGCTACAGGCCCGCCCAGAGAAGTCAAATCCTTCAAAATAAAAGTCCCATCTCACGCAACCGTATTACTAAGCAGTCGGTGCTCGCACATGCGCATTCGGAGGCACAGCGCGTGTGCACACACAAAAAACCGCCATTGTGCGCGACCGGTAAAATGCCTCCGCATGGCCGTTAACGTTAACAATATTGTCTTTTTAACACATAGTTACTGCATCACGGTTTAATTCAGTTTTTTCCCTATTCCTTCTTCTCTTCCCAACACCCACCCCCGCCCAAGTCCACGCACAAAACATAGGTACCAAGAAACGGAAAAAGTAAGCGATGCGCCACGTTAACTTAGAAAAAGAGAACCCAGAAACGGTCTTGTTTGCCTCGTTAGTACTCACCTGCTGCTCCAGCCCAAGCGTATTTCCCACTGCCACATGATTCATGTCGGAAGACATCCGAGACGGATATCCCACCGAAGGTGAACAGAGCCCTAGCACAGGACTCTGAACAGCTCCAAAATGCACAGATTGGCGGTGATATATGGTCGCCAAACGTTTTGCGTCAGTACGCAAGACGCACGCCCTCCTCTTCTGATCCCCCGCCCCTCCCCTTCACCAACTGCATAACAGCTACCGTTACTTCTGCCTGGGTAACTCCCGTACAATTAATAGTAACCTCGCGGGACTTCACTGTCCATAATGTTCTCAGATTCCAAGGAGATTTAATTCGCTCGAGCCTCTCCCAGTGTTCTCGATTTGGTGACCTAGAAAACAGTTGTCTTCATCCTTTCTTAAGAAGTCAAACATAATATATAGTTACTCCGCCTCTCTATCCCAACACTACTCACGCCCGTCCGCCTACTTTCTTTTTCCTTCTAGCAGTCTTTCAGTTACGAGTGTCGGCAATATAGTAAAAGTTGTCTACTCCGAGTAGCTTTTGCCTGCCTTTCGGAAACTTTACCAGATTCGGAACTATTCCCGATAAAAACTGAAACCAAAAGTGCTTAGTCTCTTCGGAGTCCAAGTGTTGAATGCAGTGGTCACTCTGCGGAGGGTTCAACACTGGCTACAATGTGAGAACCCTCTAAGGAGAAAGGAAAGATGAAGTGGGCAAGGGAGTCTGCAGAGGTGAATTTAAACCCAGTGGAGCAAAGCGGAACGTGCGAGCTCCATTTCGCTGCCTGGCGAACCTGGCTTAGGCTGCCAGGGTTTAGCTAGGAATGGAAGGTCCCACCCTTTTCACCCCACTCCTCACTCCCTTCCCGACACCCCGATTTCCTAGCTCTTTATGTGTCTTCAAGAGCTTGTGGCCTCTGCTATTGCAGTGAGTAAACAATGATAGAATTATGTGATAAATGACAACAGTGACAAACCGCTTTCACCGGGAGCTCCACACATTGACACTGGCAGGTTGTGCTTCCAGTGTGGATTTTACGAACGGCGTGTGTGTGTGTGTGTGTGTGTGTTTTGCAGGGGAATAGGAATGGGGAGCAGGGGAAGCAGAGTCAACTGCCTAGTGAAGAAACAGTGACGTCCATGAGGAATAGGATTCTGCCTTTGCAAGGTCGCTTTTGGCAGTCCACTTCTAAATGCCAGATTGAGTACCACAGGCTTCTCAAATAGTCCTAGTTTTATGTGATTGGCAGCAGCTATGTGGTTCTTATAAGCACCTCCTTCCCTAACTTGGTGAAACTACATAAAAGGAAAAGATCTGCCCAATTCAGTTCAGAAGTTATGCTGTTACTAGAATTCAGTGATCTTCATTATCAGATATTACCAAAGACTTTTTTTGCCTTTCCATGTGTTTGAACAAATGACTTCTGCTTAGTATTCTTTATGAGAAATTACTTCTGTGCAAATTCAAACATATCAGATAACTTTTCATAACGTATTTTAATGCCTTTATACTTCTGAAATTAAATAACAGAAGGTATAAATTCATTGATGTCGTTTCTACCCCTCAAACTATAATACAAACCAAATAGAAGGAAAACAATTTATAGTGTATTTTGCTAGTATCTTCAGTAACACTGATAATCTTCAAGCACTGATCTCATTCAGCTACAGATACAAACAAAATAGATTGTATTCACAAGTCAGTTATAGAATAGTGCTGTAATTGGTAATATTTTCCAAATGGAGTAAACCACACACCTTTGCCTCAAGTTACACATTAGTTGCATTCTTGGACACATCCTTATATATTGAAACTTGTCAAAAATACTTTGTTTACACATATATAATATTTTAACAATTGCACTCTGAAACAACACACTGTGACCTGAAACCTATTTCTTTTTATGGAGATGACATGACCAAAACCAAAGTGACACTAGAGGATGTTTTCTCTACTGTTAGTGTTGTTAAAATATTTTAAACATGGGGCCAGCATTGTGGTATAATGGGTAAAGCTGTTACCTGCCACATTGGCTTCTTATATGGGTGCTAGTTTCTCCATTTTCAATCTACCTCCATGCTAATGGCCTGCAGAAAGCAGCAGGACAATGATCCAAAGTGCTTGGGCACCTGCTACCCATGTGGAAAACTCTTTTGAAGCTTCTGGTTTCTGATTTTGACCTGACCCAGAACTGGCTGTCATAGCCATTTGGGAAATGAACCAAAAGAAGAAAAACCTTTCTCTCTGTCTCTCCTTCTCTGTCTGCAAACCTGTCAAGTAGTTGTGTTTTTTTTTAAAGATTGTTTATTAGAAAGGCAGAGCTATGGAGAGGGAGAGGAGAGAGAGAGAGAGAGAGAGAGAGAGAGAGAGAGAGAGAGAGAGAGAGAGAGAGAGAAAGTCTTCCATCCACTGGTTCACTCCCCAGATGGCCAGAATGACCAAAGCTGCACTGATTTGAAGCCAGGAGCCAGGAACCTCTTTTAGGTCTCCCACATTGGTGCATCTTCTACTTCACCATCTTCTGTTTTCCCAGGCCACAGCAGAAAGCTGGATCAGAAGTGCAGCAGCCAGGTCTTGAACCAGTGTCCATATGGGATGCCGGCACTGCAGGCAGCTGCTTTACTTACAACACCACAGTGTGAGCCCCCAAATAGTCTTTTTTAAAAAATAATTATTTAAAAAAATTTTTTGACAGGCAGAGTTAAACAGTGAGGGAGAGAGAGAGAGAGAGAGAGAGAGAGAGAGAGAGAGAGAGAGAGAGAAGTCTTATTTTTTCCATTGGTTCACCCCCTAAGTGGCTGCTACGGCTGGAGCAGTGTGGCTGGCATGCTTCGCTGATCCAAAGCCGGGAGCCAGGTGCTTCTTCCTGATCTCCCATGTGGGTACAGGGCCCAAGGACTTGGGCCATCCTCCACTGCACTCCCGGGCCACACCAGAGAGCTGGCCTGGAAGAGGGGCAACCGGGACAGAATCCGGCACCCCGACCAGGATTAGACCTGGGGTGTTGGTGCCGCAGGCGGAGGATTAGCCTAGTGAGCCACGGCGCTGGCCAAAAATAATTATTTATTTAACAAAATAAGGCACAGCTACAGAGCAACAGACACAGAGCAAGAAATCTTCCATCCATTGGTTCAGTCCCAAAATGGCCACAACTAGCTAGAACTGGGCAGATCCAAAGCCAAGAGCCAGGAACTTCTTCCAGTTCTTCCACATTGGTGCAGAGGCCCAAACACTTGGGCCATGTTCTGTCACTTTCCCAGGCACTTTATCAGGGAGCTGGAGTGAAATTGGAGTATCCAGGACTCAAACTGGCATCCATATGGCATGCTGACATTTCACACACCAGCTTTATGTGCTATGCCACAGCACTAATCCCATAAATTGTCCTTAACATAAATTGTAATACACCAAATGCCCACCATAGTGAGACAAGACCATTCGGATGCTAAGAAGACAGAACTTCATCTCAATATTCCACTTGGGCGGCGAGAACCTAAGTACTTTGGCCATATTAGCTGCTTCCCAGATTGTGCAAGGAAGGAGGCTGGATCAGAAATGCAGATGCTAGGACTTGAACCAAGCATTCCAAATTGGGATACAGGCATCTCAAATGGCATTCTAACTACTATGCCAAATGTCCACTATGATGTTTGTGTGTTTTTAAAGGTTTATTTATGAATTTGAAATGTAGATTGATGGAGAAAGAAAGAGAGGGGGAGAGAATCTTTGATCCACTGATTCATTCCCCAACTGGCCATAATGATTGAGACCGGGCCAGACTGAAGCCATTAACTTAGAAATCCATTCTGATCTTCTTTGTGGGTGACAAGGTACCAAACACCTATGCCATCTTCGGCTACTTCCCCAGATGCATTAGTAGGGAGTTGGACTGAAAGCAAAACAACTGAGACTGGCACTCCAATATGAAATGCTGGCTACTTTGCAAGCAGTGGCTCAACCTCCTGTACCATAACATTGGCCACCACTCTTGTATGTCAATGAAGTATACAGGTTGTACTTCATAAAAATATTATACTTCTTCCTTTACAACTTCCTAGTTTTTAATTATTACTATCATTGTCTCAGAACATTGACTTTTATCATTTTCAAGACATTATAACAATTTTTATTTTATTCATTTGAAGACATATATGTAATACAGGTTCTTTATTTTAATTAAAAGGTACAGAATATATTTTTTACTTAGGTAGGAGTCTTGATTTGTTTCTGCAAATTTTCTGTATGTGTTGCAATAACTAGAATATATGAGTATATAATGAGATTATGGTTATGTACTGGCTGGAATATAGAAGCCAGAAGGAGTGTGCTGCTCGGCGCCGCTCTCGTCCAGCAAGAAACCGACACCGGGCGTCTCGTAGAAGAGCTCTTTATTACTCAGGGCGCGGGAGATCAGACCTCGATCTCTGGCGGGCAGGAACTACTCGCACATCCGGTGGTCGGGGCATATATACGCAGTACACGTCACGAATCATATGATTACAAGGCTGTGTCAGGATAGGACAGCTCAGGGGTAGCGCGGGAAACTTTGCCGGGGAAGAAGAACCCGGAAGCAGGAAATCAGCGCCATCTTAGCGCTGCGGTTCCTCGGGTTTGGTCCCCTACATCTCCCTCCTTTTTATTTTCCGCAAATCAGCCTCCGACGGCCGTGGCGGCCGGGATATCAGCGACCGGACAGAGAGCAGAGGTGCATGCCCAGTGTGCCGGTGGGCATATTGTGATACACCAAAGGTTCGGCCGCAACCCTTGGCCTCACTTTTGCCCTTAGTTTCCCTTTTTCTGGGACGGGTTGGGACCACCCCCGTATGCACATGCATATACTCTCCCGAGGCCCCCGGAACCTCCGGGTGAACGCTCGCTGCGGTATCCTTGATCTCGCATGCCTCGGTCTTTTACTCCCGGTCGGAGGACGGGGTTATGCCCAATTGGGGAGAAGACTAGGGACCAAACAATACGAGGAAGGCGGGAGTACAATGCGTCAGGAGGGGCGGGCTAGTCTTCGGTGGGGGCACGGTCATAGGTCATTCTGGCGAGCTTGGTCCTGAGGACCTCCACCATCAGAGACATATATGGGTGCCCCCACTCCCCAACAGACGACAGAAGGGCTGGAGTGGGCGGGGCAAGGGGCCTGAACAAAAGGTCCCGAATCGAGAAAGACAGGCCGCAATGCCGGTGAAGGCAACAGCGACGCAGTAAAATAAGTGCGGTTTTGATAGGTGCATGTAGAGAATGACTTGTAACAAGAACTACGTACGGACGCGAGAAAGGAGGAGGAGCATGGGCATGGCGGTGGGGGACCACTCGAGGGATGGGGGCGAGGCTTGGGAATGGCCACGCAACCCCAGGATACCTTATAAACGGTTTTGTCCCCACAGTCAGTCGAGCTCAAGGGGTGTATGCCTCGTAGGCTGTCTGCAGAGACTGGGCAGCTACAGGGATTATTGCGGTACTGCAAGTAGGCCTGTTGTCGGTGGGCAGGGGCATCTAAGCCTGCATGAGAGCTAGGGAGGAGGATAAGACCCAGAAAGAGAAGGGCGACGGCCGGTTTACGGCCCAACATCCTCAGGAGGTGGGTTGAGGTTTATTAGCCTCGGGGGAGGTATCACCCGTTGATGACGAGGGTGGCTCCTCCGGCGGTCGGTCTTGTGGCGAGGGTGTTGGTTCTTCTGTCGGTGGATCCGCTTTCCTCACCAATCGCTCCGGGACCCAAAGGGGTTCTCTTCCCGTCTCCTGTGGGAAAACACAAACTGCGCCTCGGTTCCAGCATAGTACTGGGTCCGGGCCGTGCCATAATCCCGTAAGGATATCTTTCCAGCGGACAAATCCTCGTGCAGGGGGTTCCTTTATCATGTGTCTTTCAGCGGGGGGCATAGACTGATCCGTCAAATTTAAAAAATTTAAGGTAAATAATGCGAGGGAGAGGCGCATGCGGGGTGTCTTGCCCGCTGCAATTCCCTCCTTCTGCTTAGAAAGGAAAGCCTTGAGCGTTCTGTGCGCTCTTTCGATAATACCCTGACCTTGGGGGTTGTAGGGGATTCCGGTCTTATGTTGGACTTGCATGCGTGAGCAAAATTGTTGGAATGAAGTGGAAGTATAGGCAGGTCCGTTGTCGGTCTTTATAATTTTGGGTTTGCCCCATGCCGCCCAAGCCGCAAGACAATGGCCGATGACATGGGAGACACGCTCGCCGGTCTCCAGAGAGGCATAAATAATTTGGGAGCACGTGTCGACAGACACGTGGACATATTTTATCTTTCCAAACTCTGGAATATGAGTGACGTCCATTTGCCACACATGTCCTGGCAGGAGTCCTCGGGGGTTAACTCCTAAAGATGGGACAGCGGTTAAGGTAGGACAAGCTGCGCAACGACGAACAATATCACGAGCGATTGCACGGGGGAGGTTAAATTTGGCGGCAAGTGTTTTGGCATTGACATGAAATTCCGAATGAAAGTAGGTGGCTTGTTGTTCAGGGGAGGCTAAGTGGAATATCCACACCGGGCGTGTGGCCAGATCTGCCATGGAATTGCCCAATGCCATAGGCCCCGGCAGGGAAGAATGGGCCCTTATGTGGGTAATGTGAAAGGCAGCGGGCCGATTCCAAATGGCTTGCTGGAGGGTGAGGAAAACATTACTCACAGGGGATGATGTACTAACACTGCCCACGGTTTCTAATATGGAAACCGCATTCACCACATAGTGGGAATCGGAAACAATGTTTACAGGCTCCGGGAAATCTAAAAGTACCTGATTAACTATGAGGAGCTCAGTTATTTGGGGAGAGTCAGTCGCAAACTGAAAGGCTTTCGGCTTGCTTCCGGTAGCAACATAAGCACCGACTCCGGTATTGGAACCGTCGGTGTACACCACTACGGCTTCGGGGAGCGGTTTGGAGGATGTAATTTTGGGGAAAATTACGGGGTGAGACTGTATGAAGGTTAACAGAGGGTCGCGAGGGGTTCTGTTGGTAATTGTAGCGGAAACTGAGCAGGCCAGGATTGACCAAGAATCAGTGCAAGCAGTGAGAACACGCACCTGCTCTGCAGAATATGGCACAACAATAGTAGATGGCTCGCGACCAAAATGCTGGATAGCCTTCTGGTTTGCCATAAGCGCAACGTCCGCCACCATGGAGGGATAATGGGCGAGGGATCTAGTGGGTGACACCGAGGGGTGGATCCAAAGAAGGGGGCCGTCTTGCCAGAGAACGCCCGTGGGCTGTTTGGGCGTGGAGAGGACCCACAGGGTGAGGTCTCCAGACGGGTCCCACCGCTTAAGTGCGGCCTCGCTGAGCGCTTCGTTAACGGCCAGCAATGCTTGTTTTGCTTCAGAAGTAAGTTCTCGTGGAGAAGTGAGACTAGGATCCCCCTTTAGGACGTCAAAAAGAGGCTGCAGGGTGGCGTTGGGGATGCGAAGGAAAGGCCTAATCCAATTGATATCCCCCAGAAGTTTTTGTAAATCGTTGAGCGTGGAAACATTCGGATATTTAATATGCAACTTTACAGGTTTGGTGTGGGTGGGTGTGACCGTGGTTCCAAGGTATGTGACCACGGAGGACACCTGCACCTTTTCAGGGGAGATAGACAATCCTGAGTCTTGCAGCGCTCGTTGCAACCCGCCGTACAGGGCCCGAAGCCTGTCCTTTGTAGGAGCAGCGCATAACAGGTCGTCCATGTAATGGAGACACTTGCAGTCAGGAAACAGGTCTCTAATTGGGTCAAGCACACGAGCAACATAGATTTGGCACATGGTAGGACTGTTTGTCATTCCTTGAGGTAGGACCACCCATTCCCAGCGTTTATCTGGTTCCTGTTGGTTAGTAGTAGGGACAGTAAAGGCAAAACGGGGAGTGTCCTCTTTACATAAAGGAATGGAAAAAAAGCAGTCCTTGAGGTCGATGACAATCACGGGCCAATTTTTTGGGAGTGCAGAAAGTAGCGGAAGGCCTCTCTGCACCGGGCCCATGGGCTGCATTTGCGCATTGACTGCTCTAAGATCGTGTAAAAGTCTCCATTTTCCTGTTCTTTTTCGAATTGCGAAAATAGGCGTGTTCCATGGGGAGGTAGATGGGATCAGATGTCCCGCCTGAGCCTGCTCGTGAACGAGCTTTTTGACTGCCTCCAATTTTTCCTGTGACAGGGGCCACTGCGGAATCCAAACTGGTGTGTCTACCAACCAGGATATTGATAGGGGCTTTATAGATGCAGGAGGCAGCGCAGTGGCCCCTAAGAAAAACCCAAACCATTTCTATTGTGTTTATGTTCGGGCTGGACAGGAGAGGGCGTGCCCTGTAACTGAATGCCGAGGCCTCTTCCCGGGACATACCCCATCTTTTGAAGCATGGAACGCACCGCGGGGGAAGTGGTGGTTAGGGCAACGTCCATTTCCGTTAACACGTCCCGTCCCCAAAGTGAAACCGGAAGGGGCAAAACGAAAGGGGCAAAATGTCCTGAGTGACCCTCGTCGTCCTGCCAGGGTAGAAGGGCCGCGCTTTTCTTTGGAAAGCTGGCGAAGCCAAGCCCCTGTAGGGTCTGTTCAGCGACGTCAGTGGGCCATGTTTTGGGCCAGTCCTTTTCAGCTATAATTGACTTATCGGCCCCCATATCTAAGAGACCTTTAACACTTTTACCATTAATCCACAGGGTAAGCATGGGGCGTTCGTTCAAAAGCATGTGCAGGCCAGTGAAATTGGTTCCGGAGAACCCGAAACCACTCGTGCCGCGGGCGGGGCCTCTTGCAGGGAATAGGGAGTGAAGACTGGGTAACAACAAAAGTTGAGCTATGCAATCTCCAGTATTAATTAAAACGGTTCCTTGAAATGTTTGTACCATGATTTTTATCTTACCGGTAAAATCAGAGTCTATCACACCGGGAATTACCGTCAGGCCCCGAAGGGCAACAGAAGATCGGCCTAGCAAAAGCCCAACCGAATTCGGTGGCAAGGGGCCTGAGTAATCACTTTCTACCAGCTGAACTCCCATCTCCGGTGTTAGGAGGAGTGGGGAGGCGGCACAGAGGTCCAGGCCTGCGGAGCCACTGGTGGCGCGGCCTGAGGGGGTTGAGGGTATGGCAACAGCGGAGGGGGGGGCACTGAGGTGTAGGCGTTCACCTGGGGGCCCCTCGCCGGAGCGGGGAGCCCCCTCTGGCCGTTTTTTGTCCCCTGTCTGTTACCGGTGAGGGGATTGCCATCGGCATCAAAGGCGGAACGGCAGTCTTCCGCTTTGTGAGGGCCCTTGCGGCACCTGCGGCAGAGCTCTGCACTTGTGGAGTGCGCTGGGGAATGCCCAGATGCAAACGCAGGGCAGTCACGCTTTCTGTGACCAGGTTGGTGGCACTGGAAGCAAAGGCCAGAAGAGATCGTGGGCCGCGGGCGCCCCTGGCTCTGACCTCCTCCCTGTTTTTGTGTGGAGTTATAGGTGGCCAACATGGCGGCAAGGCCTGCGTTAGTAAGCGGGCCGCCGGCGTCCCTACAATACTTCAGCCAAGAATCCACAGATTTGTTTCTATGTTGCCGGAGGATGCCTTTACACTCACTATTAGCCTGCTCATATATGATTTGTTTGATCAATGGTTTTACGTCTGCGTCCGACGGAAATATCCGTGACGCGGCCTCGAGTATCCGAGCTACAAAGTCAGCAAACGGTTCGGTCAGGCCTTGGACAATCTTGGTAAGGTGGCTAGAGGATCCACCCGAAGTGGCCGCCTGTCTCCACGCCCGTCGGGCGCACTCGGAGATTTGTCTGTACACTTGTCTTGGGTATTGTGTTTGATCGGCCTGATGGGGTCCTCGCCCTAATAGCATGTCGGCGTTCCACGCGGGGTTGCCGTCCTCAGCGTTTTCGTCCGCCTGATCGTGGCAACACTCGGCATTCATAGACTGCCATAGAAGAAATGTGCCGGGACTTAAGCAGGCGCGAGCCAACTGAGTCCAGTCACTGGGTGTTAAGACCTCTTGACCGACTGACTCAAGCAGGGAGATAGTAAATGGGGCGGTGGCACCGTAGTCAGAAACTGCCTGCTTGAGGCTTTTTAGGACCGCCATGTCCAACGGTGCGTATCTGACCTCTCGGGTGCCCAGGCCCAAGACCGGGTAAGCATGGGCTGAGCCGGGGGCGTCAGCTTTTAGTTGTTTCCAGGCTTGCCGATGAAATTGCCTCCCTGTTACGGGTGGGGCAGTAGCGACAAGCGGGGCGGCAGGCGGCCACGGCGGTGCGGGTGGAGCTTGGGTTGGCTGCCTAACATCAAAAGTGCTGCCGCCTGGGGGCGCTATGATTTCAGACTGATAATCAAGTGGGTAGCCACCAGGGGGAGCCGCGGGGGCGGCATCAGCGGCTCTCAACCTTCGACGCAACCGCGAATATAAAGGGGGGGGTGATTTATGCGGGCTGTCGCCCTCCCCCTCCGCGTCAGAGGAGGAGGCGCCGGACTCAGAGTCCGGGGCCGCCAGGGAAGTCTGACACCCAATTTCCTTAAACTCTATCAGGTCCTGAGCGCTCTCGGACTTCTGAGAACGGACTTCCTCAAAGGTATCACGAGCGGCTGCGAGCGCCGGGTCGCTCGTCCGAGTCGACCCCTCCTCCCGAAGGCATGCTCGAACCAAGTCCCACAGGGGAATTACCATGGGATTGAGATCAGGTTCTTTAGGGTCCTCGGCCGTGCGCCGGAGGTCCTGTCCAAGTTTCTCCCAACAGCTAAGAGTGATCTGGCCTGTATGAGCGAACCACGGAGCAAAGAAGTCAATGCTCCCGAGGAATTCAGCAATCGTGGATCGAGAGACTTTAATTCCCTTGTTGCGCAGTAGCGCCTTTAACGGGGCAATCAAATTTGACTGGCTCGGGGCATTGCCCATCATGAATAAAAGAGGGAAAACACTTCCTCAACAAAGAGGGAAAACACTTCCTCGAAAATAGGGTGCGTCCACCCCTTACCCGTGAGACCTACCTCGCTCACGGGGCCACGCCGGTAAGACTTACCTCGCTTACCTTCCACGCCGAGAGTCAAGCTCTTTCGTTTCCCCGTACGGGCCACCAGCTGCTCGGCGCCGCTCTCGTCCAGCAAGAAACCGACACCGGGCGTCTCGTAGAAGAGCTCTTTATTACTCAGGGCGCGGGAGATCAGACCTCGATCTCTGGCGGGCAGGAACTACTCGCACATCCGGTGGTCGGGGCATATATACGCAGTACACGTCACGAATCATATGATTACAAGGCTGTGTCAGGATAGGACAGCTCAGGGGTAGCGCGGGAAACTTTGCCGGGGAAGAAGAACCCGGAAGCAGGAAATCAGCGCCATCTTAGCGCTGCGGTTCCTCGGGTTTGGTCCCCTACAGTGTGCTTTGGAATTCTTATTTTCTTTTGGTGGAAAGAAAAATATCTGTATTTTTTATTTTTTTAAAATTTTTATTTAATGAATGTAAATTTCCAAAGTACAACTTTGGATTATAGCAGCTTTTCCACCCATAAACTTCCACCCACAAAGCATCCCATCTCCCACTCCTTCTCCCATCCTATTCTTCATCAAGATTCATTTCAATTATCTTTATATACAGAAGTTCAATTTAGTATACACTAAGTAAAGATTTCAACAGTTTGCACCCACACAGAAACACAAAGTATAAAGTACTGTTTGAGTAGTAGTTTTACCATTAATTCGCATAATATAACACATTAAGAACAGAGATCCTACGTGGGGAGTAGGTGCACAGTGACTCCCATTGTTGATTTAACAACTGACACTCTTATTTATGATATCAGTAATCACCTAAGACTCTTGTCATGAGCTGCCAAAGCTATGGATACCTCTTGAGTTCACAAACTCTGATCTTATTTCGACAAGGTCATAGTCAAAGTGGAAGTTCTCTCCTCCCTTTAGAAAAAGGTACCTCCTTCTTTGATGGCCCCGTTCTTTCCACTGGGATCTCACTTGCAGAGACTTTTCATTTAGGTCATTTTTTTTTGCCACAGTTTCTTGGCTTTTCATACCTGAGAAACTCTTGTGGGCTTTTTAGCTGGATCCAAATGCCAGAAGGGCTGATTCTCTCTCTCTCTCTCTCTCTCTCTCTCTCTCTCTCTCTCTTTGACAGGCAGAGTAACACAGTGAGAGAGAGAGAGAGAGAGAGAGAGAGAGAGAGAGAGAGAGAGATCCACCCCCCAAGTGGCTGCTATGGTCAGCACGCTGCACTGATCCAAAGCTAGGAGCCAGGTGCTTCCTCCTGTTCTATGCGGGTGCAAGGCCCAAGCACTTGGGTCATCCCCCACTGCACTCCTGGGCCATAGCTGACAGCTGGGCTGGAAGAGGAGCAACCAGGACAGAATTTGGCACCCCGACTGGGACTAGAAGCTGGGATGCCAGTGCCACAGGCAGAGGATTAGCCTAGTGAGCCATGGCACCAGCTAAGGGCTGATTCTAAGGCCAGAGTGGTGTTTAGGACATCTGCCATTCTATGAGTCTCCTGTGTATCCCACTTCCCATGTTGGATTGTTTTCTCCTTTTTAATTCTATCAATTAGTATTAGCAGACACTAGTCTTGTTTATGTGATCCCTTTGATACTTAATCCTATCATTATGATCAATTATGAACTTAAATGATTACTTTGACTAATAAGATGGCATTGGTACATGTCACCTTGATGGGATTGAATTGGAATTTCATGGTATGTTTCTAACTCTACCATTAGGGGTAAGACCAATTGAGCGTGTGCTGAACTTTACATCTCCTGCCTCTCTTATTTCCACTCTTATATTAACAGGGATCACTTTTCAGTTAAATTTAAACACCTAAGAATAATTGTGGGATAGCTAGGTCATATGGTAGGTCTATATTGAGATTTTTGAGGTATCTCCATACTGTTTTATTGTCTGTACACTCCCACTAACACTAGATTAGGGTACCCTTTTTCTCACATGCTCTGCAGCATTTGATGTATGTTGATTTCTGTATGAGAGGCATCCTAACTGGAGTGAGGTGAAACCTCATTGTGGTTTGGATATGCATTTCCCTGATGGCTAGTGATCCTGAGCATTTTTTCATGTGCCTATTGGCCATTTGGATTCCCTCTTTTGAAAAATGTTTAAGTCCTTTGCCCAGCTCTAAACTAGGTGTTTGTTTTATTGTTGTGGATTTTCTCGAATGTTTTATATATTCTCATTATTAATCCTTTATCAGTTGTGTAGTTTGCAAATAATTTCTCCCATTCTGTCAGTTGCCTCTTCTCTTTCCTGTTTTTACAGTTCTCAGTGTGAATATGGAACCCTGTGTATTGACCCACCCTGGGCAAAGAATTGCTGAGCCTTTGATGTCAGACACAAGGATTATTGAAAGACTCAGCTACACCCTATGCCCTATTGCTCAGTTGCTGAATTCCCACAGTCATGGCATGCATGTTTCTCACAATTACATGTTCCAGAGGATTCACTATCAGTCCCATTTCCTACCCCATCTGCAGAGAGAATGGGGCATTCTCAGAGCTATCTCCCTGTGTGTGATCCTGAGAGCCTGTGATAGAGTAGGGGGATAAGAGCACCTCCTAGTCTGCTAACTGGGTACCCAGCCCCTTGCCAACAATTCTAGACCAGACACAAAGTCAGAGAGAAATGCAGATTTATACTTTTAATAAGATCCCTTAGTCTCAAACACATAGCCTCAACTTGCATTAAAATGGCCACTTCTTCCTGCTAGTTGCTGGTTTCCCATGTTGGGGATGGAGAGAAAGAAATCTGCACTTCCTTCACAGGATTAGGTGAGTACCCTGCCACCAGTTAGCACTCTAGGCTGGACTCATAGACAGTGTGGTCCACAAAGTTCTTCCTCAGGCATTATCACTAGTGACATGGACTGCTGCAACATGATCTCATCTTGCTCTCAGAAGATGGTATTTTCTAGAGCTCTGGGCTGCAGGAGTCACAAGGGGTGTCTTCATTCACTGCTGCTTGTTTATTCTCTACACATTGTTCTACGGCATCTCTCTTCTTCCTGTAGAATATCTACTGAAAAGTCCACTCCAACTCTCTCTCCTGGAAATGTACTTCCTCCACTTTCTTTTGTTGTCTACTCCTTCTCAAAATCAAAGTATCTTTTTCCTATTCTGATTCCTTGCCATCTATAGGCATATGCATCTTAAGATTTGTTACATCATTTTGGTCAGTTGTTGAAAAGTTGGTCTCCTTATCATTGTGTAAAAAATTCTTTATCCCCGAAAACTATCCTTTCATTCACATTATAAATTATGGAGTCTTCTTTGTTGCCAACACTGCCACTCCTGCTTTCTTTCAGTTCATCTTGGTAAAGTATATGTTTCTCTAATTCTCTAATTTTAACCTGTGACTTTAAAGGTTTTTTTTTTTTTTTGACAGGCAGAGTGGACAGTGAGAGAGAGAGACAGAGAGAAAGGTCTTCCTTTTTGCTGTTGGTTCACCCTCCAATGGCCGCTGCGGTAGGTGCGCTGTGGCCAGCGCACCGCGCTGGTCTGATGACAGGAAGCCAGGTGCTTCTCCTGGTCTCCCATGGGGTACAGGGCCCAAGGACTTGGGCCATCCTCCACTGCACTCCCTGGCCACAGCAGAGAGCTGGCCTGGAAGAGGGGCAACTGGGACAGGATCGGTTCCCCAATCAGGACTAGAACCCGGTGTGCCGGCACCGCAAGGTGGAGGATTAGCCTATTGAGCCGCGGCGCCGGGCGTGACTTTAAATTTAAAGTGGGTTTCTTGTGACAGCATAAGTTTTGGATTTTGTTTCTGTTTTGCTTTAATTCACTTTAACAATTATTTTATTTTTTTAATTACAGTAACAGTCTCTTTTTTAAAAATTTATTTGACAGAGAGAGAGAGAAAGAGAAAGAGAGAAAGGTCTTCCTTCTGTTGGTTCATCCCCCAAATGGCCACTACAGCTTGAGCTACACCGATCCGAAGCCAGGAGCCGGTGCTTCCTCCTGGTCTCCCATGCAGGTTCAGGCACCCAAGCTCTTGGGCCATCCTCCACTGCTTTCCCGGGCCACAGCAGAAAGCTGGACTGGAAGAGGAGCAACCAGGACTAGAACCTGGGGCCCATATGGGATGCCGGTGCCGCAGGCAGAGGATTAGCCTAGTGAGCCATGGCACTGGCCCAACAGTTTCTTTCTTTTCATAAACTATTTGGACTATTTATACTTAAACTGATTATTGGTGTGACTGGATTATTATATACCATATATGTGATGTGTTCTGTGATTTTCCATTTGTTCCACTTTCTTTTGTTTGGTTTTCTGGTTTATTTAAAACTTGATGATTTTACATTGTTTTTTTTTTTCTTTTTCAAAAATAAAACACTTTAGTGGTTGCCTGAGAGTTTTCAACATGCATTTTTTAGATTATCTAAGTTGTTTTTGAAATAGAACTATGGGAATGGGTGCTGTGGTAGAATGGGTAAAGCTGCTGTCTGCAGTGCCAATGTAGCAGAGGCCTTTGTCTTTAGTTAAACTTGCTTCTAACTAACATGATTAAAATTGTGGTAGAGGCCTTACCAAAGTTAGAAGTAGAAAAAAGGGAGGAATCTGTCCTGGGAATGAAATGTGGTTGTTATCTGCTTGACTATGAATGCTTCACTATAGTTCCTGTTTATATATGTGTAACCATTTCAGTTTCTGCTTGTTAGTACAGAGCAGTGATGTCAATCTTTGCCTGACAGCTTATGGCCAGTATGTGTGTAAAAAAAAAAACCTGCAGTAACTACCCTCACATGGGCAGTATTGTGTCTGCCATGTAACATTAAAATATCCAAATAAATGAATACGGATAACCATAGAAGAGAGAAAAAGAGGTTCAAACAATACACAAAGGAAAAATCCTTCTTTATTCAGGGCTGAGGATTTTAGCTAAAAAATTCCACCTGGGCCTTTGGCCAGCATAATTAAAGACTAATTTCTGTTAAGTGGTCTTGGTATCTTATCTCGTTATAAAAATCCTGCTATATTTTTCTGGGGGCTCATGATCAGATGATTGGTTTTCCACTCCTTTGTGAATCTGCAGCTTTGGGAGCTTGGAAAACTGCATTTGAAGCTCCATGTGGGAAGAAAGTGAAATTATAGAGGAATAAGTGGAGAGGTCAGGCAAGCTATGGTCCATCTGTGTCTCCCTTCTCCCCCCAAATGGGAAGATCTCAATTGAGTTCTAAATCTGTGACCTGACACCATGAAAGTAATTGAGAACATTGAGGAAACCCTGCAAGACATTGACACAGGCACAGAGTTCTTGGAAAAGACCCTAGAGGCATAGACAGTCAAAGCCAAAATTAGCAAATGGAATTACTTCAAATTGAGAAGCTTCTATATTGAAAAAAAAAAAAAAAGAAGGAAAAAAACCCAGAAAGGAGAAGAGGCAACTCATAGTGTAAGGGTCGCAGAACGTCTACTGCCAAGGAATGACTCCAAGAGACACTCTCATGCAATCAGCAAAGGGTTTATTTTCTCCAGCATCCTGGGGCTGTCTGAACACTCAGGAACAGAGCAGCCCCGAGCGAAAGAAGGCTAGGGTTTTTATACAGTGCAACAAACAAACGGGAGGGGGTGAGTTCATAAAAAGATCACTAAGTTATAGGAACTTATTGTAGCTCTTTCCGGACTCCTGCAAGCGTTATCCCGTGAGACAGTTATACTAAGCAGTTTTACAAGGCCATCTCTCAAGCGGATAGGGACGGTATCACAGGCAAGTGGGGACACATGTTTCAACAGAGATAATTCGGTTCCTTATCACCGTGGCTACACTAGGATTTTTGCAGTTTCAGTTTTATGGCTTTACTTTTAAGCTTTTAACCCTTCAATAGAATGGGAGAAATTATTTGCAAACTACACAACTGATAAATAAAATAAAAAATAATGAGAATATATAAAGAATTCAAGAAATTCCACAACAACAAAACAAATACACAGTTTAGAGATGAGCAAAGGACTTAAACAAACATTTTTTAAAAGAGGAAACCCAAATGGACAACAAGCACATGAAAAAATGCTCAGGATCACTAGCTGTCAGGGAAATGCAAATCAAAACCACAGTGAGGTTTCACCTCACCCCAGTTAGAATGGCTTTTATACAGAAATCAATGGACGGCAAATGCTGGCAAGGTTGTTGGAAAAGGATACTGTTGGTGGGAATGTAAACTGATAAAATCACTATGGAAGGCAGTATGAAGATGCCTCAAAAATCTCAATATACACCTACCATATGACCTAGTCTTCCTACTCCAGGGAATTTACCCATGGGAAATGAGACCAGTAAACAAAAGGGACATCTGCACTTCAATGTTTATTTCAGCTCAATTCACAATAGTTAAGACAAGAGATCAAAGTAAATGTCCATTAACTGAAGACTGTATAAAAAATTATGGGATATATACACAATGAAATACTACACAATGGTAAAAAAATGAAATATGGTCATTTTTTAAAAAATGGATGAATCTAAAAAACATCATACTTAGTGAAAGAAGCCAGTATCAAAGTAACAAATACTTTATGTTCTGGCTGATCTGTGAGAATTAATACAGCTCCTAAAACGAAAGCTATAGAAATGAAATTAGCACTTTGAGAAGCAATGACTTGAACAGCTCTCTTCTTGACTGTTGAAGAACAATTTTTTTCTCTTTTTCATGCTATATGTTGAGCTATTACTTAACATAGAGTTAATCATATGTATATGAAACCAATTGAACATAGATCTCAGTAAAAAATAAGAGGGGTAAAGGAAAGGGAGGAGGAAGTTTATAACTGTAAAGCTGTATAGTTCTACATACATTCCTATGAACTTACTTCCAAGGATAGAGTTTAAATTGTGTCATGGGACTCCAAATGTCACTAAAATTTGTGTAAAAATGTCATTTTAATTGTCTAAGTGGTCTTATTTAGTTTTAATGTTACCACTGTACCTATGAAATTTATATTTATTAAATAAAAGCTTTCTATAAAATAGTGTTAATGTTAACAAATAGATAGGATTAAGTGTTAAAGAGATCACATAAATAACATCAAGTACCTGGTAACCATAAAAAACAGAATTAAAAAGGTGGGAATGTCCAACAAGGGAAGTAGTCCACACAGCAGACTCAGAATGACAATTGCTTTAAATAACACTCTGACCTCAGAATCAGTCCTTAAGGTATTAGGATCTGGCTGAAAAGCCCATGATGGCATTTCAGGCATTGAAAGACAAAACATTGTAGTCAAAAATAACCTACATGAAGGATCTCTGTGAGACCCCTACATTAAGGATCTCTGATTACCTTTCTCTAAAGGGAGGAGAGAACTTCCACGTTGCTTATGACCTTGTCCAAATACTGATGGAGTTTGTGGTCACAAAACACTTCCATGGTCTTGGCAGCTCATGGCAAGAGCCTCGGGTGATCACTGACATCATAAATAAGCATGTGATTTGTTAAATTTACAATAGAAGTTGTTGTGCACTTACTCCCCATGTAGGACCTCTGTCCTTAATGAGTTCTATTATGATAATCAACTAAAAACTTATTATAAAACAGTACTTTGTACATTGTATGTGTGTGTGTGGATACAAACTTGAAATCTTTACTTAGTTAGAATTGGTCTTTTGTATAGAAAGTTAATTAAAAATGAATCTTAATGAATAATGGGATGGGAGAGTACTTTGGAGGTGGGACAGGAATGTGGGTGGTATGGTAGGTATATGGAGAAGAAAAATTGTATTCTTGTACCTATGAAATTTGTGTTCATTAAATAAGAGCTTAAAAAAGAGAGAGACCCTGCCATCCCACTCCTTGGAATTTATCCAAGGGAAATTAAATTGGCCAATAAAAGAGCTGTCTGCACCTCAATGTTTATTGCAGCTCAATTCACAATAGCTAAGATCTGGAACCAACCCAAATGCCCATCAGCAGAAGAGTGGGTAAAGAAATTATGGGATATGTACTCTATAGAATACTATACACTGGTAATAACAAATGAAATCCAGTCATTTGCAACAAAATGGGGGAATCTGGAAAACATCATGCTGAATGATATAAGCCAGTCCCAAAAGGACAAATATCATATGCTCTCCCTGATCAGTGCCAACTAACTGAGCACCTGTTGAAGTGAAATGGACATCAAGGAAACAATGACTTGATCAGCCCTTGTTCTGACTGTTGAGGAACAACTTAGTATTTTATTCCTTTCAGTATTTTTTTGTTCTACTTAATACCATTGTTGAACTCTTTAATTAACACACAATTATTCTTAGGACTGTGCCTCTGGGGTCTTTTCCAAAAACTCTTTGCCTAAGCCAATGTCTTGCACAGTTTCCCCAGTGCACTTACTCCCCATATAGGACTTCTGTGCTTAGTGAGTTGTACCATGAGAATTAACTCAAAACTTGTCTTCAAACAGTACTTTAGGGCAGGCACCATGGCTCACTAGGCTAATCCTTCTCCTGAAGTGCCAGTACCATGGGTTCTAGTCCCAGTTGGGGCGTCGGTTCTGTCCCAGTTGCTCCTCTTCCAGGCCAGCTCTCTGCTGTGGCCTGGGAAAGCAGTGGAGGATGGCCCAAGTGCTTGGGCCCTGCACCCGCATGGGAGACCAGGAGGAAGCACCTGACTCCTGGCTTCAGATTGATGCAGCGTGCTGGACGTAGCAGCCATCTGGGGAGTGAACCAATTGAAGGAAGACTTTTCTCTCTGTATCTCTCTCTCTCACTGTGTTACTCTGCCTGTCCAAAAAAAAAAAATCAGTACTTTATACTTTGTGTGTCTGTGTGGTTGCAAACTGCTGAAATATTTACTTAGTATAGAATTGGTCATAGTATATAAAGATAATTAAAAATGAATCTTAATGAAGAATGGGAAGGAAGAGGGAGTAGGAAGTAGGACAAGAGTTGGGGTAGAAGGGCGGGTATGGGAGGAAGAACTGCTATATACGTAAAGCTGTACCTATGATATTTGCATTCATTAAATGAAAGCTTTTTAATGTATGTTTAGATTATGAAATATTAACTCTAGTGAATACACATTAAAATTATTGTATATGTCAGGCTTGCATTTTCTCTTGTATTTCAAGCTTGGATTTCCTCTTTTGAAGAATGTCTATTTAGATCCTTGGACCAACTCTTAAGTGGGTTGTTTGTTTTGTTGTTGTGGAGTTTGTTTATCTCTTTGTAAATTCTGGTTATTAATTTTTATCAGTTTCATAATTTGCAAATATATTTTCCCATTTTGTTAGTTGTGTCTTCTTTTTCTTGATGGTTTCTTTTGCAGTTCAGAAACTTCCCAATTTGAAAGCAATCCCAATAGTTAATTTTGGCTTTGACTGCCTGTGCTTCTGGGGTCTTCTAAGAAGTCTTTCCTGGTACCAATATCTTTCAGGGTTTCTCCAATGTTCTCTAATAATTTGATGATGTTGGGTCGTAGATTTAGGTCTTCAATCCATTTTGAGTGGAATTTGTGTAAGGTGTAATGTAGGGGTCTTGCATCATGCTTCTGCATGTGGAAATTCAGTTTTCCCAGCACCAATTGTTGAACAGATTGTCCTTGAATGAGGAATTGATTTTAGATCCTGGTCAAATATAAGTTGGCTATAGGTGTTTGGATTGATTTCTGGTGTTTCTATTCTGTTTCATTTGACTATCCATTTGACAGATCATGCTGTTTTGATTATAACTGCTATATAGTATGTCTTGAAATCTGGTATTATGATGCCTCCGGCTTTGTTTTTGTTGTACAACATTGCTTTAACTATTCAAGTTCTCCTGTGCCTCAATATGAAATTCAGTATCATATTTTCCAGATCTGAGAAGAATGCCTTTGGTATTTTGATTAGTATTGCATAGAATCTTTAAATTGCTGTTGGGAGAATGGACATTTTGATGATGCTGATTGTTCCAATCCATGAGCATGGGAGAATTTTCCATTTTTTGGTATCCTCTTCTATTTCTTTCTTTAAAGTTTTTTAGTTCTCATTGTAGAGATCTTTAACGTCCTTGGTTAAGTTTATTCTAAGGTATTTGATGGTTTTTGTAGCTCTTGTGAATGGGATTGATCTTAGCAGTTCTTTATCAGCCTTGGCATTGCCTGTGTATACAAAGGCTGTTGGTTTTCTGCATTGATTTTATATCCTGCTACTTTGCCAAACTCTTCGATGAGTTCCAGTAGTCTCTTAGTAGAGTTCTTTGGATCCCCGAAATAAAGAATCATATCATCCGCAAAGAGGGGTAGTTAGAGTTCTTTCTTCCCAATTTGTATCCCTTTAATTTCTTTTTCTTGCCTAATGACTCTGGCTGAAACTTCCAGGACTATATTGAATAGCAATGGTGAGAATGGGTATCCCTGTATGGTACCAGTTCTCAGTGGAAATTATTCCAACTTTTCCCCATTCAATAGGATGCTGGCCATAGGTTTTCCATAAATTGCTTTGCTTGTATTGAGGAATGTTCCTTCGATACCCAATTTGCTTAGAGTTTTCATCATGAAAGAGTGTTGCATGTTATCAAATGCTTTCTCTGCATCTGTTGAGATAATCATATGGTTTTTCTTCTGCAGTTTGTTAAAGTCGTGTATCACATTGACTGCTTTGCAAACATTGAACCATCCCTGCGTACCAGGGATAAATTCCACTGGTCTGGGTGGATGATCTTTCTGATATGTTGTTGCATTCTATTGGCCAGAATTTTATTGAGGATTTTTGCATCTATGTTCATCAGGGAAATTGGTCTGTAATTCTCTTTCTCTGCTGCATCTTTTTCAGGTTTAGAAATTAAGGTGATGCTGGCTTCATAGAAAGAATTTGGGAGGATTCCCTCTTTTTTTATTGTTCTGAATAGTTTGAGGAGAATTGGAGTTAGTTCTTCTTTAAATGTCTGATAGAATTCAGCAGTGAATCCATCTGGTCCTGGCTTTACTTTGTTGGTAAGGCCTTTATTACTGATTCAATTTATGACTTAGTTATGGGTCTGTTTAGGTTTTCTATGACATCATAGTTCAATTCAGGTAGGTTGTATGTGTCAATGAATCTATCCATTTCTGATAGATTTCCCAATTTGCTGGCACACAACTCTTGTAGTAATTTCTCATAACTCTTTTTTATTTCTGTAGTGTCTGTTTTTAAATTCCTCTCTTCATCTCTAATTTATTGATTTGGGCCTTCTCCTTTTTTTAGTTGCTTGGGCCAATGGTGTGCCAATTTTGTTTATTTTTTCAAAAAGCAGCTCTTCATTTTGCTGATCTTTTGTAATGATTTTATGGATTCAATTCTGTTGACTTTTTCTTCTCTAATTTTAAGTATTTCTTTTTTATTAGTTTTGTATTTGGTTTGCTGTAGTTTTTCAAGATCCTTGAAAATTGTATTGATAGCTCATTTATTTGGTGCCTTTCCAATTTCTTGATGTAGGCACCTATTGCTATAAACTTTCCTCTTAACACTGTTTTTGCCGTATCCCATAAGTTTTGATATGTTGTGTTGTTATCTTCATTTGTTACCAGAAAGTTTTGATTTCTCTTTTGATTTCTTCTATGACCCACTATTCATTCAGAATCATAAAGGTCTTTATTTCACCTTCATTCACAAATGAGAGCTTTGCAGGATATAGTATTCTGGGCTGGCAGTTTTTCTCTCTTAGTACCTGGGCTATGTCTCGCCATTCCCTCCTAGCCTGTAGGGTTTTTGATGAGAAGTCTGCTGTGAGTCTAATTGGAGATCCTCTGAGAGTAATCTGACGTTTCTCTCTTGCACATTTTAGAATCTTTATGTTTTACTGTGGTGAGTTTGTTTAAAATGTGTCATGGCAAGGATGTCTTCTGATCATGTCTGTTGGATGTTCTGTGTGCTTCCTATACATGGATGTTTCTTTCTTTCTCACCACCTAGGAAGTTTTCTGCTATTATCTCACTAAAAAGGCCTTCTAATCCTTTCTCTCTCTCTCCATGCCTTCAGGAACACCCAGAACCTGAATGTTGGGCTTTTAAATAATATCCTTTAGATTCCCAACATTAGTTTTTAGATTTCTAATTTCCCCTTCTTTTCTTTGGTTTGACTGTATACTTTCCTGTGCTCCTTCTTCTAAGCCCGATATTCTCTCTTATGCCTCACTGATTCTGTTATTAAAACTCTCAATTGCTCAATTGCAATCATCCAATCTCTGCTTGGCTGATCGCCTGGCTCTTGGCAGCTAGAATCCAAGCCATGGGTGCCCGCCCCCTCCACATATGTCTACAGTGTTCCTCTAATTATGGGAGAGATTCCTCTGTAGTTTTTTCTCTCACTCTTCCCTGAGACTACACTATATCTACTTTTATTAAACTGTCTTCTCCTTGTCTAGTTCAGTAAACTCCCTATTCTGCGATCTTGGAACTGACCCCTACATGTCCATTTTTTATCCAATACCAGCCCTTTGATTGTGGCTGCACAAAATAATTCTTGAAATATGATATTGTGATGCCTCCAGCTTTGTGTTAGCTATTCAGTGTCTCTTGTGTTTCATTATGAATTTTAGTATCTTTTTCTATTTCTGAGGAGAATATCTTTGGTGTTTTCACTGGGATTGCATGGAATCTGGATGTCATTTTCAGTAGGAAGGACATTTGGATGATATTAATTCTTCCAGTTCATGAATGTGAAAGATCTTCACACTTTTGTATCATCTTCTATCTCTTTCTTTAATGTTATATAATTTTAAAAAAAAATAATGATATATTTATTTGAAAGAGTTAGAGAGACACAGAAGGGTCTACCATCTTCTGGTTCATTTCCCAAACAACCACAACATCCAGAACTGGGCAAATCCATATCCAGGAACAAGGAGCTTCTTGTTCTCCTACATGGACCAAAACACATGATCACTCTTCCACTGTTTTTTCCCAGGTGCATTAGCAAGGAGCCAGAACAGAAATGGAAAAGCCAGGCTTCTAACCATTGCCCAAATGGGACAGTGACTCTGTGAGTGGCAAGTTTACCCTACACCACAGCAATAACCCCATTGTTTTGTAATTTTCAATGTAGATATCTTTGCTATCCTTAGCTAAGTTTATTCCAAAGTATAAGGATATTCTATTCAATAAATGGTGCTGGGAAAATTGGATTTCCACGTGCAGAAGCATGAAGCAAGACCCCTACCTTTCACCCTACACAAAAATCCACTCAACATGGATTAAAGACTTCAATCTATGACCCGAAACCATCAAATTATTAGAGAGCATTGGAGAAACCCTGCAAGATATAGGCACAGGCAAAGACTTCTTGGAAAAGACCTCAGGAGCACAGGCAGTCAAAGCCAAAATTAACATTTGGGATTGCATCTAGTTAAGAAGTTTCTGTACTTCAAAAGAAACAGTCAGGAAAGTGAAGAGGCAACCGACAGAATGGGAAAAAATATTTGCAAACTATACTACAGATAAAGGGTTAATAACCAGAATCTACAAAGAAATCAAGAAAATCCACAACAACAGAACAAACAACCCACTGAAGAGATGGGCCAAGGATCTCAACAGACATTTTTCAAAAGAAGAAATCCAAATGGCCAACAGACACATGAAAAATGTTCAGGATCACTAGCAATCAGGGAAATGAAAATCAAAACCACAATGAGGTTTCACCTCACCCAGGTGAGAATGGCTCACATTCAGAAATCTACCAACAACAGATGATGGTGAGGATGTGGGGAAAAAGGGACACTAACCCACTATTGGTGGGAATGCAAACTGGTTAAGCCACTGTGGAAGTCTGTCTGGAGATTCCTCAGAAACCTGAACATAACCCTACCATACAACCCAGCCATCCCACTCCTTGGAATTTACCCAAAGGAAATTAATTTGGCTAACAAAAAAGCCATCTGCACATTAATGTTTATTGCAGCTCAATTCACAATAGCTAAGACCTGGAACCAACCCAAATGCCCATCAACTGTAGACTGGATAAAGAAATTATGGGACATGTACTCCATAGAATACTACACAGCAGTCAAAAACAATGAAACCCAGTCATTTGAAACAAGATGGAGGAATCTGGAAAACATCATGCTGAGTGAATTAAGCCAGTCCCAAAGAGACAAATCTCATTTGTTTTCCCTGATCGGTGACAACTGAGCACCAAAGGGGAAACCTGTTAAGTGAAATGGACACTATAAGAAACAATGACCTGATGAGCTCTTGTCCTGACTCTTGATGTACAATGTAATACTTTATCCTTTTTAGTATTTGTTGTTGTTGTTGTTCCAGTACTAGTGGTTGAACTCTGTAATTAACACACAATTATTCTTAGGTGTTTAAATTTTAACTGAAAAGTGATCCATGTTAAATATAAGAGTGGGAAAAGAGAGGGAGGATATGTACAATTTGGGACATGCACAATCAGACTTGCCCCAAATGTTGGAGTTAGAAATCTGCCAGGGGATTCCAATACAATCCCATCAAGGTGGCATGTACCAATGCCATCTCAGTAGTACAAATGATCAATTTCAGCTCACATTCAATGGCTCTGATAGGTCTAAGAGTCAAAGGGATCACACAAAAAAGACAAGTGTCTGCTAATACTAACTGAGAGAATCAAAAAGGGAGAGAATGATCCAACATGGGAAGTGGGATACACAGCAGACTCATAGAATGGCAGATATCCTAAACAACACTCTGGCCTCAGAATCAGCCCTTAAGGCATTCGGATCTGGCTGAAGAGTCCATGAGAGTATAGTAGGCATGGAAAGCCAAGATATCATGGGAAAAAAAAAGAAGACCTAAATGAAAGATCTCTGCAAGTGAGATCCCAGTGGAAAGAATGGGGCCATCAAAGTAGAAGGTAACTTTCTCTAAAGGGAGGAGAGAACTTCCACTTTGACTATGACCCTATCAGAATAAGATCAAAGTCAGTGAACCCTAAAGGCTTCCATAGCCTTGGCAACTCATGACTAGAGCCTAGGGAGATTACGGACGCCATAAACAAGAGTGTCAAATTGTTAAATCAACAACAGGAGTCACTGTGTACTTATGTCTCATGTGGGATCTGTCCTTAATGCGTTTTCCAATGTGAAGTGATGCTATAACTAGTACTAAAACAGTATTTTTACACTTTGTGTTTCTGTGTGGGTTCAAACTGATGAAATCTTTACTTAGTATATACTGAATCAATCTTCTGTATATAAAGATAATTGAAACTAAAAAAACCCCTGGTGTTAAATTGGAAATGGCATAGAAAATTAATTAATTTTTTAAATTTAACTTTTATTTAATGAATATAAATTTCCAAAGTACAGCTTATGGGTTACAATGGCTTCCCCCTCCCAATACTTCCCTCCCACCCACAACCCTCCCCTTTCCCGCTCCCTCTTCCCTTCCAATCACATCAAGATTCATTTTCAATTCTCTTTATATACAGAAGATCAGTTTAGTATATATTAGGTAACGATTTCAACAGTTTGCCCCCATATAGCAACACAAAGTGAAAAAAAATGCTGTTGGAGTACTAGTTATACATTAAATAAGAGTGTATAGCACATTAAAGACAGAGATCCTACATAATATCTTTTTTAAAAATAATTAATTTTCTATGCCATTTCCAATTTGACACCAGGTTTTTTTTTTTTCATTTCCAATTATCTTTATATACAGAAGCTCGATTCAGTATATATAATTAGTAAAGATCTCATCAGTTTGTACCCACGCAGAAACACAAAGTGTAAAAATACTGTTTCAGTACTTGTTATAGCATCACTGCACATTAGACAACACATTAAGGACAGATCCCACATGGGATGTAAGTACACAGTGTCTTCTGTTGCTGACTTAACAATTTGACACTCCTGTTTATGGCGTCCGTAATCTCCCTAGGCTCTAGTCATGAGTTGCCAGGGCTATGGAAGCCTTTAGAGTTCACCGACTTTGATCTTATTCCGATAGGGTCATAGTCAAAGTGGAAGTTCTCTCCTCCCTTTAGAGAAAGTTACCTTCTACTTTGATGGCCCCATTCTTTCCACTGGGATCTCACTCACAGAGATCTTTCATTTAGGTCTTCTTTTTTTTTTCCCATGATATCTTGGCTTTCCATGCCTACTATACTCTCATGGACTCTTCAGCCAGATCCGAATGCCTTAAGGGCTGATTCTGAGGCCAGAGTGTTGTTTAGGATATCTGCCATTCTATGAGTCTGCTGTGTATCCCACTTCCCATGTTGGATCATTCTCTCCCTTTTTGATTCTCTCAGTTAGTATTAGCAGACACTTGTCTTTTTTGTGTGATCCCTTTGACTCTTAGACCTATCAGAGCCATTGAATGTGAACTGAAATTGATCATTTGTACTACTGAGATGGCATTGGTACATGCCACCTTGATGGGATTGTATTGGCATCCCCTGGCACATTAATAACTCCATCATTTGGGGCAAGTCTGATTGTGCATGTCCCAAATTGTACATATCCTCCCTCTCTTTTCCCACTCTTATATTTAACATGGATCACTTTTCAGTTAAAATTTAAACACCTAAGATTAATTGTGTGTTAATTACAGAGTTCAACCACTAGTACTAGAACAAAAACAACAACAACAAATACTAAAAAGGATAAAGTATTACATTGTATATCTAGAGTCAGGACAAGAGCTCATCAGGTCATTGTTTCTTATAGTGTCCATTTCACTTAACAGGTTTCCCCTTTGGTGCTCAGTTGTCACCGATCAGGGAAAACAAATGAGATTTGTCTCTTTGGGACTGGCTTAATTCACTCAGCATGATGTTTTCCAGATTCCTCCATCTTGTTGCAAATGACTGGGTTTCATTGTTCCTTACTGCTGTATAATATTCTATGGAGTACATGTCCCATAATTTCTTTATCCAGTCTAGTGTTGATGGGCATTTGGGTTGGTTCCAGGTCTTAGCTATTGTGAATTGAGCTGCAATAAACATTAATATGCAGATGGCTTTTTTGTTAGCCAAATTAATTTCCTTTGGGTAAATTCCAAGGAGTGGGATGGCTGGTTTATATGGTAGGGTTATGTTCAGGTTTCTGAGGAATCTCCAGACAGACTTCCATAGTGGCTTAACCAGTTTGCATTCCCACCAACAGTGGGTTAGTGTCCCTTTTTCCCACATCCTCTCCAGCATCTGTTGTGGGTAGATTTCTGAATGTGAGCCATTCTCACCGGGGTGAGGTGAAACCTCATTGTGGTTTTGATTTTCATTTCCCTGATTGCTAGTGATCCTGAACATTTTTCATGTGTCTGTTGGCCATTTGGATTTCTTCTTTTGAAAAATGTCTGTTGAGATCCTTGGCCCATCTCTTCAGTGGGTTGTTTGTTCTGTTGTTGTGGATTTTCTTGATTTCTTTGTAGATTCTGGTTATCAACCCTTTATCTGTAGTATAGTTTGCAAATATTTTTTCCCATTCTGTCGGTTGCCTCTTCACTTTCCTGACTGTTTCTTTTGAAGTACAGAAACTTCTTAACTAGATGCAATCCCAAATGTTAATTTTGGCTTTGACTGCCTGTGCTCCTGGGGTCTTTTCCAAGAAGTCTTTGCCTGTGCCTATATCTTGCAGGGTTTCTCCAATGCTCTCTAATAATTTGATGGTTTCGGGTCATAGATTGAAGTCTTTAATCCATGTTGAGTGGATTTTTGTGTAGGGTGAAAGGTAGAGGTCTTGATTCATGCTTCTGCACATGGAAATCCATTTTTCCAGCACAATTTATTGAATAGGCTGTCCTTATTCCAGGGATTAGTTTTGGATTTTTTATCAAATATAAGTTGGCTGTAGATGTTTGGATTGATTTCTGGTGTTTCTATTCTATTCCATTGGTCTATCCATCTGTTTCTGTACCAGTACCATGCTGTTTTGATAACAACTGCCCTGTAGTATGTCCTGAAATCTGGTATTGTGATGCCTCCAGCTTTGTTTTTGTTGTACAAGATTGCTTTGGCTATTTGAGGTCTTCTGTGTCTCCATATGAATTTCAGCAGCATTTTTTCCAGATCTGAGAAGAAGGTGTTTGGTATCTTGATTGTTATTGCATTGAATGTATAAATTGCTTTTTGGAGAATGGGCATTTTGATGATTTGATTCTTCCAATCCATGAGCATGGAAGATTTCTCCATTTTTTTGGTATCCTCTTCTATTTCTTTCTTTAAGGTTTGTAGTTTTCATCGTAGAGATATTTGATGTCCTTGGTTAAGTTTATTCCAAGGTATTTGATTGTTTTTGTAGCTATTGTGAACGGGATTGATCTTAGAAGTTCTTCCTCCACCGTGGCATTGCCTGTGTATACAAAGGCTGTTGATTTTTGTGGATTGATTTTATATCCTGCTACTTTGCCAAACTCTTCGATGAGTTCCAGTAGTCTCTTAGTAGAGTTCTTTGGGTCCCCTAAATAAAGAATCATATCATCTTCAAAGAGGGATAGTTTGAGTTCTTCCTTCCCAATTTGTATCCCTTTAATTCTTTTTCTTGCCTAATAGCTCTGGCTAAGACTTCCAGTACTATATTGAATAGCAGTGGTGAGAGTGGGCATCCCTGTCTGGTACCAGATCCTAGCGGAAATGCTTCCAACTTTTCCCCATTCAATAGGATGTTGGCTGTGGTCTTTTCATATATTGCTTTGATTGTATTGAGGAATGTTCCTTTTATACCCAGTTTGCTTAGAGTTTTCATCATGAAAGGGTGTTGTATTTTATCAAATGCTTTCTCTGCGTCTATTGAGAGAATCATATGGTTTTTCTTCTGCAGTCTGTTAATGTAGTGTATTACGTTGATTGTTTTGCGAACGTTGAACAATCCCTGCATACCAGGGATAAATCCCTCTTGGTCTGGGTGGATGATTTTTCTGATGTGTTGTTGCATTCTATTGGCCAGAATTTTATTGAGTATTTTTGCATCTATGTTCATCAGGGATATTGGTCTGTAATTCTCTTTCAATGCTGCATCTTTTCCCAACTTAGGAGTTAAGGTGATGCTGGCTTCATAGAAAGAATTTGGGAGGATTCCCTCTTTTTTGATTGTTTTGAGTAGTTTGAGAAGAATTGGAATTAGTTCTTCTCTAAATGTCTGGTAGAACTCAGCAGTGAATCCATCTGGTCCTGGACTTTTCTTTGTTGGGAGGGCCTTTATTACTGTTTCAATTTCTGTGTCAGTAATGGGTCTGTTTAGGTTTTCTATGCCTTCCTGGCTCAATTTAGGTAGGTTGTATGTGTCCAGGAATCTGTCCATTTCTGATAGATTTCCCTGTTTGCTGGTATAGAACTCTTTGTAGTAATTTCTGATGATTCTTTTTATTTCTGTGGTGTCTATTGTTACGTTTCCCTTTCATCTCTGATCCTATTGATTTGGGTCTTTTCTCTTCTTTTTTTAGTTAGTTGGGCCAATGGGGTGTCAATTTTGTTTATTTTTTCAAAAAACCAGCTCCTTGTTTGGCTAATTTTTTCTAATATTTCTTTGGATTCAATCCTGTTGATTTCTTCTTTGATTTTAATTATTTCTCTTCTCCTACTGTGTTTGGGTCTGGTTTGCTGCAGATTTTCTAGATCCTTGAGATGATTTGAAAGCTCATCAATTTGGTGCCTTTCCAATTTCTTGATGTAGGCACCTATTGATATAAAGCTCCCTCTTAACACTGCTTTTGTTGTATCCCATAGGTTTTGGTATGTTGTGCTTTTATCCTCATTTACTTCCAGAAAACTTTTGATTTCTCTTTTGATTTCTTCTATGACCCATTGTTCATTCAGGAGCATGTTGTTCAGTCTCCACGTGTTTGCACGTGCTCTAGGGATTCCCGAGTTGCTAATTTCCAATTTCATTCCTTTGTGGTCTGAGAAGCTGCATGGTATGATTCTAATTCTTTTGAATTTGCTGAGACTTGCTTTATGGCCTAGTATGTGGTCAATCTTAGAGAATATTCCTTGTACTGCTGAGAAGAATGTAAATGCTTTATGTGTAGGATGGAAAGTTCTGTATATATCCTTTAGATCCATTTGGGCTATAGTGTCATTTAAATCTACTGTCTCCTTGTTGATCATCTGTCCTGTTGATCTTTCTATCTCTGAGAGTAGAGTATTGAAGTCCCCCAGTACTATTGTATTGGGTCTAAGTCTCCCTTTAAGTCCCTTAACAAGTCTTTTAAATAAGCTGGTGCCATGTAATTAGGTGCATATACATTGATAATCATTATATCTTCCTGTTGAATGGATCCCTTAATCATTAAATTGTGTCCCTCTTCGTCTCTCCTAACAGTTTTTGTGGGAAAGCTTATGTTGTCCGATATTAAAATGGCTACGCCTGCTCTTTTTTCATTTCTGTTGGCATGGTATATATTTTTCCAGCCTTTCACTCTCAGCCTGTATGGATCATTGTTGGATAGATGGGTTTCTTGTAAGCAGCAAAAAGATGGGTTTTGTTCCTTAACCCAATCAGCCAATCGGTGTCTTTTAACTGGACAGTTCAAGCCATTAACATTCAGTGTGACTATTGAGAAGGAGTAAGTTTGCCCTGCCATTTGCCAAAGATTTTTTCTAATATATGGTTTGAGACTTCTGTGATCTTTTGCTGTGACGTTTCCTTCCTTTATCTTCTTTCATATTGGTTACCGTGTTTCTGTGTTTCTGTACGTAACACATCTTTAAGCATCCTTTGCTGGGCTGGACGAGTGGCGACAAATTCTTTCAATTTCTGTTGCTGTGAAAGGTCTTTATTTCACCTTCATTCACAAATGAGAGCTTTGCAGGATATAATATTCTGGGCTGGCAGTTTTTCTCTCTTAGTACCTGGTCTATATCTCACCATTCTCTCCTAGCTTGTAGGGTTTCTGAATAGAAGTCAGCTGTGAGTCTAATTGGAGATCCTCTGAGAGTAATTTGGCGTTTCTCTCTTGCACATTTTAGGATCTTTTCTTTATGTTTCACTGTGGTGAGTTTGATTACGACGTGTCGTGGTGAGGATCTCTTTTGGTCATGTTTATTAAGGGTTCTATGAGCTTCTTGTACTAGGATGTCTCTGTCCTTCTCCAAACCTGGGAAATTTTCTGCTAGTATCTCACTGAAAAGGCCTTCTAATCCTTTCTCCCTCTCCATGCCTTCAGGAACTCCTAGAACCTGAATGTTGGGTTTTTTAATGGTATCCTGTAGATTCCTGACAGTATTTTTTAGATTTCTAATTTCTTCTTCTTTTCTTTGGTTTGCCTGTTTCCTTTCCTGTTCTCTGTCTCTAAGTCTGATATTCTCTCTTCTGCTTCGCCCATTCTGTTTTTAAGGCTCTCTAATGTGTTTGTCATTTGATCTATTGAGTTCTTCATTTCATTGTGGTTTCTTGTCACTATCACAGTTTCATGATCTACTAGTTGTTTCATTTCATTTTGATTCCTCCTTAATATTTCATTTTCACGAGAGAGATTTTTTATCTTGTCCATTAAGGATTTCTATAGTTCAAGAATTTGTTTTTGAGAACTTCTTAATGTTCTTATCAATTTTTTGAGATCTGCTTCTTGCATTTCCTCTATCTCTTCATCTTCATAATCTTGGATTGGGGTGTCTTGTTCATTTGGGGGCATCATAGTGTCTTCCTTGCTCTTGTTACCTCGGTTTCTATGTTTGTTGTTTGGCATATTGGAGGTAATTTATGGTTTGTTTTTTTTTTTTTTTGGCTGTGGTGTTTTTTTTTCGTTATACTATGCCTCTAAGTGGGCTGTCTGCTTTGATGGATCCTTAGAGGCTGTGATGGGTGTGGCCAGAGAGCTCTGCTTGATTCTTCGGGTTTAAGGGTGTACAAAAAGCGACTCACCCAGATTGTTCTCTCCCTTGCTCCTTGCTGGATTGCTCTCTCTCTCTCTCTCTCTTTTTTTTTTCAACTCAGTTGGGAAGTTATTCAGTACAGGTGTGTGGAATTGAGTGTAGTTGGAATCCGGCCTCTGTGAGTATTCGTTTGATCTACCCCTGGGACCACACAAAGAGTTTATGCAGCCCTCAATGTGTTCTCAAGTTTCACCAAAGTTCCAAGTTACTGAGTTTGTGAACTCCTTGGCGTTGCTTTAGATATGTAAAATGGCTCCTGCTTTTTGTTTTGCTCAGTGAGTGAATAGAGAGGCCTCTGCTTTTCCCCCCCAGTATCTCGGGTTTCTGACACCTTTGTCTTACCTCCCGCTCCGTTCCCGCGCTGGCGAGATTCTGAGGTCGGCTCCCGCGGTTGGGTTTCCATGCAGTGGGCTCCCTGTAGGTTCTCTGTGTCACATCCACTAGATCTGGAAGCGTTTCCTCTGCAGTTTTTTTTCTTGAATCTTTTGCTGAGGCTACAGTAATTCCACTTCTATGAAACTTTATTTTCCCAAACTATGGTGCACGTCCTCACTATCCGCCATCTTGTCTCCGCCCCCCCCAAAATTAATTAATTTTTTAAAAATGTCATGTAGGATCTCTGTCATTAATGTGCTGTCACTGTTATTTAATGCTATAACTAGTACTCCAACAGTATTTTTTCACTTTGTGTTGCTTTTGGGGGCAAACTGTTGAAATCTTTTTTTAATATATACTAAACTGATCTTCTGTATATAATGAGAATTGAAAATGAATCTTGATGTGAATGGAAGGGGTGAGGGATCAGGAAAGGGGAGGGTTGCGGGTGGGAGGGAAGTTATGCAGGTGGGGGAAAGCCATTGTAATCCATAAACTATACTTTGGAAATTTATATTCATTAAATAAAAGTTAAAAAAATTTATTCCAAAGTATTTACTTTTTTGAAGCTGTTGTGAATGGGTCTGATCTTAGAAGTTTCTTCTCAGCTTTGGCATTATTCTGTGTTTACAAAGGTTATTGATGTTTGTGCATTAATTTTACTTCCTACCATTTACCAAACTCTTTTATAAGTTCAATCATCTCTTAGTAGAGTCTTTTGTATCTCCTACATATAGAATCATGTCATCTGTAAATAAGGATTGTTTGACTTCTTTCCAATTTGTATTTCCTCTGATTTTCCTCTCTTGCCAAATGGCTCTGGCTATTTTTTCCAGAACTATATTGAATAAAAGTGGTAAAACTGGGCATCCTTGAATGGTTCCTAATCTTACTGGGAATTCTTCCTACTTTTGCCTATTCAATGAGATGTTGCTGTGATTACTCACAAAATATGTTGATTATGTTGAGGAATATTCCTTCTATTCCCAATTTGTTTAATATTTCCATCAAGAAATGATGTTGTATTATATCAAATGCCTACTCTTTATTCCATTGAGACACCAATATGGCTTTTGTTCTTCAGTTAGTTAAGGTACCATGTCACATTCATTGATGTGCAAATGTTGAACAACCAGTGCATACCAGGGATAAATCCCATCTGACCTGTATGAATGATCTTTCTGATGTATTATTGGATTACATTATTAGTATTTTGTTGAGGATTTTTGCATCTATGTTCATCAGGGATATTTGTCTGTAGTTCTCTGCTGTATCTTTTTCTATTTATTTATTTATTTATTTATTTATTTTTTGACAGGCAGAGTGGACAGTGAGAGAGAGAGAAAGAGAGAAAGGTCTTCCTTTTTGCTGTTGGTTCACCCTCCAATGGCCGCTGCGGCTTGCTCGCTGGGGCCGGCGCACCGCGCTGATCCGATGGCAGGAGCCAGGTGCTTCTCTTGGTCTCCCATGGGGTGCAGGGCCCAAGCACTTGTACCATCCTCCACTGCACTCCCTGGCCACAGCAGAGAGCTGGCCTGGAAAGAGGGGCAACCAGGACAGAATCGGTGCCCCAACCAGGACTAGAACCCAGTGTGCCGGTGCCGCAAGGTGGAGGATTAGCCTGTTGAGTCGCGGCGCCGGCCTTGCTGTATCTTTTTCTGATTAGGATTTAGGGTGAAGCTGGCCTCATGGAGTAAGTTTGGTAGGATTCCCTCCCTTTCAATTGTTTTTGAATAGTTTGAGAAGAATTGGAATCAGTTCTTTACATGTCTAGTAGATATCATCAGTAAAATCATCCAGTCTTGGGCTTGTCTTTTTTGGGAAGGTCTTTATTACTGATTCAATTTGCATCTTGGTTATTGGTCTGTTTAGGTTTGCTATGACTTCATGCCTCCGTTTCGATAAATTTTATGTGTCCAGGAACGTGTCCGTTTCTCCTAGGTTTCCCAATCTGTTGGCATGCTGTTCTTTATAGTAATTCCTAATGATCATTTATTATTTCTCTGGTGTCTGTGTTACATTTTCTTTTTCATCTCTAAATTTTTTATTTGGGTTTTCTCCCTCTTTTTTCTGAGTTTAGTATATTTGTATGTATAGTACATACAGTGTATTCTGTGTATAGTACATTCATAAGTATCTTTTGTAATGCTTGACATCAGGTGGAAAATTCTTTCAATTTCAATCATGAAAGATCTTTATTTCATTTTCATTCATAAATGAGATATTTTCAGGGTATTATGGGTTGACAATTTTTTTCTTAATTTTTTTTTAACAGGCAGAGTGGACAGTGAGAGAGAGAGACAGAGAGAAAGGTCTTCCTTTTGCCATTGGTTCACCCTCCAAAGGCCGCCGCGGTAGGTGTGCTGTGGCTGGCGCACCGCGCTGATCCGATGGCAGCAGCCAGGTGCTTCTCCTGGTCTCCCATGGGGTGCAGGGCCCAAGGACTTGGGCCATCCTCCTCTGCACTCCCTGGCCACAGCAGAGAGCTGGCCTGGAAGAGGGGCAACCGGGACAGAATCCAGAGCCCCAACCGGGACTAGAACCCGGTGTGCCGGCACTGCAAGGCGGAGGATTAGCCTAGTGAGCCACGGCGCCGGCCTTTTTCTTAATATTTGGACTATGCAACTCCATTCTCTTCTAGCCTGTAAGGTTTTTGATGAGATAAAATTTGTGAGATAAAAATCAAGATCCTCTGAAAGTAATCTGGCATTTCTCTTATGCAAATTTTTGAATTTTTTCTGTATATTTTAGTGTGGAAAGTTTGAGTACAGTGTGTCATGTTGAAGACATTTTCTGGTCATGCCCATAAGGAGTTCTAGGTGCTTCCTATACTTGGACATCCCTGTCTCCAAATTGTGCAGTGGTTTACATAGTGAAGTGGTTATTGCATTTGCCTGAAAAATTGGAGAGGTTTTCTGTAATTGTTTCATTAAACAGACCTTCTAGTCCATTCTCTCTTTCCGTATCTTCAGGAACACCTAAAACTCATATGTTGGGTTGTTTGACAGTATCCCTTAAGTATCCAACACTTTTAATTTTTCTAATTTCTTTTTTTTTTTGCTCTGACTTAAAAATTTTTCAAAATTTATCTTGTAGCTCAGATATTTTTTCTTCTGCCTCACAAGTCTGTTGTTAAAGTCTTTGCATTTTTATTTGATCTATGAAATTCTCCATATCTAATAATAGAATTTGATGTTTCTTTAAAATCTCAATTTCAGGAGATAATTTTTCATTCATATCATTAAGGATTTCTTTAATTCATGAATTTGCTTCTGACTGATTCTGGTCATCTCTGATTAATTTTTTGAATTCTATTTCAGCCATCTCATCAACCTCTTCATCTTCACATTCTAATAATGAAGTGTTGTTTTAGCAGGCTCATGCTGTCATCCTTATTCTTTTTTTTTTGCATTTCTGCACTTATTTTTAGGCATTTGTGGAAATACTTATTTTTTTTAATCTGTTGACTTTTATTGTTGAATCATGCCTCTGTGGCCTAGTGTAATGTCTGCTCTTTTAGTGAATTCCCAGATATGTGTGGCCTGATAGCTCTATGGTCAGTGGTCCAGAGTAGGGCAAGTGTTCAAGGTGACACTCACATTGCAAGCTGAAGATAAACTCTTGTTAACAAAAGGGGCAGGGGGCTGGCACCGAGGCTCACTTGGTTAATCCTCTACCTACAGCAGCAGCATCCCATATGGGTGCTGGGTTGTAGTCTCAGTTGCTCCTCTTCCAGTCCAGCTCTGCTGTGGCCCAGGAGGGCAGTAGAGAATGGCCCAAGTGCTTGGGCTCCTGAACCATGTGGGAGACCAGGAAGAAGCACCTGGACCCTGACTTCTGATTAGCACAGTGCCAGCTGTGGTGGCCATTTAAGGAGTGAACCAATGGAAGGAAGACCTTTCTTTCTGTCTCTCTCATTGTCTATAACTCTGCCTGTCAAATAAATAAAAACAAAAGGGGGAAGGTAGTTCCAAAATGGCAGAGTAGGGAGGGAGTTTTCTGCTCTAGTCCAGAAGACAGTTTAACAAAAGTGGAGAGCCTAGTTTCATGGAAGAATTAGGGTAAAAATCACAGATAAAACTATCAAAATTAGAGGTACACAGTGCACCTACATGGAAAGCATGGATGCCCAGAAATTGGGACTCCAACAGCTGAGAGCCTACACAGCAGCTGAGAGCCTATGCACAGAACTGTTGGAAAGTGAGGTGAGACCAGATCACAGCAGCCTAGCCACTGGTGATAAATATTCCGGAAGAGCCTAGAAGGAACCTGATTGGACTCTACTAGGGAGAAATCATAGGAAACTAGGATCTTGTGACTGTGTGAGGCTTCCATACTGGGATTGTGAAAAAAAAACTGAGGGTGTATGGGAGGACTTATGGTGTTGCTGGGACTTTGGGCAGTCACAGTAGGAGACTTCACATGCTCAGGGTTTCCTGGTTACCTGGTGAAAGACATTGCTGGGGAATCTGGACTTACACTAAGGTTTTCATACATCATTTGTGTGGTTCTTGGGACAGAGTAGACAAATATTTTACCCACTGGGCTTAATGCTCAGGCTCTTGTCTCCTTTGAGGAAAGGAGCTCATCTGAGCAGAATAAATTTCCCTTATGATTAAGGAAAATGAAGAAAATTTACTGTGCCAAACAACGGTGTGTCACCTTAGGCAAGCCTTTAACCATAAAGAACTGAACAGGGCTTCCTGGCCACTCTCACTACAAACTCTAGAAACTCACTGAAATTCCACTTATTTACAGAGCAACACAACAAAGATAAAAGCCACATAAAAGCAGAAGCAGAAGCAGAGGAAGAAGGAGAAGGAGGAGAAGAAAAAGAAGAAAAACAAGGAGAATAAAAAGGAGAAGAGGAAAAAGGATAAGAAGGAGAAGAAGAGGAGGGGAAGGAGGAGATGAAAGAAACTCAAGAAATAGAATTCGGAGAGCGGCAAGATGGCGGAATAGGCAGGGAGCACACTATTAGTCCGGGGGGAGAGAAAGTTTAATATAAGTGGAGATACTGCAGGGTCAAGGAAGAGTAGGGGATGAAACAGCAGAGGAAACTCTTCCGGAACTAGTGATTCACAGTGGACCTGCGTGGAGAGCATGGGAGCCCAAGTTCGGGACACCAGCGGCAGACTCAACACACCAGCGCTGGAATGCAAGGTGAGCCGAACCTCAATAGCCTGAGACACCAGCGGGCAAGCGGAAAGAGGAGGCTAGAGGGAACGAGGCTTGAAACTCCGTGGGGAAAAATTCACCAGGCTAACTAGAAGAGAGATAGGAAAAAAATAAAAAAAGCGACCGATACGGACACAAGTTTCTCTCTCTCCGCTCACCTCTCAAAGGCGAGTAAGACAGAGCAGGCACCATTTTGGACATACGTCATAAGCAGGGCGACCTCAGGTCTGCACCAGCCCTGAGCCTAGCAGAAAAACCTGACTCTGGGGGAAGGGGTGAAATAACAGGAGATTAGCATCTAACTTGGCAACCCAGTGGGAGACTGCAGGAGAATTGGAGCCCACACTGAGGGCAGCAGAGATTCCCTGTGTGGTCCTTGGGAAAGAGCTGCCAATCTCTGGCTCCTGTGGGTATATCATTTGCCTGCTAACTACCTCCAATTACGTTCAGCTGTGCGGAATTACTTCCCTTTTGAATCAAAAAAAGAAAGAAAGAGCGATTTACCACATCTAACCTGGGAGTGTCATCTTTGACACACCCTCAACCCTGAGGAACCAAACACAGCTCTCAGTCCACACTCATCTCAAGCCTCTAAGGCTCCACTGAAAGCAGACAGTCCACTTAATATAGAGCCATAATGTAACAAGAAAAAACACCACAGTGAAGAAACCAAATATCTCCAACATGCCAAACAACAAACGCAAAAACCAAGCTAACAAGAACAAGGAAGACACTATGACGCCCACAAATGAAAAAGACACCCCAATTCAAGATTATGAAGATGATGAGATCGAAGAAATGCAAGAAGCGGATCTCAAAAATTGGTAAGAACATTAAGAAGATCTCAAAAACAAATTCTTGAAATACAGAAATCCTTAATGGACAAGATAGAAAATCTCTCTCGTGAAAGTGAAATATTAAGGAGGAATCAAAATGAAATGAAACAACTAGTGGAACAGGAAATTGCGATAGTGACTAGAAATCATAATGAAATGAAGAACTCAATAGATCAAATGACAAACACATTAGAGAGCCTTAAAAACAGAATGGGCGAAGCAGAAGAGAGAATATCAGACTTAGAAGACAGAGAACGGGGAAGGAAACAGGCAAACCAAAGAAAAGAAGAAGAAATTAGAAATCTAAAAAATATTGTCGGGAATCTACAGGATACTATTAAAAAACCCAACATTCAGGTTCTAGGAGTTCCTGAAGGCATGGAGAGGGAGAAAGGATTAGAAGGCATTCTCAGTGAGATACTAGCAGAAAATTTCCCAGGTTTGGAGAAGGACAGAGGCATCTTAGTACAGGAAGCTTATAGAACCCCTAATAAACATGACCAAAAGAGATCCTCACCATGACATGTTGTAATCAAACTCACCACAGTGAAACATAAACAAAAGATCCTAAAATGTGCAAGAGAGAAACGTCAGATCACTCTTAGAGGATCTTCAATTAGACTCACAGCAGACTTCTCATCAGAAACCCTACAAGCTAGGAGAGAATGGCGAGACATAGCCCAGGTTACTAAGAGAGAAAAACTGCCAGCCCAGAATACTATATCCTGCAAAGCTCTCATTTGTGAATGAAGGTGAAATTAAGACTTTTCATAGCAAACAGAAACTGAAAGAATTTGTTGCCACTCATCCTGCCCTGCAAAAGATGCTTAAAGATGTGTTACACACAGAAACATGGTCACCAATATGAAAGAAGGTAAAGGAAGGAAACCTCACAGCAAAAGATCACAGGAAGCTCAATTTCTCTTTGACATAGAATTAAACTCTGATGCTCTGTTAAATCAATGTGTTAAAGTAATCTATTATGTTCTCTTGGTGTCTGTTAAATTCTAATTGTTCAAAAACAGCTGAATTTTTATTAAGAGCTATGGGTTATGTAAATATGTGCTTTTTTCAAAAATTTGAATAATCACCTTATAACAATGATCAAATTAGGTCTATGTTATGTCATGATTTTAAGAAATCTTATTTCAACCAGATATTTTGGATTTTGAGCCTTCTTGGCATTCTTGACAGGCATTCAAAAAAATCAAAGTTTCAAACAATCTGGTCTCTAAAATTTCCAGTAAATCCTGGACTTTGGTTTTTCCAGTTTGGGCCCAACTGAAAAAATCGAAGGACCTATGTCTCTCATCTTATAGAGACACCAACTAATCAGTCTATTTGGAGTATATAAGGACTGTCAAGATGCGATGTGGTACCAGACTTTAAGTTTCTATAATGGAAAATGCTATTAATACAAATGTTTGAGAATTAAAAAGTCTAATGATCTTGTGTTACTAGACATGATAGTTATCTTAATGAGAAAGCCCCAGAGGCCTAAAGGGTTAAATACTTGTAAAATCCTACAGGTGCTTTCAAAAATACTGTGAAGTAAGCAAGTGCCTCTTGTTGGTTGATGAGTTTATAATTTTAAACATGGCGACTTAAAGTCTTTTGTCATCCACAGTTATATATGATGTCCTGCTCATAAAACTAAAGCGTTGTTGGTTCTGTGTTTAGCTGTCCTCCTATAGGTTCCTATGGACTTTTTCCAGCCACTTCTATTGTATTCAGTACTTTGGGATGGCTCTGTAAACAGATGAAGCCAATAATGTATTAACAGTACGAACTGAGAGAAAGTATGGTTAACTGAGGTTACTAAAAACAAAAAGCAATTCAAATCAATTGGCAATCTACAAAAAGAGTTAAAGATTTTAAAAGCTATTATTAAAATTGCTATATTGGTCTACTATGCTATGTTATATGTGTGTACATATTGTATGTCCACATGGGGAAATTTTATTAAGAGTTTTATTTTAAATGGCTTATAGATAAGATTGTCCATAAATTTAAGCTGCTAAAATCAATCAAAGATACATTTTAATTTGTGGGACCTGAATCTGTGTATCATATGTTTTAGACTTGTTGGTAGAAAGAAACTAAAAACATTTTATATGGTTGTGCTTAAGTTTACTGGTTAAACAAACTACACCATGTTAGATATTTAAGAGGTGTTTTCAAATACATGATTCTTAAAATTTATAGAAGGCATTGGACCTTCTGGTAAATGTTATCTTAAGTTGTTATCTAATGGTTGAAATGGTTTGCTAAGTATTCATGTGATATTGCTAATGTCAGCAAGTGATCTAGGACTTGCTCCCTCATTTCTCTATTCTAAGCCCAACTTGTTCTTTCATTTCTCTATTCTCTTCAAGGTAGGAAACTAATTCTATTATGAAGGAATCTGTAGGATGCACAATTTAATCTTTAGACCTTACAAAAGAGATGGCTAACATTTTTCTGCAATAACATAGCCAAAATAAGAACTTAAATAATAATCTCATAGCTAGATTCACTTCGCCATCAGCAAAGTATACAGTAAGTAGAAAAAACCTCCCTTTCAGACCAAAGGGAAAGAAGGTTTTAAAGTGAGAATATAATTTTCCTCATGGGCATTGTCTACCTTAGAAAAACTACTACAGAACATGCCTGTGACTATAGACTTGTAGTTCAGGCCACGGAAGATTAGAGATGGGACACGGGCACTCCCTTGACTTGCATCCTCTGGTCTGCTTTAACACAAACCAGGAGGAAAAGAAAGCTCGGCATCAGAAGCAATGGGTGGCAGGCCTATTAATGGCTGATCTGTACAGTGATCTGCCCTCAAGCAGACCCAACAGGCCAGTCCACTGCAGTGGCTTTCAAGGTGGTAAGCCTGGGCTTCAGCAGAAGTCAGCTTGTGAAGAGCCCTGGCAGCTCTGCCAAGAGTTGGATCACAGGAAATGGACCTGCCCTGGAGTCGAAGGATGCCCAGGTCAGAGCCACAGATCTTATTGGCTCTAAGCTGAAAAGCCCTTCACTCAGCCCAACTTCCAAAGTGACCACTGCAGCTGAGGGTGTGGTCAAGTAGGGTCAGCAACATTGCAGGCAGAACTGTAAATTTCTTGTTAGAGATGCCCCCTGCCTTTACCTGGCCAGCTCTCCTCCCAGGCCAGCCAAGTAATGAAAGTCAACAGAGTGCCTTCCCCTAGGAGGTTCACACCTCCCTTAGGATATACCCCATGTGAAGAGATAGATAGGTCTGGGCCTCTTAACTTACAAGGCCTAAAGCCCACCAGATTATTATCAAGCCCCTTCTATCAGGTTCTATTTGCCTCTCAATCAGAAAAATTACTTGTAGCTTAGACAGCACCTTTCTTAGCTCCTCTAATAATGACTCTGTCCTTTGTTCTAGGCCCTGGCTAGTGCACTTGGGCCTCATTCCTTTGTAATCATAACCTCTACTCTACCACCAATGGCTCTACTCCCAACCTGTGTGTACTGATGGTCCTCTTCCCCACTTAATGCTGTATAATTGTTCAAACCTGGTAAATGCCACTCTTAGGATCATTGGTTACTATCCTCACCCTGTCTTTTATGACCTTGTCTAAATATGATCAGAGTCGGCAAACTTGGAAGGCTTCCATAGCCTTGGCAACTCATGACGACAGCCTAGGATGGTTACTGGTGCCATAAACTAGAGTGTCAATTTGTTGGGTCAACAACAGGAGCCACTGTGCACTTGCTCCTCATGTGGGATCTCTGTCCTTAATGTGCTGTACATTTTGATTTAATGCTATAACTAGTACTCCAACAGTATGTTTCACTTTGTGTTTCTATGTGGGTGCAAACTGTTGAAATCTTTATACTAAATTGATCTTCTGTATATAAAGAGAATTGAAAATGAATCTTGATGCAAATGGAAGAGAGGGAACGGGAGAGGGGAGGGTTGCGGGTGGGAGGGAAGTTATGGGAGGGGGAAGCCATTGTAATCCATAAGCTGTACACTGGAAATTTATATTCATTAAATAAATTAAAAAATAAATAAATAAATATCAAATTAAAACCCTTAAAAAAAAGAAATAGAATTCAAAAATTGTAAGCTTCCATAGAACTAATCAGAAGCAAATGCATGAACTACTGAAATCTGTACAGGATATGAAAGAAAATTTCTCCCATGAAATTGAGATCTTAAAGAAAAATCAAAATGGAATGAATAATTCAATAGAAAGCCTTAACAACAGATTCAAAGAAGCAGGAGAGACTATTGGACTTAGAAGAAAAAGCACAGGAAATTATACAGTCAAACAAAAAGAGGAAATTACAAAACAAAAAATACTGTTGGGCATCTATAAGGCACAATAAAATGGCTTAATATATGGGTTCCAGGAGTTCCTTAAAGCATGGAAAGAGAGAAAGGATTAGAAGGCCTTTTAAGTGAAATGATAACAGAAAATTTCTCTGTTTGGAGAAATAAATGGGTATCCAGTACAGGAAGCACATAGAACTCCTAATAGACATGACCAGAAAAGGTCTTACCACAGCACATTGTAATTAAATTCTCCACAGTAAAGAATAAATAGAATATTCTAAAAAGCACACAAGAGAAATGCTTGATTACTTTTAGAAGATCTCCAGCTAGTCTTACAGTGGACTTCTCATCAGGAATCCTATAGACTAGGAGAGATTGGCAAGATACATAGCAGTATTAAGAGAAAAAAATGTCAGGGCCAGCACTGTGGTGCAGTAGATTAATGCCCTGCCCTAAAGCGCCAGCCTCCCAAATGGGTGCTGGTTCAAGACTCAGTTGCTCCACTTCTGATCCAGCTCTCCACTATGGCCATGGAAAAGCAGTAGAAGATGGCCCAAGTCCTTGGACTATTGTATCCACATGGGAGACCTAGAAGAAGCTCCTGGCCCTTGGCTTCCGATTGGCCCAGCTCTGACTATTGTGGCTAATAGGGAGTGAACCATCAGATGGAAGACCTCTCTCTCTCTCTCTCTCTCTCTGCCTCTCCTCTCTCTGTGTAACTCTTTCAAATAAATAAGCTTTAAAAAAAGAGAAAATATGTCAACCCAGAATACTGTACCCTGTAACTCTTATTAATGAATGAAGGTGAAATAAAGACCTCCATAAAAAACAGAAACTGAGAGAATTTGTCAACACCCATCCAGCCCTAAAATATGCTTAAAGATGTGTTGCACACAAAACACAAAAACATGGTCATCACCATGAAAAAAGGGAAAAGAAGAAAATCTCTAACTAAAAGTTCAAAGGGGTTGACACTGGGGCTCACTAGGCTAATCCTCTGCCTGCAGCGCCTGCACCCCAGGTTCTAGTCCTGGTTGGGGTGCTGGATTCTTTTTTTTTTACTTTTATTTAGTAGATATAAATTTTCAAAGTACAGTTTGTGGATTACAATGGCTTCCCCCCCCCCACATAACTTCCCTCCCACCCACAACCTTCCCATCTCCTGCTCCCTCTCCCATTCCATTAACATCAATATTCATTTTCAATTATCTTTATATACAGAAGACTGATTTAATATATATTAAGTAAAGATTTCATTAGTTAGCCCACACACAGCACACAAAGTGCCAAATACTGTTTGAGCACTACTCATATCATTAATTCATATTGAACTACACATTAAGGAGAGAGATTCTTCATGGGGAGTAAGTATACAGTGACTCCTGTTGTTGAATTAACAAATTGCCACTCTTGTTTACGGCATCAGCAATCTTCCCAGGCTCTAGTCATGAGTTGCCAAGGCCATGGAAGCCCCCTGGGCTCACCATCTTTGATATTAGTTAGACAAGGTCATAGTCAAAATGGAAGTTCTCTCCTGCCTTTGGATAAAGGTACCTCCTTCTCTGATAGCCCATTCTTTCCACTGGGATCTCACTTGCAGAGATCTTTCATTTAGGTCCTCTTTTTTTTTTCCCAGAGTGCCTTGGCTTTCCATGCCTAAAATACTCTCATGGGCTCTTCAGCCAGATCCAAATGCCTTAAGGGCTGATTCTGAGGCCAGAGAGCTATTTAGGGCAAGTACCATTCTATGAGTCTGCTGTATCTCCTGCTTCCCATGTTGGATCCCTTTTTTATTCTCTCAGTATTAGCAGACACTAGTCTTGTTTATGTGATCTCTTTGACTCTTAGACCTATCATTATGGTCTATTGTGACCTGAAATTGATCACTTGGACTAGTGAGGTGGCATTGGTTTATGCCACCTTGATGGGATTGTATTGGAATCCCCTTGCACATTTCTAACTCCACCATTTGGGGCAAGTCAGCTTGAGTGTGTCGCAAGTTGTACATCTCCTCCCTCTCTTATTCCCACTCTTATATTTAACAGAGATCACTTTTCAGTTAACTTTAAACACCTAAGAATAATTGTGTGTAAATTACATAGCTCAACCAATGGAATTAAGTAGAACCAACAAAAATACTAAAAGGGATAAAGTATTAAATTGTATATAACAGTCAGGACAAGGGCGGATCAAGTAATTGTTTCTCATAGTGTCCAATTCACTTCATCAGGTTTCATTTTTGATGCTCGGTTAGTTGTTACCAATCAGGGAGAACATATGATATTTGTCCCTCTGGACTGGCTTATTTCACTCAGCATGATATTTTCCAGGTTACTCCATTTTGTTGCAAATGACCGGATTTTTGGTTTTTTTACTGCTGTATAGTATTCTATAGAGTACATGTCCCATAATTTCTTTTTTTTCATTTATTAAGCTTTTATTTAATGAATATAAATTTCCAAAGTACAGCTTATGGGTTACAATGGCTTCCCCCTCCCAATACTTCCCTCCCACCCACAACCCTCCCCTTTCCCGCTCCCTCTTCCCTTCCAATCACATCAAGATTCATTTTCAATTCTCTTTATATACAGAAGATCAGTTTAGTATATATTAGGTAACGATTTCAACAGTTTGCCCCCACATAGCAACACAAAGTGAAAAAAATACTGTTGGAGTACTAGTTATAGCATTAAATAACAGTGTACAGCACATTAATGACAGAGATCCTACATGATATTTTTAAAAAATTAATTAATTTTCTATGCCATTTCCAATTTAACACCAGGTTTTATTTTTCATTTCCAATTATCTTTATATAGAAGATCGATTCTATATATATTTAGTAAAGATTTCATCAGTTTGCATCCACACAGAAACACAAAGTGTAAAAATACTGTTTTAGTACTAGTTATAGCATCACTGCACATTAGACAACACATTAAGGACAGATCCCACATGAGATGTAAGTACACAGTGACTCCTGTTGCTGACTTAACAATTTGACACTCTTGTTTATGTCGTCCGTAATCTCCCTAGGCTCTAGTCATGAGTTGCCAAGGCTATGGAAGCCTTTAGGGTTCACTGACTTTGATCTTATTCCGACAGGGTCATAGTCAAAGTGGAAGTTCTCTCCTCCCTTTAGAGAAAGTTACCTTCTACTTTGATGCCCCCATTCTTTCCACTGGAATCTCACTTGCAGAGATCTTTCTTTTAGTCTTCTTTTTTTTCTTTTCCATGGTATCTTGGTTTTCCATGCCTACAATACTCTCATGGACTCTTCAGCCAGATCCGAATGCCTTAAGGGCTGATTCTGAGGCCAGAGTGTTGTTTAGGACATCTGCCATTCTATGAGTCTGCTGTGTATTCCGCTTCCCATGTTGGATCATTCTCTCCATTTTTGATTCTCTCAGTTAGTATTAGCAGACACTAGTCTTTTCTTGTGTGATCCCTCTGACTCTTAGACCTATCAGAGCCATTGAATGTGAGCTGAAATTGATCACTTGGACTAGTGAGATGGCATTGGTACATGCCACCTCGATGGGATTGTATTGGAATCCCCTGGCACATTTCCAACTCCAACATTTGGGTCAAGTCAGATTTTGCATGTCCCAAAATGTACATCTCCTCCCTCTCTTTTTCCACTCTTCAATTTAACATGGATCAGTTTTCAGTTAAAATTTAAACACCTAAGAATAATTGTGTGTTAATCACAGAGTTCAACCACTAGTACTAGAACAACAAAAAAACAACAAATACTAAAAAGGATAAAGTATTACATTGTACATCAAGAGTCAGGACAAGAGCTCATCAGGTCATTGTTTCTTATAGTGTCCATTTCACTTAACAGGTTTCCCCTTTGGTGCTCAATTAGTTTTTGCCAATCAGGGAAAGCATATGATATTTGTCTCTTTGGGACTGGCTTAATTCACTCAGCATGATGTTTTCCAGATTCCTCCATCTTGTTGCAAATGACTGGGTTTCATTGTTTTTGACTGCTGTGTAGTATTCTATGGAGTACATGTCCCATAATTTCTTTATCCAGTCTACAGTTGATGGGCATTTGGGTTGGTTCCAGGTCTTAGCTATTGTGAATTGAGCTGCAATAAACATTAATGTGCAGACAGCTTTTTTGTTTGCCAGTTTAATTTCCTTTGGGTAAATTCCAAGGAGTGGGATGGCTGGTTTATATGGTAGGGTTTTATATTCAGGTTTCTGAGGAATCTCCAGACTAACTTCCATAGTGGCCTAACCAGTTTGCATTCCCACCAATAGTGGGTTAGTGTCCCTTTTTCCCCACATCCTCGCCATCATCTGTTGTTGGTAGATATCTGAATATGAGCCATTCTAACAGGGGTGAGATGGAACCTCATTGTGGTTTTGATTTTCATTTCCCTGATTGCTAGTGATCCTGAACATTTTTTATGTGTCTGTTGGCCATTTGGATTTCTTCTTTTGAAAAATGTCTGTTGAGATCCTTGGCCCATCTCTTAAGTGGGTTTGTTTTGATGTTGTGGAGTTTCTTGATCTTTGTAGATTCTGGTTATTAACCCTTTATCTGTAGTATAGTTTGCAAATATTTTTTCCCATTCTGTCAGTTGCCTCTTTACTTTCCTGACTGTTTCTTTTGAAGTACAGAAACTTCTTAATTAGATGCAATCCCAAATGTTAATTTTGGCTTTGACTGCCTGTGCTCCTGGGGTCTTTTCCAAGAAGTCTTTGCCTGTGCCTATATCTTGCAGGGTTTCTCCAATGCTCTCTAATGATTTGATGGTTTCGGGTCATAGATTTAGGTCTTTAATCCATGTTGATTGGATTTTTGTGTAGGGTGAAAGGTAGGGGTCTTGCTTCATGCTTCTGCATGTGGAAATCCAATTTTCAGAGCATCATTCATTGAATAGACTGTCCTTACTCCAGGGATTGGTTTTGGATCTTTGATCTAATATGAGTTGGCTGTAGATGTTTGGATTGATTATTGGTGTATCTATTCTGTTCCATTGGTCTATCCTTCTGTTTCTGTACCAGTACCATGCTGTTTTGATAACAACTGCCCTGTAGTACGTCCTGAAATCTGGTATTGTGATGCCTCCGGCTTTGTTTTTGTTGTACAAGATTGCTTTAGCTATTCGAGGTCTTCTGTGTCTCCATATGAATTTCAGCATAATTTTTCCAGATCTGAGAAGAAGGACTTCAGTATTTTGATTGGTATTGCATTGAATGTATAAATTGCTTTTGGGGAATGGATTTTTTATGATGCTGATTCTCCTAATCCATGAGCATGGGAGAATTTTCCATTTTTTGGTATCCTCTTCTATTTCTTTCTTTAATGTTTTGTAATTTTCATCGTAGAGATCTTTGATGTCCTTGGTTAGGTTTATTCCAAGGTATTTGATTGTTTTTGTGGCTATTGTGAATGGGAATGATCTTTGCAGGTCTTTCTCAGCCTTGGCATTGCCTGTGTATACAAAGGCCGTTGATTTTTGTGCATTGATTTTATATCCTGCTACTTTGCCAAACTCTTCGATGAGTTCCAGTAGTCTCTTAGTAGAGTTCTTTGGGTCCCCTAAATAAAGAATCATATCATATGGAAAGAGGGATAGTTTGAGTTCTTTCTTCCCAACTTGTATCCCTTTAATTTCTTTTTCTTGCCTAATGACTGTGGCTATAACTTCAAAGAAGTATATTGAATAGCAGTGGTGAGAGTGAGCATCTCTGTCTGTTACCAGTTCTCAGATGAAATTTTCCAACTTTTCCCCATTCAATAGGATGCTGGCCATGGGTTTTCATAAATTGTTTTGATTTTATTGAGGAATATTCTTTCTATACCCAGTTTGCTTAGAGTTTTCATCATGAAAGTGTGTTGTATTTTATCAAATGTTTTCTCTGCATCTTTGAGAGAACCATATAGTTTTTCTTCTGCATCTTTAATGTGCTGTATCACATTGTTTGATTTGCAAGCATACAACCATCCCTGCATACCAGGGATAAATCCCACTTGGTCTTGGTGGATGATCTTTCTGATATGTTGTTGCATTCTATTGGCCAGAATTTTACTGAGGATTTTTGCATCTATGTGATATTGGTCTGTAATTCTCTTACTTTTTTTTTTTGACGAGCAGAGTGGACAGTGAGAGAGAGAGAGAGAGAGACAGAGAGAAAGTCTTCCTTTTGCCGTTGGTTCACCCTCCAATGGCCGCCATGGCTGGCACACTGCGGCCGACGCACCGCGCTAATCAGATGGCAGGAGCCAGGTGCTTCTCTTGGTCTCCCATGGGGTGCAGGGCCCAAGCACTTGGGCCATCCTCCACTGCAATCCCTGGCCACAGCAGAGAGCTGGCCTGGAAGAGGGGCACTGGGACAGAATCTGGTGCCCCGACCGGGACTAGAACTTGGTGTGCCGGCGCCGCAAGGTGGAGTATTAGCCTAGTGAACCGCGGCACTGGCTGTAACTCTCTTTCAATGCTGCATCTTTTTCTGGTTTAGGAATGAAGGTGATGCTGGATTCATAGAAAGAGTTTGGGAGGGTTCCCTCTTTTCAATTGCTCTGAATAGTTTGAGAAGAAATGGAGTTAGTTCTTCTCTAAATGTCTGGTAGAATTCAGCAATGAATCCATCTGGTCCTGGGCTTTTCTTTACTGAGAGGGCCTTTATGACTGTTTCAATTTCTGTCTCAGTTATGGGTCTATTTAGGTTGTCCATGTCTTCCTGGTTCAATTTAGGTAGGTGTGTGTGTCCAGGATTCTATCCATTTCTGATAGATTTCTCTGTTTTCTGGCATACAAGTCCTTGTAGTAATTTCTGATGATTCTTTTTATTTCTGTGGTGTCTGTTGTTATATTTCTTTTTTCATCTCTGATTTTATTGATTTGGTTTTTTTCTCTTCTTTTTTAGTTAGGTTGGCCAATGGTGTGTCAATTTGGTTTATTTTTTCAAAAAACCAGCTCCTTGTTTAGCTGATTTTTTGTAATTTTTTTTGCATTCAATCCTATTGATTTCTTCTCTGATTTTAATTATTTCTCTTCTTCTAGTAGTTTTGGTTCTGGTTTGCTGCGGTTTTTCAAGATCCTTGAGATGCGCTGAAAGCTCATTTATTTGGTGCCTTTCCAATTCCCAGCGTAGGCACCTATTTCTATAAATTTTCCTCTTAACACTGCTTTTGCTATGTCCCATAAGTTTTGATATGTTGTGCTGTTGTGCTCATTTATTTCCAGAAAGTTTTTGATTTCTCTTTCGATTTCTTCTATGACCCAGTGTTCATTCAGGAGCGTGTTGTTCAGTCTCCACGTGTTTGCATGTGCTCTAGGGATTCCTGAGTTGCTAATTTCCAACTTCATTCCACTGTGGTCTGAGACGCTGCATGGTATGATTCTAATTCTTTTGAATTTGCTGAGACTTGCTTTATGGCCTAGTATGTGGTCAATCCTAGAGAAGGTTCCATGTTCTGCTGAGAAGGATGTAAATTCTTTATGTATAGGATGAAAAGTTCTGTAGATAACTGTTAGATCCATTTGGGCAATAGCTTCATTTAAATCTACTGTTTCCTTATTGATCTTCTGTGCAGTTGATCTGTCTTTTTCTGTCAGTGGAGTATTGAAGTCCCCCAGTACATTGTATTGGGGTCTAAGTCTCCCTTTAAGTCCCTTAACAAATCTTTTAAATAAACCAGTGCCGTGTAATTAGGTGCATATACATTGATAATTGTTACATCTTCCTGTTGAATTGATCCCTTAATCATTATATAGTGCCCCTCTTTGTCTTTCTTAACAGCTTTTTTTAAAGTTTATTTTGTCTGATATTAAGATGGCTACGCCCAGGCTTTTTTCATTTCTGTTGACATGGTATATCTTTTTCCAGCCTTTCACTTTCAGTCTGCCTGCATCTTTGTTGGAGAGATGAGTTTCTTGTAAACAGCAAAAAGATGGGTTTTGATCCTTAACTCATTCAGCCAATCTGTGCCTTTTAACTGGAGAGTTGAGGCCATTAACATTCATTGTGACTATTGATAAGTTGTAGCTTTGCACTGCCATTTTCTAACATATGCTTTGAACTTCCTGTGATGTTTTTGTGAGGTTTCCTTCCTTTACCTTCTTTCATATTGGTGACCGTGTTTCTGTGTGTAACTTATCTTTAGGCATCTTTTGCAGGGCAGGATGAGTGGCGACAAATTCTTTCAATTTCTGTTTGCTGTGAAAGGCCTTCATTTCACCTTCATTCACAAATGAGAGCTTTGCAGGATATAATATTTGGGCTGGCAGTTTTTCTCTCTTAGTACCTGGGCTATATCTCACCATTCCCTTCTAGCTTGTAGGGTTTCTGATGAGCAGTCTGCTTTGAGTCTAATTGGAGATCCTCTGAGAGTAATCTGACATTTCTCTTTTGCACATTTTAGAATCTTTATGTTTCACTGTAGTGTGTTTGATTACAACGTGTCATGGTGAGGATCTCTTTTGGTCATGTTTACTAGGGGTTCTATGAGCTTCCTGTACTAGGATGTCTCTGTCCTTCTCCAAACCCGTAAAGTTCTCTGCTATTATTTCACTAAAAAGGCCTTCTAATCCTTTGTCTCTATCCATGCCTGCAGGAACTCCCAGAACCTGAATGTTGAGTTTTTTAATAGTATCTTGTAGATTCTCAACAATATTGTTTAGATTTCTAATTTCCTCTTCTTCTCTTTGGTTTGACTGTATATGCTTTCCTGTGCTCTGTCTTCTAATTCCGATATTCTCTCTTCTGCTTCACCCATTCTGTTTTTAAGGCTCTGAAATGTGTTTGTCATTTGAGCTATTGAGTTCTTCATTTCATTTTGATTTCTCTTCACTATCACACTTTCCTGTTCTGCTAGTTTCTGCATTTCTTTTGGATTCCTCCTTAAGATTTCATTTTCATGAGAGAGATTTTCTATCCTGTCCAATAAGGATTTCTGTAGTTCAAGAATTTGCTTTTGAAAACTTCTAAATATTCTATAACATCTTTCACATATATATTCTACAAAGATGAATATGGTCTCTGTATGATGTAACTGCAGTCTAGCTGGTATTTACCAAATATACCTTATTACTACTTGAGATATTTTAATGCCTATACTGCATATTTGGTTTCTTCAATTCTGTCATAGCAGAGGCAATATTTCAAATTTTTTTGTTCAGGACAAGCCCCATCGTATGCAAGGTTTAGTCTCAACCTACACTGGTGACATCCCATATGGGAATAAGTCAAAGTCTCTGTTAGTGTACCCAGGAAAGTAGTGGAATATGGCCCAAGTTCTTGGAGCCCTGTATCCAAGTGGGAGACCTAGATGAAGTTCCTGAGTCCTTGCTTTGGCCTGGCCTAATTTTCACCATTGCAGACATTTAGTGAATAAGCCAGTAGATGGAAGATCTCTCCTTCTTTTTCTCTCTTCCCTTTCTCTGCCTTTCAAATAAATAAATAAGTCCTTAAAAATTATGTATTCTCATACTACATTGGAGTATATAAAAATGTTCTGGTCATTTGAAGTAAATAAGTTCCTGGATCCTGGATTCAGCCCAAGGCCACCACCAGTATCCATCCCTTTCTCTCTCTCCCTCCCTATTTCCCTTCCTCCTTCTCTCAAACTCTGTCATTCTGCCTTTCAAATAAATAAATACTAAAAGGACATTCTCAATATCATATTTTTTAAAAAATAAAAAGATGTTTCTATTCCTTTGAGAGGCAGAGTTTCAAATACAGGGAGCTGCATGGGAAGTGGAGCAACTGGAATGCAAGCTGGCATCCACATAAATATAGACACTGCAAGCAGAGGCTTAACCTACTATGCCATAGCGCCAGCCCTTCTCATATCCTTATTGTACAAAGTAGGTAAAATGTAGGTTGAATCATTTTGTAAATGAGGATAGCCATATTTCCATAGCATTGTATTTACATACCATTCTTAGGTTCTGAAATACAAATTATGCCATATATCATATATCATAGAAATTAATAAAAAAAATAAAAAAATCACCCAAGAAAAAAGTATATTTTACAGCATTTCTCCTTGTATTATAGATTCAGTTGTATAAAAATATTATTATGTAATTGAAAACATTTGAAGGATGAAAAATGGGAATGATAGTCTGTAAACTGCAATATTTTTCTCTTCTAGTGCAGCTACTCTACTAAAAATATCTTTGATGACTTTTCCTCTTTGTAGCATAAAGTAACATTTGTTATTTAAATTATAGTGCAGAATCACAGACTTTCATTTAGCATTCAAGCATTGTAGAAACAAAAACAAATTAAAATCTATGATCTAAAATACTGAATATGAAAATAAAGGGCCTGCTTAAATTGAACTTACACATATTCATTTTTTTAAAAGAATTATTTATTTTACTTGACAGAGTTACACAGAAAGAGAAGAGACAGAGAGAGGGAGAGACAGACACAGAGAGAGAAATACACAGAGAAAGGTCTTCCATCGATGGTGCACTCCATAATTGGCCACAATGGCTGTAGCTGCGCCAATCTGAAGCCAGGAGCCAGGAGCTTTTTCTGGGTCTTCCACATGGGTGCAGGAGTGTCGGAGGCCACCCGACAAACCACATGGAGACACGCAGCACTCAGTCAATTTATTACCACGTTTATTGCCTCATCGCGTTTTAAGCCAAAGTAGGGGGCCCGGCGATGAGGGACTGGAGGCAGTCTCCCTAAGGACACCCTTCAGTCTCCAGCCCCGAGCACACAGAAAGACAAGGTTATATACCCCAGACCCCATACAGATAACATTCATTGTGTGCAATTATGCATAGCACAGGAACAGAGCAAGTTTACAAAGTAGCAATGGTCAGGGTACAAGCTCTGCAGATAGAGCAAAGAACATCATAGACCTTCATTAGAAGTCACATCCTGCCTGCAGGAATATGGGACGAAAAGTCTTGGAAACAGGATTAGATAAGGGACAGCCTCAGCCTGCTGCATCTCATGTCGGGCCAGGGCCACTGGCCCCGACATCTCCCCCTTCTTGTTTGTACAAGAATGGCCTGGTGTTTATGGTAACCGGTGTCTACGCTGTCCAGAGAGCCGCGGGGGAGGATCCATCCCCCACAAGTCCCTCGCGTTAAACGCTGAATGGCGTGGACTCGTGCCTGTCTTAGGTGCCCCGCAGCGCTTACTCTGCTTACCCGTCATCAAGGATATAGGAAGCATGTCCTGCCCTCTGTCTTAGGTTGCTAGAGAAGCCTGCGAGTGCTTACCCGTCGTTGACTACCGGTCCACCCTAAGAACAGTGTAGGAGCAAGCGGTCAATGAGGAAGTTAGGAAGAGAGAGACCGAGGCTTCCACGGCATATCACATACTGCAGCCCCCTGTTTTAGAGTGTCCTCAAGGGTATGTACTGTCCTTTTGATAACCTCTCTGTTTGCGCACATAGGAACGGTGGGAACGTTTGGTTGTTTTACTTCACATCAGTCTACAGGCAGGCAGAAGACAGAGGTTGTGGGGGCTGGCTCGCCACAGCTCCCCCTTTTCTTACTTTAGGACCAGCGCCTGTCTTAGGCGCCCCTGAGCGGAGTGGCAGCTTACCCGTCTTTGCCAGAGGGTCGACTTGCATGAGCAGTCTCAGCCCTCCGCTGTCTTAGGTTGCATGCCATTCCTCAAGGCACTTATCCGTCTCTGGCTACTGGTCCAAGAAACCAAGCAACACCTGCTGTATTGCAGGAGAGGGAGGTTTTGCAGCGATGACTTCGAATGGGGACCAAATATCTGTGTCCAGTTGTGTTAAGAACCCAAATCTCTTGCCGTAGTTCACGCAGCAAACGAGTGAAATTACTATTCCAAGTATGGTTTAAGGTGGCACCTAAAGAGTGAGACAAATTAGCAAGACGAGTATAGTTATGCCAGGTAAACGGAGTAGCGCAAAGTGCAACAGATTGAACCAAGCAGGGGGTTCCCCACATCCCCGTCTAAGATTCAGTTCTTCCTGGAGAACGTTGACCCGTTGGTTTAGTAATAAGATTCCTGAATGGATATGCTGATCCACTGCCACTCGGAGCGTTCTTGTTTGATCATTCTTCTGGAGCATGGGAATAGGTGACCTTTTTTCCTTTTAGGAATTTCACAAGCCAAGACTGACCTTGACTTGTCTATGACTTGTTTATGGGCTGCCTACATCTCCCCCTTTTTTATTTAATTGAGAATGGCCTCTGTCTTAGGTTGCCCTCAGTCATCTCTGTCCTTACCCGTCATCGGTAACTCTGGCAGCTTGGCCTAGAGCCCTGTCTTAGGTTGGTACAGGATGCTGAGCGTCTTACCCGTCTCTGAGTACCATTCCAGCCCAACATTAGGTGAGAGATGAAACATACAGCCAAATATTAATTATTTGTGATTACAAATAATGATGAATGTCAGTTTATACAGACTGTAGTGAAGTCAGCATAAAATGCAGAACACACAGAAAACATCCCATACCAAGTAGGAAAAGCAGTAGTGGTCCAGTCAACATTAATAACCAATGAATTTATTGAAACCTTCCAAATGTTAGGGGGTTAGTAATAAACATGTTTTGTATTTTACTCTTAAGTTTATCAATAACAGACTCTATATATGGCACATTGTTAGTAATGTTAAAACAACATTTTTTTTGTGACAGATTTACAACTTATATGATTTTTTAATATTAAGTAATTGTTAGCTGCATGGTTTAAAAGTACTCCTGAGTAAACTTGATCCAATTTTTTGGCTATATTGGACAGTCCAGTAGCAGTAAGATTAATTGTTTTGGTCACTGAATATGCAAGCCTTCGCAGTCCACGGTTATTTCCAAAGGCCAGTCCAGGAACACTTACTACTGGTACAGCCATGGCCAGGGCAGTGTCCTCTCCTATTAGGATGACGTTGCCATTACAGTTTTTAGGTGAAGCATGCTGTCGACGCGCTCTATCCGCCGCTGTAAATACAGATGTCAGCATCGGGGCCACACAGTCCAGGGAGGAATTATAGAAGTTATTAGAGGCTAACGATGTGAAGGCATATTTGCTACATAAAAAAAATACCCATCCCTTAGGAGTCCATGTCCCATACCAGTACTGGATTAGGTGTATTTTATTGATTGGTGATAGGATCCCTTTATTTTACTGATTGTAAAACCTTAATAACTTGTGGAGGCTGTGCACTCCGTAACTTGTCATTTTAATTTTTACTCAATCCTGAGCAGAGAGCCCATTTCTTTGCCAAAGAGGCGAACTGAGGGTCTTTTTAGCCAGAAACATTACAGGTTACACATGTAACTTTAGTTTTTTTTTTTAAAGAAAGGTATTGCTTTGTATACTTGTAGTTTTTGTTGACTATACCAATTTGTGACAGCAAATTGTTTTTTAGCTGTTTGTTGTGCATAGACTTAGTTACTTTTAGTTTAATTTGCAAGAAATACGTTGTAAGCCTTATAGTGTACACTAAAATTATTTAGAGGAAAGATGGTAAAGGAGTATAGATTAACAGAATGTTGCAATAAACATGGCTCCATTGTTTTAATGATATTATAGCAAGATGGTCCACTGATTTTTGTTGGGAGGGCCTGAGGCTGGCCCTGCTTTTAGTTTTATGAACTCTGTTTGTTAATGAATTACCTTTTTTATTAGCTTTGGAGTGACAATATTGGCCCAATGCCTTCCCCTTTAGCCCTGGGGGAATATACCAGGAGGAGCCTTATTTTGATTTTTGACTTTTGGACAATTTTTGTACATGTCCCTGTTGTTCACATTTATAGCACCCTTATTTATTGGACATAGCCCTCCTTGATAATTTTTGTAATGGCAAACCATGTAGAGTGGCAGGTCCTGAATGTCCTGTTTTTAAGTGAATTTATTTTGTTAATTTTTTATCAAAGGAACTGTCACAGAACACCTCAGTCATAGTAGCCAATTGATTTATGTTTACATTGTACTTACGTTTAGTAGAATTTATAGTGTTGTGGGCATCACTAGGCAATTTTTACAAGGCACCGGAAAAGAATCCATACTGAGAATTAGACATTATTAGTAATCATTACAAGCATGTTTAACATTTAGTTTGACTGTGTGTTTCCCTGGAATGAAGCAGCAGTAGCAGAGGCTTGTTTTGGCTCCCTCTCAAAGGCCCCAAGGACAAGGGTGGCTCATTGCCAAGATTTTGGCAAGCAGTGCGTCCCGTCCCGGATCTTGGCCAGAGAGCCAAGACACCAAGCATGCCCACCTGTTTATCAGAAACATTTCTTTATCCCCCTCCCCGGGAACTGGCCAGGCTCCCAAGGAGCAGGAGAAGGTCATTTGGCAACAGTTACTTGTCCACCAGAGCTGAACCTAGATACAAGCCTCTTTATTTTAAAAATTTGTCCTTATATTTGGCCCTAGGGCTGTATTGAGAGGTAGACATAATTAACACATTATAAGAATATAATACAAATTTTTTATACAAGCATATATTTAGTAATTAAACACAATAATACTTAATGTGTTTTAAGGTTAAATTGAAACATAACTGAGGGAGAATTAGCTTCTTGGGCACCCATGTCAGGGACATAAAAAACAGTACCATTCCAATACAACAACTCAAGCTGCTGTAGACAGCCTGAGAACTGGCTAGATGATCCCATGGCATGGAGATCTGAGGCATTGTTACTTGTTAAACAGACATGTTGAGGTGCACACAGTCCAATTAACAAATGCGCTAACATTTTTCATTACTCTAAAATTAGTGATTTGGGTTTTAGGAAATATTTGTAACATTTTTTTTTGATAAAACAAAAAATTTTTTAGCAGATGGAACACGGTGGGTTACCATTTAGCCATAATGATAGTAGCCTCTTATTATTTGTAATGGTTACATTTTTGTAGGTTTGTACAATCTTAACTATTTGGGGCATATTTTTATTTACTTTTTTTTTTTAAAGCCAACCACACATAATCTGCCCAAGCATTCCTATTAATAATAAGGGTAGAGTTATTATTATTATTAAATAGTAGAGTAAAGGGTAGAGTTATTATTATTATTATTAAATAGAATGGGTAGTCCGGACACTTTGACACTGCTTGCTTTGTTTTTTTAAATGCGCATTTTTCATAGTTATGGCTTAGAGGGGCTCCTGAGAAATTTTTTGTCTTTTAAGTCCTACACGTGCCAATTGCTCCCTCTTTTCTCCTGCAACCGGCGTCCTGGCTCTTTTTAACAAGGCCTTTATATCCTTGTCACATTTAGATGTGACTGTATATTCCCCATGGGCAATAGGAGAGGCTCCCCGGGCAAGCCCTAGTCTGCCACGCCCTACTCGTGCTTATGTGCCTCCCTTGTAATCCCTACGGACCTCTACCACCGCAGCCTTCCCTCTTACAGAGGCTTACCTGTGGATGAGATGAATCCGAGTCACGGCACCAGCTGTCGGAGGCCACCCGACAAACCACATGGAGACACGCAGCACTCAGTCAATTTATTACCACGTTTATTGCCTCATCGCGTTTTAAGCCAAAGTAGGGGGCCCGGCGATGAGGGACTGGAGGCAGTCTCCCTAAGGACACCCTTCAGTCTCCAGCCCCGAGCACACAGAAAGACAAGGTTATATACCCCAGACCCCATACAGATAACATTCATTGTGTGCAATTATGCATAGCACAGGAACAGAGCAAGTTTACAAAGTAGCAATGGTCAGGGTACAAGTTCTGCAGATAGAGCAAAGAACATCATAGATCTTCATCAGAAGTCACATCCTGCCTGCAGGAATATGGGACGAAAAGTCTTGGAAACAGGATTAGATAAGGGACAGCCTCAGCCTGCTGCATCTCATGTCGGGCCAGGGCCACTGGCCCCGACACAGGAGCCCAAGCACTTGGGCTGTCCTCTGCTGCTTTCCCAGACCACAGCAGAAGGCTGCACAGGAAGTGGAGCAGCTGGGACCCAAACCGGTGCCCATATGGGATGCTGGCGCTTCAATCCATGGCATTAACCTGCTGCACCACAGCTGCCCCAAACACATTCATTTAAAAATATATAAAAGGATAATAAAATTTGTATACAAAGCAATAAAAGTAAAAAAATTAATATACAAACACACTTTAAAATAGTATTTTAAAACAAATGTAAAAATGTAAAAAGCCATTGTGCTCACAAACATGTAATCATGTAAAAGAAAAGTTGTGTACTACTATCACAAAGAAGCTCAACTACACACTAATGTGCAGCAACTTCTAGTTTCACACTCAGATTGTTAGAGTTTTGGTACTGTCAACCTCATCCTTTCAACAACAGGAAAATTTGAAAAGTTTAAAAACATATTCTTTTATTTTTCAATTCACATAACCAAATTTCAGGTCAAATTCCTATCCTCAGATATGGAGCAACAGGTGAGAAATATAATTGAAATCAGCTTACTTGAAATAGATGCTGCTGGGGGCCAGCACTTTTATCTATGGATAGCAAATAAAGCAACTATCTTAAGTGTCAACATCCCTTATAGGCACCAGCTGCTCCACTTTGGATCCAGCTCTCTGCTGTGACCTGGGAAAGCAATAGAAGATGGCCCAAATGTTTGGGCCCCTGCACCCATGTGGAAGACCAAGAAGATACTTTTGGCCTCTGGCTCAGAATGACCCAGCCTGGCCACTGCAGGCACCTGAGGAGTAAACCAGATGGGAGACCTCTCTCTCTCTCTCTGTAACTCTACCTTTCAAATAATAAATACATAAATATTTTTTTTAAAAGAAAGAAACAGACATTGTTGTATGTATAAGCTTGGAAGAACAATCAGAGTTAATTTCAGTGATGTGTAGAGGCTCAAAGTAGACTGGCTCAAAGATATTCCTATAGCTAAAATATTCCGAACAAAATTTTTAAAGTATTACAGTAAAAAATGGGAGATAGAGGAGAACCTGTGTGGCTACATTTTTATGGATTTGAGCTCAGGAACCATACCAAGTTTAAGGAAAAATAAATTGGAAAAAAATGACTGATTTGAAGCAGCATGTTATGCAGGGCTCTGAAGAAAAAGGAGCACTGGGTTATTTAAAAGATATGTTAAAGAACTTAAAGGGAGAATTAGACTCCAATACAATAGTACTGGGGGACTTCAATACTTCACTTTCAGCAATGGACAGATCAACCAGACAGAAAATCAACAAGGAAATACCAGATTTAATTGACGTAATACACCAAGTGGATCTAACAGATATCTACAGAATTTTTCATCCTACACTTGAGAATACACATTCTTCTCAGCAGTACATGGAACCTACTCTACTACTGACCACATACTAGGCCATAAAGCAAGTCTCAGCAATTCAAAAGAATTAGAATCATACCATGCAGCTTCTCAGACCACAGTGGAATGAAGATGGAAATTAGCAACTCACAAATACCTAGAACATATGCAATCACATGGAGATTGAACAACATGCTCCTGAATGAACACTAGGTCATAGAAGAAATCAAAAGAGAAATAAAAAACTCTCTGGAAGCAAATGAAGATAACAACACAGCATATCAAAACTTATGGGATACAGCAAAAACAGTGTTAAGAGAAAAGTTTATAGCAACAGGTGCCCCCATCAAGAAACTGAAAAGACACCAAACAAATGAGCTATCATTACACTTCAAGGATCTAGAAAAACTGCAGCAAATCAGACCCAAAGCTAGTAGGAGAAGAGAAATAATTGAAATTAGAGAAGAAATCAACAGAATTGACTCCATAAAAATATTACAAAAGATCAGCAAAATAAAGAGCTCATGTTTTGAAAAAAATGATCAAAATTAACACTCCATTGGCCCAAGTAACAGAAAAAAGGAGAGAGAAGACCCAAATCAATAAAATTACAGATGAAAAAGGGAATGTAAGAACAACACCACAGGCTGGCACCATGGCTCATTTGGCTAATCCTCCGCCTGTGGCACCAGCACCCCGGATTCTAGTCCTGGTTGGGGTACCGGGTACTAGTCCCGGTGGCTCCTCTTCCAGCCCAGCTCTCTGCTGTGGCCCGGGAGGGCAATGGAGGATGGCCCAAGTGCTTGGGGCCCTGCACTCACATGAGAGACCAGGAGGAAGTACCCAGCTCCTGGCTTTGGATAGGTGCAGTGCTGGCCGAGCATCCATTAGGGGAGTGAACCAACGGAAGGAAGACCTTTTTCTCTGTCTTTCTCTCACTGTCTATAACTCTCTCTCTCTCTCTCTCTCTCTCTCTCTCTCTCACTGTCTTTTACTCTCTCTCTGTCTCTCACTGTCTAACTCTGCCTGGAAATAAATGAAAAATAAAAATAAAATAAAATAAAGAACAGACACCACAGAAATAGAGTCATAAGAAATTACTACAAAAATTATGTGCCAGCAAATTGGGAAATCTATCAGAAATGGATAGATTCATTGACACATACAACCTACCTAAATTGAACTATGACGTCATAGAAAACCTAAACAGACCCATAACTAAGTCATAAATTGAATCAGTAATAAAGGCCTTACCAACAAAGTAAAGCCCAGGTCCAGATGGATTCACTGCTGAATTCTATCAGACATGTAAAGAAGAACTAACTCCAATTCTTCTCAAACTATTCAGAACAATCAAAAAAAAAAAAAAAAAAAAACAGTGTTAAGAGGAAAGTTTATAGCAACAGGTGCCTACATCAAGAAATTGGAAAGGCACCAAATAAATGAGCTATCAATACAATTTTCAAGGATCTTGAAAAACTACAGCAAACCAAATACAAAACTAATAAAAAAGAAATACTTAAAATTAGAGAAGAAGTCAACAGAATTGAATCCATAAAATCATTACAAAAGATCAGCAAAATGAAGAGCTGCTTTTTGAAAAAATAAACAAAATTGGCACACCATTGGCCCAAGCAACTAAAAAAAGGAGAAGGCCCAAATCAATAAATTAGAGATGAAGAGAGGAATTTAAAAACAGACACTACAGAAATAAAAAAGAGTTATGAGAAATTACTACAAGAGTTGTGTGCCAGCAAATTGGGAAATCTATCAGAAATGGATAGATTCATTGACACATACAACCTACCTAAATTGAACTATGATGTCATAGAAAACCTAAACAGACCCATAACTAAGTCATAAATTGAATCAGTAATAAAGGCCTTACCAACAAAGTAAAGCCAGGACCAGATGGATTCACTGCTGAATTCTATCAGACATTTAAAGAAGAACTAACTCCAATTCTCCTCAAACTATTCAGAACAATAAAAAAAGAGGGAATCCTCCCAAATTCTTTCTATGAAGCCAGCATCACCTTAATTTCTAAACCTGAAAAAGATGCAGCAGAGAAAGAGAATTACAGACCAATTTCTCTGATGAACATAGATGCAAAAATCCTCAATAAAATTCTGGCCAATAGAATGCAACAACATATCAGAAAGATCATCCACCCAGACCAGTGGAATTTATCCCTGGTACGCAGGGATGGTTCAATGTTTGCAAAGCAGTCAATGTGATACACGACTTTAACAAACTGCAGAAGAAAAACCATATGATTATCTCAACAGATGCAGAGAAAGCATTTGATAACATGCAACACTCTTTCATGATGAAAACTCTAAGCAAATTGGGTATCGAAGGAACATTCCTCAATACAAGCAAAGCAATTTATGGAAAACCTATGGCCAGCATCCTATTGAATGGGGAAAAGTTGGAATAATTTCCACTGAGAACTGGTACCATACAGGGATACCCATTCTCACCATTGCTATTCAATATAGTCCTGGAAGTTTCAGCCAGAGTCATTAGGCAAGAAAAAGAAATTAAAGGGATACAAATTGGGAAGAAAGAACTCTAACTACCCCTCTTTGCAGATGATATGATTCTTTATTTCGGGGATCCAAAGAACTCTACTAAGAGACTACTGGAACTCATCGAAGAGTTTGGCAAAGTAGCAGGATATAAAATCAATGCAGAAAACCAACAGCCTTTGTATACACAGGCAATGCCAAGGCTGATAAAGAACTGCTAAGATCAATCCCATTCACAAGAGCTACAAAAACCATCAAATACCTTAGAATAAACTTAACCAAGGACGTTAAAGATCTCTACAATGAGAACTAAAAAACTTTAAAGAAAGAAATAGGATACCAAAAAATGGAAAATTCTCCCATGCTCATGGATTGGAAGAATCAGCATCATCAAAATGTCCATTCTCCCAACAGCAATTTAAAGATTCTATGCAATACTAATCAAAATACCAAAGATATTCTCATCTGGAAAAAATGAATTATGCAACTGATACAGGATTAACAACCAGAATCTACAAAGAGATGAAGAAGCTCTACCACAACAAAGTATACAATCCAGTCTAGAAATGGGCACAGGACTTAGACATTTTTTCAAAAGAGGAGACCCAAATGGCCAACACTCACATGAAAAAATCCTCAGGATCTCTAGCCATCAGGAAAATGTGAATCAAAACCACAATGAGGTTTTACCTCTCCCAGTTAGAATGGCAATCACACAGGAATCAACAATGATGATGTGGGAAGAAAGATAGCTAATTTACTCTTTATGGGAATGTAAAGTGGTATAGTCCTTTGTGGAAGGCAGTATGGAAATACCTTAGAAATCTGAATTTAGACCTACCATATGAACCAGCCATCCAACTCCAGGGAATTTACCCAAGGGAAATGAAATCAGCATAGGGAAGAGCTCTCTCTACCATCATGTTTATTGCAGCTCAATTCACAATAGCTAAGAAATGGATCAATCTAAAATCCTGTCAACTAGGCCAGCGCCGTGGCTTAACAGGCTAATCCTCCGCCTTGTGGCACTGGCACACTGGGTTTTTGTCCCGGTCGGGGTACTGGATTCTATCCCGGATGCCCCTCTTCCAGACCAGCTCTCTGCTATGGCCCGGGAAGGCAGTGGAGGATGGCCCAAGTCCATGGGCCCTGAACCCGCATGGGAGACCAGGAGAAGCACCTGGCTCCTGGCTTTGGATCGGCGTGGTGCACCAGCCACAGCGGCCATTGGAGGGTGAACCAACGGCAAAAAGGAAGACCTTCCTCTCTGTCTCTCTCTCTCACTATCCACTCTGCCTGTCCAAAAAAAAAAAAAAAAAAAAAAAAAAAAAAAAAAAAATCCTGTTAACTGAAGACTGTTAAAGATATTATGGGAAGGGCTGGTGCTGTGGTGCAGCAAGTTAATGCCCTGGCCTGAAGTGTCAGAAGTTTGAGACCTGGTTGCTCCACTTAGGATCCAGCTCTCTGGGAAAACAGTAGAAGATGGCCCAAGTCCTTGGGCTCCTGCACCCGCATGGAGACCTGAAAGAAGCTCCTGGCTCCCGGCTTCAGGTTGGGACAGCTCTAGCTGTTGAGGTCAACTGGGGAGTGAACCAGTGGATGGATGACTTCTCTCTGTCTCTCTGCCTTTCCTCTCTCTGTGTAACTTTCTCAAATAAATAAATAAATCTTAAAAAAATTATGGGATATTTAATTTGTGGAATTCTATACAATAGTAAAAAAAAAAATGAAATCTGGTTGGTTGAAACAAAATGGATGAATCTGTAAAACATCATATTTAGTGAAATAAGCCAGTCCCAAAGGGACAAATACCATATGTTCTCTCTGATCTATGATAACCTATAGAGCACATAAAAGGAAATCTGTAGAAGTGAAAATGACGCTTCGAGAACCAATGACCTAAACAGCCTTTTTCTTGATTGTTGAGGAACAAGTTTTTTTCTCTCTTCTTCACACTGTTTGTTGACCTCTTTGTTTAACATAGAATTAATCATACATATATAAATTCAAAAATTGATCTCAGTAAAAAATAAGAGTAGGAGTGAGAGGAGGAAGTTTGTAACTATATAGCTGTATAGTTCTGCATACATTCCTATGGACTTATTTCTAAGGTTATAATTTAAAAACTTGCCATGGGACCCCCAATCCCTTAAGCTGGGTTGTATAAATGCTATCTTAACAGTTAAAATATCCATATTAAATGTTAAAGTGATTAGATAGAAGGGATCAATTGTTAAATGGATCATACAAATAAAATCAAATGTCTGTAATAATAGAATTAAAAAGGAGAGGATGTTCCAACCAGTCCACACAGTAGCCTCATAGAATGACAATCACTTAAAGTTGCATGTTGACCTCAGAATCTGCCCTCCAGGCATTCTGATCTAGCTGAAAAGCCCTGAGATGGAAAGCTAAAACTCTGTGGCAGAAAAAAAAAAATGTCCTACATAAAGTATCTCTGTGAGACCCCGGTGGAAAGAAAGGGCCATATCATAGAAGCATGTACTTTTCTCTGAAGGGAGGAGAGAACTTCCACTTTGCTTATGGTCTAGCCTAAATACTGATGGAGATTCTGGACTCAAAAAGCTTCCATAGCCTTGGCAGCTCATGTCAAGACCCTCAAATGATCACTGGCATCTTCCCTAAGAGTGTTAATTGATAAATTAACAATAGGAGTCACTGTGAACTTACTCCCCATGCAGAATCTTTTGAGTTGTACTGTGCAAATTAACTATGAAACTTGTTCTCAGTTTTTTTATATTTTGTGTTTCTATGTGTGTATATGTACAAATTATTGAAATCTTTACTTGGTATAGGGTTGGTCTTGTGTATAAAGTTAATTGAAAACTAATCTTAATGAAGAATGGGACTGGGAATGTGAGAGGGAGCAGGAAGTGGAGAGGGAATGTTGGTATGGTGGGAATTATCCTAAAGTTGTACTTCTGAAAGTTGTCCTCATTAAATAAAACGTTGCTTTGGGAAAAAAAAAATACACTGAGATAACACATGTTAGGACTGCACTGTGGCATAATGAGTAAATCCACCACCCAATTAGGTGCCAGGTCCACGCCTACTTCCTACTCTATTTCCAATCCAGCCCCCTACTAATGCACCTGGGGAACAGACAATGGATGAAGTCTTTGGACACCTGCACACATGTGAGAGGCCTGGAAGAACTTCTTGGATCCTGTCTATGGTCTGGCCCAGCTCTGGGTGTTGTAGCCATTTGGGGAGTAACCAGCTGATGAAAGATAACTTTGTCTCTCACTCTAACTCTGCCTTTCAAACAAATCAATCTTCAAAAGATGAGATAACATATGGCAACTGTGTAACTGTAAGTCAGCAAAACAATAGTTCAATAGAGTAAAGGTAAAATCAAGACCCTACAAAGTCAAGAGCTCTAGAGGTAAGGAGGTCCATAATTTATTTTTGGGAGCAGTAGTGTCAGCTTCATGAACAATCTTTACTAAATGGATTGTGAAAATGACAAATTCAAGTATTTTGGCTTTGAATGCATGTTTGGTTTGATGCAGGGTCTACTGAAATATCACTGATGATGAACATGATTCAGATACTCAAGAAATTATTTAGAAGAGGACTAATTTCTAGATAAATAACACTAAAATGTGTACCCTGATTACAGAGATTGTCTCACTCCACCTTCCCTCTGCCTCTGGCTGATGGCAAGTCAATCTGTAAGAAGCTAATGATATATGCAAGCAGTGCTAGATTGCTTGATTTCATAAAATAAAGATGTTGACACCCAAGTCATGTAAATCAGGGGGTTCCTCTTGCATGGGCATTCTATGTAAGCTTACTTTTGCAAAACTGGGCAACAATTCAAGAAGCCTTATTAGATTTGTTGTCTCATTCTTCTTTTTAAGAGTCTCCAGATTCTAAGAAAACTAGAATTCACAAAAAGAGAAAGGAAACAGAAATATTTATTCCAGTAGGATAGAAATTCTAGACTTACTTATTTAAAAGAGTGGAGGAAAAGCTAAAGACAGACTGTCTATTCTCAAAATGGAATAGACACAATAGCCAAGTCTGCATTTGATGTCTTTTTTTTAAAACACATATTTAAAAGGCAGAGAGGGAGAAGTTAAGAGCATTCTTCCATTCACAGGCTTAATATCCAAATGGCTTTAACAACCAGGTCCAGGAGCCTAGAATTCTTTCCAGGTCTCAGATGTGAATAGCAGGGTCCCAGAAACTTGAATCATTTCTGCTGCCTTTCCAGGAGCATTAGCAGGATGATGGATAGGAAGCAGTGAAGTCACGATTTCAGCCAGTAATCTGATAGCAGGAACTTAACTTGCTGTGAGAAAGCAGTAGCTTAATTGACAGAAAGTTGGGGCCAGGATGGAAATCTTTATATGCCTAACAAATGAGATCAGTGGGAATCTGCACTCTTTCAAGTAAGCGGGGGGAAAAAAAGCCAGAATACAAAGATAACAATGAGAAACCTGGATTATTTGTCTCACAAATTAAAGATGAAAATTGACATTGGGGTTTTATCTACTTACGTGATTTCAATGAGGAGAAAAGAAACTTTCCTGGAAGCACATGCATGGGTTAGTGTAATTAAACAGAAGGCATTAAGTTTGATCTCAGGCTAGTCTTTCATACACTAAATTGGGACAACCAGAATTGTCTAATATGAGTTCAGAAAGATTACATCTTTTGATTAGTTTAGTATATTTTTGTGGATAGAAAGCAACTGCCATTTTAAAAGCCTAATTAAAGAAAGAAGGTTGGAACAAATGAATTTTTTTGTGCAAAAGCTCTGTGTGATCCACAAAAAAGGAAGCAGTTCATTAGAACTAGAAAAAAAAAATAATGCCATACAGTGTCTGACCTTGCTTTTAATAGTGCAAATAAAGGAGGCTACAAGTATTGATATTTGGTGATTGACCTTGCAGATATTTTCTCTTAATCTTGGAAATAAGCCAACCACAGTTTGCCTTCAGGTGGAGATTCCAGTATAGATTTACTGATAGTCTATAGTTACCACCATAATTTGAATTTGTTCTATGCCTTGAGTATACCATATTTATGATACTGAAGCTGAAGAATAAACTAAGGTGGATTTATATATATTAAAACACATGACAATAACGAAAATTGATAAATCCAACAAAGATCCAAAGACTCATCCATATGGTCAAATTCTTAAGACACATCTGGCAGACAAATTCCATATGACTGTTGTTACATTCCCCCAAGTAAACAGAAACCCCAGCAAGTGGCTTATTTGCATTGAGGAAGAGTTGTATATTTTATATTGGAAAATTACAAGGTCTTTTCTATACCATCACCATAATTGTGTTTCTGAATGGAGAAATAAAGGCCATATTAGAACTGCAAAAAGTGTTCTCTCAATACTTTGAACTCTTACGATCTCTGGTTCTGTATTTTTTTTTTTTAAATTCAGATAACTTTATTTAAATTGAAAACTATTAAAACTGCATTTAAAGAATGTCGTTATAAAAATCATGAGTATTTCTAAATAAGGCAGAGTATTCCTAGGTTAACAAGACCAGATTTAACTTTGGACTTTATTCTTTTAAACAAATTGTAGAGAATGGAGGGAAATAAGTTATTTACAGAAAACAGTATCTACATATATTATTAAAAAGGTACAAATTTGGTGAAAGACTTCAGTATGAGAAGGAGCAGGGGGTGGGACAGGAGTCAGGGTTGGAGGGTGGGTATGGGGGAAAGAACCACTATATTCCTAAAGCTGTACCTATGAAAAGCATATATTCATTGAATAAAAGCTTTTAAAAAAAGAAAAAGATTGGGCATTTGAAATTAGTCCAAATTCACTAATTTGGTACTTATGGTGCCTTGACAAGACTTAAATATTAAATTAACAAGAACTGGGTTTATAAAAATGTCATAAAATTACCAGACTGAATATGACAGCAAATTTTTTAGAATGTAATAATGTAATTGCTTTTCTAAATCTTTAGGAAAGTTATTTTTATGCACAAAAATTCACCATGTCTGGAATGTTGAATTCAATGTAATGCATACTATGCAAATAATAAAATTTTAACGTGTACTCTTTAAGAATATAAGAAACAACAAGAAAGTAAAGAGACAAAATTCTTTTTAAATCAAATTCTATTTGTGAATTCAGCAAAATAATTTCTATAAAACAAAACAACAAAATATTTAAGTAGTATATAGACATGTTATATCTGTTGGCAGATACTTGGTTTTTTGATAGGTTCCAAAATATGTACACATTCAAAAGTTACCAATTCTCTTCTTAACAAAGCATTAACTCATAAGTTTCTTGGTATCCTTAAGCAAGTGTTTATTTTAAAAATGGTACTTTAGATTTATGCTAATTGGGCAGAAGAACATATTTTATTAAGCATCCCATCAAACAATAAGAGTTTTGAAACAATGGAAAAACAACTAGAAGTCTTGTTTTCTCAAACAGAATATTGGTACAATGGCATTTCAAAGCATTTACAGAAGTAAAGTTTCTGAAGCTATATCTAATAAATTAAAACAAAAAGAAAGCCAAAAAACCAGAACAAGTACACACCAAAATACAGTCTTGCATTATGTCTCACACCTTCTGGCATAGTAAACTTTTAAACGTTTGTTCTCGTACTTCAAAATTCCTACCAATATTCTTTATCCCATGAAGATACTGAATCATCAAATATTAAATGTGATGAACATATGTGCAATAAAAACTGCTTGTCACATTCCTCTCCATTTCATATTTATCTTAAGTAGGCAAACTGAGTCTGATTAAACTTATTTTTGGACAACTTCTATCTGTTGGATAATTCTCTTCCCACCGGTGAGAAGTCATGCTAAATGTTACAACATGACTACAGAATTAAAGTGATCCACTTAAAATAAAAATAAAAATACAAAGAAAAATACCTAGGAATCATACATCAGAAGTGTTCCACATCAACATATAATTCAAGTTACCTACCAGACGTACATATCCTAAAACAAGAATTAAAAAGAACTGTTGACTGGATTGATGTGGAAAGGCTATTTTATGTTCCTTATTTGCTCTCTTGTTTTTGGTAAACGGGTTGATCTGTATGAGGCAAGCAACACTAGCTGCAGAATGCAATGGACACTAAGAGAATTTATTTTTGTGTTTGTATATAGCTTTTTCACAAAAAGGTTTTTGCTTAAGAATTAACAAACATTAATATACTATATACACCTTTGCCATTTAAATAGTATTATAGCCATTTATTATAAAACACTATACACTTTATCCTGTGGGCAGTTTGTAATGATAGCAAATTTCTGCATATTATGTGACAGTGAAAAGACTCTCAATTCCATGATGATTTGGAATAGCTTCCCTAGTTTTAATATATTATTCAGGCATAGCAATTTTGGCCTGTAAGGCCCGAGTACTGCATCTTAACAACCAGCTAATGGCATGTATTTCATTGATTCTTTATTTGAGATAAGGATAATTCTTCATTGTTTTCGTAATTTTCTTCTGTTTGTTGGCCAGTTTTCTGAGTGCTGTTCAAGTGATCAGTCGCTGTTCCTATATATGGCTGTCCATGCACATGAGTACTCTAAAAGGATGAAAAAGATTTGCATGTCAAACTTTTCATACATTACAATTAAACTTCATAATGATGGGACAAAATCTGTCCAAAATAGGGGCAGAAAATCTTCTGACTTGTAAGCTGTATGAGGCCTGTAAAATAATTTGAGCTGGCTCTGCCAACAAATATTAGGTAGGACTCAAAAGTCAAATAACTTATAGCAGACTACATTTTTTAAGATTTAAAATTAATTAATTAATTTTTTGACAGGCAGAGTGGACAGTGAGAGAGAGAGAGAGACAGAGAGAAAGGTCTTCCTTTTCCGTTGGTTCACCCCTCAATGGCTGCTACAGCTGGTACACCGTGCTAATCCGAAGCCAGGAGCCAGGTGCTTCCCCCTAGGCTCCCCTGTGGGTGCAGGGCCCAAGGATTTGGGCCATCTTCCATTGCCTTCCCGGGGCCACAGCAGAGAGCTGGACTGGATTTGATTTTATTTATCTGGAAGCTAGAGTTAGAGAGAGGCAGGGAGGGATCTTCCATCTATTGGTTCACTCCCTTAATGACTGCAATGGCCACAGTTGGTACAATCTGAAGCCAGAAGCCAGGAACTTCATCTGGGTCTCCCATGTGGGTAAAGGGCCCAAGGACTTGGGCCATATTCTGCTGCTTTCCCAGGAATAGGCAGGGAGTTGGATTGGAAGTGTAGCAGCTGGGACCCTAACTGGCATCCATGAAGGATATGCTGGCATTGCAGGCAATAGGTTAACCTCTTATGCTACCTGCTGGCCTTGTGGGCTAGTTTTTAAGCTGACAAATTCATAAGGCCCTTGGGTAATATTGCAAATATCCAAATTCCCTTGGCAGAAAAAAACACTTTCCACTCCTGCTCTAGAACTATTTTATTCCTAGAACTTTAAAAAACACCCTAGCAGTTATAAAACTGATTCCTATATTAGAAAGAAAATAAGAAACAAGCAGAATAAAGTGTTTTGAGAAAATGTGCAGTTTCTGATGGTATTTGGTTTTACTTTCATAGGGAAAGTGTTTAAAGAGTTACATTGCTGGGGCTGACACCAGGTTAAGCAATCGGTCTGCCATGCTGGCATCCTACATAGGTGCCAGTTCAAGTCCTGGCTACTCTGCTTCCAATCCAGTCCCTGCTATTGCCTGGAATGGTGGTGGAGGATGGCCCAAGTCCTCGGGCTCCTACTTTCAAGTGGGAAACAAAGAATCTCCTTGCTTTGGCCTAGCCCAGCTCAGGCCACTGTAGCCATTTGAAGAGTGAATCAGTGGAGGAAGACCTCTCTCTGTCTCCCTCAATCTTTGATTTTTAAATAAATGAATACATCTTTAAAAAAAAATAAGAACTTACGTTCTTTCCAAGTACTTTTGGGTAATTATAAGACATACTAAATTTAAGAACAACAGCCTGAAGAGAACGGAACTGGTCACTGAATTGTGGCTTAACTTTTAAGATAACTTTTCCAGAATCGTTCCCTCCAAATACTTATTTTCAAAAGAAAACTTCTCATGAAGTTGCTTTTCTATGTTATTTTTGTTATTCTGTATCACCTTTGCCACACCAAACCATCTACTGATTTTTTTTTTTATTTAATGAATATAAATTTCCAAAATATAGCTTATGGATTACAAAGTCCCCCCCCCCCTCCAACTTCCCCCCGACCCGCAACCCTCCCCTTTCCCACTCGCTCTCCCCTTCCATTCCCATCAAGATTCATTTTCTATTCTCTTTATATACAGAAAACCAGTTTAGTATATATAAGGATTTCAACAGTTTGCCCTCACATAGCAACACAAAGTGAAAAACTACTGTTGGAGTACTAGTTATAGCATTAAATAACAGTGTACATCACATTAATGACAGAGATCCTGCATGATATTTTTTTAAAAAAGATTGATGACTTTTCTATGTAATTTCCAATTTAACACCAAGTTTTTTTTTTTTTCATTTTCAGTTATCTTTATATACAGAAGATCGATTCAGAATATACTAAGTAAAGATTTCATCAGTTTGCACCCACACATAACCACAAAGTGTAAAAATACTGTTTCAGTACTAGCTATATCATTACTTCACCTTGGACAACCTACTAAGGACAGATCCCACATGAGACATAAGTACACAGTGACTCCTGATGTTGATTTAACAATTTAACACTCTTGTTTATGGCATCAGTAATCTCCCTAGGCTCTAGCCATGAGTTGCCGAGGCTTTGGAAGCCTTTAGGGTTCACCGACTTCGATCCTATTCCGACAGGGTCATAGTCAAAGTGGAAGTTCTCTCTTCCCTTCAGAGAAAGGTACCTTCTACTTTGATGGCCCCATTCTTTCCACTGGGATCACACTCGCTGAGATCCTTCATTTAGGTCTTCTTCTTCTTCATCTTTTTTTTCTTTTTTTTCCCAGAGTGTCTTGGCTTTCCATGCCTAAAATACTCTCATAGGCTCTTCAGCCAGATCCAAAAAGGGCTGATTCTGAGGCCAGAGTGCTATTTAGGACATCTGTCATTCTATGAGTCTGCTGTGTCTCCTGCTTCCCATGTTGGATCCTTCTCTCCCTTTTTTTGATTCTCTCAGTTAGTATTAGCAGACATTAATCTTGTTTGTGTGATCCCTTTGACTCTTAGATCTATCAGTGTGATCAATTGTGAACTGAAATTGATCACCTGGACTGGTGAGATGGCATTGGTACATGCCACCTTGATGGGATTTTATTGGAATCCCCTGGCACGTTTTTAACTCCATCATCTGGGGCAAGTCCGATTGAGTAGGTCCCCAATTGTACATCTCCTCTCTCTCTTTTTCTCATTCTTATATTTAACAGGGATCACTTTTCCATCTATTGATTTTTAAAGCATTTTTATTAAGAAGTCTTTTTCTTTTTTTAAGATTTATTTATTTATTTAGAAGGCAGATTGATCTGAGATGGAGAGATATAGACAGAAATGTTCCACCTCGCCAGATGGCCAAAACTATTTGGCCAGGCCAAACTCAGGAGCCTGTAACTACATCTGTGTCTCCCACATGGGGGCAATAACAGGCAAAAAACTAGGGAATTTGACTGGAAGTACAGCAGCAGGGACTCAGTGGGCACTCCAATATGGCAGGCTGCATTGTAGGCAGTGGCTAAACTTGTTGTATCAACCACAATGCTGGTCTCCAAAATAGTTTTAAAAGTGGGCAGTTAGCCTAGTGGTTAAGAAAACCCAGTCCCATGCAAAGTGCCTGGGTTCTAGTGTCAACTCTGGTTCTTAATTACAGCTTGTAGCCAATGTTAATTTTAGGAGGCAGAAGGTAATGGTACAGGTGTTTTAGTTCCTTCCATCAAATGAGACCTAAATCATGTTTCTGGCCCTGTGGTTATGTGCAAAGTTAAAGAAGGTAGGAACACTATTTGTCTTTCTGTATCTGTTTCTCTTCTTTCTTTCTCTGTTACTGTCACTTAATTTTTAGACTAAGTAATCAAGTTACTTTTGCTTCACATTTCTCCAAAATATGACTCATTTTACATTGATATGAAAAGCCACTCAATTTTATTAAGTAACACCCAGTAGGTGCCTAGTTTATAGGGAAAATACCACAGGAGTTAAGATGAAAAATCTTGAAATATGATACAGTCCAAACATTCTTCTTCTGATCTTGGCACAAAGCTGTTCTACATATTTATTATCATTCAGTCTCGGCTGTCAGGCAACTTTAAGAAAAAACAAAATATACTTTAAATAAAGCATAAAATTGGTTTGAGATAAAATTGTAAATAATTCCTTCTTACCTGCTGATATTGAGATCCAGATGCATGGAGATACAAAGAGGTATCTTCTGGTGGAGATGTTTCATGCTCATCTGGGGCATCTTGGTCATCTGGCTCCTAATTTTAAAGATTTGCAGATAAAAAATTTGGCTATAACAATCCTTAGAGCTTTTGCTGGGCTTGATGTATTTTAGTTATTAATCATTTCTATTATTTATGAGTTATATTTTAGTAAAAGTAAAAAAGGAAAAAGATATCTGTGATTATCTAAAAAGGTAAAGGCACACTTTTCTTAAGCAGAAAAAAATAATTTGGCCATAAAAGTAACTCCAGATTTATTTTTAACCTCTTTTAGGATAAATTAAAAAAATTCACAATGCTGACTTCAACATCTTTCATTTACTACAGATGAAATAATTCAGAGAAAAAAAATCTATTTTTTCAGATACATGCTTTTTAGGCAATTTGTTTCCAAAAGTAAACTCTATTAAAAAATAAGTATCTTGCTAATTGATGAAATAACAAAACTGCAACACACACTATTTAATAAATATTGGCCTACAACATAAGAATTTACTTTTATCTCTACCATTTCTATCTGCTGCCAATTGTAACTTTAAATTCTTTTTTACCTCCTCTGGACAGAGTTCACAAGCTTTTGCAAGTGTCATCCTAGCACTATGTGATCTTTCTAAAAAATAACCATTTGATGTTTCATTGCTTTGTACTGGAGGAGACCAATTATGGTATGTGTACTGTGGATTCCCAGGATAGGGTCTTCTTTCCAGTTCATCTCCAAGCCATTCCACAGCCCAGGTCCACTTTCTCTTAAGATCTCCATTACCCTTGAAAATATAATAAAATTATATATGTAAAGAACTTCAGAATAATTTTCAATGTCAATTAGAATGTCAACTTTAAATTTTTATCATTTTTCCTTAAAGTAGTCCTAAATTCAGATTTAGAATTGTGTAAAACTGTCAAGGAAGAAAACATTCTTACCTGTAAAATCTGGTAAGCAATAGTACAATTGTTAAATAAAGCTACCATGCATTTTATACATTGATATGCTCTTTTTTGATAGTGATTCTTAGAGCGCTGGATTGTGTCAAACAGTCCATCTCGATCATCTGGTATTCCTTTAAGTGCATTATGAATTCTAACAAATAACCAGATATAAAAAATTTTGTTAAAGTACAGTATTAGCTAACACTTGAGAGCTTCTACATGCCATCTGATATGTTTATATGCAAATTAATTTCAGAGATAATTTCCTTTAGTAGGTAGTGTCAGCAAATCCATTTGATAGATGAGACAAAGTACACAGAGGTTAAATAGTCTACCAATATTACAGAGATAAAGTTGGGGAGCTGCCTAGCAAAGTGACTCAAAGTGTCTAGGTTTCTAACAAGTTACCAATACAAAATACTTTTATTATACTAAATGTAAGTGCCTTACAAAAAGTGAATTAAAGACAATGATGTTGCATTATTTTTATTGGAATTAACTACAAGATTTTTTAGTTTAGTTAATTTGCTTCTAATGAGCTCATTTTGGTAAGATTTTATTTTACTTTTATTTAAAATTGTAAATTTAGGATCCAGGAACTACAAAAAAGTGATATAATTTGGCAGTACAAAATTTGAATTCTAAAAGCAAGAATACATACATGACACGCAGAACAACTTTGGCCATGACTGACAAAATATTCTATATAGCCAATTGCATTTTTTCTTATGGAATATCATTAGTATCCAATTTAAAGAAAGTGGTTTTTGGTATTCCCCATAGACATAAAAATTATTTGGAAAATATAATTTAAAAAGGTCCATTCATTTCTGACAAAAATCATACCTGTAAGATTTTTGCTTCTTACAATATTGACAGTATATATTTTATTATTTAGTTTCATTTATAATGAAAAGATTTTCAATACTTTTCCCGTATCACCACTAGTATTAATTGCTTCCAACATACAATTTTGGTCAACATATGTTTCCCTGTCTTTTATGTTGCCTAGAATAGTTAGTAGTATCATAAAGTGCTTGTTTGCCTATCTACTAAACACTATTTATTAAATAATATTCATTACATAGAATATTTCAAGCTTTGGCTTAAAATGACAGTGTTTTACTAATTTTGTACAGCAAGTCCGATATTGTCTACATTAATCCAATATTTACCCCTGTGTTATTATTTCCTGAAGATGAAACAATAGCACAGGGCATGATTAATTTATTGAAATATTGAAAGTCACAAACTATATAATATATGCCTACAAAGAGTTTTTAAAAACATGATTCCAGGCCGGCGCCATGGCTCACTAGGCTAATCCTCCGCCTTGCGGCGCCGGCACACCGGGTTCTAGTCCCGGTCGGGGCACCGATCCTGTCCCGGTTGCCCCTCTTCCAGGCCAGCTCTTTGCTGTGGCCAGGGAGTGCAGTGGAGGATGGCCCAAGTGCTTGGGCCCTGCACCCCATGGGAGACCAGGAGAAGCACCTGGCTCCTGCCATCGGATCAGCGTGGTGCGCTGGCCGCGGCAGCCATTGGAGGGTGAACCAACGGCAAAAGGAAGACCTTTCTCTCTGTCTCTCTCTCACTGTCCACTCTGCCTGTCAAAAAAAAAAAAAAAAAAAAGATTCCATTAAAGTATGCTATTTAAAAAATTAGCAAATTTCAAAATACCAACTGAATTGTACACTGAATAAATGACTACAGGTTTTGTTTCATAGCATTTGGCGTTTATTTAAATGGTTTATTAATTTTTTGAATGTGTTAGAGAGAGAGAGGATATTTATATATATGACAGAAAGAGAGACAGAGAAATCGATCTTTCATCTGCTGTTTCACTTCCCAGATGGCTGCAATAGCCAGGTATGAGTCACGCTGAAGCCAGGAGCCAGGAGCTTCACTCTGCTCTCCCACATGGGTGGCAGGGACCCAGACTTGGGTCACATTCTGCTGGTTTCTCAGTTGGGATTGGAACTGGTGCCCATATGTGATGCTGGCATCTCTGGCAGTGGCTTAGTTCATTATGCTACAACGCTGCCTCTTATACATCATTTTCAAACTGATTTTTATTGCAGACTACATAGGCCTGTGAGTAGGATAACCTCAATACTAAAACTATTACTCTGATTTCTCATATAAGAACAGTTGGCTAGGGATTACTTATAAATAAAAAACATATCTAGTGTAATTAACTGTAAAACAAACATACTTGAAATAATAAAAGGGGTTAAATAGCTACCAAAAGTCTATGTATACTGGCTGGCGCCATGGCTCACTAGGCTAATCCTCTGCCTGTGGTGCTGGCACCCCAGGTTCTAGTCCCAATTGGGGCACCTGATTCTGTTCCGGTTGCTCCTCTTGCAGTCCAGCTCACTGCTGTGGCCCAGAAAGGCAGTGGAGGATGGCCCAAGTGCTTGGGCCCTGCACCCGCGTGGGAGAAACAGGGGGAAGCACCTGGCTCCCGGCCTCAGATTGGCGCAGTGCGCCGGCCATTTGGGAGGTGAACCAACGGAAGGAAGACCTTGCTCTCTGTCTCTCTATAACTGTCTAATTCTGCCTATCCAAAAAATAAATAAATAAATAAATAAATAAATAAAAAAAAAGTCTACATTTCTTTAAAGAATAAAATAAAAAATTCAAAGGATGGGAAAACTAGTACTAAGTATGAATCTGGGGCACTGATAAAAAAGAAATACAAATAAAATAAAGTTACAAAATCGTGATTTCATGTAATTTTATGTTGCCTTTTAAAATACATAGAAGATTAAAAAGAGCTCAAAAAGGTGATAGTATTTTTTGGCTACTAAGAGTTAATTTTAAGAACTTGAGAAATTGTAATTATGCTAGTAGCAAAGAATATTCACCTGTGAGTCTGCCAGGAATCCTCAATCAGTAACATTTCCAAAAGTAGACCCAAATATGGCTGAAGTTCATAGGTGTATGAATATGAAACCTAAAAGTAGGTAAAACAGTAAATTACTTACTTAAAGGAATAATGAAACAAATATAGATATACGAATGTTTATTTTTCTTTAACCTGCCACAGAAGTTCACTGAGGACAGTAGATGAGAACTGAGGATTCTCCCAGCAGCAAAAACGAAGTAATTTGATGGTCTCCTCAGAGTTACTATAGTCTTCAATAATTTTCTTCACATAAGTTGTTCTCACAAATAGAATGTCTGCCACATTCTGCTGAATTGGCATTATAGGTTGTGATAAGTTAGGGTCACCAAAGGGATTAGGAAGCGGGGGATTACCTAGAACAGATTTGTCATTAATGAAATGTCAATAATAGATTTACTTTTCTTACATCAAAAAATAAATTCTCATTTTAAATTACATTGGATTTCCACGTGCAGAAAGCTTGAAGCAAGACCCATACCTATGACCTTACAAAAAATTCACTCAACATGGATTAAAGACTTAAATCTACGACCTGAAACCATCAAATTATTAGAGAGCACTGGAGAAACCCTGCAAGATATAGGTACCGGCAAAGACTTCTTGGAAAATACTCCAGCAGCACAGGCAGTCAAAACCAAAATTAACATTTGGATTGCATCAAATTGAGAAGTTTCTGTACGTCAAAAGAAACAGTCAGGAAAGTGAAGAGGCAACCAACAGAATGGGAAAAAATATTTGCAAACTATACTACAGATAAAGGGTTAATAACCAGAATCCACAAAGAAATCAAGAAAATCCACAACAACAAAACAAACAAACCACTGAAGAGATGGGCCAAGGACCTCAATAGACATTTTTCGAAAGAGGAAATCCAAATGGCCAACAGACACATGAAAAAATGTTCACGATCACTAGCAATCAGGGAAATGCAAATCAAAACCACAATGAGGTTCCATCTCATCCCGGTGAGAATGGCTCACATTCAGAAATCTACCAACAATAGATGCTGGAGAGGATGTGGGGAAAAAGGGACACTAACCCACTGTTGGTGGGAATGCAAACTGGTTAAGCCACTATGGAAGTCTGTCTGGAGATTCCTCAGAAACCTGAACATAACCCTACCGTACAACCCAGCCATCCCACTCCTTGGAATTTACCCAAAGGAAACTAATTTGGCTAATAAAAAAGCCATCTGCACATTAATGTTTATTGCAGCTCAATTCACAACAGCTAAGACCTGGAACCAACCCAAATGCCCATCAACTGTAGACTGGATAAAGAAATTATGGGACATGTACTCCATAGAATACTATACAGCAGTAAGAAACAACGAAACCCGGTCATTTGCAACAAGATGGAGGAATCTGGAAAACATCATGCTGAGTGAATTAAGCCAGTCCCAAAGAGACAAATATCATTTGTTTTCCCTGATCGGTGACAACTGAGCACCAAAGGGGAAACCTGTTAAGTGAAATGGACACTATAAGAAACAATGACCTGATCAGCTCTTGTCCTGACTCTTGATGTACAATGTAATACTTTATCCTTTTTAGTATTTGTTGTTGTTGTTGTTGTTCTAGTACTAGTGGTTGAACTCTGTAATTATCACACAATTATTCTTAGGTGTTTAAATTTTAACTGAAAAGTGATCCCTGTTAAATTTCAGAGTGGAAAAAGAGAGGGAGGAGATGTACAATTTAGAACATGCTGAATTGGACTTGCCCCAAATGTTGGAGTTAGAAATGTCCCAGGGGATTCCAACACAATCCCCCAAGGTGGCATCCTCCAATGCCATCGCACTAGTCCAAGTGATCAATTTCAGCTCACAATTGATGGCTCTGATAGGTCTAAGAGTCAAAGGGATCACACAAACAAGACAAGTGTCTGCTAATACTAACTGATAGAATCACAAAGGGAGAGAAAGATCCAACATGGGAAGCGGGATACACAGCAGACTCATAGAATGGCAGATGTCCTAAACAACACTCTGGCCTCAGAATCAGCCCTCAAGGCAATCGGATCTGGCTGAAGAGCCCATGAGAGTATAGTAGGCATGGAAAGCCAAGATATCATGGAAAAAAAAAAAAAAAAAAAAAGACCTAAATGAAAGATCTCTGTGAGTGAGAACCCAGTGGAAAGAATGGGGCCATCAAAGAAGGAGGTACCTTTCTCTGAAGGGAGGAGAGAACTTCCACTTTGACTATGACCCTATCAGAATAAGATCAAAGTCAGCGATCCCTAAAGGCTTCCATAGCCCTGGCAACTCATGACTAGAGCCTAGGGAGATTACTGACGCCATGAACAGGAGTGTCAAATTGTTAAGTCAGCAACAGGAGTCACTGTGTACTTACACCCTATGTGGGACCTGTCCTTAACGTGTTGTCTAATGTGAAGTGATGCTATAACTAGTACTGAAACAGTATTTTTACACTTTGTGTTTCTATGTGGGTACAAACTGATGAGGTCTTCACTAATTATATACTGAATCGATCTACTGTATATAAAGATAACTGGAAATGAAAAAAAAACAACCTGGTGTTAAATTGGAAATGGCATAGAAAATTAATTAATTTTTTAAAAAACTATTATGTAGGATCTCTGTCTTTAATGTGCTGTACATTGTTATTTAATGCTGTAATTAGTACTCCAATGGTAGTTTTTTCACTTTATGTTGCTATATGGGCAAACTGTTGAAATCTTTACCTAATATGTACTAAACTGATCTTCTGTATATAAAGAGAATTGAAAATGAATCTTTATGTGAATGGAAGGGGAAAGGGAGCGGGAAAGGGGAGGGTTGTGGGTGGGAGGGAAATTATGGGAGGGGGGAAGCCATTGTAATGAATTTATATTCATTAAATAAAAGTTAAAAAAAAAGAAAATAAATTACATTTCTTTGGTACAATAAAAAATTTACTAAATGGTTAGAGATTCAAGGATGATAAAATACAAAAATAAATGCAGAAACTGAAGAATTGAAGACAACATTTAAAATTCTTAAAGAAAGCATTTTCTAAATAAGGTAAAATATTTCAGAAGCATAGGCCCTCTGATTCTTTCTTCATTTTTATAAATGTTCAAAATTACTTCAAAATTATCACATAGACCTACTATTATTGAAAAACTACTGTAAAGAAGGTAACATTCTACTTTACCATTGACTGAAGATTGCATTCTTGATGAGACATTGCAACAGCGGATCAACTGTGACACCACTGAATATAATTTGCCTAATTCAGCATACTGATACTTGATTGGAGGACCTGGTCCTTCATCTAAAGACACAAGCATAAAAGTAGCAGGTACACTCAACTTCAAAAGCTGTGTCTTTTCTGCCATGCCTAAAAAAAAGAGAGGGAATAGTAACAATAAGAATAAAGTGTAAGAAAGGATGAATAGTGCTGTAATAACAAAAAACTAATTAGAACAGAGAATTAATCTTTTAATTACAAATGCATCTCCCTTGATAAGAACAGTTAAACAAGAAGAATGAAGATAGAATGAAGGCAGAACAGTTTATTACTAATTTAGTTAAATAAGATTAAGAACTGCAACTCGGAAATAATAATTTGTGCCTCTGGCATAATATTTTATTATTCTTTTAAAAGATTTTATTTATTTATTCAGAAGTGAGAGAGTTACACAGAGAGAAGAGAGGTAGAGAGAGAGAGAGAGAGAAAGAGAGGTCTTCTAGGTCTCCCACATGGGTGCAGGGTTCCAAGGACTTGGGGCATCTTCTACTTCTTTCCCAGGCCAAAGCAGAGAGCTGGATCAGAAGAGGAGCAGCTGGGACTAGAACTAGCACCCATATGGGATGCCAGAGCTTCAGGCCAGGGTGTTAACCCACTGCACTATAGCAGTGGCCCGTGGCTTAATATTTTACATGTGCCCCTAAGGGAAATGTACACTCTCTTATGACTCAGGAAAGTCTCATTATAATTCAGCAAGACAGAAGCTAAATTCAAGATTAATAAAAACTATTTTAAAAATTTCTAATTTTTTTACTTTATGTAGATAAAACTTTTGGAAGACAAAAATTTATTTTTGTTATTTGTGTTTTTCTCATTTTTCCACCTCTATGCCTTTTTCAATTTTCTTAGATACTTTAGTATGTCCCCTCCTTGGAAGTTTTTTCTCTTGGATTCCCTTTTCATTTTTTGAAATTTTTTTCTGGCTTCACCTTTGACTTATGGGTTCTCCTATCTATCTCTTTAAAGTATTTTACTAGTTCCCACTCTAGGATTTCTCTTTAAGCGTCCTGGTTTTTTTCTGATGAAATCTATGGTAAAGAATATATTCATTTAGATGATTCAAAGTCCAAGACATAAGCATCTCACTAATATTGAATTCTTATGCTGTTAAAATATAATATGCCCAGATAGTGCTTTTTTTTTTTTCTTTAAATTTATTTTTTTGAAAGGTAGCGTTACAGAGAGAGGAACAGAGAAAAAGTGTGAGAGATCTTCCATCTGTTGGCTAATTCCCAAATGGCCACATGAGCTGGGGCTAGACCAGGCCAAAGTCATTAGCTGGGAGCTCTTTCAGGTCTCCAACATGGGTGCAGGAGCCCAAGCTACTCAGGCCACTAGCAGGGGGCTGGATCAGAAGTGGATCATCCGGTACCTGAACCAGGGCCATTGTCTTAATCTGCTACACCACAACATAATTCCAACAGTGCTCTTGCTAGGTTTCTTCTCTCAATAAGTGACACAATTACTGTCGATTCATCAAGCATTGTTTAAACAAAAATTATTTACAACTGATTAAAAAAAATTGAGGACCGCAATTATTTGGGATCCTTTACAAAATATGGCCTAGACATCAGTATTTTTCAAAAAGCACCACTAAAGAGATAGAAACCTGAATCAATATTCAACTTGAAAGACTATCAGAGAAACAAAGGTAAGAGTTTAAATTAAATTACAGTTCAAGATGGGCAGTACCACTAAAAAGTTAAAACAAAATTTTATTCAGCATAGGGTTAATATTATGTGTATAAAGTTAAGTGAAATAATCTTAGTGAAAAATAAGAATGGAAATAGGAGAGGGAGAAAGAAGATGGTTGGAGTGTGGAAGGGAGGACAGGTAAGGTGGGAAGTATCACTGTGTTCCTAAAGTTGTAATTATGAAATGCATGAAGTACTCATAACTTAAATAAAAGGTTTCTGGGAAAAAAAAGTGAAGAAAAGAAAAAGGAAAAAAACCCAAAATTTTCAGTAACTTTTCAGGACATGAAAATGAAATATTGTTTCTATTTGTGTGTCTCATCACTTGATTAAATTGGTTACATTTGATTTATAATTATGAAAAATAATTATGTTAATTCCTTACCTAAATTGGCATACATTACAAACAAATTGAAATACTGCTGCAAATGACGTCCATTTTCTGAAACTTCCCTTCTCAAAAGATTTAGCACTGCTCTTAGTAAATGGTCACTCAAACTCAAGTTATCACATGTCTGTGAAAATAAATATTGGTTATACTGCCAGCAGTAACATGTAGAAGCAGCATAATTCTATTTACATAAAAAACAGCCTTGGGTCATGTCCGTCAACATGGCAAAATTTTTAAGAAAGAAATGATTAAATATAGTGTTCTTTATGAAAGAGACTAAAGAACTGTGGCAAACTTCATTGTAAAATCTTTAAACTATTGCAATTAAAAACCTAGCAATTAGCTTGTCATGAGATCAATTTATTTAACAAAGGCTTGAGGTTAGCCATTATAAAATTAAATCAAGCATAGAATAATCTGAAGATTTACTACGTTCTGAATATATTAGGCACATTGAAACTCTTAACGGACCAGAGATTTCCCTCATTTATCAATGCACACCAAAATTACTATTTTCAAATAATTTTGACAATGCAAGCATAATAGAAAATATTAAATTACACATAACTAAATTAAAATACACATACTTATATGGCGTTTTAATTGCAAAGAGGCACTGGTTAGCTGATGTGAACTTGCAGAATATAATTTATTACAAATACTTAGTTATTAAAGACAAACTACACAATTACCTGACTTCCACGTCCTGGAGATGCAAAAGGTGAAGGACAAGACCCATCTTGCAAGGAAAAATGTGCAATAAATACTATAAGCTTTGCAAATGCACCCCTCACTTCTGCACTAGGGCACTCCAGAAGGTATTCAGAGAAACGATTTGACACATTAAAAAGTACATTATGTGCAAACCAAAAGCGTACATTCTTGCTGTGACGGAGAAGAATACACAGGGCATCATACCTACAATAGAAACAGCTATATCAATTTTTATTACTGTACTTGTTTTGATTGCTTTCGGGAAGAGAAAGGTTTCTATGAAATAAAAAAAGATATTCACTATAATTAACAGTTATGAGTGGTTCTAGCAGAAGTGTCTGAATGAACAATTAAGGCTTGTTTTTATTCCCAGTCATAAAATGCATGAAATGACAAGGTATATAGGCATCTGAAAGCCCTTTACCAAATTTTCTGGTACAGTAAATCTCCTTATGTGAATAAGGAGTTGTTAAACCAAGATATTAAAATGTCATCTGGGGCTGGCTTTGTGGTATAGCAGGTAAAGACACTGCCTTGAAAGCTGTCATTCTATACAGAAGCTGGTTCATGTTCTATCAGCTCCAGTTCTATCTAGCTCCTTACTGATGGCCTGGAAAAAGTGGTTAGAGGATGGCCTAAATGGTTGGGCCTCTGCCACCCACACCAAACATCTGAAAGAAGCTCCTGGCTTCTGGCTCTGGCCAGGCCCAGCTCCAGTTGTTGTGGCCATCTGGGGTATGAGCCAGTAGATGGAAATCTCTCTAACCCTATCTCTTTGAAACTCTGATTTTAAAATAAATAAATGTTTTTAAAAAAAGTCATCTGAATTCACTGAATAGTAACTTATTTTAAAACTTTTTATCTATAAATTATGTGAGAATTTCATCTACAAAAGATAAAGCCTAATACTTTCAAAATTAAATAAACTAGATATGACCCTGAATTTTTAATAGAAGTTGGTCACATTTAGATTAAGTAATTTAATTTTAGTAAGATCTTTCTCACCAATACTAGTGATATATCCATCACAAATTTGAAATTTTAAAATATTCTTAAGGTTATAAAAATAACAAACCTATATAATAAAAAATCAAACCAACTATAAATATAACATAAATGCAACCCAAAGACATGTACCAGTCACTGGCAGGGCCACGGACAATTTTCTTTGTGTGAAATCCAGTAGTAAATAGGAATCTAGCAGCAAGTTGAATACTAATCATAGTGATTTCTTCCGCTTCGGGCAATAAGTGATCTCGTCCTTAAAACAAGAAATACAGACACATTTTTATTTTCAAAACCTATATAAAAAATATCTGACAGTGTGGTGGTATAGCAGATACAGCTGAGGCTTGTAATACTAGAAGATCACACTGCCAGGTTCAGTCTTGGCTGCTCAGCTTCTGAATCAGCTTCCTGCTAATGTGCCTGGGAACACACTGGAAGATGAGACAAATGTTTGGGTCCCTGCCACTGATACGAGGAGTCTAGGATGGAGTTTTAAGCTTTGGAATGGCTGTGGTGACCATCTATGGAATGATTTCTGCCATTCTACCTTCTAAATGAATAAATAAACAAAAATCTTTACTTAGGTAAGCAATGCTTAGTGAATATTAGCATCTCGCTAAGCCAAGTTTCAAACTAATATCTGAGTTGAAAAAACTGTTATCATAAATCAAAGATCTGTCTTTCCAAATGCTAAGGGCCACTGTTCAAAATGGATGTCTTAAGTTTTCTACTTTAAAACAACTAAACCTGACCAGCGCTGCGGCTCAATTGGCTAATCCTCCACCTTGCGGTGCCGACACACCAGGTTCTAGTCCCGGTCGGGGCGCTGGATTCTGTCTGGTTGCCCCTCTTCCAGGCCAGCTCTCTGCTGTGGCCAGGGAGTGCAGTGGAGGATGGCCCAAGTGCTTGGGCCCTGCACCCCATGGGAGAACAGGAGAAGCACCTGGCTCCTGGCTTCGGATCAGCGCGGTGTGCCGGCCGCAGCGCACTGGCCGTGGCGGCCATTGGAGTGTGAACCAACGGCAAAGGAAGACCTTTCTCTCTTTCTCTCTCTCTCTCACTGTCCACTCTGCCTGTCAAAAAATTAAAAAAATAAAAAATAAAAAAAAAATTTAAAACAACTAAACCAGGAGCAGGTGATTAGTCCAGCAATTAAGATGCTCGTGGAATGCCTGGGCTTGATTTCTCACTCCATCTTCCTACCAATATAGACCCTGGAAGTCAGTGGTAATAGCTCAAATGTCAAGGTCTCTGCCAATTTTTTAGACCTGGACTGTGATCCTGGCCCCTGCCTGTCTCCAAGACTGGTCACAAGCAGCATTCAGGGAGTAGAACAGTGCATGGGAACTCTGTTTCTTGCCTTCTGCATATTTCTGTCCTTCAGATATAACGACATAGATAAACAGACAAATAAATAATGACACAAAATGGTGACACACTTAGGGGCCGGCGCCGTGGTGCAGTGGGTTAACGCCCTGGCCTGCGGTGCCAGCATCCCACATGGGCGCCGGTTCCAGACCCGGCTGCTCCACTTCCCATCCAGCTCTCTGCCTGTGACCTGGGAAAGCAGTGGATGATGGCCCAAGTCCTTGGACCCCTGTACCTACGTGGGAGACCTGGAAGAAGCTCCTGGCTTCGGATTGGTGCAGCTCTGGCTGTTGCGACCAGTTGGGGAGTGAGCCAGCGGATGGAAGACTCCTCTCTCTCTCTCCCTCTCCCTCTCTCTAACTCTGACTTTCAAATAAATACATCTTTATAAAAAAAAAATGGTGACACAATAAAGAAATTATATCTATTAATTTTATGACAAAAAAATCAAGAAAACTGTAGAAAAAGATGAAATGTTTTCATACCTTGACAGAAACTCTACAAGTGAAGTAAGAATACTTTATCAATAAAAAGTTAGTTTCCAGAAACTTACCTGGAGCAGGAGTTAAGTAAACACTATTACACGTAAGCAGTTTTTTCACAAACTGAAAATATTCTAAACTGTATTGCATTCGATTATGCATGAACTGCACATTTTGTTTCCGTACACTTCTCTCAATAGCTGGAGACATAATAATCTGATAGGGTCTTCTGAGAGATAGCTGTGATATATATCTTTTCATCTTAGTATCTTCATCTACTGTGTCCATTCTTTCATAAAAAAGTATATAAGCATTCCACCATCTTTTCTGTCGCCTGTATGACATGCGCTTCATCATATGATCAAATACTTCGCCCATGTACTCTCCACCAAAACACTGATTTTTCATTTCTTCATCATCATCCATTTTGCATTCTGTTACATCTCCATCATCAAATTTATACCAGTGTTCTCTCTGTGCATCTTTATTGTTTCTCTGAATGATATAAGAATAATAATGTCCACCACTTGCTTGACCACTGTGTACCAGCACACCCACAAGTCTGTATTTTGTGTCTGGTGCTATCTCACTTTCATACTGCTCATTTTGTTTAATTAACTGATTTTCTGGGCTTATATTATCTCCTTCCAGTTTTGCAACACCTGCAACTGTGTAAGGTTCCATGTCCAGTTCTCGTGGAAATTCAAAATAATCATTGAATTTGATTGCACATTCTCTTTCCCAGTCATAGTCAAATCGTTTCAATTGGATAGCAAGAACGGCAGGTAGTTTTTTAATTAGCAAGCGCTTTACTGTGTCAACCTACAATAAATAAAATACAAATAAATGCATGTTATCTTACAACCCAAACACAATAAAAATATAATGTGAAGTTTATAACCAACTGAGACTTAGTTGCAGATTAACAAATGATAACACAATTTTAGTAATTCTATTATAACTGATTTCTTTTTTTTTTAATTTAATTTACTTGAAAGGCAGAGTTACAGAGAAGACACAGACAGAGAAAAATCTTCCATCTGGTTCACTCCCCATATGGCACAACGACTGGGGCTGGGCCAGGCCGAATCCAGGAGCCAGAGATTTCTTCTGGGTCTTCCGCTTGGATTCAGAAGCTCAAGTACCTGGGCTTTCTCCGGTGCAGTAGTAGGGAGCTGAATTGGAAGTAGCAGAGCTGGGATTTGAAATGGCACCAATTATGGCTGTGGCTTTAATTTGCTGTGCAGAGGACAGGATTCTGTAACCTACTTAAACAATATTTACCGACATTTTAAACAATATTTATAGAATTATGTAAATATCCTCTCATTCTTCCAAGTTCCAAAATCAAATTTACATGTAAGCAATAGCACTGTTGAACACCTAGCTCCATTTGACCAGATATCTCACTGTTATTTTCCTTTGATGTTTATTTTTTCTTTAAATTTATTTGTATGAAAGGCACTTACAGAGAGGAGAAAGACACACACATATACAGAGAGACAGAAAACGAGGTGGGGGTAGGGGAGGAAAACAGTTATCTTTCACCAGTTGGTTCATGCCCGAGCACCTGGGGGCTGGCCCAGAGTCAGAAGCCAAAAATTCCATTTAGGACTTCCACTCAGATTCAGGGGCCTAAGGAGCTTGATCATCTTTCATTGCTTTCCCAGGTGCTTTAGCAGGGAGATGGATCCAAAGTGGAACAGCCATGACTTGAACAGGCATGCTAATAGGAAGCTGGAATCACAGCCGGCTGCTTAACTCACTATGACATAGTGCTAGCCCCTTGATACTTTTATGCAACTGAGTTTTCTATGAGTAAACTGAAGAAGTATTTTAAGTAATTTAATAAAGCAGCTAATATTTATGTCACTTAGATATCAATTATAGTGTGCTGTAATCTACATTAACAGATTTAATCCTCTTCTGAAAAAATGTCCTACCTACTGCATTACTTTTAAAGAAGCGAATTAAGAATGTCAGAAAGAGAAGAAATTGTTTAAAGTCTCAGAGGCTGTAGGTAAGTTACTATAGCTTTATAAATTATAATCTAGTAAGAGTTTAGGTTAAAATAACAAGATCAGGCCAGCACCGTGGCACAACAGGCGATTCATCCACCTGCATCGCCAACCCAGTCGCTCCTCTTCTTGTCCACCTCTCTGCTGTGGCCGTGGAGTGCAGTGGAGGATGGCCCAAGTCCTTGGGCCCTGCACCCACATGGGAGACCAGGAGAAGCACCGGGCTCCTGGCTTCAGATCAGCGCGGTGTGACGGCCGCAGTGCGCCAGCCACAGCGGCCACTGAGGGGTGAACCAACAGAAAAGGAAGACCTTTCTCTCTGTCTCTCTCTCTCCCTGTCCACTCTGCCTGTCAAAAAAACCAAAAACCAAAAACCAACAAGAGCAATTTGGAAGGTAAGGGACGGAGAAATACGTATATATTTATATTGTATGGTAACTTCAATGACATGTTATTTTTTCATCCCATGAACTAAAAATGAGATCTGTTTGTTGAACTGCACGTGTTTGGGAAAGTCTACAACCAAACACAATCAGCAAAGACTTCTTGGACTTTAGGAGTAATAAAGAACTAGAGGGCCAGCGTCATGGCTCACTAGGCTAATCCTCCACCTGCGGCACCAGTACCCCAGGTTCTAGTACCAGTTGAGGCACCAGATTCTGTCCTGGTTGCTCCTCTTCCAGTCCAGCTCTCTGCTGTGGCCCAGGAGTGCAGTGGAGGATGGCCCAAGTGCTTGAGCCCTGCAACCGAATGGGAGACAAGGAGGAAGCACCTGGCTCCTGGCTTCCAATCAGCACAGTGCCAGTGGTAGTGACCATTTGGCGGGTGAACCAACGGAAAAGGAAGACTTTACTCTCTGTCTCTCTCTCTCACTGTCTAACTCTGCCTGTAAAACAAAAAATAAGAACTTGGAAGGAAGAATATTTCCTATCATCAACTTTTCTAGTTTGAGGAGTTAAACAGAAATTTACTTTAGAGTAAAGATAGAAAGCTTTTAAACTGCAGGAAGAATGATTTTCCCAAATTATTTACATGACAAGAACAATCATGAGCAATGTATATTTTTTAATTAGGTGTCATCTTGACTTCCTCTTTGCTATCATTATAACAAAGATGAAATAGACCAGATGGTAATTTTGAGAATAAGCATGAACAACTATGATACTTTCTAATTCTATTTAATGATTATCTTTTTTTTTATTTTATTAATTTTTTTATTTTTTAAAATTTTTTTGACAGGCGGAGTGGACAGAGAGAGAGAGACAGAGAGAAAGGTCTTCCTTTTTGCTGTTGGTTCACCCTCCAATGGCCGCCGCGGTAGGCGCGCTGCGGCCGGCGCACCACGCTGATCCGATGGCAGGAGCCAGGTGCTTCTCCTGGTCTCCCATAGAGTGCAGGGCCCAAGGACTTGGGCCATCCTCCACTGCACTCCCTGGCCACAGCAGAGAGCTGGCCTGGAAGAGGGGCAACCGGGACAGGATCGGTGCCCCGACCAGGACTAAAACCTGGTGTGCCGGCGCCGCAAGGCGGAGGATTAGCCTAGTGAGCCGCGGCGCCGGCCTAATGATTACCTTTTTTTAAAAATTGGTTTACTTGATAAGGCAGAGTTACAGAGAAGGAGAGACAAGGCAAAGAGAGAGTGATATCTTCCATCTGCTGCTTCACTCCTTAAATGGCCAAAATGGGGGCCGGTGCTATGGCGCAGCAGGTTAAAGCTCTGGCCTGCTGTGCCGGCATCCCATATGAGTGCTGATTTGAGAGTCCTTGCTGCTGCACTCTGATTCAGCTCTCTGCTACAAACTGTGAATATAGTAGAGGACAGCCCAAGTCCTTGGGATCCTGCATCAGCATGGGAGACCCAGAAGAGGCTTCTGGCTCCTGGTTTCGGACCAGCTCAGCTCTGGCTGTTGCAGCCATTTGGGGAGTGAACTGGCTGATGGAGGACTTCTCTTCTCTCTGGCTCTACCTCTCTGACTTGGTCTTTCAAATAAATAAAAAATAAATCTTTATAAATAAATAAATAAATAAATAAATGGCTGAAATGGCTAGGCTGAATCCAAGAGACAGGAACTTCTCTAAGTCTCCCACAGAGACAATAAGACCTAAGGACTCGGTCTATCTTCCGCTTTTTCCCCAGACTTGTTAGCAGTGAACTAGATTGGAAGTGGAGCAGCTGGGACTGGAATGCCATATTGCAAGCGGAAGGCTTTTCCACCTTCTCCACAGTGCTGGCCCCCAATTACAACACTTAAAATGCACAGACTGCATACCTTTTTATCACATTTTTCACAACGATATGCATTTGCACCTTCTAATAAATCTCCTTTGATATAATGCTCCAAAGAATCCAAAAGATTTTGATGATTCCTGATATCCACATTCAAAGTTGTGAAAGATTCTTCACATTCATATCTAGAGGAATTATTTAAAAAACAACAGTTGATTCTTAAAGTTTATGTATACTTTTAGTTGTGAACTTGATGAAAAATATATTTTCAGTATTTATTATATCATTAATCCATGAGTCATCAGTGTTTTTAATGAGTAACTATCCTTTTTGATTCTTTATTTTCTGATATTATATCAGATTCTTTATACACATTAATGCCTATCTTCACCTTCACTGGAAACATGCTAGAGAACACCTCATTCCCAGCTTACTCTTAAGTTGGGGAATAAATAATAAGCAAAACTGATTCAGTTTACCACATGAGGTGATGATCTGAAGCTGAGTTTATCTGGCCTCATTGTTTCCCATATTTACCTGTTTAAGTAGTTATTTACATGAAGGTAAAGGTAAAGATTGAGCAAATTCTGAAAAAGGCTATTCTAAACTTTGTTAATCTGAATTTTAAAGTGTTTCCAATTTTCTGATACAGAAGCTTTCTTCATGCACAAATTAAAAGCTCAGCATGATTTTATGCCTCCACTGTTTGCTTTAGAGAACTAAATACTGTGGAAATGAGTTAGCATCTCAAATTATGATTTTTACATAAAGTCTACTTTCAGAGTTTCTGTCATATGCTAAAAAACTAGCAAATGGTAAGCAGGGTGTATTATTTTTAAACCATTAAATGAATTCAAGCAGTACTTGCAGAACAGCTATCATATAAAATAAATTTATAAATGGCCTATTAAGCCAGCTGCTATGTAATCATAAATCAACTCAAAAATAAAACAAAGACATTTTAAAGATTATATATGATTGAAAGATATTCCAAGAAAAACAGTACATTGTAAGAAGTAATGGCCTGTAACAAAAAGCTACGTCATCTGTAAACAGGGATAATTTGACTTCCTCCTTCTTAATTTGTATTCCTTTGATTTATTTTTCTTGCTTAATGGCTCTGGCTAAATTTTCCAGGACTATATTGAATAGCAAAGGTGAGAGTAGGGTCCAGATCTCAGGGATGCTTCTAACTTTTATTCAACAAGATGCTGGCTATGGATTTGTCACAGATTGCCTTGATTGTGTTCAGAAATGTTTCTTTATAAATAATTTGCTTAGGGTTTTCATCATGAAAGGGTGTTGTATTTTATTTCTCTGTGTCTATTGAGACAATCATAGGGTTTTTATTCTTCAGTTTGTTAATGTGGTGTATCACATTGTTATACGAATATTGAACCATCCCTGCATACCAGGAATAAATTAACTTGGTCTGGGTGAAGATCTTCCTGATGTGTTGTTGGATTCAAATAGTCATTATTTTGCTAAGGATTTCTGCATCTATGTTCACTAAGGAAATTGGTCTGTAGTTCTTTTTTTAAATTAATTAACTTATTTATTTTGACAGGCAGAGTGGACAGTGAGAGAGAGAGACAGAGAGTAAGTTCTTCCTTTTCTGTTGGTTCACCCCTCAATGGCTGTTGCAGCTGGCGCACCGCGCTGATCCGAGGCCAGGAGCCAGGTGCTTCTCCTGGTCTCCCATGTGGGTGCAGGGCCCAAGGACTTGGGCCATCCTCCACTGCACTCCATGGCCACAGCAGAGAGCTGGACTGGAAGAGGAGCGACCAGGACAGAATCCAGTGCCCCGACCAGGACTAGAACTCGGTGGAGGATTAGCCTATTATGCCACGGCACCAGCCTGTAGTTCTCTTTCAATATAGTCCTGTAAGTTTTATTCAGAGCCTTTAGGCTAGCAAAAGCAATCAAAGGGATATAAATTGAGAAGGAAGAAATCAAACTATACTTATTTGCAGATGATATGATTCTATATATAGGTGACCCAAAGACTCTACTAAGAGACTATTGGAACTCATAGAAGTAGAAGAATATAAAATCAACATACAAAAAACAACAGCTTTTGTGTACACAGACAATGCCATGGCTGAGAAAGAACTTCTAAGATCAATCCTATTTATAATAGTTAAAAAAAATCAAATACCTTGGAATAAATTTAACCAACGATGTCTATGATGAGAATTATAGAACATTAAAAAGGAAACATAAGATAATAAAAATGAAAACATCTTCCATGTTCATGGGTTAGAAGAATCAGTATCAGCAAAATGTCCATACTTCCAAAAGCAATTTACAAATTCAGTGCAATACCAATCAAAATACCAAAGACATTCTTCTCAGATCTAGTAAAAACTATGCTGAAATTCATATGGAAACACAAGAGACCTCGAATAGCTAAACCAATCTTTGAGACAACAAAAACAAAGTTGGAGTGGGGATGTTAGAAAAATGGTGCAGTCTTATCTATGGTGTGATCTACACCCTGACACCATTCTAGGCTCTTGCCCCGGCGACACTGCTGGAAGCCAGGTAGCCCCATGGCCCACTGGTGTCAAGCTCCACCCCTATCCTAATGGGATCTGCTGCTCCTAATTCCCTGGCCGGCCCCTGGAAAAGTTTTAAAAGGACCAATTTCCTGATCTCTGCTCTGTCTCTCTCTTCTTCTCCCTCTTTTCACTCTCTGTCCCTCCCCTCCAATCTGTCGGGTTTCCCCCAATAAACTCTTTTCCTTAAAAAAAAGTTGCAGCATCACAATACCAGATCTCAAGACATACTACAGGGCAATCATAGTCCAAACAGCATGGTACTGGTACAGAAACAGATGAATAGACCAATGGAACAGAATAGAAACACCAGAAGTCGATCCAAACATCTACAGCCAACTTATATTTGGTTGCTCCAATTTCTGGAACCAGGACAATCTACAATCTACAATCAACAATTAGTGCTGGGATCCCAGTGGAAAGAACGGGCCATCAAAGAAGGAGATACCTTTTTCTGAAGGGAGGAGAGAACTTCCACTTTGACTACTGTTTTGTCTAAATAAGATTGGAGTTAGTGAATTCAAAAGGCTTCTTGGCAACTCATGACAAGAGTCTCGGGTGATTACTGACATCACAAATAAGAGTGTCAATTGTTAAATCAACAACGGGAGTGCACCGACACCCCAGGTAGGATCTCTGTCCTTAATGTGTTGTACTATGAGAATTAATGGTAAAACTACTACTCAAACAGTACTTTATACTTTCTGTATCTGTGTGGGTGCAAACTGTTGAAATCCTTATTTAGTACATATTAAGTTGATCTTCTGTATATAAAGTTAGTTCAAAATGAATCTTATTGACGTATGGGGTGGGAGAGGGAGCAGAAGATGGGATAGTTTGTGGGTGGGATGGTGGTTATGGGGGAAAAACTACTATAATCCAAAAATTGTTCTTTCGAAATTATTTTTATTAAATAAAGGTTTTCTAAAAAATAACCTTAGTATAAAATAAAACTGGGAAAAGATTAAAGAGGAGGAAGAGGGGTGGGAATGTGGGAAGGCGGGATGGTAGAAAATAAAATATTTGATAATAAACCAAAAGCTAACACAATCAACAAAAAACTATATTCCTCAAGTTATATTTTTGAAATACATGCAAACAAAAAAAATAAAACTATGGGACGCATGTAATCCTGTTATTATCTAACAATGTGAGTGTAGCTGGAATGTGCTTTTGAGCTTTGAGTATTTTTATTTAAAAGAGCAACACATTAATATTCAACAGTGACTAAATGCTAACAATCAGATACTTTTTATTATATACTACTTCATGCAAAAATTTTCCAAACAGACCAAACATTGTGATTAAGTTTCTCTACTTCAAAAATGAATAATACACTGGGTTGGCATCATGGCATAGTGCGTAACGCAGCTACCTGTAATGGTGCTGTCTCCTAAGAGTTGTTCTACTTCTGATCTAGTTCCCTGCTAATATGCCGAGGAAAGCAGCAGAAGATGGCCCAAATCCTTAGCCTTCTCCTACCCATGTGTAAAACCTGGAAAACCTGGAAGAAGCTCCTGGGTGTTGGCTTTGGATCAATTCAGTTCCAGCCACCTGTGGAGTGAACCAGTGGTTGAAAGATCTATCTGTCCTTGTCTCTCTCTAAACTCTACCTTTCATATAAATAAATGAATCTTTTAAAAAAGAACAGTGTTGTTAACATTATAAAATTTTGTCATCTAGGCCGGCGCAGTGGCTTAACAGGCTAATCCTCCACCTTGCAGCACCGGCACACCGGGTTCTAGTCCTGGTCGGGGCGCTGGATTCTATCCTGGTTGATCCTCTTTCAGGCCAGCTCTCTGCTATGGCCTGGGAAGGCAGTGGAGGATGGCCCTAGTGTTTGGGCCCTGAATCTGCACGGGAGACCAGGAGAAGCACCTGGCTTCTGGCTCCTGCCTTCGGATCAGTGAGATGCACCGGCTGCAGTGGCCATTGGAGGGTGAACCAATGGCAAAAAGGAAGACCTTTCTCTCTGTCTCTCTCTCTCACTATCCACTCTGCCTGTCAAAAAAAAAAAAAAAAAAAAAAGTCATCTAAGGAATATTACTTTTTCTCAAATTATTCCCTATTGTTGAAAATACCACATTGTGCACTTACTTATATACAACTGATGTTTATATATTTAAAAGATTGGTTGTAGAAAATACCACCATAATGTAGTATTTTCATGAGAAAAGATTTCCCATCAGCATTATATACCATAAAAAGAGCTTAAGCCTCAAAGTAAGACTTCTGCATGACATGAGATAGGTACAAACTGTCTATTGATGAAATTTTCTGAACTAAAATATTGAGTTATTTATTAGCCATCTTAATAAATCAGTTGCCTTTTTTACTAACTATAAATGGAATATATGATGTTACAAAGTCTTTTTTTCCCCCAAAATACTAATTTACTTGAAAGAGAGTGGAGAGAACAAGTGAGGTACTGGGGGAGGATATCCCATCTGTTAGTTCACTGTACAAATGAGGCCAATAGCTGGTGCTGGGCCAAGCTGAAGCCAGGCGTCAGAAACTCCATTAACGTCTTTCATATAGATGACAGGGTTACAAACAGATAGCTCATCATCTGCTGCTTTCCCAGTGCATCAGCAGGGAGCTATATGGGAAGTGGCGTGACATTCTGATAGAGGATGTTGGTATTACAGGTAAAGGTTTAACTGTGCCTGCCACAAAGCTTACCCTTGGTGTATATATTCTTTTTTTTTTTTTTTTTTTTTTTTTTTGACAGGCAGAGTGGACAGTGAGAGAGAGAGAGACAGAGAGAAAGGTCTTCCTTTGCCGTTGGTTCACCCTCTAATGGCCGCCGCGGTAGCGCGCTGCGGCCGGCGCACTGCGCTGTTCCGATGGCAGGAGCCAGGTGCTTCTCCTGGTCTCCCATGGGGTGCAGGGCCCAAGCACTTGGACCATCCTCCACTGCACTCCCTGGCCACAGCAGAGAGCTGGCCTGGAAGAGGGGCAACCGGGACAGGATCGGTGCCCCGACCGGGACTAGAACCCGGTATGCCGGCGCCGCAAGGCGGAGGATTAGCCTGTTGAGCCACGGCGCCGGCCGTATATATTCTTGATAAATCATTTTACATGCAAACTTATCTAACATATCCCAAGAATTTCCGAATTAATGGTAATTTGAAAGTAATGGATAGGAAACAATTACTCTGGAGCTACTACTCATCCTCTAAACTTACATCAAGATATTTCAATTACTTTTTTAATTATGATGTAACAGAAAACCTTAAAGCAGTAACTGTAGGTTTATGAAAAATGTGATTTTCTGGCTTAGGGTACCACAAAACAAATAATAATACATGAAGTAGAGTAAAAAAAAACAGAATAAAGGAGTCTGTGTTTGAATATAATTAACTGATTGATAGTACTCTGCTTTCCTGTAAGTACTAGTGAAAATTTTATTTATGCTGTTTAAAAAAAGACCAGTAAGAAGTATGTAAGAAAAACGTAATTAGTATTTACCTATGTGGGCAGCCTTGGCAAATCTTCTGATCAGCAAAGGAACCTCCTAATACTTTACTTAGTGTTGCAGGATGTCCTAATGCTTTTAAAGCTTCATCTAAACTATCCACCAAAGAATTGAAGAACTCTAAAGCATCATGTTGTTCACGAAGATTAACAGGTTCACCCCAAAGCCTGAGAGAAAGTGGAAGAAAACAAGCAATACAGCTTTAGAGTATACTTATGTAGTACAGAATCAAAAATGATAGCAACATACACTGAGATTTTCTTCCTAAGATGAAATGTGAAATGGACACTATGTATGGAGTTGCAATGAAAACACAAGTGAAGTCCATGATTCTGCAGTGTAGAAACTACTGTAAAATTACTGGTGTGACATAGTACCTTTAGGCATTTTCAATGGGTAAAATTTTGTCATATACAGGAGTGGAAATTCATGCTTATATGGATAACTAATTACTATCTTCACACAGTAATTTTACTTAAATTTTGGATGATATACTAAAAGGACCATATCCCTTTATTTCATTCAAATGATTGTTCAGAGAAGAAAAAGTTTTGCTTTCTTCAGGATTAAATGTGTTTTAAGTAATCTGAACAATTACTAAAATCTAAATGAATCAGTCATAAGAAAACAATACCAACTGTGTTTGCAAAGTAAGTAATGTTGCTAAAACACAGGCTACCATAAAGCTGAGTCTTCATATAATAATGTACATCAGAGGACAAATTAATGCTTTTTATTTTAGCAATAATAATGGCATCATTTTGAAGGTGCCACAGAGAGGCATCTATGGTTTTTTGTGGTTAACTTTCAATATCTAAAGACTTTGGTACTGAGATTGGTGCTGTGGCATAGTGGGAATCCTGCCGCCTGCAGTGCTGGCATGTCATGTAGGAACCAGTTTGAAGGACAGTCCAAGTCCTCGGGCCCCGTATCCACATGGGAGACCTAGAAGTGGCCTGGCCCAGCCCTGGCCATAGTAGCCATTTGGGGAGTGAATCAGTGGAAGGAAGAATGCTCTGTCCTTCCTTCTCTCTGTAACTGTGCCTTTCAAGTGAATAAAATGAATTATAGAAAACTAAAAATAAAATATTTGATATTAAACCAAAAGCTACCATAATCAAGATACCAAATCATCCATTAAAACTCCCCAATATTTAGTAATGCTAATATTTGTCTCCCTTCCACTATTATAAATTTCTGCCAATCACTTATTATTCTCTATCAGTTTCTGGTAACATTTCTAGAATGTCACACAGAGGAAACTAGACAGATATAGGTTTTTTTAACCTCTTTGTTTTTTGCTGTGGTAAAATATACAAAAGATTAACACTATTTCACTTTCCCCCTTTTTTTCAGAGATTCAGTAAGGAAAGATACAAATGGTAAGAATAAAACACAAGTGCAACTTAAAAGGCAGAGGAATGCAGAACAGGATTCCTTATAAAATAATCAAGAGACCAATGAATTTCTACTCAATACATATCAATAGTATAATATCACAAATACAGGAGGAAAATTCTGTGCAATTGTGAAAGGGTAAAAACAATATCATATTGGGTTTCATAGAAATTTATGTGGAAATACATAGTGCTTAAGTCACAGCTAGAATATTTACTAAAGTTTAAAGAGGTCATCAATCCACTGGAATGTGCCTATTCATCTTTTGAAAAAATATATTTTATTGTGGTAAATACAGGTAACATAAAATTTAACATTCTAAATTATCTTTATGTGTAAAATTCAGTACTATTTAAGTGCATTCATTTTGGGATACATCCATTACCAAGATCTAAAGAAATATTTTTCATTTACAAACTCATTTGAAACAACAAATTCCACAAACCTCCCACTCACAAGCCCCTTTAAATTATCACTGTAGTTTCTGTCTCTTGATGATGCATGTAGGTGAAACAAGGGAATCACTATTTCACTTAGCAAAAGGTCTTTAAGATTCATTTGTAACATACTACAGAATTTCCTTCAATACTGAACAATATTTCATGGTTTACCCAGTTCTCTGTTGATGGACATCTGGGCTCTTTGCATTTTAGCTAAGCTGAATGTTCACTCTGAACTTGGTGTGCTATCTTTGACGTTGCTTTCAATTCTTTTGGGTCTATACGCAGAAGTGGAACATCTATCTTTAAATTTTTTACAAACTGCTATTATTGTGGGGTGAACTGGAGGAAGCTCATGGCTCCTGGGAGTGAACCAGATGAAACCTCTCTCTGAATCTCCTCCTGATTTTCTTACAAATGAATCTTCTAAAAAAATTATTTAGAAGGCAGAGTGACAGAGGGAAGAAAAGAGAGAGAATGCCTGAATTTACTGGCTCATTCTCCAGATGTCCACAATGGCAAGATTGAAGGCAGAAGCCTAGAATTTCACCGAGGTCTCTCACATGAGTGACAGGGGCAGAAGTACTACGGCCAACCTCGCTGCCTTCCCAGGTGCATTAGTAGAAAGCTAAATTCAAATTCAGGACCTGAAATGGCATTACTACCTTTGGTTTAAGCCCCTAGAGCAACCCTTTGTAGTATACTTTCATTCTGATAAGGATGTGGAGGTTCTTTACATGGGCTTATGGCCATTTGTATATCTTTTTACTGAAACCTATTGAACTCTTTGGCTCACTTTTGAATCATAGATTCTTTCTCTTGTTGAATTATAACAATTATGAATTTATTTATCCCTTACCAGATATAATTTGCAAGCAGGTCTTTTGATATGTGAAATTTTGATGAAGTGCAATTTTTATATTTGTTCGTGGCCTTGCCGTCACAGTAATACTCAGGACCATAAGCCTTTTGCTGTTTTTCATCATTTTAGAGTTCTGTCTTACATTTAGATCTCTGATCAATTTGAGTTATATTTTGTTCTCAGTGTTAGCTAAGTTTCAACTTCATCTTTTTTTGCAAGCAAAGATTGTTTTTCTAATGCCATTAGTTCCAAATACTGTGCTTTCCTTATTGAATGGTCTTGGTCTCCTTGTTAGAAACTGTTTGACCTGTCTTGTGAGATTGTTTTGGGGACTTCTATTCCATTGGCCTATTATGTGTCCCATTTGCCAGGAGTTTTTAAAAATGACTTTTAGGAGAGGGTGCTGTGATGTAGTGGGTAAAGCTGCTGTCTGCAGAGCTGACATCCCACATGGGCAATGGTTCAAGTCCCAGCTGCTCTACTTCTGATCTAGGTCCCTGCTAATGTACCTGGGAAGCAGCAAAACTGATGGCCCAAGTACTTGGGCCCCTGAGCTCATGTAGGAGACCTGGAAAAGCTCCTGGCTTCAGATCAGCCCATTTCCAGCCACTGCAGCCACTGGGGAGTGAACCAGTGGAAGGAAGAGATCTTTCTGTCTCTATATAACTTATAACTCTGTGTTTCAAATACATGTTTTTTTTTTTTTTAAATCAGTTAAACTTATCTTGCATTTATCAAAGTCTACTGAACATTTTTAAGAGTGTCTCCTTAACCCATCCTGTTTCTTTCTGATAGCATTAAAGTAGAAAACAAGAATGTAAACAGCCTGAACATCAGCATCTTCCAAGGATTTCAGATCAACTACTCTATGAAAGTATATAGTAGTTTTTTTTTTTTTTTTAAAGATTTACTTGTTTTTTATTTGAAAGGCAGAGTTACATGGAGAGAGAAGGAGAGGCAGAGAGAGATAGAGACCTTCCATCCACTGGTTGACTCCTCAGATGGCTGCAACTGCCAGAGCTGTGCTGATCCAAAGCCAGGAACCAAGAGCCTCTTCTGGATCTCCCATGCCGGTGCAGAGGCCCAAGGACTTGGGCCATCTTCTTTCTTTCCCAGGCCATAGCACAGAGCTGCATCAAAAGTGGAGCAGTTGGGTCTTGAACCGGCCCATGTGGGATGCCAGAACTAGAGGCAATGGCTTTACCCACTATACCACAGCACTGGCACCAAGAATATGGTGGTTTTTCAGTTTTGGCATATCCAGTGATGGAAAACCTATCAGGCCGTCTCTCCACAACAGACTTTGCAGATTAGTTAGCTTTGGTGTGGAGCTATGCTGGCTTACCCATGACAGCCTGGAGGTTAGTTTTTATAGTGGTGACACAGCATTGGGAATTATAAGTTATATACTTCAAGAAATGAGTTTTGTGTCCTGTAGGACTACCCAGTGACTGGCATTTGTGACAACTTATATATTCCTTGGTATATCTTAAGTAAGATATTTTCTGTTTGTTTCTGTAACCACAAGTACCCAGTTCGGTCAATAAAAATGCAAGATGTTTGGTCTGATGATCCAGTAGTTTACAGATACTGGTAAAGTTCACAAAAGTTGTTTTCTGGGTTCCTACTTGACAATCTATGGAGGTTTCATGATAAATTTCCTTTTCTCTCCAAAAACCATATCTGGATTCTTTTCCCTCATAGAGTTGAACTCCTGATTCTGCAGTTCCTGATTTCTGAGCCACATAAGGTGCAACTGGTTACTGAAGGAGACTCTATTCTTCTTACTGTCTTCATCTTCTAAAACTTTTGTCTTTCTCTAGTATTTCATTTTTTTTAAAAAATTGCCAAGCATACCGTAAGGTAATTGGCTGGTTCAATTTAATTTGGAAGATCACTTTCAATTTTAAGGTCCTTTATATCCTTTACAGTTTAATCATATGCAAAATCATTTTTCCCTTCTTTTCCTTTTGATTAAAGAAGTTCAAATCTTCTAGATTGCCAGAAGCATCTTTTTTTTTTTTGTCTACTGTCCTCTTCGTCAGCTTCCACATGTTTGTCCTTAGTTGAATCTGGTTTTACTTGATTTCCAAGGGGAATCTCTTCAATCTGGGCTTTGTCTTCCTTATCTAGTATAAAAATCATCTTCTTGTTCATGGTAGGATCATATGTCAGATCATCCCTGGTTGAGGCTGCAGTTTAAGTGAGTTTGGCATGCATAGAAAGTTGTATTGTGGCAATATGGTGCTGCATATTAAGGCACTGCCTGTGATACCAAAATCCCAAAGGGGCACTGATTCATGTTACAGTTGCTCCACTTCTGATCCAGCAAAAGTCTTTAGTCTTTCAACAGTGAGGATTATGTATGCTCTGGGCATTTTTCTCCTAGAGAGGCATGTGCGTTCCTCACAGTCCTGAATAACCAATGCCTGGGGTTACTGAGTTTTTCTAGCTTTCATGATGGAAACATTTTCCACACTCCTGGAGCGTACTGTTCTCTGTTCTCTCTATTCCTTTCATGTACTTCTTTCCTCCCATACAGTGATGAGTTTTTCCCTGACTACTGAAGAGGAGTGTAAAGTGATCTATGTTACTGAGGTCATTATCTTTAGACTTTCTTACAGGGCAGAACTCAGAAATGTATGTGTGTGTATGTATATATGTATTTGCACATAGATAGATCTATCAGCTTCTATTACTATATGCATTTTTAAAGCATACATACAATAAATGCATGTATACACACACACACAAACACACACCAGTTTTATAAGGTTCCTTGAAACAATATACCTTTCCTTACCTGTCTCTCTTCTTCCAAAACTTATCAAGTTAGCTATGATCTGTTTACCTCTCGTAAATATCTAACATTCTTTCAGAAAATATAACCACATAACCAGTTTATACAGTTCTTTTTTTTCTTCTTACGTACAGTGAAAATACTGTTTCCAAAAATGACTTCGGTTACTTCTTTTATTAGTGAATCCAGGTGTGTTTTTCCATGTTTTGATTTAAAAATTTTCCAAAAAGAATGATAACTATAGAATCATGTGAGTTTCTTTTTCTTTTTTTTTTTTAAAATTTCACAGATAGTGAGAGAGAGAGAGAGAGGGGAGAAAGAGAGACAGAGAAAAGTCTTCCTTCTGTTGGTTCGTCCCCCAAATGGTAGCTACAGTGGAAGCTTTGCCAACCTGAAGGCAGCAGCCAGGTGCTTCTGCCTGGTCTCCCATGCGGGTACAGGCGTCCAAGCACTTGGGCCATTCTCCACTGCCTTCATGGGTCATAGCAGAGAGCTGGACTGGAAGAGGAGCAACCGTGACTAGAACCTGGTGCCCATGTAGGATGCTGGTGCTACAGGCAGAGGATTAACCACGTAAGCCACAGCTCCAGACACTCATATGAAGTTTTAAGGAACAATAACAAACTGGGCTGGTACTGTGGCATATCAGGTAGAATTGCCAAGTGCAGTAATGGCATCTCATATGGGCACTGACTGGAGACCCAGCTGCTCCACTATCCAATCCAGCTCCCTGATAATGTGCCTGGGAAAGTAGCAGAAGATAATCCAAATACTTGAGTCCCTGAACTCATGTAGAAGACCGGGAAGAAGTTTCTGGCTTCTCGTTTTTGACTAGCCCATCAGTGGCTGTTATTGGTCATTTGGGTCATATGGGAAGTAAACCTTTAATGAACAGGGATGGAAGACTTCTTTCTCTCTCTGTAACTCTGTCTTTCAAATAAAGTTTATATACATTAAAAAAAATCATAGAGAAATACTACATGTAAATCTTCTACTCATTTATGTGAATCACAGCATCTAGCAGAAAACTAGGCAGGTACTGTAACATACACCTAGAACAGAGTGGTACAAACTCAAATGATTCTCAGATTTCTCAAGTTTCACTTGTGCTTAAATCAGTATATTTAGTTGCATGAAGTTTCACTATCTTTGGACTCCTGCATGATAGTCAAGATATAAGCACAGTTACAACACCAGAAGGACCTCTGAATCTGTGTTTTTATAAATACCCTATTACCTTCTACTCTATTCACCCCTAATTTGTCAATCCCTTTCTCTTCTGGAAATAAATGAGCACAACAGCACAACATATCAAAACTTATGGGACACAGCAAAAGCAGTGTTAAGAGGAAAATTTATAGAAATAGGTGCCTACGTTGGGAATTGGAAAGGCACCAAATAAATGAGCTTTCAACGCAACTCAAGGATCTAGAAAAACTGCAGCAAACCAAACCCAAATCTAGTAGGAGAAGAGAAATAACTAAAATCAGAGAAGAAATCAACAGCTTTGAATAAAAAAAAATTATAAAAAATCAACCAAGTAAAGAGCTAGTTTTTTGAAAAAATAAATAAAATTGACACACCATTAGCTCAACTAACTGAAAAAAAGAAAAGACCCAAATCAATAGGATCAGAGATGAAAAAGGAAATGTAACAACAGACACCACAGAAATAAAAAGAATCATCAGAAATTACTACAAGGACTTGTATGCCAGCAAACAGGGAAATCTATCAGAAATGGATAGATTCCTGGACACATGCAACTACCTAAATTGAACCAGGAAGACATAGAAAACCTAAACAGACCCATAACTGAGACAGAAATTTAAACAGTCATAAAGGCCCTCTCAGTAAAGAAAAGTCCAGGGCCAGATGGATTCACTGCTAAATTCTACCAGACATTTAGAGAAGAACTAACTCCAATTCTTCTCAAACTATTCAGAATAATCAAAAAAGAAGGAATCCTCCCAAAATTTTTCTATGAAGCCAGCATCACCTTAATTCCTAAGCCAGAAAAAGATGCAGCATTCAAAGAGAATTACAGACCAATATCCCTGATGAACATAGATGCAAAAATACTCAATAAAATTCTGGCCAATAGAATGCAATATCACATCAGAAAGATCATCCACCCAGACCAAGTGGGATTTATCCCTGGTATGCAGGGATGGTTCAATGTTCACAAATCAAACAATGTGATACACCACATTAACAGACTGAAGAAGAAAAAGCATATGATTCTCTCAATAGACGCAGAGAAAGCATTTGATAAAACACAACACTCTTTCATGATGAAAATGCTAAGCAAATTGGGTATAGAAGGAACAATCCTCAATATAATCAAAGCAATTTATGAAAAACCCACAGCCAGCATCCTATTAGTGGGAAAAAGTTGGAGCATTTCAAATGAGATCTGGTACCAGACAGGGATGCCCACTCTCACCACTGCTATTCAATATAGTTATGGAAGTCTTAGCCAGAGCCATCAGGCAAGAAAAAGAAATTAAAGGGATACAAATTGGGAAGGAATGACTCAAACTATCCCTCTTTGCAGATGATATGATTCTGTATTTAGAGGATCCAAAGAAATCTACTAAGGGACTATTGGAACTCATAGAAGAGTTTGTCAAAGTAGTAGGATATAAAATGAATGCACAAAAATCAACAGCCTTTGTATACATAGGCAATGCCATGGCTGAGAAAAAACTTCTAAGATCAATCCCATTCACAATAGCTACAAAAACAATTAAATACCTTGGAATAAACTTAACCAAGGACGTTAAAGATCTGTATGATGATAATTACAAAATCTTAAAGAAAGAAATAGATGAAGATACCAAAAAATGAAGAAATCTTCCATGCTCATGGATTGGAAGAATCAACATCATCAAAATGTCTTCTCAGATCTGGAAAAAATGATGCTGAAATTCATATGGAGACACAGAAGACCTCGAATAGCCAAAGCAATCTTGTACAACAAAAACAAAGCCGGAGGCATCACAATACCAGATCTCAGGACATACACTATAGGGCAGTTGTAATCAAAACAGGATGGTATTGGTACAGAAACAGATGGATAGACCAATGGAACAGAATAGAAACACCAGAAATCAATCCAAACATCCACCGCCAAATTATTAGAGAACATTGGAGAAACCCTGCAAGATACTGGCACCGGCAAAGACTTCTTGGAAAAGACACTGGAAGCACAGGCAGTTAAAACAAAATTAACATTTGGGATTGCATCAAATTGAGAAGTTTCTGTACTACAAAAGAAATGGTCAGGAAAGTGAAGAAGCAACTGACAGAATGGGAAAAATTATTTGCAAACTATGCAACAGATAAAGGGTTGATAACCAGAATCTATAAAGAGATCAAGAAACTCCACAACATCAAAACAAACAACACACTGAAGAGATGGGCCAAGGACCTCAACAGACATTTTTCGAAAGAAGAAATCCAAATGGCCAACAGACACATGAAAAGTGTTCAGGATCACTAGCCATCAGGGAAATGCAAATCAAAACCACAATGAGGTTTCACCTCACCCCGGTTAGAATGGCTCACATTCACAAATCTACCAACGACAGATGCTGGCGAAGATGTGGGGAAAAAGGGACACTAACCCAGTGTTGGTGGGAATGCAAACGGGTTAAACCACTATGGAAATCTGTCTGGAGATTCCTCAGAAACTTGAACATAACCCTACCGTACAACCCAGCCATCCCACTCCCTGGAATTTACCCGAAGGAAATTAAATTGGCAAACAAAATGCAGTCTGCACCTTAGTGTTTATTGCAGCTCAATTCACAATAGCTAAGACCTGGAACCAACCCAAATGCCCATCAACAGTAGACTGGATAAAGAAGTTATGGGACATATACTGTATAAAATACTATACAGCAGTAAAAAGGAATGAAACCCGGTCATTAGCAACAAAATGGTGGAATGTGGAAAATATCATGCTGAGTGAATTAAGCCAGTTCCAAAGGGACAAATATCATATTTTCTTCCTGATCAGTGACAACTTACCGAGCACCAAAAAGGAAACCTGTTGAAGTGAGATGAACGCTATTAGAAATGGTGACTTGATCAGCCCTTGTCCTGACTGTTGATGAACAACTTAATACGTTATCCCTCTTAGTATTTTTTTGTTTATTCTACTTAATACTATTGGTTGAATTCTATAATTAATACACAGTTATTCTTAAGTGTTGAAACTTAAATGAAAAGTGATCCCTGTTAAATATAAGAATGGGAATAAGAGAGGGAAGAGATGTACAATTTGGGACATGCTCAAGCTGACTTGCCCCAAATGGTAGAGTTAGAAACATACCAGGGGATTCCAATTCAATCCCATCAAGGTGGCATGTACCAATGCCATCCCAGTAGTCCAAGTCATCAATTTCTGTTCACCATTGATCATAATGATAGGACTAAGAGTCAAAGGGATCACATAAACAAGACTAGTCTCTGAAAATACTAACCGATAAAATAAAAAAGGGAGAGAATGATCCAACATGGGAAGCGAGATACACAGCAGACTCATAGAATGGCTGATGTCCCAAACAACACTCTGGCTTCAGAATCAGCCCTTAATCAGCATTCTGATCCGGCTGAAAAGCCCATGAGAGTATTTCAGGCATGGAAAGCCAAGACACTCTGGCAACAAAACAAAAAACAAAACAAAAAAACCTTAATGAAAGATCTCCGCGAGTGAGATCCCAGTGAAAAGAACAGGTCATCAAAGAAGGAAGAACCTTTCTCTGAAGGGAGGAGAGAACTTCCACTTTGACTATGACCTTGTCTAAATAAGATCGAAGTCAGCGAACCCTAAAGGCTTCCATAGCCTTGGCAACTCATGACAATAGCCTAGGGTGATTACTGATGCTATAAAGAAGAGTGTCAATTTGTTAATTCAACAACAGGAGTCAATGTGCACTTACTCCTCATATAGGATCTCTGTCCTTAATGTGCTGCACATTGTGATTTAATGCTATAACTAGTACTCAAACAGTATTTTTCACTTAGTGTTTCTATGTGGGTGCTAACTGTTGGAATCTTTACTTAATATATACTAAACTGATCTTCTGTATATAAAGAGAATTGAAAATGAATCTTGATGTGAATGGAAGGGAGAGTGAGCAGGAAAGGAGGGTTCCTGGTGGGAGGGAAGTTATGGGGGATGGGGGGAGAAAGCCATTGTAATCCATAAGCTGTATTTTGATAATTTATATTCCTTAAATAAAAGTTAAAAAAAAAAACCACAAAGTTTTACCCATATACTTATATACTACGAAAATACAACTATTACATATTAAATACCTGTTTTCTTCCTAAAAATAGTACTGTAATTAATAATTACATATTATCTATCATAATACATGCAAGCAAATAAACACAAATACTAGAGTGAAAGATTTTAATGTAGAGGGGGGCGGAGCCAAGATGGCGGATAGTGAGGACGTGTGCCTTAGTTTGGGAAAATAAACTTTCATAAAAGTGGAATTACTGTAGCCTCAGGAAAAGACTCAAGAAAAAAACTGCAGAGGAAACGCTTCCGGATCTTGTGGATGAGAAACAGAGGACTTACAGGGAACCCACCGCGTGGAAAACCAACCGAGACGAGCCGAGCGGCAGCGGCGGGAGAAGAGCCAGAGCCACAGAATCTCGCCAGCGCGGGAACCCAGGAGGGTAAGACAAAGACCTGAGAAGTCCTAGACATTGGGGGGAGGGGAAACAGAGGCCTCTCCCTTCACTCACCAAGCAAAACAAAGAGCACCGCGATTTTACATATGTAAAGCTCAGCCAAACTCAGTATCTTTAGTGAAACTGGAGAACACATTGAGGGCTGCATAAACCCTGTGTATGGTCCCAGGGGTAGATCAAATGAATACTCACAGAGGCCAGATTTCAACTACCCTCAACTCCACTCCCAACTGAGTCAAAAAAAAAAAAAAAAAAAAAAAGAGAGAGAGAGAGAGCGAGCCAGCAAGGAGCAAGTAATCTGGGAGATTCACTCTTTACACAGCCTTAAACCTCAAGAAACAAGCATAGCTCTCTGGCCACACCCATCACAGCCCCTAAGGCTCCAACAAAACAGACAGCTCACTTAGAGGCATAGTATAACGAGAGAAAAAAACAAAAACAAAAACACCACAAATTATCTCTAACATGCCAAGCAAGAAACATAGAAGCGGAGGTACCAAGAACAAGGAAGGCACTATGACGCCCCCAAGTGAACAAGACACGCCAATGCAAGATTATGAAGATGAAGAAATAGAGGAAATGCAAGAAGCAGATTTCAAAAAATTGATAAGAATATTAAGAAGTTCTCAAAAACAAATTCTTGAACTACAGAAATCCTTAATGGACAAGATAGAAAATCTCTCCCGTGAAAATGAAATATTAAGGAGGAATCAAAATGAAATGAAAAAACTAGTGAAACAGGAAATTGCGATAGTGACAAAAAACCACAATGAAATGAAGAACTCAATAGATCAAATGACAAACACATTAGAGAGCCTTAAAAACAGAATGGGTGAAGCAGAAGAGAGAATATCGGAATTAGAAGACAGAGAACAGGAAAGGAAACAGTCAAATCAAAGAAAAGAAGAAGAAATCAGAAATCTAAAAAATACTGTCAGGAATCTACAGGATACTATTAAAAAACCCAACATTCGGGTTCTAGGAGTTCCTGAAGGCATGGAAAGGGAGAAAGGATTAGAAGGCCTTTTTAGTGAGATACTAGCAGAAAATTTCCCAAGTTTGGAGAAGGACAGAGACATCCTAGTACAGGAAGCTCAGAGAACCCCTAATAAACATGATCAAAAGAGATCCTCACCACGACACGTCGTAATCAAACTCACCACAGTGAAACACAAAGAAAAGATCCTAAAATGTGCAAGAGAGAAACGCCAGATTACTCTCAGAGGATCTCCAATTAGACTTACAGCTGATTTCTCATCAGAAACCCTACAAGCCAGGAGAGAATGGCGAGATATAGCCCAGGTACTAACAGAGAAAAACTGCCAGCCCAGAATATTATATCCTGCAAAGCTCTCATTTGTGAATGAAGGTGAAATTAAGACCTTTCACAGCAAACAGAACTTGAAAGAATTTGTCACCACTCGTCCAGCCCTGCAAAAGATGCTTAATGATGTGTTACATACAGAAACACAGAAACACGGTCACCAATAGGAAAGAAGGTAAAGGAAGGAAACCTCACAGCAAAAGATCACAGGAATCTCAAACCAGATATTAGAAAATATCTTTGGCAAATGGCAGGGCAAAGTTATTCCTTCTCAATAGTCACATTGAATGTTAATGGCTTGAACTGTCCAGTTAAAAGACACCGATTGGCTGATTGGGTTAAGGAAGAAAACCCATCCTTTTGCTGCTTACAAGAAACCCATCTATCCAACAATGATCCATACAAGCTGAGAGTGAAAGGCTGGAAAAAGATATACCACGCCAACAGAAATGAAAAGAGAGTGGGCGTAGCCATCTTAATATCGGACAACATAAGCTTTCCCACAAAAACTGTTAGGAGAGACAAAGAGGGGCACTATATAATGATTAAGGGATCCATTCAACAGGAAGATATAACGATTATCAACGTATATGCACCTAATTACAGGGCACCAGCTTATTTAAAAGACTTGTTAAGGGACTTAAAGGGAGACTTAGACCCCAATACAATAGTACTGGGGGACTTCAATACTCCACTCTCAGAGATAGACAGATCAACAGGACAGAAGATCAACAAGGAGACAGTAGATTTAAATGACACTATAGCCCAAATGGATCTAACAGATATCTACAGAACATTTCATCCTACATCTAAGGACTTTACATTCTTCTCAGCAGTACATAGAAGCTTCTCTAGGATTGACCACATACTAGGCCATAAAGCAAGTCTCAGCAAATTCAAAAGAATTAGAATCATACCATGCAGCTTCTCAGACCACAAAGGAATGAAATTGGAAATTGGCAACTCAGGAATCCCTAGAGCACGTGCAAACACATGGAGATTGAACAACATGCTCCTGAATGAACAATGGGTCATAGAAGAAATTAAAAGAGAAATCAAAAATTTTCTGGAAGTAAATGAGGATAACAGCACAACACACCAAAACCTATGGGATACAACAAAAGCAGTGTTAAGAGGAAAGTTTATATCAATAGGTGCCTACATCAAGAAATTGGAAAGGCACCAAATAGATGAGCTTTCAAGTCATCTCAAGGATCTAGAAAATCTGCAGCAAACCAAACCCAAACCCAGTAGGAGAAGAGAAATAATTAAAATCAGAGAAGAAATCAACAGGATTGAATCCAAAAAAACATTACAAAAAATCAGCCAAACGAGGAGCTGGTTTTTTGAAAAAATAAACAAAATTGACACCCCATTGGCCCAACTAACTAAAAAAAGAAGAGAAAAGACCCAAATCAATAGGATCAGAGATGAAATGGGAAACGTAACAACAGACGCCACAGAAATAAAAAGAATCATCAGATATTACTACAAGGACTTGTATGCCAGCAAACAGGGAAATCTATCAGAAATGGACAGATTCTTGGACACATACAACCTCCCTAAATTGAGCCAGGAAGACATAGAAAACCTAAACAGACCAATAACTGACACAGAAATTGAAACAGTAATAAAGGCCCTCCCAACAAAGAAAAGCCCAGGGCCAGATGGATTCACTGCTGAGTTCTACCAGACATTTAGAGAAGAACTAACTCCAATTCTTCTCAAACTATTCAGAGCAATCGAAAAAGAGGGAATCCTCCCAAATTCTTTCTATGAAGCCACCATCACCTTAATTCCTAAGCCAGAAAGAGACGCAGCATTCAAAGAGAATTACAGACCAATATCCCTGATGAACATAGATGCAAAAATACTCAATAAAATTCTGGCCAATAGAATGCAACAACACATCAGAAAGATCATCCACCCAGACCAAGTGGGATTCATCCCCGGTATGCAGGGATGGTTCAACATTCGCAAAACAATCAACGTAATACACTACATTAACAGACTCCAGAAGAAAAACCATATGATTCTCTCAATAGACGCAGAGAAAGCATTTGATAAAATACAACACCCTTTCATGATGAAAACTCTAAGCAAACTGGGTATGGAAGGAACATTCCTTAATACAATCAAAGCAATATATGAAAAACCCACGGCCAACATCCTATTGAATGGGGAAAAGTTGGAAGCATTTCCACTGAAATCTGGTACCAGACAGGGATGCCCTCTCTCACCACTGCTATTCAATATAGTTCTGGAAGTTTTAGCCAGAGCTATTAGGCAAGAAAAAGAAATTAAAGGGATACAAATCGGGAAGGACGAACTCAAACTATCCCTCTTTGCAGATGATATGATTCTTTACTTAGGGGACCCAAAGAACTCTACTAAGAGACTGCTGGAACTCATTGAAGAGTTTGCCAAAGTAGCAGGATATAAAATCAATCCACAAAAATTGACAGCCTTTGTATACACAGGCAATGCCACGGCTGAGGAAGAACTTCTAAAATCAATCCCATTCACAATAGCTACAAAAACAATCAAATACCTTGGAATAAACTTAACCAAAGACGTTAAAGATCTCTACGATGAAAACTACAAAACCTTACAGAAAGAAATAGAAGAGGATACCAAAAAATGGAGAAATCTTCCATGCTCATGGATTGGAAGAATCAATATCATCAAAATGTCTATTCTCCCAAAAGCAATTTATACATTCAATGCAATACCCATCAAGATCCCGAAGACCTTCTTCTCAGATCTAGAAAAAATGATGCTGAAATTCATATGGAGACACAGAAGACCTCGAATAGCCAAAGCAATCCTGTACAATAAAAACAAAGCCGGAGGCATCACAATACCTGATTTTAGGACATACTACAGGGCAGTTGTTATCAAAACAGCATGGTACTGGTACAGAAACAGATGGGTAGACCAATGGAACAGAATAGAAACACCAGAAATCAATCCAAACATCTACAGCCAACTTATATTTGACCAAAGATCCAAATCTAATCCCTGGAATAAGGACAGTCTATTCAATAAATGGTGCTGGGAAAATTGGATTTCCACATGCAGAAGCTTGAAGCAAGACCCACGCCTATCACCTTACACAAAAATTCACTCAACATGGATTAAAGACTTAAATCTACGACCCGAAACCATCAAATTATTAGAGAGCATTGGAGAAACCCTGCAAGATATAGGCACAGGCAAAGACTTCCTGGAAAATACTCCAACAGCACAGGCAGTCAAAACCAAAATTAACATTTGGGATTGCATCAAATTGAGAAGTTTCTGTACTTCAAAAGAAACAGTCAGGGAAGTGAAGAGGCAACCAACAGAATGGGAAAAAATATTCGCAAACTATACTACAGATAAAGAGTTGATAACCAGAATCTACAAAGAAATCAAGAAAATCCACAACAACAAAACAAACAACCCACTTAAGACATGGGCCAAGGACCTCAATAGACATTTTTCCAAAGAGGAAATCCAAATGGCCAACAGACACATGAAAAAATGTTCAAGATCACTAGCAATCAGAGAAATGCAAATCAAAACCACAATGAGGTTCCATCTCACCCCGGTGAGAATGGCTCACACTCAGAAATCTACCAACAACAGATGCTGGAGAGGATGTGGGGAAAAAGGGACACTAACCCACTGTTGGTGGGAATGCAAACTGGTTAAGCCACTATGGAAGTCTGTCTGGAGATTCCTCAGAAACCTGAACATAACCCTACCGTACAACCCAGCCATCCCACTCCTTGGAATTTACCCAAAGGAAACTAATTTGGCAAATAAAAAAGCCATCTGCACATTAATGTTTATTGCAGCTCAATTCATAATAGCTAAGACCTGGAACCAACCCAAATGCCCATCAACAGTAGACTGGATAAAGAAATTATGGGACATGTACTCCATAGAATACTATACAGCAGTAAGAAACAACGAAACCCAGTCATTTGCAACAAGATGGAGCAATCTGGAAAACATCATGCTGAGTGAATTAAGCCAGTCCCAAAGAGACAAATATCATTTGTTTTCCCTGATCGGTGACAACTGAGCGCCAAAGGGGAAACCTGTTAAGTGAAATGGACACTATAAGCAACAATGAACTGATCAGCTCCTGTCCTGACTTTAGATGTACAATGTAATACTTTATCCTTTTTAGTATTTGTTGTTGTTGTTGTTGTTCTAGTACTATTGGTTGAACTCAGTAATTAACACACAATTATTCTTAGGTGTTTAAATTTTAACTGAAAAGTGATCCCTGTTAAATCTAAGAGTGGAAAAAGAGAGGGAGGAGATGAACAATTTGGAACATGCTCAATCGGACTGGCCGCAAATGGTGGAGTTAGAAATGTGCCAGGGGATTCCAACACAATTCCATCAAGATGGCATGTACCAATGCCATCCCACTAGTCCAAGTGATCAATTTCAGCTCACAATTGATAGCTCTGATAGGTCTAAGAGTCAAAGAGATCACACAAACAAGACAAGTATCTGCTAATACTAACTGATAGAATCAAAAAGGGAGAGAAAGATCCAACATGGGAAGTGGGATACACAGCAGACTTATAGGATGGCAGATGTCCTAAACAACACTCCGGCCTCAGAATCAGCCCTCAAGGCATTCAGATCTGGCTGAAGAGCCCATGAGAGTATAGCAGGCATGGAAAGCCAAGATATCATGGAAAAAAAAAAAGACCTAAATGAATGATCTCTGTGAGTGAGATCCCAGTGGAAAGAACGGGGCCATCAAAGAAGGAGGTACCCTTCTCCGAAGGGAGGAGAGAACCTCCACTTTGACTATGACCCTATCGGAATAAGATCAAAGTCAGCGAACTCTAAAGGCTTCCATAGCCCTGGCAACTCATGACTAGAGCCTAGGGAGATTACTGACACCATGAACAGGAGTGTCAAATTGTTAAGTCAGCAACAGGAGTCACTGTGTACTTACACCCCATGTGGGATCTGTCCCTAATGTGTCATCTAAAGCCAAGTGATGCTATGACTGGTACTGAAACAGTATTTTTATACTTTGCGTTTCTGTGTGGGCACAGACTGATGAGGTCTTTGCTAATTATATACTGAAGTGATCTTCTGTATATAAAGATAATTGGAAATGGAAAAAAAAAAAAAACAACCTGGTGTTAAAATGGAAATGGCATAGAAAATTAATTAATTTGAAAAAAAAATTATGTAGGATCTCTGTCTTTAATGTGCTGTACATTGCTATTTAATGCTATAATTAGTAATCCAATGGTAGTTTTTTCACTTGATGTTGCTATATGGGCAAAATGTTGAAATCTTTACCTAATATATACTAAACTGATCTTCTGTATACAAAGAGAATTGAAAATGAATGTTTACATGAATGGAAGGGGAAAGGGAGCGGGAAAGGGGAGGGTTGCGGGCGGGAGGGAAGCTATGGGAGGGGGGAAGCCATTGTAACCCATAAGCTATACTTTGGAAATTTATATTCATTAAATAAATGTTTAACAAAAAAAAAGAAAGATTTTAATGTAAAAGTACATAAAGTTAACAGTAATTTCAAAGAAAAAACAATGCTAAAAAAATCTTTAGCTGGAGAAAGGTTAAGTTATGGACTGAAAAAAAAGCTGAAAAATGCATAGAAGAGAACTATGCATTTTTGAAGGTATATTACTATTAAAGGAAAGAAATACAATATATGCAAATCATTCTAATGATCTAGGTTAATAGTTTAACTGGGGAGTATAACAATTTATATGGAGACATTATGGTTTGTCACTGTACTATGAATGTGTAATGATTAAGAGAAATAAAATTAACAAATGAGTATATATAAGGGGAGCTACTGGGACTGAAACAGAAAAAAAGGCGCAGAACTAAGATGATTCCTCTGCTTAACTACTTCTGACTTATCTGAGAGGTACCTCATACTCCTATAAAAGATTGCAGCCATTTCCTATACAGTAAAATTATGTAGCTATGCCTCAGTGTCTGAACAGTGTGTATAACACAAATAGGTCTTGATAAAAGTATTATAACAAAAGAAGTATGATCAACATATAACTTGGTTTGTTAAAATCTAATGTCTTAGAACTCAATTATATTAATGTAGGAAAATGCTAAGGGATTACAGAATTAATTTATAAATTTTAGCTGGCGCCGTGGCTCAATAGGCTAATCCTCCGCCTGGTGGCGCCGGCACAATGGGTTCTAGTCCCAGTCGGGGCGCTGGATTCTGTCCTGGTTACCCCTCTTGCAGGCCAGCTCTCTGCTGTGGCCAGGGAGTGCAGTGGAGGATGGCCCAAGTGCTTGGGCCCTGCACCCCATGGGAGACCAGGAGAAGCACCTGGCTCCTGCCATCAGATCAGTGCGGTGCACCGGCCGCAGCGCGACGGCCACGGTGGCCATTGGAGGGTGAACCAACAGCAAAAGGAAGACCTTTCTCTCTTTCTCTCTCTCTCACTGTTCACTCTGTCTGTCAAAAAAAAAAAAAAATTCTAAAGTAACAACAAAACTGTATTTATCCTGATTTTCTTTTTAGATATGTACATTAGGGTAATTAATTAGTTGATGGGCTATTTTAGAGATCATTGTAGTTAACTAATGAAGAATCATAAAATTAGAAAATTATATCTGACAACTCCAAGGAAATAATACATTTTGTCAATGATAATTCTTAATATCACAAAAAGAAAAATAAAAGACATTTGGAAATTTCCCATGAAAGTAAAATCTCTATTGAAGTCGTCTTCCACTAAAAGAGAATCCAAAAAGGGAGATTATAAATCTGATAAAGCTGCTTGATTATAGGACTTAGTAAACATCCCAGAAGCAAAATTTGGTCCACAGTTTATGTTATGTGTGGACTAAAAATGGCTTTACACATCTTTAAATTGTTGGAAAAAACTAAAAAAAAAAAAATATTTTATGACAGGTGAAAACTGTATGCAATTCAATTTTTAGGGGTCGTGAGTAAAACTTACTGAAAATGTAACTGCTGTTCATTTAGGTATGAATTGTTTGGATTGCTTCCCTAATATAAAGCACAGCTGAGTAACTGTAGCAGACCAAATGGCCTACAAGTCAACATAATACACAAAATACTAAAAGCATTTTAAGAATATAGGCTAGAAAACCTAGACTGTGGGAAATCATACAGGGAAAACTATGTGATTTTTTCAGATGGTTACAAACCATCCGCTCAGTCCTGCCAAACAACAAAAAAGCCAATCCACTTAAAAAATATAACAGAAAACAAAACAAAAAAGAAATACTAGGTAAATTTAAAGCTGTGACTGGCATGTCACATAATGCTGAAAAGTTTGAGTTTTCATTTAAATGTGGTATTATTAGGGTTGTGCTTATTTAAAAAACCTTGAGTACATATAAATGAAAACCCACAAAAATATTTGATAGTAGGTGCAGTTGAAAATTGCTGATTCAATGAACTAACCATATTTTATTTTTGGATAAAATAGAAAGCTAATTGTATCTTAAGAAACTAAATATTAAATAATTCTAACAGATTTTATCTGTTTACACTTATTACATGGAGATTTTTTATAGAACTTTTGTATGCTTATCTACCTATTATTTACCTGAATTGTTTCCAAAATCCTCTGGGTACATAGTATTGCAGTCGGGAAGCAGCTAAATGACCAAAGATAACCTGAAGGTGTCTTAGGACACCAATATTGTACTCTTTCCTATCTTCAGTCTTAGTTAATGCTGGTTTGTCTTCAAATTGATGAGGATATCCAAAAACATCATCTCGAAGATCAACATTAATCTAGGGACCAAAAAACACCATTGTGAGCTAACCTCACTCACTTTAAAAGTACAGTGAAGTAAGCAAAACAAATAACAAGTAGTGAATGAATGACTTGCATTATTTTGTATTCCTTTCTCTGAAAGCACTTAATTTTTTATCTATAGTATTAGTGCAGATAGGTTGTTACAAAAGGTATCACAGATGAGTTATAAATGAAAAATAATAATCTTTTAACATCCACTGGTGATAGTATAATAAAGTCTGGTGAAGTAATACTGATAGGAGACAAATGAATGCTCAATTGTAAGTAAATTTGGGGCTATAAATTAATTGACATTTGGAGGATTCAAGTATCTTCTTGCAGTTTCATTACTGTTTTTTTGTGGTTTATATGGTCTAATTTAGATAAAATGATGGATTTGTTAACATTAAATAAATACAGATATTAAGAGTAACTGTGCCAGAAATAGCAGGATAGACTAAAACTATAAGCATCATTTCTTGGTAGCTACAGAACTTTGCTTTGTATCTGAGGCTTCTGACATAGAAAAACAGTATTTAGTTTCTGCCCTTGAGAAGTTAACAGTCAAGAAAAACAAGATAGGAAATAGACACTATCATCATGTGTAGACAACCTAAAGCACAAGGAACCAAGCATAAATGTGACATATTTAATTTAAAGTATTTACCATAAGTTAGATGCCTCATTTACTTCTTGCCAGTATGACTAACCTTGCTATCTGTGACAGAAAATGAGCTATAGAACTAGGCTTTAAATTTCATTTTTTCTCCTGTGTTGTTCTTGATCAGTTATTGCTTTGGGCACCCCATAGAGACTTCAAAAAAGTAAACCAAATGCCTAGTTGATAATATTTATTAGATGTGAGAAGACTGAAGGCAGGTATATAATTCAGAACCTCTGTAAGCAATGGGTTATTATACAGAATCTAATTTATAGTCACTTAAGGGAAGAAACGTAGGAATGGAGAAATAAACCATATACAATACTGACATTTATTCAGTTTCTATACACAGGAATAAATGAAGAAAGATAAACAGTTTGGGTACAAATATGACCAAAACTTTTTTGCACCCTGTTCCCAGATATGTAAGAGACATACCACTTATGTATACTCAGAGATACTAATTTTCATTCTGCTATAGTCTGTCAAAAATAGTCCTGGATAGCAATATTGTTTCTGTTAACTAACATTGTTAATATAATAGATCATTTTGCATTATTTAACAAAGAAGTTTACTTTCTTATGAGAAAAAGCAGTAATTTGAGAAAATATTAAGATATTCTAAGTATAAGCATAAATAATGAAACTGACATACTGTGGAGTAAGTAAAATTGAATAGTTTTTTTTTAATTTTTAAAATTTTTTTTATTTTTGACAGGCAGAGTGGACAGTGAGAGAGAGACAGAGAGAAAGGTCTTCCTTTGCCGTTGGTTCACCCTCTAATGGCCGCCACGCTGCTGCCAGCGCACTGCGCTGATCTGAAGCCAGGAGCCAGGTGCTTCTCCTGGTCTCCCATGGGGTGCAGGGCCCAAGGACTTGGGCCATCCTCCACTGCACTCCTGGGCCATAGCAGAGAGCTGGCCTGGAAGAGGGGCAACCGGGACAGAATCTGGCGCCCTGACCAGGACTAGAACCTGGTGTGCCAGTGCCGCTAGGTGGAGGATTAGCCTGTTGAGCTACGGCGCCGGCCTGAGTATTTTTTTTTTACAAACAGTAAATTATATTAAAAATTTAAAAGAAAAGGACTAATTTTCTAAAAGACAAAAAAAACTAATAAAACGTATCAAAATGAAGTTTTAATAAGCCTATTAGAAAACTGAGCACTACAATGCAATAGAAAGAGTAATAAGTTCAGTGATTCTAAGACAATTATCAAATGCAGTTGAAAACAATCCTATGAAGGTACACTATTCTGATACCAGAATCTTCAAATATGGAAAAGTTAATTGATAATTAAAATTTACCTCAATGTCCTGCTTTTCTTCGCCATATATATTATCATCTGTATCACTACCTGTGCCTTCAATTGCAAGAATACTGTTCCTGATGGAAGGAATCATGTATAGTTGCTGAATCACTGAATTCATGTAACAAGTAGCACCAGCATTTTTGAGTCCCACAAATCCTTCTGGTGGCCGGGGTCCAACAGGTGGCAAATACTCCCACTCAGTAAGTGCTTCACAAGCTGAGAGAAGAAAAGAAGATACTTACAGCATGAAAACAATGTCCACTGATAGCTCTTATAGCCTAATAAATCAATATTAGCAACAATTTCTTCACCACTGTAATTACTATTAAACAGTACTCTAAAATTTTATTTCAACATTACACACTATACAGATCCTCAGGATAAAACTTGAGTCCAATTTTTATTTATTATATTTTTGGATTTATTTTTATTAAGGCTGGTATTGTAGTATAACATAAGCTGCTGCCTTTGAGGCTTGCATCCCATATGGGCACCGGTTTGTGTCCCAGCTGCTTCACTTTTGATCCAGCTACCTATTAATGGCCTGAAAATGCAGCACAAGAAAGCCCAAGTGTTCAGGCTCCTGCCACCTATGTCAGAGACTCAGATGGGGTTCCAATTTCTTGGTTTTGGCCTGGTCCAGACCTGGCCGCAGCAGCTATCTAGGGAATGAACCGGTGGATGGAACATCCAGTCTTTTTCTGAAAATGCAGTTTCAGAGTCCGGGAGTGAGATCTCCAACCTGTTCACTATCTCAAATGGCTATAACAATTGGGGCTGTGCCAGGCAGAAATCAAAGCTAGATATATCATCTGAGTTTTCCACATGGATGGCAGGGGCCCAAGTTCTTGGTTTTCGCAGGCACACTAGCAGGGAGCTGGATCAGAAGTAGAGTAGGCAGGATTCAAACAGGTGCTCAGACGGGATGTTGTTGCCACAGCTGGTGGTTTAACCTGCTAAGACCACAATGCTGGCCCAAGCCTACTCTTTATTTGTGTTATTCTCATGTAGTTTTATTTAATTATTATAAATTTACCTACTTAAAATACTTTTTACTTTAAAATAATTATCTTCAATTGAAATACAGAAAGAAAGAGAGATCTTCCATCTTCTAGTTCACTCCCCAAGTAACTGCAATGACACAGGCTAGACCAGGCAGAAGCCAGGAGCTTCTTTCAGATCTCAAACATGAGTAATAGGTGCCTATGATCTTGGGCTATCTTCCACTGTCTTCCTATGCACACTAGCAGGAAGCTGGATTGGAAGTGGAACGGCTGGGACTAGAATCAGTATTCAGCTACAGGTGGTGGCTTAACCCCCTGAGCCATAGAGCTGGCTTTGGTCAGATCTTTTATGTAAACAAACCAATACATTACAGCATTTTCAGTTTTCATTGCATATACTATCACTTAGATTCAAGCCATTGTTTAGATTCATAAAGACTATTACTAAAACATGAACCCAAGCTTCATTCCTTATTAAAAAGTAACAGAGTAACAACTTCTTTATCTGTATCTCTAGTCTTTTTATGAGGAAACAGTGACTGTATATTTGGAAGTACTGAGAATAAACCATAAGCTTACTGTACATCCTTTTCTACCTAGCATGGAACCATAACAAACGTCAATAACTATCTTGGATATACATTATACTAACTAAGAGTTTACTAAAATGTGAGTTACTCGAATAATATTCTGGAAATACTGATGTGCTGACAGATGTATCATTAGGTATAAAATAAAATAAAGCGATGAACACTAGGTATATTCATATTGTATGAACACAATCAGAAAATGAAATCAGACCAAAACATCAAATAAAGATACATACACAAAGAATTTGCACAAAATCAGAGACCAAGAATATGGAATGTGTTTCTTTTTTATATTTGAAAAATATAGGGGCTAGCATTGTGGCATAGTAGATTAAGCTTCCAACTGTGGTTCTGGCATCCCATATGGGCACAAATGGGATTCAGATTGCTCCTCTTTCAATCTAGCTCTCTGCTAAGGGCCTGGAAAGTAGTGGGGGATGGCCCAAATGCTTGGATCCTTGCCTTTGGATCAGCCCTAGCCATTGTGGACATTAAGGGAGTGAACCAGTGGATGGAAGACCTTTCTCATTGTCTCTCCCTCTGTCTGTCTGTAACTCTACTGCTCAAATAAAAAAACTGATACAGGGGCCAGTGCTGTGGCATAGCAGGTAAAGCTGCCACCTGCAGTGCCAGTATCCTATACGGGAGCTGGTTCGAGTCCTGGCTGTTCCACTTTCAATCCAGCTCTTTCCTACGGCCTTGGAAAGCAGTAGAGGATGGTCCAGGTCCTCCAGACCCTGCACTCATATGGCAGACCCAGAGGAAGCTCCTGGCTCTGGATCAGTCTAGCTCCAGCTTTTTCGGCCATTTGGAGAATGAACCAGCGGATGGAAAACTCCCTCTGCCTCTCTGTAACTCTCTGCCTTTCAAACAAATAAATCTTTAAAGAAAAAAAACTATCAAGAAAACTGAAATAATGCACATTTCACAAAAAGAATTTTTTTAAAAATTAATTTATTTATTTGCATATATTTCATAAACTCAACCTGAGGAACATCTCCCATTTCTATTCTGTCTTGTTTTTTACTAAGATCTATTTTCATTTAACTTTATACACAGAAGATAACTCTATTCTAGGTAAAGAGTTCAACATTTTGTATCTGAAAGAGAAAGAAAAAAAATTCTCAACAGCCCACACAAGGGCTGTTCAAAGGAATCTCTAAAGTAATTTTGCTCTTTTTGTTTCATAAAAAAAATCTTAAAGAAAGAAAAATAAAACCATAAAAGAGTATTAGCTTAATCAATTAACTTAGAAAACTAAACACTTTATGAAAAGCAATGTCTACTTTTAAACAGATTCCACAGGAAAAATAAAAAGATCTTGGGCAATACATTTAGAAATTTATAAAACTTAGAGACAGTATAACAAAGATAATTTTAAGTGTTCTTAAAGAATGCTATAGTTAATCACAATGATAAGCTCTTTTTTGTCTTTAAATGGAAAAGATTCAATGGTATCATTTTTGTGTTACATTATTTATTGCTTCCTACTTCTCCCAGGGGTTAAAGGCAACTACCCAGTTTTTAGGACTGATGTGGTCACTGAGAACATAATAAATTACAAAGGTTTTCTTGTCACATTATTAGAGCTTCAAACAAACCTATCTTCCTTAGAACTTAAATTTAAAAGCATGCGAAATGTGGCCAGCGCTGCGGCTCAATAGGCTAATCCTCCGCCTGCAAAGCTGGCACACCGGGTTCTATCCTGGTGGGGATGACGGATTCTGTCCAGGTTGCCCCTCTTCCAGGCCAGCTCTCTACTGTGGCCCAGGAGTGCAGTGGAGGATGGCCCAAGTCCTTGGGCCCTGCACCCCATGGGAGACCAGGAGAAGCACCTGGCTCCTGGCTTTGGATCAGTACAGTGCGCTGGCCACAGTTTGCCGGCAGTGGTGGCCATTGGAGGGTGAACCAACGGCAAAGGAAGACCTTTCTCTCTGTCTCTCTCTCACTGTTCACTCTGCCTGTCAAAAATAAATAAATAAATAAATAAATAAATAAAAGCATGCGAAATGTAAGCTAGGGCATGAAAATCTTTCAAAGCATAAAATTGATTATTATTAACTGGCATTAACTGACTTCTTGCTGCTAAAGAGTCTGGATTTCACTTTAGATATGATTAAATAAAACCTCTAGGGGCTGGTGTTGTGGCATAATGGGTTAAAGCCCCAGCCTGCAGCGCCAGCATCCTTGGTGGGCACTGGTTCCAGTCCTGGCTGCTCCATTTCCCCTGGGAAAACAGCGGATGATGGCCTATGTCTTTGGGTCCCTTTGTTCATGTGGGAGACCCCAAAGAAGCTCTTGGCTCCTGGCTTTGGGTTGACTCAGCTCTGGTGGTTGTGGCCATTTAGGAAGTGAACAAGCAGTTGGGAGATCTCTCTCTCTCTCTCTTTCTCTAAATATTTATTTATTTCAAAAATATCTTTTAAAAAAATTTTACGTTAAGCTACCTAACACATCTGTAGGAGCCATTTATAAATATGGAAAATATTCTGTGTTAATCTTCTCACATTGTATACTAGTATTAATTATACACCTAATAAAAATGTTTAAACTTGTGGCTTAAAAAACATACTGACAGTTTTCTAAAAATGGAAAAATCAGAACTAAAACAATGAAATATTAGCCAATATAAACAGCTTTGCCATTTAAAATACTTACTAGTCATTGCTGTGTCTATGTAATACATTTCAGTCAAACAGTCTACTATCTCTTTGAGATTTTTTACACAACCAACAGCTAATGCCACAAGAAGTTCAAAACCAGCACTGATCGTAGCTGGTGAACTACAGACTGGAACAGCCTGTTCAGCTGGCATCTCTCCATTTCTTACATATTGCAGGTAAACTTTGGATGCAGGAAAGATGAAATCATCAATTAATTCCTACAGATATAAAAAAGTCACATATTATTAGTAAAATATGTATTTTAGAAAAACTGTCTCTTTGAAACTTTTATAATTACATGATATAATATCTCATTATATTGCAAAAACAATTTTCGATTTTCTAGTAATATAAACTATAATTTAAAAATACTCAGGCTGGTTCTGTGATGCTGGCATTCCATTTGCATGGCAGTTCTAGTCCCTGCTGCTCCTCTTCTGATTCAGCTCTCTGCTGAGGAATCAGCAGCAGATGGTCCAAATCCTTGGAACCCTGCGCCCTCTTGGAGGGCTGGAAGAAGCTCCATGTTCCTGGCTTCAGATCAGCATAGGTATGGCCATTTAGGGAGTGAGCCAGTGGACAGAAGACCTTCCTTTCTGTCTGTCTGTCTCTCTCTCTCTCTAACTCTACCTCTCAAATAAATAAATAAAATATTTGAAAAAAAGTACTCAGTAAAATTAATGAACAATTATTTTCCAGATTAGATACTTTAAAAACTCCAAAGAAAAACAGATGAGAATCATACTAAAGAAAATTATACTCTAAAAACTCCTTGAATCAGATACAAACTGAAATAAAAATAAAATATATCAGAATTGAACTCTTTTACTTGAATTATAAGGTATATACAATTATCAGAAAATATGACATAATGTATAAAATATACACAGTCTTGCTAGATAGAGGTATTTCCATTTTGAAATAATATCAAATAAGAATTCAGATTTATGAAACAGCAAATTCAAATAAATCTACCTACGGACTTTCCAAAACATTTATCTGGCTTTTTTGTAGTTACTAAAATAAACTTTGTCAAGCGAGGCACATGTTTAAAAATTACAGTAACTTTATAGAGTTAAAAAGATTCTATAAATAAAAAAGATCAGAATAGTGTTTGAAGCATATACTAAAGAGCTCAAGCAGACCCACAGGCAAACCAACAATGATTAGTTTAGGATCAAGATTTAAAGCTTACTTTAATAAGATTGGCACCTCCGTTTTCACAACCAATGTGATACTTTTTCTCAGGAGTTTGAAAGGCAATCAACTCTTTTGTTACCCCAAGATGTCCTTCCAAGATTGGCTCTTCAATATCTGTTTCACCTGTGTTTTTAACATGATCCTGCCAAAGGAAATTTCACAGGCCTAACTTATAAGATAGGTAAGGACAGAGGAATCACTACAAACAAGAGGCAGAGGTGATCTCAAATATAATAAACTACCTAGATGGCCAAACTTTTCCATCTAGGTAGTTTATTATATTTTTTTCAAAACCCTACACAAGAGTTAAATGTGAGCGAGTTTTCCTCCCAGGGACATTGAGACAATACTTAGATTTACAGGTGCATGCTGACAGAGATTATTATAGTGTCTAGAGTTTGATTCAAGAATGCTGCCCAACATACTACAACCTAAAGGTTAATTCCTCACAAAAAGGAATTTTGGTCCAAAATGTCAATGCCAAGGAATAGAAATGCTGCTTCCAAGGTGAACAATTGGCACAGTGGTTAAGGACTGGTTAGGGAGTGCACATACAGTACTGGAGTACTAAGGTTTGGATCTTGGCTCTGTTTCCTATTCTAGCTTCCTGCTAATACTACCTGGGAAGCAGCAGGTAATGGCTAAAGTACACAGAAACCCTGCTAATCATGTGGGTGGCCTGGATTGAGTTCCTGGCACCCACCTTTAGACTGGCCCAGTCCCAGCTACTGTAGATACCAAAGGAGTGAATCTGAACAGAGCTCTGTTTGTGTTTTGAATAAATCCTGCTCAATTATAAAATACTAGAAGGATGTTAATCTGAAGGCCAAAGCTAATAAAGTTAAAAAATATATTCTCACAAAAAAATATAATGCAAGATATCAGATGGCTTAATAATGCTAATCTATAATACTCTGAGTTAAAGGTACATAATGATCATTTGCAAACACAGTCTAAAAATATCAAAGTGTAAGAATCTGAGTATCAAACTCCAAGTCATTTAAGTAAAACTAGTTGTGAATTTTTTCTATGACTCACTGATGGATTATTTTAGTTATGAATTCATCATGAACAGTATATGTTTATTATGAACAGTATATGTTTATTATTCTCAAATGTTTTTTTATAAACTCCCTTTTAATAAGAACATTCACTCAGGAATGGTATAAAATAAGTATTCTAGGAGCTGGTGCTGTAGCCGATAAAGCCACTGCCTGCAGTGCCAGCATCCCATTTGGGCGCTGGTTCGAGTCCCGGCTGCTCCTCTTCCAATCCAGCTCTCTGCTAAGCCCTGGGGAGAGCAGTAGAAGATGGCCCAAGTCCTTGGGCCCCTGAATCTGTGTGGGAAGACCTGGAGGAAGCTCCTGGCTCCTGGCTTTGGATTGGCACAGCTCCAGCTGTTGTGGCCAATTGGGAAGTGAACCAACGGATAGAAGACCTCTCTCTGCCTTTCCTCAATCTGTGTAACTCTAACTTTCAAATAAATAAATAAAATCTTTAAAAAAAGTACTCTATAACTTACCGTAATCCTTTTGAGCCAATCAATTTCATTGTTGAGAAGAACCTCAGCATTAGGTACATTAATATTACTGTTATAAGCATAATTAAGAAGATGCCGTAAAAGTGTGAAATATTCACCAGAATGTTTACCCCTCTCTCTTGCTGTGCTCTGAAATAGTACATTAAACAATATAAATTTGTAAGTCTATACTCAGAATCCATATTAGAGAACTGAAATTGTGGAAATACATCACAGATATAAATAATAAGGTCTTTGGTTTTCATTCTTCCAGTAAAAGTAGTAAATTTTTTCTTAGTCTTATACAAGAAATAAGTAAAAGGCAGTATACAAATGTTATAGTACTTCATTAAGTTACAACTACTCAAAGTTTAATAAACTAATTAAAATTTCTTTAAAATTTTCTTTAAAATTAAAATGTCTTTCCATGTTAAGCATGAATCACATTGATAACTAAAAATGTCTTACCCCCAAAACAGTAAAGAGTAGAGTGATGAAGAAAAGCAGAGGCCTATGTCCCATGCAACATCTGGTACACATCAAAAAAAACTGCTCTTGTGCTAACTGGCGAACAGTTCTAGAGAAAAAAAATTGTATTATTTTTTGTTACCTTCATGAATAACAACAAAATGATCCAGTACAGATATATCTTTAGCAAAGAATATGAATTAACAAAAATATTAGGGAGTCCCCTAGTTAGCATTTAGTTAACAAACAAGAATATATGAACAATAAGGTGTTTGTCAGGGAATTAAAAACAAAATGTCAAAAAAAGACTGGAAACATTACTGCTACTAATACTCTTCAAATGTGTGGATTTTTCAGAATTTTAAATACAACATGTGGGTGGGTTGGTGGAGAGACAGATCATTCTAAAAACAAGCATGGAAAAAGAAATACATTCTGGAATTCAGGAAATTCATCTCCAGTAAGCCCTTTATATATTTTTCAGCCTCCTTAGTTGTTTTCAGTGAAGTATGCTTTGGAGCAAAGAACCAATGGGAACTCAAGATAGCTAGAGATATTCCTGATAAAAGCAGTTCTTGAAATGTGGTTGCTAGATAAGCATTATTAGATTAGCTGGGATGCCTAAGAAGCAAATTCTTGGGAACTTTTTACATCATTAATCTCAGGAAGAAACCTGAGATTATGTTAAAAAGCCACATCAATGATTCTGTATTTTGAAAATCATTCAGCATTATATTTTATAATATCCTGTCTGAGAAGCAATGGTTATTAATTGACCTCTGAATTCCATATAAGAAATTTCATCTGATTATAAAATTATTTTCACCCCTCTAGAATAAACATGCCAGAAGCATTCATTCACCTACTAACTGCTAAAATTTTAGAAACTACAGCAGAGGGGGCTGGCACTGTGGCCTACTAGGTGAAGCTGCTGTCTGCAGTGCTGACACCCCATATGGGCACTGGTTCGCATTCCTGCTATTTCACTGCTGATTCAGAAAGCCATAGAAGATGGCATAAATCATTGGGCCTCTGCACCCGCACGGGAGACCCAAAAGAAGCTCCTAGCTCCTGGCTCCAATCGGAGGATGAATCAGTGGACAGAAGACATCTCTCCCTCTCTCTCTTCCTCTCTGTAACTTTGATTTCAAATAAATAAATCTTTAAAAAAAAACTACATCGGAGGACATGCTCAATAATGATTATAAAGTCAATAAACAGTACTTGTTTAAAGAAAAAATTCTTCAACATGTTAAAAATTAATATTTTAAAGTTCTCTCAAATTTTGGAAATGATTCAATGTTCTATTACTATGGGAAAATGCTGCAACAAAAATTCACTTTAAATCTGTTTAACAAAGCAAATCTGCCTCAATTAAAAATATTTCATAAACTAGTAGCAGGATTTACTTTAAAAAGTTGGCTTATGAAGTAAAGATTCCAAAAACCACTTCTATACCAACAAGAGCTTCATTGGAATGATGTGGCTTCTAAAAATGACGCAAGCTCACTTAAACCTGTTTGAAATCTGCCATTGCCTTAACTTGACAGCTTTGCTCAGAGAATGCACATGATCAGAATAGCTATTCCTTATTACCAAAAGCAATGAATTTTGTTCTATTTAGTTTCACAAAAGTTAGCTGTTTGATGCCGTAGGAGTTTTGCTATGTTGATGAAAGTACCTGGCATCAAGAAAGGCATTTTAGGTGTTAAATGTTGACTTACTTTACATTTTAAATGTAGATAATTACCACATCACTTTATTCCTGTTACCTGCTCTACTTCTGAAACAAACTGTGGTTTAAATGTAAAGGATTTTATATTCTATGTATTAATCTTTCTCCTGCCTTTATTTTTAATTTTTACATTAAATTTTCCTATCACTCTATTAAAGCTTCATCTATTCATTTTTACTGTCTCTGTATTTTGTGGATAAATTTATTTTTGATTCTATTGTAACAACAGAGAGCACAAGTACAATAATCAAACATGACCTTTATAGAGATATTCTTTCAATTTTTTTTCTTCAAGTTACAGGAATTACCTGCCTACTAACCACTTAAGAACAAAGTTTCTAGCAGTCCCCACAATAACTCTAGAAAACATGATTTGTCTAGACCTGTTTAATAGAAAACATTGTTAGTTAACATTAAAAATCAAGAAATAAAAGTTGAGTGATTTGGTATGTGTATGGAAACTAGGAGTGTATGTATTACCACAGACATTCTAGAACAGTTCAGATTAGTCTCCTATTTCTCAAATACCATTTATCTTGTTTTACTCCTCTTTTAAAGCACCCTGAAGATTGTCTGTCTGAGGTTTCATTTTTTTTTTAGACAGTATTTTTCAGGAAGAAAGAGAGAAGAAGGAAAAGAAGATGACACAGAAAGTAAGAGGAAGAAAGGGTAAACAAACTCTAAGGCTCAGCTTAGTAAATAACATTAGTGGTGCTCCTTTCTCTCATATTTACCCAAAGTTAACCCCATAGAACGTTCAAGGATTTCAAAGTCTGTCTGATTTATAAAAAGCAAGATGGTCTTCAAAAATTACATCCAAACAGGGTAATCTATTTGCTTTCCTTCACAATTTCCTGAAGTTAAGGACGACTGAATACTATTAACCTAATTTTCAACGGTGTTTAAAACTCTATGAATTAGAGGAAAGGTAGCAGCATTTCTAGAGTGTAATTAGTAGACTTCAGTAACAAATAATTCTCCAACTCTGAACTGGACACTATTCCATCTTCAATTGTGTAGTAGTTCAAAAGTTCTAACAATGACCTATAAAATTTTACACAGCATATACAGGCTGTATGTTATCCTTATAGCTTCATATTATCTACTAACCACCTTTCTAACACTGCTTCAGCCATACAAATCCATATTTTCAATCATTCTTCCATTCTTCTAACCGGCCATATAGGTATGAACTAGGGGCATTCACATTTGTTTTTTCTGCTGTATAATCTTGTATGATTTTACTCTTACTCTCTTATTTTCTTTCACTTTAGATTATTTACTAACAGTCACCTAGCTAAAAGTATTTTTGTTTCTGTAAAGATTTTAATATGTATTTAAGTATATGTATTTGCATATATATAAAAATATGCTTATTTATTGATTGATTTGAAAGTCAGTTAGAGATCCAGCTTCTTGCTAATATGCCTGGGAAAGCACAGAAGATGGCCAAAGTCCTTGGGCCCCTGCACCCATGTGGGAGACCTGGAGGAAGCTCCTGGCTCCTGGCTTTGGCTTCACTCAGCAAAGGAAATTGCGGTAATCTAGTGAACCACTATATTGAAGATCTCTCTCTCTCTCTTTCTCTCTCTCTCACTCTGCCCTTCAAATTAAAAAAATAAAAGAGAACTTTAAAAAACATTTCGTGGTGAAATTGTGTTACCACCTTCTGTATGATACAATTGAGGCTTTTAATGACAGATCATATTATCAATGTGACACCCTGATCTATGATTCTGGAAGGGGCAAAGCAGGGCTTATTTGAAAATAACTGCGTTTGTACTAGCTGTCTTGGGATCACTTGAAAAACTGCTGAAAACATACACATCTCTTATTTAATACAGCACTCAGTCATGACAAAACGCCAGGAACTAGTCAAAATTTACAATGCTGAGAGAAAATTTATAGCTGATACATCTAATAGATGATAAAAGAAAAGATTAAAAGCTCCACACCCCCTTCACTATCTGGAGAAAATCAAGATGTGACAAAGCAGCCAACAATTTAGGAATTTAGAAAATTACATGCTCATGACAGCATAAAATCATTGAACTTTCAATTTAGGCTTACATATTGTCTAAACATGAGCAGGAATTATAAACAATTCTGAAAGGTATTAAAGAAATGTGAAAACACAGACCAAATATGAGAAACTAAAATGTATTTTTGTTCCCCTTTAATATTCAGTGCTTGGGAGCCAGCGATGTGGCTCATTTGGTTAATCCTCTGCCTTGTGGCACCGGCATCCCATATGGGCACTGGGTTCTAGCCCGGGTTTGCTTCTCTTCCAGTCCAGTTCTCTACTGTGGCCCAGGAAGGCAGTGGAGGATGGCCCAAGTGCTTGGGCTCCTGCACCCGCATGGGAGACCAGTAGGAAACACCTGGCTCATGGCTTTGGATTGGCACAGTGCGCCACTGAGTGCTGACAACTGAGCACCAAAGGGGAAACCTGTTGAAGTGAAATGGACACTATAAGAAACAATGACCTGATCAGCTTTTGTCCTGACTCTAGATGTACAATGTAATTTGTTGTTGTTGTTCTAGTACTAGTGGTTGAACTCTGTAACTAACACACAATTATTCTTAGGTGTTTAAATTTTAACTGAAAAGTGATCCCTGTTAAATATAAAAGTGGAAAAAGAGAGGGAGGAGATGTACAATATGGGACATGCTCAAGCTGAGTTGCCCTAAATGGTGGAGTTAGAAATGTCCCACGGGATTCCAATACAATCTCATCATGGTGGCATGTACCATGCCATCTTACTAGTCCAAGTGATCAATTTCAGGTCACAATTGATGGCTCTGATAGGTCTAAGAGTCAAAGGGATCACACAAACAAGACAAGTGTCTGCTAATACTAACTGATAGAATCACAAAGGGAGAGAATGATCCAACATGGGAAGCGGGATACACAGCAGACTCATAGAATGGCAGATGTCCTAAACAACACTCTGGCCTCAGAATCAGCCTTCAAGGCAATCGGATCTGGCTGAAGAGTCCATGAGAGTATTGTAGGCATGGAAAGCCAAGATACCATGGAAAAGAAAAAAAAAAGAAGAAGACCTAAATGAAAGATCTCTGTGAGTGAGATCCCAGTGGAAAGAATGGGGCCATCAAAGAAGGAGGTACCTTTCTCTGAAGGGAGGAGAGAACTTCCACTTTGACTATGACCCTATCGGAATAAGATCAAAGTCAGCGATCCCTAAAGGCTTCCATAGCCCTGGCAGCTCATGACTAGAGCCTAGGGAGATTACTGACGCCATGAACAGGAGTGTCAAATTGTTAAGTTAGCAATAGGAGTCACTGTGTACTTATATCCCATGTGGGATCTGTCCTTAATGTGTTGTCTAATGTGCAGTGATGCTATAACTAGTACTGAAACAGTATTTTTACACTTTGTGTTTCTGTGTGGGTACAAACTGATGAGATCTTTACTAATTATATACTGAATCGATCTTCTGTATATAAAGATAATTGGAAATTAAAAAAAAAAACCCGGTGTTAAATTGGAAATGGCATAGAAAATTAATTTTTAAAAAAATATTATGTAGGATCTCTGTCTTTAATGTGCTGTACACTGTTATTTAATGCTATAACTAGTACTCCAATAGTATTTTTTTCACTTTGTGTTGCTATATGGGGGCAAACTGTTGAAATCGTTACCTAATATATACTAAACTTATCTTTTGTATATAAAGAGAATTGAAAATGAATCTTGATGTGATTGGACGGGGAGAAGGAGTGGGAAAGGGGAGGGTTGCAGATGGTAGGGAAGTTATGGGAGGGGGGAAGCCATTGTAACCCATAAGCTGTACTTTGGAAATTTATATTCATTAAATGAAAAAAAAAAAAAAAGACCTTTCTCTCTGTCTCTCTCTGTCTATCAAATAAAAAAAAAATAATTGACTTGTATGTAAATTCTAATATAGCACATAGTGATCATTAAAAAAAAATAAAATACAGCCCTCAAGGACATGGTATAGAGGGATAAGCCGCTGCTTGTATCCCATAGTGCTGCCAATTTGAGTTCTGGCCATTGCAGTTCTGAACCAGCTCCTTGCTAATGCTCCTGGAAAAGCAGGGGAAGATGGTCCAAGTACCTGGGACCCTGTATTCCTGTGGGAAACCCAGTAGAAGCTTCTCGCTCTTGGCTCTCATTGGAATAGTTCTGCCGTTGTAGCTATTTGGTGAGTAAACGTAAGCATGGAAGATCTGACTCTCTGTTAACTCTGCCTTTCAAATAAATAAATACATCTTTAAAAAATAAAATGGACTAATGGTACGGAGTATTAGGTTAAGCTCCTGCCTGCAGCACTGGCAGCCTATATGGCCCTGATTCTAGTCTTGGCTGCTGTTCTTTAGATCCAGATCTCTGCTATGGCCTGGAAAAGCAGTGGAAGATGGCCCAAATGCTTAGGCCCCTGCACTCAAGTAGGAGACCCAAAAGAAGTTTCTGGCTTTGGATGGTCCCAGCTCCCCCTGAAGTGGCCATTTGAGAAATGAATCAGCTGATCGAAGACCTCTCTTTCTGTCGCCCCTTTTGGCTGTTAATTCTCAAAATAAATAAATCTTTTAAAAAATATTGTCCCCAGCAAAGCATCAGTGAAATGAAAGCTATGCTCAACAATCATGAACATATCCTAGAGAAAGAAGTAAATATAATTTCCATAGTTGACACACTATAATATTTGAATATGCAATTTCACACATACACACCATGAAGCGTAACAAAAAAAAAAAACAAAACAAAAAACAAAGTGTGATAAATTTACAGAGAAATAATCACGTTCCCAACAAATTCAGATACTGGGCAAAGACAAACTTTTACACAATAGTTTCTAGTGTATCAGAAAAATGGAGAGAAGAAAAGAGATAATGATGAGTGAAAAGAGATGTGTGATAATGGGAAGATAGTGAAAGTATGAGGTAGAAATTACAAAAAAAAATTGGCCGGCGCCGCAGCTCAATAGGCTAATCTTCCGCCTTGCGGCGCCGGCACACCGGGTTCTAGTCCCGGTCGGGGCACCGATCCTGTCCCGGTTGCCCCTCTTCCAGGCCAGCTCTCTGCTGTGGCTAGGGAGTGCAGTGGAGGATGGCCCAAGTGTTTGGGTCCTGCACCCCATGGGAGACCAGGAGAAGCACCTGGCTCCTGCCATCGGAACAGCGCGGTGCGCCGGCCGCAGCGCGCCTACCGCGGCGGCCATTGGAGGGTGAACCAACGGCAAAAGGAAGACCTTTCTCTCTGTCTCTCTCTCACTGTCCACTCTGCCTGTCAAAAAAAAAAAAAAAAAAAGAAATTACAAAAAAAAAATTGGAAAATCTAGAGGACTCAAAATACGGTAACTTATAAAAATTTCAACAGCAGAGTACAATGATATATTTGAACAAATAACAAACTAAAATAGTCTAGTATAGAAAAAAAATAATAAAGGTTAAGTTAAGAAAGCCTAATGGATATGTTCCAGAAGCACGAGGAAGAGGCAGAAAGAACATTTGAAGGTACAATGGCAAAACACTTTCTGCATCTGAACAAAGATGTAAGACTTATCAAAGAACAGCAACAAAGTCAAATCTGAAAAAAAAAGGCAGCTCTATTTTAAAAATATTACAAACAAATTGTCAAAAATAATAACCAAGGAGAATCTGAAGAAGAAATGAGAGAAGAGACCAACATATAGAAAATTAATATCCAAGATTAATATCCAATTGTTAGTGAGAAACCATGAATTGAAACTAGCATGACATAAAGTGAGTGTTGAAAGAAAAAAATTATCAAGCAAGCAATATGCATCTGGCAAAAAGAATGAAAAGGTGCCAGGTTCTAGTCCTGGTTGCTCCTCTTCCAGTCTAGTTCTCTGCTGTGGCCCAGGAAGGCAGTGAAGGATGGCCCAAGAGCTTGGGCTCCTGTACCCGCAACGGAGACTGGGAGGAGGCACCTGGCTCCTGGCTTCAGATCAGTGCAGCTCCGGCCATGGCGGCCATTTGGGGAGTGAACCAACAGAAAGAAGACCTTTTCTCTTTCTCTTTCTCTCTCTCTTAGTGTCTCTAACTACCTGTCCAAAAAAAAAAAAAAAAAAAAAAAGAAAGGGAAGAGCTATGCCTTTCAAGGACTGAGATTAAAAAGACGTCAAAGAAAATTTATAACAATCAATATTTTACTATTCTTCATTTTTATACTATATAAAATGCAAAGATATGAAATAGCAGTTGAATATATTTTAATGCGAGGACAGTGTTTAAAGACAAATCTGAAAAATAACACTATACAGAAAGATACATTAGCACAGGGCAGTTTTTATTTATTATCAAGACTACACTAGTAATCCAAAGAAGATGGCATTATTCAAACTACACTGTTGTAAATTTGGAATCTTAACTGTAATCCCAAATATGTCCACAAAGAGAAAATAAAAACATTGTTCATTATAATACATCAGCTAAATTTAAGAACATACAAAAATGAAAGAAAAAAGTATTTATTCTATATATAGAAAACAGCTAAATATCAGAGCTAAAAAAAAAAGTCATTACTGACTTGATCAGCCCTTTCCTGTCAAGGAACAACTTAATACTTTATCCCTTTTAGTATTTTTTTTTTTTTTTTGTTCTTCCTAATACTATTGGTTGAACTCTATAATTAACACACAATTATTCTTGGGTGTTTACATTTAACTGAAAAGTGACCCCTGTTAAATGTAAGAGTGGGAATAAGAGAGGGAAGAGATGTACAGTTCAGAACATGCTCAATCGGACTTGCCCCAAACATGCCAGGGGATTCCAATTCAATCCCTTCTAGGTTGCAGGTACCAATGCCATCTCACTAGTCAAAGTGATCAGTTTCAGTTCACAACTGATCATAATGATAGGACTAAGAGTCAAAGGGATCACATAAACAAGACTAGTGTCTGCTAATACTAACTGATAGAATTAAAAAGGAGAGAACAATCCAACAAGGGAAGTGGCACACATAGCAAACTCATAGAATGTCAGATGTCCTAAACAGCACTCTGGCCTCAGAATCAGCCCTTAAGGCATTTAGATCTGGCAAACAAGTACATGAGAGTTTCTCAGCCATGGAGAGCCAAGATACTCTGGGGAAAAAAAAAAAAAAAGAAGACCTAAATGAAAGATCTCTGTGAGATCCCAGGGGAAAGAACGGGCCATCCAAGAATCAGTAGCTTTCTCTGAAGGGAGGAGAAAACTTCCCGTTTGACTATGACCTTGTCTAAATAAGATCAGAGTTGGCGAACTCAAAAGGCTTCCACAGCCTTGGCAACTCATGACAAGAGCCTCGGGTGATTACTGACATCATAAATAAGAGTGTCAACTGTTAAATCAACAACAGGAGTCACTGTGCACGTACTCCCCTTGTATGATCTCTATCCTTAATGTGTTGGTTCTATGTGAATTAACTGTATAACTAGTACTCAAACAGTACTTTTACACTTTGTGTTTCTGTGTGGGTGCAAACTGTTGAAATCTTTACTTAATAATATACTAAATTGATCTTCTGTATATAAAGATAACTGAAAATGAATCTTGATATGAATGGGATGGGAGAGGGAGTGGGATATGAGATGGTTGTGGTTGGGAGGTAGGTTATGGTGGGAAAAAGCCACAGTAATCCATAAGATGTATTTTGGAAATTTGTATTTACTTAATAAAAGTTAAAAAAAAAAAGAAAATTAACTGCACAAGTTGTTCTCAAACAGTACTTTTAGCATTATGCATGTATGTGTTTGCAAACTGTTGAAATCTTTACTTAGTATAGTTAGTTTTCTGTATATAATGTTAATTCAAAATGAATCTTAATGAAGAGTGGGTTGGGAGAGGGAGTAGGAGGTATGATGGGAGTAGAGATTGGACGGTGGGTATGGGAGGTAAAACCACTATATTCCTAAATTTGTACCTATGAAATTTGCATGCATTAAATACAAGCTTTAAAATAAAAATAAAATAAAGGTCATTCCTTCTTAGTTACCAATTTAAATGTAAAGAGATTAGGCACTTTCATGAAAAGGCATAGACTAGCATAAAAAAAGAGATATTTACATGATCTAAGTAACTTACTTTTTAGACTGAGAGGCACAAAAATGTAAAAAGTAAAGGATTCCTGGAGGGTGACAGTAGTAACAAATGCAGTCATGAGCAAAAAGCACAAAGCTGAAGGTAAAATTACATGACATACTATAGTAACTAAAACAGCATTGATACTGGTATAAAATCAGACCTACAGGTAGAACACAGTTCAGAAATAAAGTCATGCACTTACAGTCAAATAATTTTTGATGGAGGTGCTAACAACACACATTGGGAAAAAAATCCTTTCAACTGGATTTCCATATCTGGAAGAATGATATTAAAACCTTTCACCATATACAATATTAAACCCAAAGTGATGAAAGTAAGATATCAAATCATGAAAATCTGAAGAAAAATATGGAAATGTTTCAAGATCTGGGAAATTATTTCTAGGGGGATGATTTAAAAAAGAAACATATCAGGCACAAAAATTACCAAATGGGATTAATAAAAAGTTTCTGACCTAATGCCCTGGCCTAACCCTTGAATTGTAATCATTTGGCAAATGAACCAATGGATATGAGGCCTCTGTCTCCCTCATACTCTCTGTCTCTCAGATGAAATAAGAGAAAGAAAGGGAAAGATACTATTGATATCGGAAATGACTCCCTAAAATGTATATGAAAATGTGGTCCCTTAAAGTTCCCCAGAAGTTCCACCTGGGGTGCCACACATGTTATTGAAATTCGGGGTGCCAGATATTACCATATGCTTATTAATAACCCCCCAATATTAATAAGACTGAGAGGGTTCTTGCCTAATATTTAGAGAAGAATTCTAAATACCGGCATAAATAAACAAGGCAGCATGGTACATTTTAGGCTTTAATTAGTGAGAAAGATGAACAGGAGAGTGAGAGATTTATTTAAGGGAGACAGGGGTAAATCTGGGTTCATACAGAATACCAGGAACCAACCACGTGGAAGAGCATCTAGGCCAGGAAGCCTAGGGCAGGTAGCCCAAAGGCCATGCGCCCTGTGGTGCAGGGCTACAGCCAGCCCCTCCTGGCTAGAGGATATGGAAGAAGACAAGAGGGGTCGCACCATGTCTCAGGCTTTAACCCATTTCCAAAGGGGAGTGATTAATTAACTTGACTGGCTGGTGGGCACTCAGGTGTGGCCAGGTAGGGACATGAGGTCACACATGGTTGTGGAGAAGGTATCAGGGGTGTGGTAAAGGCATGGTCTTCCAGCTCACATACATAAATATACAGTTTTAAACTGTATGTCTGCCTACTTCACTATCTCACATTCTTTTGGATAATTATGTGAAAACAAAAACAATAACGAAAAGTGTAAGACACCCATTGAAACTGAGGTTTATATAAATTAATAGTGAGTATATAAAACTTTGAAGCCCTCTGCAATACTGGGTAAAGCCTAATAGGTAAAGACATGCATTCAATGCTGCATCCCATATGTAGTCCTGGCTGCTCCACTTCTGACCTAGCTCCCTGTCAAGGCTTGAGAAAGCATGGAAGATGGCTCAAGTCCTTGGGGTGCCTGCACACACATAGTTGTCTAGAGGAGGCTTCAGGCTCCTGGCTTCAGATCTGCCCAAATCTGGCTATTGCAGCCATTTGGGGAGTGAACCAGTGAAGGAAGACCTCCCATCTGCATCACCTCTCTACAACTTTGCTTTTCAAATAAATAAATTAAAAACAAAAAGAGAGCTTAATATTGCTTTAAAAATTTAAATACTACTGTTTGACTCAGTATATCTATTCTAGGCACGTACTAAAAAAAATTAAAATAGGAAAAGATCTATCTTCTTGGATTATTTATACCAACATGATTGTTAATAGCTAATACATAGAAATAATTCAAGTATCATTAATAGATTAGTCTAGAAAATAATACATATGGTATATTATTCAACCTCAAAAAAATCAATTTGTGACATACTACAACATGGATGAACCTTAAAAACATTATTCTAAACTAAGCAGACACAAAGAAGTGCATATGGAATCTGATTTTCTCAACAGTTATGAAGTATTCCACCCCCACTAAATGGTCTTAACACATAGTGAAAATTCAGTTCACCAAAAATAAATTCACTTCTAGGTTTTTAGTTGTATTCTCTGATCTGTACACCTCTTGTTATCAGTACAAATTATTCTTAATATGTTAGCTTTAAATAAGTTTTTTTTTTTTTTTAATTTTTGACAGGCAGAGTGGACAGTGAGAGAGAGAGAGAGACAGAGAGAAAGGTCTTCCTTTGCCGTTGGTTCACCCTCCAATGGCCGCCGCGGTAGCGCGCTGCAGCCGGCGCACCGCGCTGTTCCGATGGCAGGAGCCAGGTGCTTCTCCTGGTCTCCCATGGGGTGCAGGGCCCAAGGACTTGGGCCATCCTCCACTGCACTCCCTGGCCACAGCAGAGAGCTGGCCTGGAAGAGGGGCAACCGGGACAGGATCGGTGCCCCGACCGGGACTAGAACCCGGTGTGCCGGCGCCGCAAGGCGGAGGATTAGCCTGTTGAGCCACGGCGCCGGCTTTAAATAAGTTTTGATCTCAAGAGGTCTTGATGTCTTCCTACTGTTGTTTTTCAAGGTTGTTTTGACTATCCTGGATCTGTGATAATCCATACTAATATTAAACTAGATTTTTTCAATTCTGAAAACAAACAAACAAACAAACAAACAAAAAACAAAAAACCCTTTGGTAAGGTATTGAAATTTAATTTTAGATTACAGCTAGATTACAATTATTGACATCTTCAAATTAGTTTTGATATACATGAAATGAGGTAAATTTTCATTTGCTTCCTACTTACCACTTTCTTCCATGCATAATTTTATTTATATATAGTATTTAAAATAGGCAATTTTATAGTGACAAAACAATTACCAGTGGGTGGGGAGTGAGAAAAGGTGATTTATGTGGGCAACATAGCAACGATAACAGAATAATACTAAAAACACACTTAATGACACTGAACTGTTCACTTAAAAAAGATGCTAAACAACTGGTTTTTCATTATATGTAATCACATATTTTACCACAGCAAAGAGCAAACAATGAAAGAAACAAAACTAAATGCTGATATTTAGCAGAGAAATAAAATTAGGTTAAATGAAACATATTACATAAAACTTTCCTAAATACTGAAGTATTAGTAGCTAAGAAAAAAGCTTTATAATTTAAGTTTTGGGATATATTTTCTTCAAAATTAACTCATTTCTACTAGAAAGATTATGGTCAGTTTTCCTTCAAAGCAAATAAATAAATAAATAAATAAATAAATAAATCACCCACTTGCTGGAACAGTGCAATATTAAGTCAATGATGAAGGTTTTCCAGGCCTTTTCTTTACTAAATGTATCTAAGGCTGTTGGAATCAAAGCAAAACATAATGTCATCACTTCCAGGGCTTCACAGCAAACCTGTTCATCTTCTATCTTCGGCTCACAGCTTGAATTGGGGTTCTGTAAAATTATAATCAGAAATAAATTATCTAGAGACAAGTTTAGGAAAGATGCTAACCTAGTTAGTCTTTAAAATAATGTACTTCCAGAAGACCAGCTGACCTCAAACATTTCAATTGCAGCCATGAAAGCCTTTAGAATACTCTCAAGTGGGATTAAAGGAGCGCACAGTAAGTAAAAGTCAAGTAGCCTGCATTTTCTCATTCTTCTGTAAATGAATAATGATGATGACACTTAAAAAGTTTGTGAAAACAAGTATTAAAAGTTCATTTTCATGTGAATATTTCGGAAATCCATGCATAGATATTTTTTCTGCTTCATTTCAATTACTTAAAAGGCACAAAGATAAAGACAGAAAAGCAAACAGACAAAAATCTCCCATCCCCAAATTCCATGAACAGCAAGGGGATTTGTCAGGTCAAAGCTGGAAGTCAGAACTCAATTCCAGTCTTTCATATGCATGGACAGGTGAACAACTACTTGAGTCATCACTTGTTGATTCCAAGGGTGTGCATTAGGAGGAAGCTAGAATCAAGAATAGATCTGGATCTCAAATCCAAGATGTAGGAGTTGTAAGCAACTATAGCTGCTAATTGCTCCAACCTAGTTTGTCATGATATGCAGGTTTCACAAATTTTTTATTTTTAATTTATTTTAACCTACTTGAAAGGCAAGACGAACAGAGAGAGAAAGACATTTCTCCCATCTGCTGTTTTATGCCTCAAATGTATACAACTGCCAGAGCTGGATCAAGCCAGGATTCATGACAGACAGTAACCTAGGATTCCATCTCAACTGCAGTAGCTGGGATAGAACCAGACTCTAGTATGAGTTGTGGGAATAGTAAGCAGAAGGTTAACCAGCTGCCCTGTAATGCTTGCCCCTCCAAACTTTTTGAAGATCCACTAAAATAAACTAATCTTTTAATTTCATTTTCCACAAACTTTTTGATGTATTCCTGTATTCCGGCTTCAGCTATTCTCTTCAAAGAATTATTGCAGCACTACAATTGGGGCAACCTATCTAAAACACCATTTTATTTATAAAGCAACCATTTCACAAAAATGTTCATGAAGGCAATGGAAAACTTTTGTAACTTAAAATATACTGAGATGGGCCAGTGCTGTGGTGCAGCCAGTTAATGCCCTGCCTTGAAGTGCTGGCATCCCATACAGGAGCTGGTTTGAAACTTGGCTGCTCCACTTCCAATCCAGCTCTCTGCTGTGGCCTGGGATAGCAGTGCAGGATGGCCCAAGTCCTTGGGTCTCTGCACCCACATGGGAGATGCAGAAGTTCCTGGCTCCTGGCTTTGGATCGGTACAGCTCTGGACACTGTGGCCAATTGGGGGGTAAACCAGCAGATGGAAGACCTCTCTCTCTCTGCCTCTCCTCTCTCTGTGTAACTCTGGCTTTCAAATAACAGACATAAATCTTTAAAATATATATATATATAATATTACATATAATATATAAATCTTTAAAATATATATATACTGAGAGAGGGTCCTCATAACTTTTAACAGCACCTACACATCAAAATACATAAGGGTTCCTCAAAACATTAATGGAAAACGAAGTTAAAGATGCTCATTTTCTACAAAACTTCTTTGCATCCATATAGAGAAGTATGCCTGGGACAGATGAGCAATCAAATATTTAAAAAAAATACAAAAGAGAAAAAAAAATACAAAAGAGGTAAGTGATAGGAAATCAAAGAGTTAGATTAATTTCTGCAAATAATCTACTAGGTGTACAAGAAGCACAACTAATATCTAAATGATATGCCTATTTTGCATTAAATGTCATAATTCCAAGAGAAAATTATCAAAAAATTCACATAAGTAGCAAGAAGTATAACAAAGTGGAGAAGATTCATTACAAAGTAACTATCTTGAGAAATTTTAAAATATAATTAGAAGGAAACTTATTCTTAAGGCAGAATCATGAAGCACTTTATTTTCCAATAAAAACTACATGTTGTTATTTTATCTCTAAGTAATATATATCTAAGTAATAGCAAGATAGATACATGTAACTTGGTCTATCACACATGGCAGACATAATGAAAACTTAGTCATACTCATAGTTAAGCAATTTTTACTTTAAAAGTAATATACTTCTGTAATAAAACTTACCATCTGATAAGTTTTAGTGATTTCTTCATTTGGACTAAATACTAGCTCTAATGCCCCACATCCTGCAGCCCAGATAATTTTTTGTATGGCTCTAATTACACAAATATCAGGCATGTATCTTGAGGCCTAAAAAAGTTATTAAAATTAGTAACAGAATAATAAAGTGATGTAGGAAAACAGAACTTTGGCAAAGTTGAAAAAATGGCTGTAAAATAAATAAATATGTTTAGACTATCTTTGGTTTCATTTTGTTTGTATTTTAACATTAAGCTATAATGTGATTTCCCAAATGAAGGACAAGACAAATTTAATATCAATATGCACAGGTTAAGATCTACTTAGGCTCTATAGTATTTTTTTACAAGAACCATAAGAACAGAAAAATCAGATTATCTAGTCATTCTGCATTTATTTACTAAACAAATATGGAAACATATGCCAGAGAAGTATTCTGAGTTGTTGATGAACTTCTTAAAAGCTTCATTCCCAACAGTTGAGAGCTAGGAATAATCCCAATGTCCGTTAACAGATGAGTAAATTAAAAATATATGGAGTGACCATAAAAAAGTGTGAATAAAGTAAAATCATATACCTTTCAAAATCAGGTTGGCTGATAAAATCCAGACACAAAGAAATATACAGTCTATAATTCCATTTATGTAAAATGTAACAGGAGCCGGGCACTATGGTGCAGTGGGTCAGACCTTCACCTGTAGCACCAGCATCTCATACAGGCTACAGCAAAAGTCCCAGCTGCTCCACTTCTGATCCAACTCCCTGCTGATGGCCTGAGAAAGCAGTGGAACATGGTGCTTGGACTCCTTCACCCATGTGGGACAATCAGCAAAAGTCCTGATTTCTGCCTTTGGATTGGCCCAGCTTTGGCTGTTGTGACCAACTGGGGAGCAAAACAGCAGATGGAAGACTTCTCTCCCTCTCCCTCTCTCTGTTTCTAACTTCGTCTCTCAAATATATAAATAACTCTTAAAAAATGAAAACTATTCTACAAAGACAAATAGTGTACTGCAAATTTTAGAGTCAGGGACATTCAGTGGGATAAATTACATATGTGTACATGAAAATTTGGGGGCTGACAGAATCTGTTCCTTGACTCTATCAGCAATTCAAAGAACTATAAAACAATCTAATTTATGCAAAGCAAACTGTAACTCAGAGAGTCTGGTTAAACATTTTCCGAAGTATTATCTAAAGCTGTAACAAACAGATTAAAGGTAATTAACAAAACAGAGATGTCTCTGAATCTCCGAATACTTTACTTCAAGTTAAGATTTATGTAGCTATTAGTGATTAGAAAACATCCTGGGTACTAGTCAAAGTTTTATACTAACCTCATCAGATATTTGCTGAGCAAGACGTATTGATACATTTCTGAGCATGCACTCAGATGAAGGATTAGGAATGACCTGAAGGGCACTTTGCAGCACCACTGCTTGACCATGAGTAACCTGGTTAATCTGAAACAAATTAATAATTTTATTTTCAAAGATTTATTTATTTATTTGAAATTCACAGTTACACAGAGGAAAGGCAGAGAGAAAAAGAGAGATCTTCCATCTGCTGGTTCACTCCCCAATTGGCCATAACAGTCAGAGCTGAGGCACTCCAAAGCCAGGAGCCAAGAGCTTCTTCTGGGTCTCCAATGTGAGTGAAGGGGCCCAAGTACTTGGGCCATCTTTTACTTCTTTCCCAGGCCAATGCAGAGAGCTGGATCGAAAGTGGAGAAGCTGGGACTTGAACTCGTGCTTACGCAGGATGCCCGCACTGCAGCTGGCAGCTTTAACACGCTACACCAAAGCGCCAACCCAAATAATTTTATTTCAACTTAAACTTACACATAATTAAACTAAATTTCAATAATATTTCAATCATTTACTCTGAAACCACGACCACTTTCTCAGGATATCATCCTTGTATGTATCTTCTAAAAATTCAATATAGTTTTCTTAAAAACCATTCTACATTACTAACACTGTAGACTTTTCTTAATTTACCTTTCAGAATTAAAATACCTCTGGAAATTCCAACTTTCAGATGATTTCTACATTACTTCTATTTCTTCACTCAAACCTATATTCTTGTCTTTTAAAACTCTTTCCCTCATTTAGTCTTTAAAATGTCCCTGACTTTGTTCAAAATTAATTTTGTTCCTTGCATTCTGAAACTCACCTCCAAAACATGCCAGTCTTTTACAACTTAATACATCCATCCTCTTCATCTACAGTTTTTTCACAGTTAAGTTTTCATGAAAGCATTTTAATAACATTCAAGAAATTCAGGGCCAGTGCTGTGGTGCAGTGGGTTAAAGCTGTGGCCTGCAGTGCCAGCATCCCTTATGGGCGCTGGTTTTAGTCCCGACTGCTCCATTTCCGATCCAGCTCTCTGCTATGGTCTGGGAAAGCAGTAGAAGATGGCCCAAGTCCTCAGGTGTCTGCACCCTCATGGGAGACCTGGAAGAAGCTCCTGGCTTTGGATCAGCTCAGCTCTAGCCATGGCAGTCATTTGGGGAATGAACCAAAAACCTCTCTCTCTCTTGCTCTACCTCACTCTGTAACTCTGTATTTCAAATAAATAAAATAAGTCTTTAAAAAAAACATTTAACAAATTCATGAATCTGAGGAGGGTTTATGGCAATCAATTGACTGGGCAAAGCAAAACAGTATCAGTCTAATGCTTTCTGCTCTTCTCCCAATCCCAACCAAAGAAGTTAAAAGTTTTTATCTGTTATGTATATATTAATTATTTGAAGTCTTTAATTCCTATCTGAAGATCTATTTGCCAGGTAACACTACATATCATTTCATAATAAAGCTTATGGTTACAACGTTAGTAAAAGTATTGTTTCAGAGTCAGCCTGATTCATTGAGCTAAAAATCTCAGCACATTGTTATTTTCTTAGATCAAGCTATTTTATCACTTTAGGTCTTAGTTTCACATACAAGATAGGATGTAATATGGTTGAAATATTACTGTATCAATGATTAAATAAGACAGCATGATGACTGACACACAAGAGTCCAATATATATATTTTTCTATTTTTTATTTTTTTTGGCAGAGTTAGACAGTGAGAGAGAGAGACAGAAAGGTCTGCTTCCATTGGTTCACCCCCCAAATGGCCTCCATGGCTGTTATGCTGTGGCTGGCGCACTGCGCCAATCTGAAATCAGGAGCCAGGTGCTTCCTCCTGGACTCCCATGTGAGTGCAAGGCCTAAGTCCTTGGGCCATCCTCCACTGCCTTCCGGGGCCACAGCAGAGAGCTGGACTGGAAGAGGAGCAACCGGAACAGAACCGGCGCCCCAAACGGGATTCGAACCCAGGGTGCTGGCGCTGCAGGTGGAGGATTAGCCAAGTAAGCTATGGTGCTGGCCGTGAGTCCAGTATATTTTGATCATCATTTTCTAAAAATAAAACTGCATGCAGAAAGCAAGTAAATAAGGATGTGGCTCACACTACATCTACATCTGTAGCAATATCTGGCATATAGCAAATTCATAAAAATTATCTGTTGAGTGAGTAAAATTACATGTAAAAGTTTTAAAACCACTAATTCATGCTTACTAATACAACTAGTTTATTTAATATCAAAAAGTCTTGTATCACTTGTTCTTACACGAAACTGTTTTATTATGATTAACACTGATATATTATTACCAGTTCTCTCAATGAACTGAGATGAAGAACTAGGAATTCATGGGGTCAGCATTGCAGGCATAGAAGGCTAAGTTTGAATCCTGGCTGCTCCACTTCCAATACAGCTCCTACTAATGTTCCTTGGAAAGCAGCAGGAAGTACTTGAGCCCCTGTACCCACAGGAGAAACCATGAAGTACTTTTGGCTCCTGGCTTTGGCCTCCCCCAGTTCCAGCTGTTGTGGCCATCTGGGAGTGAAAACAGAAGATAGAAGATCTCTCTCTCTCTCTCTGTCTTTCAAATAAAATTCTTCTATTTATTCTCCATGAAAAAGAAATTAAATAACCTATAAGTGTGTAAAAAAGTACCTTAAAGTTTTACTTAAATATTACTTTAGTATTCTGCTCCTAACTAGAATGTAACAATTTGATATTATAGGCTGTTATGTCCATTTAAATCCTTCAGGAGCATATTACTTCATATGTTTCTAAATTTACTTCATTAAGTTCTTAGGCAAAGGACCAAGTTAAGAACCTACCCAATATGCACAAAACGAACAATTCAAACAATCAAATAAGAGTCAGGGTGGGAACAGAACTCCTTAAATTTCTATTCTGAATGTGATATATACAACACTGTTATTTCTGATTTTTTAATGAAAAATTCTGAAAATATAATACAGATGAGAATATTATTTACTGGAAATCTGTTACTGTCTAGCTTCATTTAAATGGATAAATTTGGAGGGATATAGGATGGTGCTGTGGCTCACTGGGTTCAGCTGTGGCCTGCAGTGCCATCAATCCCCATGAGAGCCACTTCCAGGTTCTTTCAATGATTACTGACCTCTCTGCTCTTACAACCCTAGAACTACATTAAAGTAAAAAGCAGATATCACATTGAAATACAATACTGACTCTTTTAAAAAAACAACCACACTACCAAGTAAAATTAATGGTAATTCTAAAATATCAAAATCTCTATACAAATTTCCTAGTATAATACTTCAAACATTTCTAAAGGAATTCTGGCCTGTGAACTATCTTATCTTTTATCAATAATATCACTATCATCAATAGTAAGAGTTAAGTTAATCTAAGAATTGCATTCAACCTTAGATCCATATTCATCCATTGCATCAAATCTAGGAATACTGAAAGCAAAACAAAGACAGGATGAGAACGGCAGCAGAATGCTAACTGAATCATTCCCTTCAGAATGACTTGTACTTCTATTTATATAACTTTCAGGTAAGAATTAACAAATGACTGAGGTGAAGATTCCACAATACTTCAAATAATGGAAAGCAAAAGGATGTAAGCAGGTTAAGACTTTTTCTAGACTTAGTATAATCAACAATTTACACTTAACACAAGAAACCTCTAAGTTTATCTGGTATAGTTTAATAAAAATGTTTTTAACATTTGAGAGGCAGACAGAGAAAGCTCTTACATGCTGATTCAGGGTAAAACGCTCCAAATTACAAAGAAGCCAAGGCTGTACAGAAGTGGCAGGAACCACATAATTTTGAGCCATATCTGCAGTCTTACAGGACAGTTAATAGCAAGAAGTTGGAATCAGGAGCTGGAGCTAGGAATTTAACCTAGATATTCTGGAGATGTAGCACAAGGGATGTTCTAACCAACCTTTTTATCACAAGGCAAAAAGCCTTACCCTAATATGTGACATTTTAATCAAAACACTCTTCACAAAACTCATTGAGCTTATCTTTAAAACTGAGTGTTGGGGCCAGCATTGTGGTGTAGCAGGTCCTAGCTGCTCTGCTTCTGATTCAGCTTCCTGCTAGTACACCTGGAAAAGCAGCAGCAGAAGGCCCAAGTGCTTGGGCCGTATACCCCTGTGAGAGATCTCTAGCTCTGCCTTTCAAATAAATAAAATTTTTTTTAAAAAAATTTAAAAACTGAGTGTTAAGAATGAAATATTTCAAAACATATCTTAGAATATTACCGGTGTTACAGGATCTGTACCATCTAAAACCGACTGACAAGCTTCTGCCACAGCACGAACATGGCCATACCCAATTGCAGTTAATAACAATTTGGCTATTTTAAGGGCATTGAAGTAAGCGCTCCTTCGAGTTTCTGTATCTGCATTTGGTAAGAAGTTATTTTTTATTAGCATGCTCAATACAATGGACAAGCCACCACTTTTCAGGAAATGAAACTGAAAATCTGAGGAACTGTCAGCCAGAGATGTATCAGCAGGCATTACCAATACATAGACTACCTGCAAAAAAAGAAAGATTGTATTAAAAGGTATTAAATTTATTTGTAGCACTATTTACTTCTCTCATCACTGTTAAGAAACTATTTCAAATTTTTTCTTCACAATCATATACAGATTCTTACATTATTGTATAGTGTAAAAATCATATTTTTGCAAAAGAAAAAACCAACCTCTGTTAGGTACAGAACTTGAGAGGCAGAAGGACCAAAGAAGAGTGACTCAAGATCAAGATTGCTCTCTTCAAGTTTTGCATGGTTCAAACAAATTTCTCTTAATTTGTCTACAGTTGTGTTATCTGAAAAAAAAAAAAAAAAAAGACTAAAGTAAAACACAGTTCATGTACTCAATATCTCACACTTGGTATTTTGAAGAACATTATTATAAATGCAAAATAATATCAAGAAATATCAAAGGGCTTAGCTTTTCATTCAAATGTTACATGGTGAAAAACAATGCACACTGGTTAATGATCAACCCAAAACATAAGGGTAACAGACAGCTGAAATATATATATCCATTTTCACCTACTACAGTAAAAATGTGTAATTCTAAAAAAAGGAATTAGATCTTTTTGAGACAACACAAGCTCCTCTCATATACAATTAAGTAAGAGTAATGACTCCAAAAATTAGCAAAGTTTATGAATAGACATTTTTCCTGCAGATATACAAATGATTAGTACACAGTTGAAAAACTGCTCAACATCATTAACCAAAGGAAAATGCAATTTAAAACTACATTGAGAGAGGCTTGTACTGTGGTGCTGTAGGTTAATCCTTTTGCTTGCTGTGCCAGCATCCCATATGGGCGCTGGTTCTAGTCCGCTGCTTCTTTTCCGATCTAGCTGTCTGCTATGGCCTGAGAAAGCAGTAGAAGATGGCCCAAGTTCCTGGGCCTCTGCACTCACGTGGGAGAGACCCAGAAGAAGCTCCTCGCTCCTAACTTCAGATTGGCACAGCTGTGGCCATTTCGGCCATTTAGGGAGTGAACAAACAGATGGAAGACCTTTATTTGTCTCCCTCTTACTGTCTGTAACTCTACTTCTCAAAGAAATAAATAAAATTTTAAAAAAACACACTGAGATATCACTCAATAACAACAGTATGGAATAACAAGAGAGAAGTCTTCATGAAAATGAGGATAAACTGGAATCTTCATATCTTACTGGTAGGTATATAAAATTGTATAATCACTTTGGAAAAGTCTGATAGTTTTCCATATTAAACAGTTAGTGTATCATCGAACATTTCTTCCCTTGATGTGTATTCAAGAGATTGAAAACAACACACAACAAAAGCAGTCAAAGGAAGAAAACAATCTAAATGTCCAAAAATATATTTAAAGGTAATACAAATTGTGATAACCACAAATAATGAAACAGTATTCTGCCCAAAAAGGAAGAAAAATTTGACACATGCTAAAACGTGGATTTATCTTTAGGACATTTTGTTAAATGAAGTAAGCCATTCATGAAAAGACAAATACTGTAGTTCATAATATCACTTATATGAGTTATATACCAGCAATAAAACTCAGATATAGAAAGTAGAATGGTGGCTGCCAAGGGTAGGAGGAAAAAGAAATAGGAACAGTTGTTTAGAATTTGATTTTTTTTTTTTTTTTGACGGGCAGAGTGGATAGTGAGAGACAGAGAGAAGGTCTTCCTCTGCCATTGGTTCACCCTCCAATGGCCGCCGCGGCCGGCATGCTGCAACTGGCGCACTGCGCTGATCCAAAGGCAGGAGCCAGGTGCTTATCCTGGTCTCCCATGGGGTGCAGGGCCCAAACACTTGGGCCATCCTCCACTGCACTTCCAGGCCACATCAGAGAGCTGGCCTGGAAGAGGGGTAACTGGGACAGAATCCGGCGCCCAGACCGGGACTAGAACCCGGTGTGCTGGCCGCAGGCGGAGGATTAGCCTATTGAGCCGCAGCACCGGCCTAGAATTTGATTTTTTTAAAATTTATTTTTTTAAATACATTTATTTATTTATTTGAAAGTCAGAGTTAACACAGAGAGAGAAGGAGAGGCAGAGAGAGAGAGAGAGGTCTTCCATCCGCTGGTTCACTCTCCAATTGGCTGCAATGGGCAGGAGCTGTGCCGATTTGAAGCCAGGAGCCAGGGGCTTCTTTCATGTCATCCACACGGGTGCAGGGGCCCTAGGACTTGGGCCATCTTTTCCAGGCCATAGCAGAGAGCTTGACTGGAAGTGGAGCAACCGGGACTTGAACTGGCACCCATATCTGATGTTGGCACTGCAAGTGATTGCTTTACCGGCTATACCACAGTTCTGGGCCCTAGAATTTCTGCTTTAATAATACTAAAAACTCTGGAGATTGATTGTAAAAAATGTGACTATGCCTACCACTACTGATTTGTACAGTTTAATATATTTTTTTGAAGATGTATTCATTTAAAAGGTAGAGCTACAGAGAAAGAAATCCTTGAGATAGAGTTAGAGATAGAGATGCAGAGAGAGAGAGAGAAAGAAATCTTGCCTCTGCTTGTTCACTGCCAAACTGGTCACAATGGCCAGGAACAGGTAAAGTCAAAGCCAGGAGCCATCAACTTCCTTCAGGTCACCCATATGGGTGCCAGGGGCCCAACTACTTGGGTCATTCACTGCTATTCTTAGGCCATTAGCAAGGAGCTGGACTGGAAGTGATACAACCAGTACATGAACCAGCACTCAAATGGTATGCTGGTATTGCAGGTGGTGACTTAACCCATTGTGCCACACTCTAACCTATTAAGTACAAATATTTTAATTCTGTGTACATTTCAATGACATGTTATTTACATCAAAGTTATAAGTGATACATTTACTGTTCAATTTAAGCTATTAGAGGCAACATACATATAGAATAATGATACAACAGGTTTAAATAGTTAGGAATGCAAATTTCATGGGTACTTAAAAATATTTCTGGGGTAGGCGCTGTGGCATAGCGGGTAGAGCTGCCGCCTGTAGTGCCGGCAACCCATATGGGCACCGTTTTGAGTCCTGGCTGCTCCACTTACTATCCAGCTCTCTGCTGTGGTCTGGGAAAGCAGTGGAAGATGGCGCAAGCCTTTGGGTCCCTGCACCCAAATGGGGGACAAAGAGGAAGCTCCTGGCTCCTGGCTTCGGATTGGTGCAGCTCCGGCCGTTGTAGCCAATTGGGGAGTGAACCAGCGAATGGAAGACCTCTCTGCCTCTACCTCTCCTTCTCTCTCTGTGTAACTCTGACTTTTAAGTAAAATAAATAAATCTTAAAAAAAAATATATATTTCCTAGACAGATTCAGAAAGCAATAAAAAGTCCAATATAAGGGGTAATTTATAAACAACTACTGTATTTTCCAAAAATTTCAAAATTATGGGAGATATGGACTAGATCTGTGGTCCCTGGCTCAGACTTGAGCCACTTATGGCTGTTTACTGATATTTAGGGAGTAAACAGTGAAGATCTGCCTTATCTCTGTGTCTCTTTCTGTGCCTTTCAAATAAAACACTGAAACCAAAAAACAGCATTAAAAAGAGTACAGCCATGTAAGTCTGGTATAATAAAAGAAATTAAAAAGGGTAAATGAGTTTGCATGATTAATGTTGCTGCTCATTAAGTCAATGTCCAATTTGAATTAATTGAATAATTTCTACTTAGGATCAGTGTTTAGCTGTGAACATTTTCAAGGAAGTGAAGAAAACTCTGGCATACCCTGACTGAACTCACTAAAGTGGGTTATAATGTTGATGTAACAGGAATGCTACATATGCAGCAGGAAAATTGTTAGAAATGATTTACAAAACTTGTGAAATATGTCGGTCTTATTTGTTTGATATGTAGAGTTATCAATGAAAGGAAGAAACAGAGAAAAAGATCTTGCAACTGCTGGTTCACTCTCTAAATGGCTGCAATGGCCAAAGCCATGCAAGGCTGAAAAGGAGACAAGATTCCATTCGGTTTCCCAATGTGGAGAGGCAGAGTTCCAAGGACATGAACTGTCTTCTGTTTCTTTGCTGAATACAGTAGTGGCAAATGGTGCAGACTCAAACTGGCATGTAAACTGGGTGCTGGCATTGCAGATAGTGGTTTATTCTGCTGAGCCAAAACACTAGTCCCAGTTAATGGTAAAATTTATCAGCAGGTATAAAATATTTGTATCATGTAGGCACAATAAGAAAACTTTATTTATTTAAGTAACCTTCAGTTTCATGATTCATTGTTAGAAATCGGATCTAGATACCTTGACTAGCTGTTCCACAGATATTCAGTGTCTAGCCGTGCTCAAGTTTTATTGTGACTTAAGAGGCTCCTGACCAAGAATAAAAGCTTTTAGAAATAATAACAACTGTTCTGTTGTGAATAAATTCTGAACGTTTCTGGAACTTAGCTTTGGCTGAAACCTTATGCTTCTGAATAAATTCAAGCTACAATTATAATTTTTTTATAATTATATAAAATAGTGTTGAAATATAAGTATAGCAGCAGTATAGTCTTTTACTTAATTAAAGATGTATGAATCAACTATTGTTGAGCAGGATAAATGTCCCATTTCTTTCATTAGTTAAAACAAGAGATGAAATCATCAACTTCTGGGGCCAGTGCTGTGGTGTAGAGGGTAAAGCCTCTGCCTGTGGCACTGGCATCCAACATGTACACAAGTTCAAGACTGTGCTGCTCCACAGTTAACGTGCCGGAGAAAGCGGTAGGAAGTTGGCCCAAGTGCTTGGACACTTGAACCCACATGGGAGACCTGGAAAGCTCCTGGCTCCTGACTGGCCCAGCTCTATCTGTTGTGAACCAGCATGTGGAATAATAGCTCACTCTGTCTCTGTAACTCCGCCTTTCAAATAAATACATAAATCTTTAAATAAATTAAATTGCCAATTTATACACAATTATACAACATACAGTATTTTCTAAATTCAATTTATAGTCCCTATAGCATTTTCCAGTTTTTTTAAGAACAAAGATCTCTAATGCTCAAAATACTATTTTGATGCCATCAAATTCCTAGGAAACACTGAGGAAACCTTGCAAGACAATAGTATAGGCTAAGACTTTTTGGAAAAAATCAGAAGCACAGGCAAACAAAATCAAAATTGACAAATGGATTGCTTCAGGCTGAGAAGCTTGTGCACTGGAAAAGAAACATTCAGCAAAGTGAAGAGGCAACTGACAGAATGGGAGAAAGTATCTGTAAATCATGCAACTTATGGATAAAGCATTAATGTCCATAATCCATAAGCAGCTCAAGAAACTCAACAACAACAACAAAAATCTAATTAGGAAATGTCAAAGGACTTGAAAGGGATTTTGGAAGAGAAAAAATTTAAATGGCCTACAGACACAATAAAAAAATGCTCAGATCACCAGTCATCAGGGAATTGCAAATTACACAATGAGATTTCACCTCATCCAAGTTAGCATGGTTCTCATACAGAAATCAACAAACAACCAATGCTAGCAAGCATGTTGGAAAAAAGGTACCCTAATCTATCACTGGCAGGAATATAAACTGGTGCAGCCATTGTGGAAGGCAGTATGAAGACACTTCAGAAATCTGAAACTAAATTTTCCATATGACCTAGCAAATTGCGCTCCAGGGAATTTACCTACAAGTTCATTGCAGCTCAATTCACAACAGCTAAGCTATGGAATCAACCCAGATGTCTATCAGCTGTTGACTAGATAAAGAAACTTTGCAATATACACACTATGAAATACTTCGCAGCCATAAAAAGAATGAAATTCTGCCTTTTACAATAAAACAGATGCTACTGGAAACCATTATACTTAGTGAAATTAGCCTGTCCCCAAAAGACAACATATGTTTTCCATGATTTGTGGTACCTAATAGAGTATCTAGAATGTAATGTATAGGAGTGAAATGGACATTTTGAGATTCCATGATTGTTTACAGTTCCTTTCTCTATGTTTGATGAATAGTGCTTTTTTCCCTCATACTATTTGTTGAACTTTTCATTTACTATAGGGTTAAGTATAAAGTAAACTGAAAATAGACCTTTATAAAAATTAAGAGTGGGAATAGGAGAAGAGAAAGAAGGGTGGGAGCAAGGGTAGGAGGGAGTGTATGGTGGAAAAATCACTATCTTCCTAATTCTGCATATATGGAATGCACAAAATTTGTATACGTTCAATAAAATGAAAAAAAAAATAAATGTTTTCCTTCATTATGTAAGTATGAAAGCATACCCTTGATGCTACCTGTTGAGCAATGAAACCTGATACTGAGTTTTATAATACCTGCTCACAAAAATATCACTTGAAAAAGTTATACAGAGTTAAAACTTCAATAGTGTTAGCACATTTAATCATGGAAACATATAAATTATTACTTTTTTGAACTGGTTTACAAGAAAATAAATTTCCAATAGAAAAAAACCTTAAAATTCATGAAGTAAAAATAGGGCTCTAAAGAAATAAGAATGAATTCTTGAAGAGGTTACAAGAATGCTAGACAGATCAACGTCAATGCCCAAAACTATAAAAAAAGAATGACAGAACAGAACAAATATTTTCAAAAGCACAGACAACTAATCCCTCTTAAAAAATGAAAATCTTGTATTCTCTATATTTTAGAAGGGCATGGTTCAGCAAAATCAATGAAAGTCTCGAGATCAAAAAGCATCAAAAGACTGACCACATACAAGTAAGAGTCCCCAGAATGTGAACTTTGTTGAAGAGAACCATCAGACTAGAGTAGCATGAGGCAATACACCAAAAGAATAAAATGTAACACATCTAATCATTAGGAAAACTACAGTAAGGGGGCTGATGTTGTCGTGTAGAGGGCAGAGCCTCAGCCTGTGGCACTAGCACCTATATGGGTGTCGGTTTGAGTCCCAGTTATGAAGTGCCAGTGAGCCATGGCCTGACTAGAGTCACTCCATTTTCTCTGAGTACTAAGCAATACCACAACCACTATCTACTTAAAAACTCATCTTGTAAGAATGTTATCTGTAAGGTTTATTTACAGTAAGTGCTGGGAAATATGTTCAATGCCCCCTGAGATAAGTGTAACCTTGCTATTCTAGCTGCTGCAACAAATCCTTAGCATTGTAATTGTTGCTATAAGATGTGGTTTTTATCTTTATAAGCTTACTCCTGAGGTCAAAAAAGAGATGCCAGATTTAGAGAGCATAAGACCTAGTGCAGTCTCTGGCTTTCAGCAATAAAGACTCCATAATTCAGCTCTGAGTCTTTGGTGTGTTTTATGTAACTTGTTGTCCCTAGAAACAGCTGCTCTACTTCAGATCCAGCTTCCTGCTGGTGGCCTGGGAAGGCAGTGGAAGATGGCTCAACTTCTTGGTCTCTTGCACCCACATGGAAGACCCAGGCTCCTGGCTTTGAATTGGCACAGTTCTGTCCACTGCCTGCCATTTGTGGTGTGAACCAGCAGATGGAGGAACTTTCTTCTCCCTCTCTCTGAAAGTATACCTCTCAAATAAATAATAAAATCTTAAGAGAATAAAAAAGGGAAAAATATAGTAAGCTGATATTTAGAGAAGATGGGAAGATTTAGTAGTATAATAGAAATCAAAGTGACATGGAATGGAAAATTTTAAAATCTAGTATAATCAGGTGTAATGAGATTAAAATACACTCATATTCTTAAAATGTGAAAAATCAAGAGATTGAAGTGAAAATTATGAAATGATCAAGAAGGAGTGTGCAAAATATACATTTTCATTTGTATAGAAGTAATTCAATCTGTAGGTCTAAACTTGAGAAAAATAACACTACAAACATACTGTTTACCAACATAATGGCACAGGCAGTAATAGAAGCTAAATGTGGAAAGTGGTTTTTCTTTGAAATAGAAATGACAGATGAGTCTAGGTGAAGCAAGAACCTTACTTTAATAATAATATTTACATTAGTTCACTTAAAATTACATATTTCTAAATTATTTTTCTCATCCATGGAGAACTTTTCATCAGTAATATTGTGGAAGATACACAGAGTATTCCACAAAAGGTATTTGATTTTAAAATAGAATTTGTTAACATTCCTTTTCCATTAGCATTCTTTCTTTGTAGTAGGTTATGGGAGTAGATAATATTTTTACCTGGTGGCATAATTTTCATAAGTAGTCTCGCCCCATCCCTAAGAGGTGGCATATTCAGGCTGCTACCTAAGTCTGCAACTTTCCAAAGGAAAGAGATATATCTCGGATGCAATGACATTATCTAGAATATAGAAGGTACAAAACATTTACTGTTAATTAACTCCAAAAGAGTATTCTCTTAACTAAGCTCCCATCTTGTGTTTATTCCCCAAGTGCTTTGATGGCTGGGTCTGGAGTGAAGAAGCCAATGCTCAGAACCAGGAACTGAAATCCAATTCTCCCATGAGGGTGGTGGGAATCCAGTTACTTAAAGTTCACATCTGCTGTTTCCTAGTGTTTGTAATGGCAATATGCTCAAGTCAGGAGCTCAAGCTAAGAATCAACCCTAGGCACTGTGATACAGATGCCTCCAACTTAATTGTTATGGTAAATGGCCACAATAGCATAACCATAATTCTTAACAGGGTAAAGGCAAGAAAAGCCAAGATAGGATATGAGAAATATACTTTTACTTAAATAGTTCTAAAAGAATGACTGGTAATACAGTATTATTTTCCAGTTATGTAATATTATAATTAAACTGTGACATTAATTCTAGGTAATTTATTGTAAATTCAAACAATTAGGTAACCCAATCTAGAAGTTCAAGTTTATTGCAGAATTATCTGACACTTAGTCTTATCTCTTAAATTTTATACTTCTTGGCAAAAGAAATATTCATTTCATCACATTCTAAAGGAATATAAAACTACCATAAAGGAGTTACTTACAACACCAGGCAAACAACTTTCCACTTCTGTACCGGGACCATCAGTGTAGCGATTACAATGGTTTTCAGGTGATCCATTTGAAGAATCAGAAGAACTATCAGGGCTTGAAAGTATGCTTGAATTTATTTCTATAAGTTTGGCTGTAATTAGCTGAAAAAGATAATGTAATTAGCAGTAAAAAAATGGGAAAACACATACAAAATATAGAAATTAGATACATCAAAATGGTGAAATGTTTTAATTTTAGAATTACTGTCCAATGCAACCACTTAGTTGTCTCTTTAGGGCCTATAAGAGAATTGTTCCAAGACTATCTCACAGATAATGAAATTCTATGACTGATATAGTTGCTTACATAAAATTGTACAGTAGTATTCGTACTAGAACCTACACACAAAATCCTGTATACATCAAGTCATATTCAATTGCTTATATCACCTAATGTACCATGTTATATAAAGAGCTGTCATACTGCTTTGTTGAGAAACTTAAGAAAAAAAGGCTCAACACAAGCACAATTTTTTCACGTATTTTTGATATAAGGTTAGTTGAATCTAGAGAGTCTTACCAAGTTGTATTGCCTCCATTATATTTAAAGTTCTGTATCCCCTATCCTATATGGAATTCTAACCAAATATCAACACAGAAAAACACACATAAGACATTTGAATTCTGGTGAATATTTGAAAATCATATGTACTTACTGATTTATCTTTTAAGTTTAACTGTGCAATTGGCTTTCTGTCATCTTCAGAACCTATCAATTCACCACCCACAGAGAGTTCAATATTTTTATGGGCTATGTTGGCTTTAATATGACTGAGAATACGACGACGTATTGAGCCAATTGTATCATTTGTATGAGACAATATGTCCAAGTCATCAACTTGTTTGCCCTGGTTTGGAAACCGAACTGTAAGAGACAGGTGTTTGCCATGGAAGGCTCTGGGAAAAAAATTTAAAAAAAAGGAGAGGAGAGCAGGGGAGGGGAGGAAAGAGAAGAGGGAAAAGAAGAGGAGAGGAGTTGGGGGAGAGAAGGGGAAGAGAGGGGGAAAAAATGAGAAAAAAATGTACAATCATACTGAGTACACTGCCATCAAAATAAAGCTAGAAATTCAAAATTTTGTATTTCAGAAAAGGGTAATAGTTGCAATATTTGTTTTGCTTTTTAGGACCTGAGGACCACATTATACTTCTTCTAAACATCATAATAATATTAAGAGAGATACAGTAAATGATATTCCACACTATCAATCTGGTCTCTATGCCCAGAACAAAAGGTTACCATTTATAAATTACACCAAGTATGCATGAATAAATACTTCAGCTACTTTTCTGAAAGATTTATTTATTTAGAAGAGTTACAGGGGAAGAGACAGAAAGAGAGAAAAGGAAGAAAAAATCTTCTATCTTCTATCTACTCCCCACATAGCTCAACAGCTAGGGCTGGGCCAGGCCAAAGGTGGGAGCCATGAGCCAAGTCACGAGCCAGGAGCTTCATCTGAGTCTCCCATGTGGGTAGCAGAGGCCCAAATACTTGTGACATCCTCTGTTGCTCTTCCAAGGACATAAACAATCAGATTAGAAGTGGAGAAGCTGGGATTTGAACTGGCACCCAAATGATATATATGCTGGCCATACTTAATGCCAGCTCCAAGAATTTTCCATTAACAGTGTAAATGTATTACATTAAAATAAAGAGTGCATATTGTGGTATACCGGGTTAAACCACCATTTGCAACACTGGTATCCAATATTGGAGTGCCAGTTCCACATACTAGCAACTCCACTTCCAATCCAATTCCTTATAATGTGCCTGGAAAGGCAGCAGATGATGGCCCAAGAGCTTGGGACCCTGTTATCCATGTGGTAGACCAGGATGGAGGCTCTAGAATATAGCCTGGTCTAGTTATGGTTATTGTGGCAATTTGGGAGTGAACAATGGGACAAAGATTTTTCACTCTCCGTCTCTGTCACTCTGTTTTTCCAATAAATAAGTATATTTTAAAATCCAAATCAACAGGCTGGCACTGTGATGAAGAGGATAAAGCAGCTACCTGCAGTGCCAGCATCCTATCTGGGTGCCGGTTCAAGTCCTGGCTGCTCCACTTCTGATCTAGCTGTCTTCTATGGCCTGGGAAAGCGGTGAAAGACAGCCCAGGTCCTTAGATCCCTGTTCCCTCTGTGTAAGACTTAGAAGAAGCTCCAGGCTCTTGGCTTCAGCCCAGCCCTGCTCTGGCTGTTGTGATCTCTCTGTCTCCCTCTCTGCCTCTGTGACTCTTTCAGATAAATAAATAAATCTTTTAAAAAAAGTAAACCTAAATCAAAGCAAACCAAACCAAAATGAAAAAAACAAAACAAAACAAAACAAAAACAGCTGCAAAATATTGGTGACAAACTTAATGGGAGGTAACAAATTTGAAAAAGTAAAATATAAAAGAAAAACTATAGTTAATAAGTAAGAATGCTACTAAAATACAAATGGAATAAAACGTATCATGTTATAAAATGCCTGCTTTTAAAAATATACACATAATATTTTTAAAGGGTGAAACATAAAGATCTAAAAATGAAATTTTCCCTAATATTCACTTCTACCTATATCATTTCTTTTTTTTTTTTTTGATTTTTTTTAAGATTTTATTTTATTTTATTTTATTTTTTAATTTTTGACAGGCAGAGTGGACAGTAGAGGGAGACAGAGAGAAAGGTCTTCCTTTTTGCCATTGGTTCACCCTCCAATGGCCGCCGCGGTAGGCGCGCTGCGGCCGGCGCACCGCGCTGATCCGATGGCAGGAGCCAGGTGCTTCTCCTGGTCTCCCATGTGGGTGCAGGGCCCAAGGACTTGGGCCATCCTCCACTGCACTCCCTGGCCACAGCAGAGAGCTGGCCTGGAAGAGGGGCAACCGGGACAGGATCGGTGCCCCGACCGGGACTAGAACCCAGTGTGCTGGCGCCGCAAGGTGGAGGATTAGCCTACTGAGCCACGGTGCCGGCCTCAAGATTTTATTTTATTTATTTGAGAGGTAGAGACAGGGAGAAGGCAGAGATGGAGAGAAAGGTCCTTCATGTGCTGGTTCACTCCCCAGGTGGATGCCAATGGCTGCAGCTGAGCCAATCAGATCCAAAGCCAGGAGACAGGAGCTTCTTCCAGGTCTCCTACGCTGGTGCAGTGGTCCACATACTTAGGCCATCTTCTACTGCTTTCCCAGGCAATAGCAGAGAGCTGGATTGGAAGTGGAGCAGCCAAGACATGAACAGTGTCCATAGGGGATTCCAGTGCTGCAGGCGGAAAATCAGTTCACTGGCCCCAAATCATTAGTTTTTAAAGCATATAATAAATGAAAGTTTACATTAGATAAATTTGTTACAAACCTTGACATAGGTAGAATCATTCTTTCTTCATGATAATCACTGTCACATTCATTTATGTACTCTCTCAAAACAGTTAACACTCGAACCATTTGGATGACTTCTTGCTTTGCACAGTTAATACTGTCTTTTTCACTGTCCGAAATATACAATGTTTCATATGATGTTTTCAGACGATCAAAGCAAGATTGAATAAAGTCTTCATGGATAACCACCTGAAAATAATGCACCAAAGAGGAGTTAAAGCTGCTAATAAACAAAACTCAAATATGCATTAATCCAATCAAACAATAAAATTGCAATTTAAAGTAATTCAAGCATAATCCAATTAAACCAGTAATAAAAGTTTCAAAAATGAAGCTCAAAAGAAGGTAAGCAAATTCAAAGCAATTACTTTTTTAAACTTTTATTTAATAAATATAAATTTCCAAAGTACAACTTTTGGATTACAGCGGCTTTTTCCCCCCAGTAACTTCCCCCCCGCCTGCAACTCTCTGATCTCCCACTCCCTCTCCCATCCCATTCACATCAAGATTCATTTTTAATTTTCTTTATATACAGAAGATCAATTTAGTATATTATTATGTAAAGATTTCAACAGTTTGCACCCACACAGAAACACAAAGTGTAAAAGTACTGTTTGAGTACTAGTTATACCATTGATTCACATTGTACAACACATTGAGGACAGAGATCCTACAGGGGGAGTAAGTGCACAGTGACTCCTGTTGTTGATTTAACAGTTGACACTCTTACTTATGATGTCAGTAATCACCAGAGGCTCTTGTCATGAGTTGCCAAGGCTGTGGAAGCCTTTTGAGTTCGCCAACTCTGATCTTATTTAGACAATACCATAGTCAAAGTGGAAGTTCTCTCCTCCCTTCAGAAAAAGGTACCTCCTCCTTTGATGGCCCATTCTTTCCACTGGGATCTCACTTGGAGAGATTTTTCATTTTTGCCAGAGTGTCTTGGCTTTCCATGCCTAAAATACTCTCACAGCTCTTCAGCCAGATCCGAAAGCCTTAAGGGCTGATTCTAAGGCCAGAGTGATCAAAACAATTACTTTGGATAAACAATTACCATGGATAAAGTATCAAAGTTAAATTTTGGCAGTTACAAAACAGAATCATCACTACTTTCTTAAAAATAATCCTACGTACACTATGCCTGTTCTGCCATTTTACTTGGAAAATATGTTATTTGATTTTGATTGTACAGAGATTCAGTTAAGGGAGTTTGCTTTGAGGTTCAGGTGAGATGCTGGACTTCAGACTTCATCAGATTGAGTTAAAACTGGGACTTCTGGGAATGGAATTTGTATGTTTTAAAAGAAAATATGAGTTCTGGACAGTCAGAAGCAGCATATTATGGACCGCACAGGACCTGGCTCCCCAAACTCACGTGGACCTCTAACCCCCAAAGTTCTATGTTGATGATTAATGGAAGAATGCTAATGGTTGATGTATTAGAGTGAAGGCTTACTGTGATTTTCGTGGCTCAAAGTGAGCCTTTATTGAAGTGATTGGTCTGGATTAGATTGCTAGAGTGGAGTCTTCACCAAATCATGATGGCATCATCAGAAAAGACCACAAGAAAAAGGTAGAGTGCTCCCTGTGTCTCTGTTCTCTTATTATGCGATTGCCTCTCTGCACAAACTCCACCATTGACAGCCTCCATAAATACCAATCTTGGACTGTAAATATCCCATCTGCTGAAATGTACTTTCTTCCCACTTAAGTGATTCCTCTAAAAAATCTGGCTAAAAGAAAAACTAATACAAAACCCAAATATCTAAAAATAATTATTAATCATCCACTTTGCAAAGGACAAGTATGAATTAAGTATTCAGACAACGTTTTCTAAAGAGTTAAAGTTAACTTGTATTGAATTCTAAATTTAAAAGTATAGTACACCTAGCACAAGATTACTTTAGCCTAACTTAAGCACTTCAGTCCTTACCTGATTCATCTGTAGTCTCGGCCCAAGGTTTGTGTACATCTCTTTAAGAAGATCTATAGCTCTGTTGGCAATATCATCACTGCTCTGCATCACAACCTAGTACCAAAATATTATAGCTTTAATAATATCATTGAGACATAATTCAATTTAGTACTCTCATGCAAATCAAATCTTCACTAATTTTAATATAATCTTCATTGATTTTAACTTTGTTTCAAGTAACAGGCATAAGAAAATTTAAAAATCAAAGAGTAATATAAACTAACCACTATAAAGAACATGAAGCATAAACTACTTTGCAGTTTGCTTACAAATGAAAAGGACACAAAATATTCATATTAGTATTATTTAATTTAACCATCTGGTAGCCAAGAAGTGAGCTTTCAAAGAATAGTTCAGAGGCTGGTGTTATGGCATAGTAGGTCAGGCCACTATCTGAGATGCTGTCATCCCACATGGGTGCCATTGGTTGAGTACTGGCTACTCAACTTCCTATGCAGTTGCCTGCTAAGGTACCTGGGAGAGCAGAGAAGACAGACCTCCACCATCCACAAAGGAGATTTGAATGAAGTTCCAAGCTCCTGGCTTTAGCCTGACCCACTCCTGGCCATTAGGCCATTTGGAGAGTGAACTAGCAGGTGGAATCTCTGTCTTTCAAATAAATAAGTAAATTAAAAAAAAAAAAAAAAAAACCATCCAGCCAACCAAAAAAGGTAGTTCAAACAAGTGTATACTAGTTAACACAATGTAATGTCCCATTACCCCCAGCAATTTCTACACATCTTTATCAACAGTTTAATCAATGGTTTTTAAAATATGTGAAGAATTCTCCAGCTTTATTAGTGTTTTGAGATGACCTCTAAATTCTGAAGAGGCACAATATGGCAACAAGTAAAGGCAAAAATACTCCTTTCTCATTTCTCCTATCAACCAGCTTTGTACTTTGTTTTAATTTATGGGAGATACTGTAGGTTAAAAAAGTTTTAAAAGCCACTTTTTAAAGTGGAACACAACATGAAATATCTTAGCCTAAAATTTGCCCCCAAAATACAATAAATTCCAAAAGTAGCTTCAGCTGATATATTAGATGTTATAGTTTACAAAATGGCAACACACTATCCTTACATTATAAAGATGGAAAAGTTGGGGCTGTGCTGTGGTGTAGCAGGTAAAGCCGCTGCCTGTAGTGCTGGCATCCCACATGTGCACCACTTTCAGTCCCAGCTGCTCCACTTCCAATCCAGCTCTCTGCTTTGGCCTAGGAAAGCAGTACAAAATGGTCCAAGTCTTTGGGCCCTTGCACCCACATGGGAAAACACAGGGGAGGCTCTTGGCTCCTGGCTTCAGATCAGTGCAACTAGGGAGTGAACCAGCAGATGGAAGACTCACTCTCTGATTCTTTCTCTCTCTGTGTAACTCTGACTTTCAAATAAATAAAAAAAATCTTTAAAAAATATTGAAAAGTTATGTTTTTTAAAAAAGTCTTAATTATTTCAGTTACAGAGAGACAGAGAGAGTGATTCCATCCACTGTGTGATTCTCCAAATGGCCACAAGTGCTTAGGCTGGGGCTGTGCCAAAGCTAGAAGCCTGAAACTCCATCCAAGTCTCCCATGGCAGTGAAAGGGACACAAGCTCTTGAGCCACCTTATGCTGCTTTCCTAGATTAGCAGGGAGCTGACAGGGAAGTAGAGTAGCTGGAAACTGAACTGAGGCTCCTAAGAGATGCTGACATCACAGGGGTGTCATAAATGCCAGCTCTGGAAAAGTCAGCTTTCTGTAGTATTTTCTCTCCAATTATTGAAACATATGACAGGGTATACAAAGTCAACATAGTATTAATTCACAATCACTTCCTAATAATAATCCTTCCTTCTGCATTTCATTCATTACAACATTAAAAGTATAACAAAAACTAAAATCTGTTACATAAAAATAGGAGATAGTTACTTCTATGGAAGAAGCAGAGGGAGAAATATGCTAAAGTAGGCAATGATTAGCACACTCTATCTGAAATGAGTGACATGTTCCAGTGACAGGCAGGAAAAAAAGAAAAAAGAAAAAAAAAAGACACCTAAAAATGATTGAAAAAAGATTAATAAATAAGAGACTATAGATAAAGAGATGATTTCTATGACAGGCACAAAAATTATATAAAAAATTCAGGTAAAATTATGATTCTGTAAATAAACTCTTCAGTAACAGTAGTTGCAAAAAGGTTTTCTTTCACTTACCCTCCACAGATAGTCTAATCCTATTAATTCCAAATTGTCCATCATATAGACTCTTCTTTTTGCTATCAGTTTCCCTTCTCGACAATTAACACCTTTGAAGAATCTTTCAAAGCACTTCATTCCATTTTCAGTTAATAGGGAAGGATCAAGCTGAAGCACATTACTTTCAAAGAAATCCTTATTAATATCAGGATCTAAGTCAGGTTCATCTCCCATTAACTTGGAATACCATTTAAAACAGGCTTCACGGTCACAACGATAAACTGCATTCTCTGCTAAGCATTTCCATATTTGTTTAGCCTGGGGAGCACATAGCCAGAGTTGACCATCTTTCAATAAAAACCTTGGGGAAACATAAATCAGCAATTAGGGTCTACCTAATTTTATTCTCAAAAGTCAGTTATTTTCATATGTATGAAATAATAAACATACTTAAAAATATACTTTGGTTAAACCTTTAAGTATTAATTCTTAAAAAAGAACTTATTTAGGCCGGCGCCGTGGCTTAACAGGCTAATCCTCTGCCTTGCGGTGCCGGCACACCGGGTTCTAGTCCCGGTCGGGGCGCCGGATTCTATCCCGGTTGCCCCTCTTCCAGGCCAGCTCTCTGTTATGGCCCTGGAAGGCAGTGGAGGATGGCCCAAGTCCTTGGGCCCTGCACCCGCATGGGAGACCAGGAGAAGCACCTGGCTCCTGGCTTCGGATCAGCGCGATGTGCTGGCCGCAGTGGCCATTGGAGGGTGAACCAACGGCAAAAAGGAAGACCTTTCTCTCTGTCTCTCTCTCTCACTATCCACTCTGCCTGTCAAAAAAAAAAAAAAAAAAAGAACTTATTTATTAATCTGCCTGGAACTATATGCTATATATTCATTTATTTAATAATCATATAGTAGGGAACTACAAAGTGTCAGGAACTTTTTGGAGATGTGACACAAATAATCAAGACTTCTGTCCTGTTTTCAAGAATGTTAAGCCTTTGAAATTATATACTAGTTTACCTCTGTGCTGATATGCCTTAATTAGAAAATGAAATTTTACACTGTTTTCCATAGATGATTCAAAGTTCTTAAGAATTTTACAATTTTTAATATCTGAACATATTGCATTGTATTAGTTTACCATATTAAATAATCTAAATAATTATTTTTTCTATTTCAGTAATCATTAATCTCTTCTGAATATTCACTGATTTCCTCTGAGAGTTTTAGTAGTGGGAATAAAAGATAACAATGAAGAAGTGATTCTTCTCTAATACCTTCACTCAGTGTTTAATTTCTTTCAGCATCCCTAAACCTGCTTAACTTATGACATTTTTAGTTAATTTTCTTCTTTGAGTCTTAACTCTAAATTTCTAATACCTCCTTTATGAGAATGCTGAGCCTGAAACAGCCTTCCCTTTCAGTCCTACATAACTCCTAACCCTAATTTATAAATGTGTAACCTGACATCCAGTAGTATAATTATTTATTTTTAAGAAGACTTAATCATTTGAAAGGCAGAGTTATAAAAAGACACACACACACACACACACAAAAGAGAGAGATATGGAGATATTCCATCTGTTTCCAAATGGCTTCAACAGCCTGGGCTGCACCAGGCCAAAGCCATGAGCCAGGAGCTCTTATCTTCCAATGTGGAAGGTAGGGTCCCAAGTCCTTGGACCATCTTCTGCTGTTTTCTCAACAAGGAACTGGATTAGAAGTAAAGCAGCCTGGCGTTGTGGCTCACTTGGTTAATCCTACACCTACGGAGCTGGCATCCCACATGGGCACCAGGTTCTAGTCCTGGTTGCTCCTCTTCCATCTCACTGCTGCGGCCTGGGAGGACAGTGGAGGATGGCCCAAGTGCTTGGGCCCCTGCACCTGCATGTGAGACCAGGAGAAGCACCTGGCTCCTGGCTTCAGATCAGCGCAGTGCCAGTTGTAGCGGCCATTTGAGGAGTAAACCAACAGAAGGAAGACCTTTCTCTCTCTCTCTCTCTCTCTCTCTCTCACTGTCTACTCTGCCTGTCAAAAAAAAAAAAAAAAAGTAAAGCAGCCAGAACTTCAACTGGCACTCACATGGTATGCCAGTGTCACAGGCAGCAGCTTAACCCACCATGCCACAATGCTCACTCCTTATAGTATGATTAAATATTCTTAGGAGCTCACAAATTGCATCTCCAAGGTAAATGCTTAAAAATTCCCTGGTGTCATATAATAAAGTCTTAAAAAGTTATCAGTTGTATAACTACAAACAAATTATTCTCCCCAACTTGAATCTCAGTTTTTTTGTTTGTTTTTTGACAGGCAGAGTGGATAGTGAGAGAGACAGAGAGGAAGGTCTTCCTTTTTGCCGTTGGTTCACCCTCCAATGGCCGCTGCGGACGGCGCATCTCGCTGATCCGAAGCCAGGAGCCAGGTGCTTCTCCTGGTCTCCCTTGCGGGTGCAGGGCCCAAGGACTTGGGCCATCCTCCACTGCCTTCCCGGGCCATAGCAGAGAGCTGGCCTGGAAGAGGGGCAACCCGGCTAGAGTCCGGCGCCCCAACCGGGACTAGAACCTTGTGTGCCGGCGCCGCAAGGCGGAGGATTAGCCTGTTAAGCCACGGCGCCGGCCGAGTCTCAGTTTTCTTATTAACCAAATGAGAATAACTCCTGCCTCACAAGGTTACCATGATAGTTAAAGCAATTGGCACAAAACCCAATAGCAGGCATTCACTCTTAGCTCCTTTTACTTTTATTGAATTAACACTGCTAAATAGTGTAAAACAGGAACCATGACAGGTTTGCTGATTTTAACCTTTATTAATAAAGGCAGATAAATTCTAACTTACTTCACTGTTAGAATAAACCTAGGGGATATAAAAATATAATCAGTTCTTGAAAAAATTTTTAATATGGGGAGGCAGATCTTTTTATTCTAGGTGGATAAACAGAGGTACTTGAGCCTGATACTTGGATCTTTCTCAAATTCAAATCACTAAAATATTCCTATCTGTTAAGACTAGATATCTTTTCAAAATTATTTAAAAACTAACAGTTTTAGCATTTTTGCTTAAGTTGTAATTCAAATTTTCTATAAAATTTTTTTGTTAAAATACAGTAATTGTAATCTTAAGAAATCTCTCATTATTAAAGTTTTACATACTTGCCATTAAACTATAACATCCCTGAGAAAATTTACTATTGACTTTATTTGGCTTTAACTTCAAATTAAATACTTTTTCCTTATTTTGTCTGATGTTATCATACATGGCTGCATTAACAAAAATATAGTTCCCCAAATATCCCTTTTGTATCTTGCAGCTGAAGTACAAACCTTCTTTAAAGTAAAAATGTTTCACATAAATATTCTAGTCTAAACTTTAAAATGCTATTTCTTCAAATTTTAAAAAAGGGAGTTATGTTCAGCACTAATTTAGGAAATGGTTATTTTGAGAAAAAACATCTAGTATAAGGATGGAATAGCCATCAAAGGCTTAGCAATAGTATCTAGCACTGCATTTCTGAGACCTGTGTTGTGGCGTAGTGTGTAAAGCCACCATCTGCAATGCCAGCATCCAACATGGGCAGCACAGGTTTGGGTCCTGGTTGCTTCACTTCTGATCTAGCTCCCTAATTGGCTGGGAAAGCAGAAGAAGGACCCAGTGTTTGGGACCCTGACTCTTACAAGGGAGACCTAGATAAGGTTCCCTGTACCTGGTTACAGCACAGCCCAGCCTCAGCCACTGTGGATATCTGGGGAGTGAACAACCAGGTTTATTTGGATTTTAAATACATACATAAAAAAATAAAAACAACCTGCAGTTCTTTTCAGTGCCTTAAAAGAGAATACTAATTATTTAAAAACAAACCTAAGAAAGTAAAGTCGTTCTTGGACCTCTTGAACATGACTGTATCTATTTCCAAGTCTCACAGTTTGTGGATCATAGTCTTCATTATCTGCAAATTAACAAAAGTTAATGCATTACACACTAAATTTCAAACCTAAGGTTTTCTTAAAAATTCTCATTTAAATCCTTTTTGTTATATATGCTTTCTGAGTTTTCAAAGTACTCGTCTTGAAACATCTGACTGAACATTCCACAGGCATTTTCAATGCTTTTTCATTTTAATTCCCTTCCCCAACATAAACCTTTTCTTTAAGGTATATAAACTTCATGCATTTCATTCATAAATACAACTTCATGAACACAGTGATTCTTCCCACAGTGCCCATACTCCCACCCCTCTTTTTCCTCACTTTTTTATTCCCATTCTTATTTTTTATTAAGATTTATTTTCATTTATTTTATATTTTTAAATATTTATTTTATTTATTTGAAATACAGAGTTACAGAGAGAAGTAGAAGCAGAGAGAGAGGTCTTCCTTCTGCTGGTTCACTCCCCAGATGGTCACAACAGCCAGATCTGTGCTGGTCCAAACCCAGGGGCCAGGAGCTTCTTCTGGGTCTCCCACGTGGGTTCAGGGGCCCGAGGACTTGGGCCATCTTCTATTGCTATCCAAGGCCATAGCAGAGAGTTGGAGTGGAAGTAGAGCAGCTGGGACTAGAACCAGCTCCCAGATGGGATGCCAGCGCTTCAGGCCAGGGCTTTAACCTGCTGTTCCACAGTGTCAGCCCCAAGATTTATTTTCATTAACTATATACACAAGATTTATTTTGAATGAACTCTATAAGAGTTAAACAGATACTATGGAGAAAGAGTCCCACAGATAGTATGGAGAAAAAAGCTATTCATCAATAGTCAAGACACTGGCTGTTCAAAGTTACCACATCCCTCAACTGTCAATTTCACTCCTGCAGATAACCTTTTAGGAGCTCTGTTAGTTACCAGAGATCAGGGAGAACATTTGTCCCTGTGGGACTGGCTTATTTCACTATGTATGATGTTTTCCAGTTTCATTCATGTTGCAAATAACAGAATTTATTTATTTTTTTTAAAACTGCTATATAGTACTCATACTGTACCTATCCCATGATTTCTTTATCTTCAATTTTTCAGCTGATGGATTTGGTTTGATGTCTTAGCTATTGTGAAATGAGGTGCAATAAACATGGAGGTAGGTAACTCTTTCGTATGCTGATTTCACTTACCTTGGGTAAATTCCCAGGAATAGGATGGCTGGTCATACAGAAGGTCTATATTCAGATTTCTGAAGTATTGCCACACTAACTTCCATAGTGGCTATACAAGTTTAGATTTCCACTAACAGTGGACAAAGTACCTTTTTTCCCACATCCTCATCAGTAATTGATACATACAGTTGATTTCTGTATGAAATCCATTCTAAAAGGGGTGAGGTGAAACCTCATTTTTGCTGACTGGCATTTTCCTGAGCATTTCTTCATGTGTCTGGCCGTTTGAATTTCCTCTTTGGAAAAATGTCACTTAGATCCTCTTTTCATCTCTTAACTGGGTTATTTGTTTTGTTATCTTGTAACTCCCTTTATAAATTGCATAGTTTACAAATACCTTCTCCCAGTCTTCACTTAACTACCAATGTCTTACAGAGCTTCCCTAATGTTCTCTCCTGTATTTGGATGTACCTATACTTGGATATCTCTTTCTTTCTCCATATAAAAAGGTCTTCTAATGAATTCTCTTTCCATACACCTTCAGAAACTCATCTGTTGGGTCATCTGATAGTATCCCATAATTTACAACACTGTTTTTTGGTTTTCTAATTTCTTCTTCTTTTTGATCTGATAGTAAAATTTCCAAAGATATGTCTTTTAAAAGGATATTCTTTCTACTGCCTCACTAAAGCTATAAAGGCTTTCCACTGCATTCCACTGAATTCTTTATTTCTAATATTTCATTTTGATTTCTCTTTAAAATCTCAATAGGAATAATTTTCATTCATGTCATGTACAGATTTCTTTAATTCATGGATCTGCTTCTGATGACTTCTAAGTAATCCTATGGTAAATTTTTTTGAGTTATGGTTCTGGAATTTCTTCACTCTCTTCATCTTCATACAATCTAGTATTGAAGTGTTGTTGTGTTTCTTTGGCAGGATCATGTTTTAGGCATTTGTGGAGATAGTTTTTTTTCCCCAACTTTATCCTTTATCCAGTCTTGGGTAGAGTTAGCCAGTGAGAGAGAGAGAGACAGAGAGAAAGATCTTCGTTCTGAAATGGCCACTACAGCCAGTGCTGCGCTGATCCAAAGCCAGGAGCCAGGTGCTTCCTCCTGGTCTCCCATGCGGGTGCAGGGCCCAAGGAGTTGGGCCATCCTCCACAGCCTTCCTGGGCCACAGAAGAGAGCTGGACTGGAAGAGGAGCAACCAGGACTAGAACCCAGTGCCCACATGGGATGCCGGCACCGTAGGTGGAGGATTAACCAAGTGATCCACGGCACCAGCCCCAAGATAGCTGTTTTTTTAATAACGAAGGTTTTTTTTTTTTTTTTTTTTTTTTGGTTCATTATGATGGCTTTTACCTTTGCACTATTCCAGTAGAGAATCTGCTCTTTCAATGAATATCCAGAAGTGTGCACGGGGTGTGGCCAGGGAGCTCTATTCAGTGCCCACGGTTGAGGAGAGTGTCCAAGTTGACACCCAATCTCTGTCTCTCTCTCTTTTTTTTAATCAGAGGGGAGGTTTGATCAGCTCTGTGGGCTTAGTCTCAACATTCACCTCCTCGCCTCCAAGCAGACCAACGCCTAGGTGCTGGCCCTTGTGGGTATAATATTCATCCTTGCTTCCACAAGAATCCTACAAAGGATCTGCTCAGTCTTCGGTGTAAGCACAGTAATGACCTACTCCAGGGAATCAGGGAGCTCAGTGAATGTGGAATTGCCCACAATGATTGCTCAGAGACCCTACCACTCACTGGGCTCTCCAATGCAGCCAGAGTTTTCACAGTCCCAGCACACAAGGTTCCCACAGCATGAGCACCCAGCCCTGTCAATTCTCACAGCCAGACTCAGGCATCTCCTCTTGGCTGGTTACTAGGTATGATGACACAAGCTGGTACAGCTGTTATGGTCGTCCAAAATGGTACCTAGGCCTCCTTGGCAAGTTGCAAGAACCAGTGCTGGGTGGTCAGGAAGGGACAAACATGTCCCCCGTTTTTCCTTCTAGATTGGCAGGTACACTATCTTCGATAAGGTTCCAAGCCAGACTCACTGATTGGCTCTTCCTGCAGCTTTATCGCTAGTATCTTGCACTGCTGCAGTCTGTTCTCACCTCATTCTCCAAAGCTGGTGCTGGGGTTCTCATCTGCTAAAGTGCAGGACTGACTGTGTCTACAACATCAAATTGGGGTGGGACTTCCTCTGCAGTTTTCACCATAACTTTCCCTGAGATTAACTCTCACCACTTCTTTTAAACTATCTTCCTTTAGACTAGCAGTAAGCTCCATCAGCATTCTGCATCTTGGAATATGTCCTTTTTAGTTCTTAAGACATTTTGCATAGAAGTTTTTTAAAGAAAAGAGGTTTGAATGGTTATCACTGTGTAACTTTCTATTTTGATATTGAATTGCAACTTACAGTTAGCATGCAGAAACAATACAAGAAACTCCTCTGCCAGTGCCGCGCTCAATAGGCTAATCCTCTGCCTGCGGCGGCGGCACCCCAGGTTCTAGTCTTGGTCGGGGCGCCGGATTCTGTCCTGGTTGCTCCTCTTCCAATCCAGCTCTCTGCTGAGGCCCAGGAAGGCAGTGGAGGATGGCCCAAGCACTTGGGCCATCCTCCACTGCACTCCCTGGCCACAGCAGAGAGCTGGCCTGGAGGAGGGGCAACTGGGACAGAACCAGTTGCCCCGACCGGGACTAGAACCCGGTGTGCCGGCGCTGCAAGGCGTAGGATTAGCCTGTTGAGCTGCGGCGCCAGCCACAGACAGACAATTTATTAGATCCATAGCCCGTATTCAAATTTCACCATCAGTAACAATATTTTGATAATTTTACGTTTCCCTTTGCCCAATGCAGAATCAAATTCAGGCTAAATATTCCATACTGATTTTTTTAAGCAAGAGTTCCTTCAGCTCTTTTTTATTTTTTTGATAACCATTTAAGAGAAATATAGCTATTTACAAACACTTAAAGTGAGTCAGTTTCATGTTTCTTATCCTTGGTCTCAGGTTACACATTTCTGGCAAGAAATGCTATATCTTTCACACATATTGCTCCTAGATTCATGATGTTAATTTGTTCTAATATTAAACATGTTTTAGCTAACTTATTTAAGCTAAAGTTTCTACCTGGTTTCTCTGTCGAGGAGTCATTATTTTTCTTTTCAATTAATAATTTGTTGGTGCATTAATTAATAATTTGGTGCTGCATTAATATTCTGTTCCTCAGGAATCTTCTACCCACTGCTTTTATTACCAATTGCTTTTTCATTATATTTTCCTTGACCTTTATTTTTATCCAAAGACTCAAGTAATGAAGGAATATGTATGTAATATTTTGGTGATAACAAACTGTCATATTTGGCTACTGAATGGCTTCTGTGACTTTATTTTCTTAATTGCCTAATTTAAGAGGCACACACAGGCACACACCCCAAACATACACTTAACTGAGTTTCTACTCACTGGTCATGTCCACAGCGCTTACATGCTTGGTACTGGGCTGGACCAAAGTTGGGATACCATAACATGCTACCTCCGAGTCTCTGAATTAGTCAGACTCTGATGTGGGTCTGATGTGTCTACCTGCTAAACACCTGCTTCCCCATGTCTTTTCTACATGTTAACACAACTCTCTAAAAATAGTCATATTTTCTGGCACAATAAGTTATTCATGATATCACCTGCACTTTTCTACTACCAGACTTTGTTTAAAACAGCTGTAACATCACAAATTAATTTTGATTTCAAATATTTTCTATAATCAATACCACACACACTTATTGGTACATCATGGTTGACATGTGCAAATAAGCACTAAGTGAACCAAATCCTGGATCTGCATTAAAATATAGCACTGCTGTGCAATGACACTTGTGGAGTTTTTCTGGTAGTAAGTAGACTCAAAAATAGTCAACTGTCATAAAAGTAAGGAAAACAGGATAATGTGTAAAATAGAAAAAATTTTAAAGCTTTTTATGTTTACTTGAAAGGCAGAGTTAGAGAGAGAGGGAAAAACAGATAGTAATATCTTCCATCTGCTGGTTCACTCCCTAAATGGCAGAAATGGCTAGGACTAAGTCAGACCAAACTCAGGATTTAGTAGTTTCATTTGGGTCTCCCATATGGACACAGAAGCCTAACGACTTGGGCCTACTGCTTTCCCAGGTGCAATAGTAGGAAGCTGGATTGGAAACAAAGCAGTCAGCACATAAACTGGAAACTTTATGGGATTCCAATGTTGCATAGTTCAGCTTAACTTGCCATGACACAATGGCAGCCCAAGAAAACACAGATTTCAAAGAAGGGTGATGTATTTTACAATCTGTAATTAGGTCCTACAGAATCTATCAAGTAATCAGGAAAAAAAAAGTCCTAATAACTCAAAGTGCAATCAATACAAAGACTGGGGGATAGAGATGGAATACAGTAGGGAAAATGAATAATACTAATAAAATGATTATCCGAAATTTGTAAAATATTATTGAATGGCAAGAATCCCAAATCATTTTGTTGCACTTATGTCCTATGCTTGAAGAGATCCCAGTAATATTTTTTATTATTATTTTTTTATTTTTTTTTATTTTATTTTTTTGACAGGCAGAGTGGACAGTGAGAGAGAGACAGAGAGAAAGGTCTTCCTTTACCGCTGGTTCACTCTCCAATGGCCGCCGCGGTAGCGCGCTGCAGCCGGCGCACCATGCTGATCCGATGGCAGGAGCCAGGTGCTTATCCTGGTCTCCCATGGGGTGTAGGCCCAAGCACTTGGGCCATCCTCCACTGCACTCCCTGGCCACAGCAGAGAGCTGGCCTGGAAGAGGGGCAACCGGGACAGGATCGGTGCCCCGACAGGGACTGGAACCCGGTGTGCCGGCGCCACCAGGCAGACGATTAGCCTAGTGAGCCTTGGCGCCGGCATATTTTTTTTTTTTTGACAGGCAGAATTAGATAGTGAGAGAGAGACAGAGAGTAAGGTCTTCCTTCCATTGGTTCACCCAATCAAATGGCTGGTGCACTGCGCTGATCTGAAGCCAGGAGCCATGTGCTTCTTCCTGGTCTCCCATGTGGGTGCAGGGCCCAAGAACCTGGACCATCCTCCACTCCCTTCCTGGGACAAAATCCGGTGCCCCAACTGGGGTTAGAACCCGGGGTGCTGGCGCTGCAGGCGGAGGATTAGCTTAGTGATCCGCGGTGTGGCCCAATCCTAGTAATATTTTATCATTACAGATGTAATTTTTTAGTATTAGTTCTACAAAATGGTAATTAAATATTTTACAGGGAAATTTTACTTTACATTTAAGGGTCAACTGAACAGCTTTAATCAGAAATGGAAATTAAGGAGGAAATGAATAGTTAACTAGAAACATACTCAATGATTCAGGAAAATATATATTTCTGTGAAAAAACTTAAGTTCTAGCTATGCGACAAGCACTATTCTGTCAAGCACTTACTTGTTTATGACGTAGTTTTTTTTTACAATGATTATATTCTTTATGTAAAACATTTTTTTTTATTTGACAGAATTAGTGAGAAAGATCTTCCTTCCGTTTTATTCCCCAAATAGCTGCTACGGCCAGTGCTGTGCCGACCCAAAGCCAGGAGCCAGGTGATTCCTCTTGGTCTCCAATGTGGGTGCAGTGGCCCAAATACCTGGCCATCCTCCACTGCCTTCCCGGGCCACAGGAGAGAGCTGGACTGAAGAGGAGCAACTGGGACTAGAACCCAGTGCCCATATGGGATGCTGGTGCCACAGGTGGAGGATTAACCAAATGAGCCACGGCACCGGCCCTACAATGATTATTCCCATTATATGAATTTGGAAAATTTTACATACAGAGGTATATCTTACAAACTACAAAGCTATTCTGTGTTGTAGCTTTAAATACAAGTTTTTAAATGATGAAGCCTGTAGTAACAACAGCTTCTTTGAAAAGAAATAACATGTCAACACGATGAAACTAAAGAATACAGACACTCTTGTGATCTCAAGAGATGCCAGATAACTTAAAGAAATGAGGCAGAGTATTCTTCTATGGCAAAAATTACATACAATCTTTGCTTTGGCTTAGAGTTTCAATTGCTGACAATGAATGAGTTAAAGAAATGAAATAACATAGAAATGAGGAATTATCAGAGAACAGGAATTAAGTTTAAAACTCAAAGTATTGTGATGCACATTACAATGACTAGGATTTGGAGGGGGCGGAGCCAAGATGGTGGATAGTGAGGACCTGCGCCCACAGTTGGGAAAATAAAGTTTCATAAAAGTGGAATTACTGTAGCTTCAGGAAAAGACTCAAGAAAAAAACTGCAGAGGAAACGCTTCCGGATCTAGTGGATGTGACACAGAGGACCTACAGGGAGCCCACTGCGTGGACCAAACCGCGGGAGCTGAGAGCAGAATCTCCGCAGCGCAGGAACGAACCAGAGGTAAGACAAAAACGTCAGAAACCCTAGACATTGGTGGGGAAAGGCATAGGCCTCTCTCTCCACTCACCTAACAAAACCAAGCAAAACAAAGGGCAGGCGCCAGTTTACATATGTAAAGCGCCACCAAGGAGTACACAAACTCAGTAACTTTGGAACTTTGGTGAAACTTGAGAACACATTGAGGGCTGCATAAACTCTTTGTGTGGTCCCAGGGGTAGATCAATGAATACTCACAGAGGCCAGATTTCAACTACCCTCAATTCCACTCACCTGTGGGGAATTACTTCCCAACTGAGTAAAAAAAAAAAAAAAAAAAAAAAAAAAAAGGAGAGAGAGAGAGAGAGAGATCCAGCAAGGAGCAAGGGAGAGAACAATCTGGATGAGTCACTTGTTGCACAGCCTTAAACCTGAAGAATCAAACAGAGCTCTCTGGCCACACCCATCACAGCCTCTAAGGATCCATCAAAGCAGACAGCCAACTTAGAGGCATAGTATAACAAGAAAAAAACACCACAGCAAAAAAAAAAAAAAAAAAAAAAAAAAACCATAAATTATCTCCAACATGCCAAACAACAAACGTAGAAACCGAGGTAACAAGAGCAAGGAAGACACTATGATGCCCCCAAACGAACAAGACACCCCAATCCAAGATTATGAAGATGAGGAGATAGAGGAAATGCAAGAAGGGGATCTCAAGAAATTGATAAGAACATTAAGAAGTTCTCAAAAACAAATTCTTGAACTACAGAAATCCTTAATGGACAAGATAGAAAATCTCTCTCGTGAAAATGAAATAGAAAGGAGAAATCAAAATGAAATGAAACAACTAGTAGAACATGAAACTGTGATAGTGACAAGAAACCACAATGAAATGAAGAACTCAATAGATCAAATGACAAACACATTAGAGAGCCTTAAAAACAAAATGGGCGAAGCAGAAGAGAGAATATCGGAATTGGAAGACAGAGAACAGGAAAGGAAACAGGCAAATAAAAGAAGAGAAGAAGAAATCAGAAATCTAAAAAATACTGTCAGGAATCTACAGGATACTATTAAAAAACCCAACTTTCGGGTTCTAGGAGTTCCTGAAGGCATGGAGTGGGAGAAAGGATTAGAAGGCCTTTTTAGTGAGATACTAGCAGAAAATTTCCCAGGTTTGCAGAAGGACAGAGACATCCTAGTACAGGAAGCTCATAGAACCCCTAATAAACATGATCAAAAGAGATCCTCACCACGACATGTTGTAATCAAACTCACCACAGTGAAACATAAAGAAAAGATCCTAAAAGGTGCAAGAGAGAAATGTCAGATTACTCTCAGAGGATCTCCAATTAGACTCACAGCTGACTTCTCATCAGAAACCCTACAAGCTAGGAGGAAATGGTGAGATACAGCCCAGGTACTAAGAGAGAAAAACTGCCAGCCCAGAATATTATATCCTGCAAAGCTCTCATTTGTGAATGCAGGTGAAATAAAGACCTTTCACAACAAACAGAAATTGAAAGAATTTGTTGCCACTCATCCAGCCCTGTAAAAGATGCTTAAAGATGTGTTACATACAGAAACACAGAAACACGGTCACCAATATGAAAGAAGGTAAAGGAAGGAAACCTCACAGCAAAAGATCACAGGAGTCTCAAACCATATATTAGGAAAAATCTTTGGCAAATGACAGGGCAAACTTACTCCTTCTCAATAGTCACATTGAATGTTAATGGCTTGAACTGTCCAGTTAAAAGACACCGACTGGCTGATTGGGTTAAGGAACAAAACCCATCTTTTTGCTGCTTACAAGAAACTCATCTCTCCATCACTGATGCATACAGACTGAAAGTGAAAGGCTGGAAAAAGATATACCATGCCAACAGAAATGAAAAAAGAGCAGGCGTAGCCATCTTAATATCGGACAACATAAGCTTTCCAAAAAAAACTGTTAGGAGAGACAAAGAGGGGCACTATTCAAAGATTAAGGGATCCATTCAACAGGAAGATATAACGATTATCAATGTATATGCACCTAATTACAGGGCACCAGTTTATTTAAAAGACTTGTTAAGGGACTTAAAGGGAGACTTAGACACCAATACAATAGTACTGGGGGACTTCAATACTCCACTCTCAGACAGATCAACAGGACAGATGATCAACAAGGAGACAGTAGATTTAAATGACACTATAGCCCAAATGGATCTAAGAGATATCTACAGAACATTTCATCCTACATCTAAAGATTTTACATTCTTCTCAGCAGTGCATGGAACCTTCTCTAGGATTGACCACATACTAGGCCATAAAGCAAGTCTCAGCAAATTCAAAAGAATTAGAATCATACCATGCAGCTTCTCAGAGCCCAAAGGAATGAAATTGGAAATTGGCAACTCAGGAATCCCTAGAGCACGTGCAAACACATGGAGATTGAACAACATGCTCCTGAATGAACAATGGGTCAGAGAAGAAATTAAAAGAGAAATCAAAAATTTTCTGGAAGTAAATGACGATAACAGCACAACACACCAAAACCTATGGGATACAACAAAAGCAGTGTTAAGAGGAAAGTTTATATCAATAGGTGCCTACATCAAGAAATTGGAAAGGCACCAAATAGATGAGCTTTCAAGTCATCTCAAGGATCTAGAAAATCTGCAGCAAACCAAACCCAAACCCAGTAGGAGAAGAGAAATAATTAAAATCAGAGAAGAAATCAACAGGATTGAATCCAAAAAAAATTACAAAAAATCAGCCAAACAATAAGCTGGTTTTTTGAAAAAATAAACAAAATTGACACCCCATTGGCCCAACTAACTAGAAAAAGAAGAGAAAATACCCAAATCAATAGGATCAGAGATGAAAATGGAAACGTAACAACAGACACCACAGAAATAAAAAGAATCATCAGAAATTACTACAAGGACTTGTATGCCAGCAAACAGGGAAATCTATCAGAAATGGACAGATTCTTGGACACATACAACCTCCCTAAATTGAGCCAGGAAGACATAGAAAACCTAAACAGACCCATAACTGACACAGAAATTGAAACAGTAATAAAGGCCCTCCCAACAAAGAAAAGCCCAGGACCAGATGGATTCACTGCTGAATTCTACCAGACATTTAGAGAAGAACTAACTCCAATTCTTCTCAAACTATTAAGAACAATTGAAAAGGAGGGAATCCTCCCAAATTCTTTCTATGAAGCCACCATCACCTTAATTCCTAAGCCAGAAAAAGATGCAACATTGAAAGAGAATTACAGAATGATATCCCTGATGAACATAGATGCAAAAATACTCAATAAAATTCTGGCCAATAGAATGCAACAACACATCAGAAAGATCATCCACCCAGCGCAAGTGGGAGTTATCCCTGGTATGCAGGGATGGTTCAACATTCGCAAAACAATCAACGTAATACACTAAATTAACAGACTGCAGAAGAAAAACCATATGATTCTCTCAATAGACGCAGAGAAAGCATTTGATAAAACACAACACCCTTTCATGATGAAAACTCTAAGCAAACTGGGTATAAAAGGAACATTCCTCAATACAAACAAAGCAATATATGAAAAACCCACACCAACATCCTATTGAATGGGGAAAAGTTGGAAGCATTTCTGCTGAGATCTGGTACCAGACAGGGATGCCCACTCTCACCAGTGCTCTTTAACGTAGTTCTGGAAGTTTTAGCCAGAGCTAGTAGGCAAGAAAAAGAAATTAAAGGGATACAAATCGGGAAGGAAGAACTCAAACTATCCCTCTTTGCAGATGATATGATTCTGTATTTAGCATTCCCAAAGAACTCTACTAAGAGACTACTGGAACTCATCGAAGAGTTTGGCAAAGTAGTAGGATATAAAATGAATGCACAAAAATCAAAAGCCTTTCTATACACAGGGAATGCCACGGTGGAGGAAGAACTTCTAAGATCAACCCCATTCACAATAGCCACAAAAACAAGCAAATACCTTGGAATAAACTTAACCACAGACGTTAAAGATCTCTATGTTGAAAACTACAAAACCTTAGAGAAAGAAATAGAAGAAGATACCAAAAAATGGAAAACTCTTCCATGTTCATGGATTGGAAGAATCAACATCATCAAAATGTCCATTCTCCCAAAAGCAATTTATACATTCAATGCAATACCAATCAAGATACCAAAGACATTCTTCTCAGATCTGGAAAAAATGATGCTGAAATTCATATGGACACTTAGAAGACCTCGAATAGCCAAAGTAATCTTGTACAACAAAAACAAAGCCGGAGGCATCACAATACCAGATTTCAGGACATACTACAGGGCAGTTGTTATCAAAACAGCATGGTACTGGTACAGAAACAGATGGATAGACCAATGGAACAGAATAGAAACACCAGAAATCAATCCAAACATCTGCAGCCAACTTATATTTGATCAAAGATCCAAAACCAATTCCTGGATTAAGGACAATGTATTCAAGAAATGGTGCTGGGAAAATTGGATTTCCACGTGCAGAAGCATGAAGCAAGACCTCTACCTTTCACCCTACACAAAAATTCACTCAACATGGATTAAAGAGACAAATATCATTTGTTTTCCCTGATCGGCGACAACTGAGCAACAAAGGGAAAACCTGTTGTAGTGAAATTGACACTATAAGAAACAATTAACCGATCAGCTCTTGTCCTGACCCTTGATGTACAATGTAATACTTTATCCTTTTTAGTATTTGTTGTTGTTGTTGTTCTAGTACTAGTGGTTGAACTCTGTAACCAACACACAATTATTCTTAGGTCTTTAAATTTTAACTGAAAAGTGATCCCTGTTAAATTTAAGAGTGGAAAAAGAGAGGGATGAGGTGTACAATTTGGGACATGCTCAATCGGACTTGCCCCAAATGATGGAGTTAGAAATGTCCCACGGGATTCCAATACAATCCCAACAAGGTGGGATCTACCAATGCCATCTCACTAGTCCAAGTGATCAATTTCAGTTCACAGTCGATGGCTCTGATAGGTCTAAGAGTCAAAGGGATCACACAAACAAGATTAATGTCTGCTAATACTAACTGATAGAACCAAAAAAAGGGAGAGAAGGATCCAACATGGGAAGTGGGATACACAGCAGACTCATAGAATGGCAGATGTCCTAAACAACACTCTGGCCTCAGAATCAGCCCTTAAGGCATTCGGATCTGGCCGAAGAGCCCACGAGAGTATTGTAGGCATGGAAAGCCAAGATAGCATGGAAAACAAAAAAAAGAAGAAGACCTAAATGAAAGATCTCTGTTAGTGAGATCCCAGTGGAAAGTATGGGGCCATCAAAGAAGGAGGTACCTTTCTCTGAAGGGAGTAGAGAACTTCTACTTTGACTATGACCCTGTCGGAATAAGATCAAAGTCAGCGAACCCTAAAGGCTTCCATAGCCTTGGTAACTCATGACTAGAGCCTAGGGAGATTACGGACACCATAAACAAGTGTGTCAAATTGTTATGTCAGCAACAGGAGTCACTGTGTACTTACACCCCATGTGGGACCTGTCCTTAATGTGTTGTCTATTGTGCAGTGATGCTATAACTAGTACTGAAACAGTATTTTACACTTTGTGTTTCTGCGTGGGTACAAACTGATGAGATCTTTACTAATTATATACTGAATCGATCTTCTGTATATAAAGATAATTGGAAATGAAAAAAAAAAAACCTGGTGTTAAATTGGAAATGGCATAGAAAATTAATTTTTTAAAAAAATATTATGTAGGATCTCTGTCTTTAATGTGCTGTACACTCTTATTTAATGCTATAACTAGTACTCCAATAGTATTTTTTTCACTTTGTGTTGCTATATGGGGGCAAACTGTTGAAATCGTTACCTAATATATACTAAACTGATCTTCTGTATATAAAGAGAATTGAAAATGAATCTTGATGTGAATGGAAGGGGAGAGGGAGCGGGAGAGGGGAGGGTTGTGGGTGGGAGGGAAGTTTGGGAGGGGGGAAGCCATCGTAACCCATAAGCTGTACATTGGAAATTTATATTCATTAAATAAAAGTTTAATAAAAATAAATAAATAAAGAACAACAACAATGACTAGGATTTGATTCCCGGCTGCAGTTCTTGACTGCAACTTAATGGAAGGCAGCAATGATAGCTGAAGTAGTTTAGCTCTTAGAACTGACATGGAAGACCTAGAATGAATTCCAAGTTCTTGGTTTCAACCTCAGGCCATTCTCAGCTATTCTTGGTATTTGTCAGAAGTACTCTCTGCCACTCAAATAAGTAAGTATAAAATAACTAGATTAAAGTATCTAACTGGCCCCAATCTAGGCAAAGTTCTTTAATGGAAACATAAAAGTATTGTATATCCTCAACGTATGCAATCTTTTTCTGTTATTATTCTCCACATAATACAACATAAAATATAATGCTGTACCATTTACACATAATTTACAATGCATTAATTGAAATCATTCAGAAGCACATGGAAGGATATGTGTATATATCCAGATAATTATTTGTTATATCCAAAGAGATTTCTTTATATAAAGAACTTAAATATCTGAGGATTTTGGTGTATGGGCTCCTGAAATCATTCCCCATACATACCAATTATAAATATAATTCACTTTAATTTTCCCTCTTTTAAAACCAGGTAAGGGAAAAATAATTTGATTACTTAATTGCAAATTTTAGCTTAACATACATACCTCTAGCATATAATCTGATGCTGTTCATATATGCTGCAAGGTTTTCTGAAACCAAAGTAACTAAGGCATGATCACGCTGAAGCTGGTTGATCAAATCATGACGGTAGAGTATGTGGGGGCTTCGCTGAGTTTGACTGTAACAAGAAGAATTTAATATAATTAGGCAAATGACAATAGTTGTAATTAAGAGATAAGTGGACACCAAATAGTAGTTACATTCATAATAAAATGTTGAAAATATTCTGTTTAATAATAAAATATCGGCTGGCGCCGTGGCTTAACAGGCTAATCCTCCGCCTTGCGGCGCCGGCACATCAGGTTCTAGTCCCGGTTGGGGCGCCGGACTCTACCCCGGTTGCCCCTCTTCCAGGCCAGCTCTCTACTATGGCCCAGGTCCTTGGGCCCTGCACCCGCATGGGAGACCAGGAGAGGCACCTGGCTCCTGGCTTCGGATCAGCGAGATGTGCTGGCCACAGTGGCCATTGGAGGGTGAACCAACGGCAAAAAGGAAGCCCTTTCTCTCTGTCTCTCTCTCTATCCACTCTGCCTGTCAAAAAAAAAGAAAAAAAAAAAAAAAAAAAAACAAAAAACAAGCATATGTAGAGAATAATTTGTCTCTCAAAAGATTATTTCAATGTTTGTGTTTTTATTGTCTATCTTTCCAAAATCAAATTGTATGTTACAGAATCATGGTTTCTCAAATACTCAGCTTGCAACCAATTCTGCCCAGATATATATATATATATATATTTTTTTTTTTGACAGGAGGAGTGGACAGTGAGAGAGAGAGACAGAGGGAAAGGTCTTCCTTTGCCGTTGGTTCACCCTCCAATGGCCGCAGCGGTAGCGCGCTGCGGCCGGCGCACCGCGCTGATCCGATGGCAGGAGCCAGGTGCTTATCCTGGTCTCCCATGGGGTGCAGGACCCAAGGACTTGGGCCATCCTCCACTGCCTTCCCGGGCCACAGCAGAGAGCTGGCCTGGAAGAGGGGCAACCGGGACAGAATCCGGTGCCCCGACTGGGACTAGAACCCAGTGTGCTGGCGCCGCTAGGCGGAGGATTAGGCTATTGAGCCGTGGCGCCGGCGTCTGCCCAGATATTTTAAAAAAGATACCTAATTCCTTTAACTTTCCCATTTCATCATTTTCAAGGAAACCAATTCCTCATTATTATTAATCTATGGTGATGAGATCACCAGGCTTAGAAGGGTATCTATTTGTAAAGAGAAAATGGGCACACTTGTTACATTACATGGGAAGTACGCTGGACCAAATGAAATTTCTATCTTTAATTTTCCATTTTTAGAGAAATAGATAAAATTCAACTTGAAATATCTAAAAACACAAATGACATTTCAATTTCTTTTAAAAAAGGAATTCTGTTTAGAGTTGATAAAGACTTGATAATCACATAAATTTTCTTACATGAAAATTTTTCTAAAGGGTTACAGAATCTAAGATTATAGCTATAACTAGTTAGATAAACCCAAGGTTCATTGATTAACTGCATTATGACTCCTCAAACATAATAGAAGAAAAGGATAAATTACTCTAGTAATGACAACTAGCAGAACAAAGTAAACACACAAAAAATCCAGCCAAAATAACAGTATACAAAATCTTATAATTTTCATAATTTAAATTGTGGTCTGAGAGTAGTCTAATTTTTGAAATGTTAGCTTAACACATAAAAACTTATCCCGTTTGAGGAGGTGGTATTTCCTAGTGAAAAATTTGATATTAAAAAATGTCCTCTCTCTCTAACTGTGCACTCTGCCTGTTTAAAAAAAAAAAAAAAAAAGCTGGCACTGTGGCTCAATAGGCTAATCCTCCGCCTGCGGCGCAGGCACACCGGGTTCTAGTCCCGGTTGCCCCTCTTCCAGTCCAGCTCTCTGCTATGGCCCGGGAAGGCAGTGGAGGATGGCCCAAGTCTTTGGGCCCTGCACCCGCATCGGAGACCAGGAGAAGCACCTGGTTCCTGGCTTCGGATCAGCGCGGTGCGCCAGCTGCAGCACGCTGGCCGCAGCGGCCACTGGAGAGTGAACCAGCGGTAAAGGAAGACCTTTCTCTCTATCTCTCTCACTGTACACTCTGCCTGTCAAAAAAAAAAAAAAGTCAAAATTGTGTGAGATAATTTAAAAAAACAATGAAGACTATATAAAGTACTATCCTGTGCGATAATCGTACACATTGGGTGCAAGAAACAAAGCAGTAAAAATAAAAAATTAAATGAGAAATGAGAGTAGAAACAACATGTGTCATCAACTTTTAGATAGCAAAGAGAATTCTGTACTAAAGGCTCAGGGAAATATCTTGGCTCTGATACCACCTGCTGTGTAATACTTAATGTAAACAATTTAGCTGTGTCATAAAATATAAAGTAGTTGAATATAATTATTTCCATTCTCTAGGCTATTTTTCACTCTAGTTTTCTTTAAAATTTGCCTTAATTGAATTTTATTTTTAATGTGATTTGTAAATAAAAATAACAAAATTCTCTATACTAGATCTTACCTGAGATTTTGTGGTGCTTCCCCAAACAAACTACAAATTTCTCTTATTTGTTTCAGTGCAGGAATTACCCACTTGTCATTTGTGCAAAGTTCTTCTATAAAGCGATCTATCCACTGGATCTTTTGTGTATCTCGATCCTTATACAAGAGAAAAAATTTATGTTTAAGTGGAAAAGAATACAACATTATTTTTCTTTTCAACTGTTTTGAGAATTTTAAAATATGAAAGATTTTAAACTCAATGTAAACAAAAATATGGAGCTGTAGCATAGTTACCAAAGAAAAATACTTTCAGTCATTATTATCTTGAAATTACAACTTAAAACTCTAAAATGTAAAGCACTGTTATTAATGTTCTATGGATCCAGATCTGTATCCAAGACAAATATCTACTTCTACAAAAGCAATATTTTTAAAACATCTGTCTGAATATTGTTACTGCATATTTTATCATAAGATTTATCCTATCATAACAAAACCATATCCCATTACTAATATATACTGATTCTGTCTTACTTCTTTCTAACCAGAACGAGAAATATTGAAAAATTATAAATCATCAAGAAAATAATTAATTCTTTTTTTTTTTTTTTGGACAGGTAGAGTGGACAGTAGAGAGAGAGACAGAGAGAAAGGTCTTCCTTTTTGCCGTTGGTTCACCCTCCAATGGCCACCGCGGTAGGCGCGCTGCGGCCGGCACACAGCGCCGATCCAATGGCAGGAGCCAGGTGCTTCTCCTGGTCTCCCATGGGGTGCAGGGCCCAAGGACTCGGGCCATCCTCCACTGCCTTCCCGGGCCATAGCAGAGAGCTGGCCTGGAAGAGGGGCAACCGGGACAGGATCGGTGCCCCGACAGGGACTAGAACCCGGTGTGCCGGCGCCGCAAGGTGGAGGATTAGCCTATTGAGCCGCGGCGCTGGCTGAAAATAATTAATTCTGCAAGTTAAAAAGTCAACAAAGCACAATATAACCATAGGGAAAATTGCAGAAAAGTACAGGTTTTCAACAAAAGGAGAATTAAAACTATTTTAAGAATAAGTTTATTTCAACTACTCTCAGATGGTTTATTTGTTTCAATCTTCTGAGCCACAAAGACAAGTAATTTCAAGTTCAGGTTTGGGTATATATTTTACTTAAAATGATTCTGCAACTGACATATTTGGAAGAAAAATGACAAGTTCAGTATTTGTGTAATACAAACTTGTAGGGACAGTTTTGCAAACTTATTTAGAACAGTAAGTGTAATACCTTAAGTGTAGACATCTTTTCAGACTAATAAGCTATTTTGATGGCTATACATACTACTTTCATTACTGTACAAGGTTTTATTGTATAAGTTTTTTTCCTGTATCATTATGTTGTTTTCATACAATTCCCTGAAAAAAACTCACAAACATCCAATTACTATAGTGAATATTAACTATTTATCTTTTGGGTTGCTTAAAAATATTTGTAACCTATGAAATTTAAAATTTGCAATGGCTCTGGAGCCAGCAGTGTTTCAGTGAGTAAAGCTGGCATCTACAGTTCCAGCATCCTACGCGGGAGATGGTGTGAGTCTCATCTGCTCCTTTTCTGATCCAGCACTCTGCTGGGAAAGCAGTAGAAGATGGCTGAAGTCTTTGGGCTCCTGAACCCACCTGAGGAACCCAGAGGAAGCTCCTGATTTCAGATCAGTTCAACTCCGGCTGCTGCAGTCATTTGGGGAGAGAGCCACTGGATGGAAGACCTCTCTAACTCTGCTTTTGCCTTTATGTAACTATGCCTTTCAAATAAATAAATTTTGAAAAAAAAAACAAAAACAAAAACAAAACAAAACAAAAAACCAAACAACAAAAAACTGTAATAGGTCTTCTAAACCCTGGGATAAGGCAATGAAAGTGGTAGACTCACTGGTTCACCTTCAAAAAGGTGAACTCTTCACTCAAAGTAGGGAAACTCAGTTCATATTTTATATAATAATGTGTGAAAGAATATGACAAAGATTAATGTAAGCAACTTTAGCATTTATAACATGTACATGGCTTTGATTCTTTATAATACTTCTCCATTTAATAAAATATCATTTCCACTGGAAATCCTAATAAGCATGTCAAATACTAAATAAACACTGAATGAGCAACTAAAATTAATTATAGGTAAATATCTGGTTCAAATGAACTAAATGAAGTTTATTTTTTTCATCACATGTGAAGATGCAAATGTATTAAAGATTATTGGAAGTGGAAAATGCTCCTTTCTCTTTACCTATTTGTAAGGACAGTAACTATGATAAAATTAATTTGTATATTCTTCAGAATTAATAAAAAAGTAAATATTTATAGGTTGCTAAGATCAGAGTGCACAGAGTTATGGATGCCTAATCTTCATTTCTTAAGTCTCCACGTTAATATTTTAATCTAATTATTTAATGACAATCAGTTCTGTAAATACTTTAGAACCACCACTAATTATACGGTTTTCAAAAGCTGAAAGCATTATATTGTGTTTGCTTGACTAAATTAAACTTGAGTCCCAACCAAAAGTAGAATACTACTTTACTCTTTAGTTATTTTTTATTTTAAAAAAATTTTTAGAAAACGATTTTATTTAATAGCCAATTACAGACAGAAAGGAAAAGACAGATAAAGAGACAAAGAAAAATCTTCCATCCACTGGTCACTCCCCAGATGGCTGCAATGGTCAGGGTTGGGTCAGGATGAAGCCAGGAGCCCAGAGCTTCTTTCACGTCTCCCACGTGGATATGTGGGCCCAAGCACTTGGGCCATATTCCATATTTCCCAGGTACATTTCCCAGAGAGCTAGATAAGAAAGCACAGCGGCCAGGATACAAACTAGCATATGGGATGCTGGAGCTGCAAGCAGTTATTTTTACCTGCTATGCCACAATGATAGCCTTATGAATGCCTATACTCTACAAATGGAGAACATCCCAGCTCAGTCCTCCCTTTTGAAAGAGAGTAAGTCATGGTTTACAGAATCCTGGACTGTCCCATTATAACCATGGCAAACCATTACTGACAAAAATCCAAAAACTGGTGTAAGATCATAGTTAAAGTTGATATTTACGGGATGGTGCTGTCGCAGAGTAGGTTAAAGCTGCTGCCCACAGTATCAGTATCCCATACAGGTGCCATTTTGAGTCCTGGCCACTCTACTTTCAACCCAGCTCTCTGCTATGGCCTGAGAAAGCAGTGGAAGATGGGCCAACCCCTTGGCCCCTGCAGCCATGTGGGAGACCTGGCTCCTGCCTTTGGATTGGTGTAGCTTTAGCCATTGTGGCCACTGGGGAGTGAACCAGTGGATAGAAGACCTCTCTCTCTCGCTCTCTGCCTCTCCTTCTCTCTCTGTGTAACTCTGATTTTCAAATAAATAATCTTTTAAAGTTGATATTTAAAAATAAATAATTAAAATCAGTAAAAAAATAATAAATAAATAAATTTCATGAATTTAAAACCAAGGGAGCTGATATTTATTCAGAGAAGCAACTATTAAATTGTTCATTTTATTAACTTCTTAAAGGGGATTAAAACCTAAGTACTAAAAGTCACAATTAGTTTTAGCTATTTATTATCTATTTAATTACTTTTTACAGTTTTACCTATTAAAAACCTTTTTTCAGAAAGTAAACATGCAAAGTGAATGATGTATGAAAACTTGTTAAACAAATGGCTAAAAACTTGCTAAAAACAATGCCTATCCGACAAAAATAAATCAATTACTGAAAATTAGTTTAAAAATAAAAATGATGCCATAAATTTCAACTTTAGTCACTAAACTATACTAATTATGAAAGGGAAAAAAAAGTCCAGAGAAACTGATCAAAGAAACACTGTCATACCTGAGAACAGCTGTAATCTAGTATTTTTATGTGGGCACTGAGTGCCAGGTCCATTATGTCTACAGGTACATCATCACTGTGGGCCAGATTCCAAAGAAGGTTCAATACTTTATGTGCCATCACACCATCTTTATCATCTTCTGCAAGACGACGTATGAGCTCAAGTAGTTTTTCACGCTGTTTGTTACTTGCATTAGTCCAACTTGCCTAAAAAATTTTTAAATAATGTAATTTTACATTAGTTACATCTTTGTATAAAGTATTTTCAAGCCATCATACATACACATACATTCCTACTACAGCTAAGCCACAGGAAGCCTATTAAACTCAAGAGTTTACTTGTTGTTTACCAAAAATAAGACTAAGCTGACCATGGTGGAAATGTAAATCCCTCTGTATTCAAAATTTTCTTTCTTTTTTTTTTTTTTTTTTGATAGGCAGAGTGGACAGTGAAAGAGACAGAGAGAAAGGTTTTCCTTTACCGTTGGTTCACCCTCCAACGGCCGCCACGGCTGGTGCACTGTGGCTGGCGCACCGTGCCGATCTGAAGCCAGGAGCCAGGTGCTTCTCCTGGTCTCCCATGTGGGTGCAGGGCCCAAGGACTTGGGCCATCCTCCACTGCCTTCCTGGGCCATAGCAGAGAGCTGGACTGGAAGAGGGGCAACCGGGACAGAATCTGGCGCCCTGACATGGACTACAACCCGGTGTTCCGGCGCCGCAGGCGGAGGACTAGCCTATTGAGCCACGGCACCGGCCCAAAATTTTCTTTCTACAAAGTGTTAATCAGTATTGCCCATCTGTGTGACAAAAAAGGTGATAATGGTAAAACTGGAGTTCTGCCTCTACCAGGTCAAAGTCATGGGCATCCCTCTCTCCTTGTCTGAATAGTGTGAATGAATTTAAACAGAAATTTGATAATATCTCTAAGGTCTCTGGGTTTCAATGAACAATTATTAGACATGGCAAGAATCAAAAAAATATAAAAATGAACTTAGGAAGATAATTTTTAAAAGCTCAAACCAAGTATTATCAAACAATTTAAAGCACTCATGCAAATCATTAAGTGTTAAAAAAATTCAACAGAAATCTGAACCATGTTTAATAATCTCTCAGGAGACAAGAAAGAAAATAAAAACAGAAGAAAACACACACAAAATAGTAAGTTTAATCCCACAAATTAAATTAAGTAGTTTAAATATAATAGCTATAGGAGCCAGCGCTGTGGCTTAGGGGTTAAAGCCTCCACCTGCATTGCCGGCATCCCATATTGGTTGCCATTCAAGTACTCGCTGCTCCACTTCCAATCCAGCTCTCTGGTGTGGCCTGGAAAAGCGGTGGAAGATGGCCAAGTCCTTGAGCCCCTGCATACATATGGGGAGATGGGGAGGAAGCTCCTGGCTCCTGAGAGGCATAGCTACAGCCACTGCGGCTAACTGGGGAGTAAATAGCGGATGGAAGACCTCTCTCTCTCTCTGGTTATCTTTCTCCTTCTGTGTAATTCTTTCAAATAAATAAATAAATCTTTAAATTAAAAAAATACAATTTCTATAATGCAGAAATAGGGATTATTTATATTACTAAATACAAGAAACAAGTAGTAAGAATGAGAGGATATAATGGAAAAGGACAATCCATCAACAAAGAATAGGAATATGGAATGTTATTCAGTAAAAACTTGAAGCATAAACAGAATTCAAGCAAGAAATAGACAAAAATCATAATTACTGTCACAAGCACTCTCCACCCCTCTCAAAGATAACAAAACAAATGAACAAACAAGCAAACAAACAAAAAACCCAAATGGGATACAGAACTCAACCAGATCATCAACCAATAGGATTTCACTGAAATTCAAGGATATTCCATTTAACTGGAGCAGTATTGAGAGAAAATATGTCAAGAAACACATCATAAACAAAAAAGACAAATATCAAACTTAAAAGACTAGAAATCTTAATGAGTAGATTCCACATACCCTGTAAATAAACTATAAATCACAAATATTCAGAATACAGGAAAATTTCCTAGAACTACTTTCCTAAGTACAAGTTATATATTGTTGAAGAAGGACCTTAATAGAAAATAAAATTATAACTGGAACCAGTATTGTGGTGTAGCAGGCTAAGCAGCCACGTGTAATATCAGCATCCTATAACAGGAATCAGTACAAGTCCTGGTTGCTCCAACATTTGATCAAGTTCCCTGTTGATGAGCCTGAGAAAGCCACATGCTTGGGCCCCTACAACACATGTGGGAAATCTAGATGAAGTCCCTGGCTTCAGCTTGATCCACTCACTTTTGGCCACTGCAGTCATCTGGGAGTGAACCACTGGATAGAACTCTGCCTCTTTCTAACTCTGCTATTGTGATAAATAATAACTAAATAAATTCTAAAAAAAAAAAAATAAACCAATAAGTAAAACAAAACCAAAAACAAAAAACACCTAACAATAACAACAACAACAACAAAAAACCCTCAATATAATTGATTTTGGGCCCATGCTGTGGTGTGGTTGGAACCACATATGGGCTCTGGTTTGAGTCCCAGCTGCTTCCACTCCATGTAACTCCTTTATAATTAATGTACCTGAGAAAGCAGCAGAGAAAGTCAAAGTCCATGAGCCACTGCACCCACATGGGAGATCCAGAGGAAGCTCCTGGTTTTGGAAGAGTCCAGCCCTGGCCATTTCATTCATTTGGTCTCTCTCACTAACTCTGCTTTCACATAAATAAATAAACGGTTTTTTTAAATAATTTTTTTACAAGCTGTATTTATTTCTTTGACAGAGAGAGGGAGAGGTCTTCCATCTTCTGGTTCACTCCACAAATGGCTGAAATTGCCAGGGCGGGACCAGATTGAAGCCAGGAGCCAATAATTTCCTCCAGGTCTACCACTTTAGTGTAGGAGTCCTAGGACTTGGGCCATCTTCCACAACTCTTCCAGGCTCTTAATAGGAAGCTGGATGGGAAGTGGAGCATAACTGAGACTTGAACAGGAGCTCATATGGGACACCAATGCTAAAGGCAGAGATTTAATCTACTATGCCACAAAGTCAGCCCCTAAATCAATCTTTACAAAAAAAATGCTCCCCCTAAAGTATAACTGATTTTATTTAAGTCATAATAAATCTAAATTTACATAAAACATATATGATATGAAAGCAGTGGTGATACAGAAATACATAGCACATTAAATGCTTAAGAAAAAAGATGCTCGGGCCGGCACCCGGGGATTCTAGTCCCGGTCGGGGCGCTGGATTCTGTCCCGGTTGCTCCTCTTCTAGTCCAGCTCTCTGCTGTGGCCCAGGAGGGCAGTGGAGGATGGTCCAGGTTCTTGGGCCCTGCACCTACATGGGAGACCAGGAGGAAGCACCCGGCTTCGGATCAGCGCAGCACGGCGGCAGGAATGTGCTAGCTGTAGTGGCCACTTGGGGGGTGAACCAATGGAAAAGGAAGACCTTTCTCTCTCTCTCTCTCACTAACTATGCCTGTCAAAAAAAAAAAAAAAAAGAGAGAGAGATGTTCAAGTACTTGAAACTTCTATATACAACTGAGAAAAAGCAAAGTAAGACCAAAACAAGGAGAAGGAAATATTAAAGAACAAAAAAAAAATCAGCAAAACTTAAAAAAAACAAAATGAAGAATTAGTTTTTGAAAGGACAGTAATCAAACTTTCAGGAAAAAAGAAAAATTATGAATTATCAAAATTAGAAATCAATTATTATAGGGAACAGACATAAACAAAGAACACTAAATATTAGAAGCAAACATCATCTAATATTTTATGACCAAATGAATCACTTCCTGTGAAAATACAATTTCTATAAGTCATCTATACAAACTAGGCAACTTGAGTAGAGCTGTCACTTTTTAGGAAACTGAATTCATACCTTTAAAATTCCAAAAATAAAAATCTTGAAATTCACATGGTTTAGTGAAAAATGTACAAACACAAACTATTAATACCAATTATATATATTTCTTCAAGAAAACAGAAAAGAAAGGAATACCTCTTATTTTATTTCATAAGGAAGTAATGCTCTTTCAGGAAAACATAATTAAAGAGAAAAATTACAGATTCCATCCTTCTTAAATATTGATAAAAATTTTCACATACAAAACACTAATAAAATGGAGTTCCACAGTATATAAAAAGAAACAGAATATGATCAAGCTTAGTTTCTTTTTAGATGCAAGATTTTCAATAATGAAAATACAATCAGTGTAGTAAATCCTTCACAGAATGAAGATCTTACTTGCAGAATCACATAAAATGAATATACAAAACGCACTTCGCAGATCATAAACTACCAACACTACAGTGCTGAGTAGCTAGCCATTGATGTTTGGTATGTTAGGTATACGAACACATTTTAAATTTATTACATATAATTTTTAACATTTATTTATGTATTTGAAAGGTAGAGTTAGTTACACAGATGAAGAGAGAGAAACAGGGAGAGGGCAGGGAAGAGAGAGAGAGAGAGAGAGATAGAAATAGAGGTCTTATCACTTGGTTCAGTCCCCAAAAGGCTGCCATGTCTGAAGTAGGGCCAATCTAAAGCCAGGAGCCAGGAGCTTCTTCTGGGTCTCTCAGGTACATGAAGGGATCCAAATCCTTGGGTATTTGGCTTTCCTAGGCCAAAGCATAGAGCTGGATTCAAAGTGGAGCCGCTGGGACATAGTGTCCATATGGGATGCCAGCACTGCAGGCAGAGGCTTAACCTACTACATCATAGCACCAGCCCCCTTATATATATATATTTTTTTTTTGGACAGGCAGAGTGGACAGTGAGAGAGAGAGAGACAGAGAGAAAGGTCTTCCTTTTCTATTGGTTCACCCCTCAATGGCTGCTGTGGTTGGCACACTGTGGCCGGTGCACTGTGTTGATCCAAAGCCAGGAGCCAGGTGCTTCTTCCTGGTCTCCCATGAGGGTGCAGGGCCCAAGGACTTGGGCCATCCTCCACTGCCTTCCTGGGCCACAGCAGAGAGCTGGTCTGGAAGAGGAGCAACCGGGACTGAATCCAGCGCCCCTACAGGGACTAGAACCCGGTATGCAGGCGCCACAGGTGGAGGATTAGCCTATTGAGTTGCAGTGCCGGCCCCTTATTATATATTTTTAACCACATCATAAATGCAGGAGCATCTGTAGAGAATAAAGGTATTCCTATAGAAATTAAAATTCTCATAAACATAAATAAAATCATCCTAAAATTTATATAACAACCAAATGGAAAAAAAAAAAAACAGCTACCAATTTTGAAAAAGACTTGATAGAAATCTGTCTGCTTAATCTTACTATAATAATGATTGAAAACAATCAAGATTCAGTAGTTCTGGCACTGGGATAGACACAGATAGCCTGTAAAAGCCCACGTACTTTCCCAAATGATTTCTGGCTTAAAGACAATCTTTAACAAATAGTGCCTAGAATTTATGATGATTTGCTTACTATTATTTTTGAAATATTGATGTCTTGTGGGTTCTTGCTATTAATTCAGAGAATAAATCTGAATACCGGCTCAAATAAACCAGAAAGCATGGTAAGATTTAATGTTCTTTTATTCAGTCAGAGAAATGCATAGGAGAGTGAGGGCTTTAAGGGAACAAGGAAAGTCTGGAAATAAGTTAAGGCAATACCAAACAGAGAGCAAGTTGAGAGCCATGTGCAGCAGGCCTTTTGTTAAGAGCACCTATTATGAGCAGCTTATTACAGGAAGAGTATAGGCCCAAATAATTGTGAAAAAGGGCAAAGAGAAAAAAAGAGGAAAAGGGGTTGGCCCCACTGTATTTCAAGCCTTTATCCACTTCAAAGGGGAGTGGTTATGTAGCCTGAATGGCATACAGGTGGGGTCAGGTAGAGATCAACAGGGGTGTGGTGTCCCAGCTTGCAAATCTAATCATTTCTACCCTATATGCTTGCCTACATCAGAACCATTAGACCAAAAAAACTGCAAATAATCAAAAATCAATCAGAATGGGCATTCAGCCCAGTGGCTAACATGCCTCAAATCCAAGTATCTTGTTTGATTACTGTCTCTGGCTTCTGACTCCTGGGCTGTGCTAAAGAAGATCATGAGAAGTAATGTTGATGTCCCAAGTAATTCTGTTCCTGCTACTCACATGGGGGATCTGAACTGCATTCTAGGTTTCTAATTGGTGAGGCCCAGTCCTGGGTGTCTGAAGTTTTGGGGTGTCAATCAGCAAACAGAATCTCTTGCTCTGTCTTCATCTGCCATTCAAAGTACCAAATGAAGGTTGTATACACTCTCACACCTAATATTTATTCATTCAAAATAGACTAGATTTAAATGCAGTATGTAGAACTATAAATATTTTTTAAAAGGAATGCACAGAAGACTCTAGTTACTTACATTAGGGCACCAAGTTCTCAGAACTGATTTTATTTATTTATTTTTAAAATTTTTTTGACAGGCAGAGTTATAAACAGAGAGAGAGAGACAGAGAGAAAGGTCTTCCTTCCGTTGGTTCATTCCCCAAATGGCCACAAAGGCTGGAGCTGTGCTGATCCGAAGCCAGAAGCCAGGTGCTTCCTCCTGGTCTCCCACGTGGACGCACAGGTCCAAGCGCTTGCGCCATCATCTACTGCCCTCCTGGGCCACAGCAGAGAGCTGGACTAGAAGAGGAGCAACCAGGACTAGAACCTGGTGCCCACATAGAATACCAGTGAAGAATATATTGGAATGCAAGTGAAGCATGGCGCTGGGCCCCCAGAATTGACTAAAAGCATGATCTACAAAAGCTGGCAAGCAAATAGAGCCCCATAAAAAAAAAAAAAAAAATTCCAGGCAAAAGATTGCTAAGAAAAAAAAAAATCCATTAGCAAATCATGTATGTGACAAATGACTATAATACTGGGCAAACTTTTTTCTGCCAAAGGCCATCAGGAAATTTGTAACGTAAGTTGCAGGTCAAACAAAATTATTATCTTAAAAGTTAACCTTGAGTTGGGGGGCAGCACTGAGAAATAGTGGGTAAGACCACCTTCTGCAGTGCAGGCATCCATATGGGCACTGGTTCTAGTTCAAGCTGCTCCTCTTCTGATCCAGCCCTCTGCTGTGACCTGGGAAAGCAGCAGAAGATGGCCCAACTCCTTGGGCCCCTGCATACTCGTGGGAGACCTAGAAGAAGATCCTGGTTCCTGGCTTTGGATCAGTGCAGCTCCGGCTGTTGCCACCATCTGGAGAGAATCAGCAGATGGAAGACCATTCTCTCTCTCTCTTTCTGCCTCTGCCTCTCTGTACTTCTGCCTTTCAAATAAATAAAAAATTGATATTTTAAAAGGAAATCAAAATGAAATATTAGAAATTAAGAATTCAGGGCTGGTGCTGTGGCACAGTGGGTTAAACCCTGGCCTGAAGCACCGGCATCATAAATGGGTGCCAGTTCTAGTCCCGGCTGCTCTGCTTCCAATCTAGCTTTCTGCTATGGCCTGGGATAGTAGTGGAAGATAGCTCAAGTCTTTGGGCCCCTGCATCCAAATGGGAGACCCGGAGAAAGCTCTTGGCTTCTGGCTTCGGATCAGCACAGCTCCAGCCACTGTGGCCATCTAGAGAGTGAACCAGCAGATGGAAGACCTCTCTCTGTCTCTCTATAACTCTTTTAAATAAATAAAATGAATCTTTTTTAAAAAAGATTCATTTATTTAACTGAAAGTCAGAGTTACATAGTGAGAGGAGAGGCAGAGAGAGAGAGAGAGAGAGAGGTCTTCCATCTGATGGTTCACTCCCTAGTTGGCCAAAACGGCTGGAGCTGCACTGATCCAAAGCCAGGAGCCAGGAGCTTCTTCTGGGTTTCCCACGCAGGTGCAGGGGCCCAAGGACTTGGACCATCCTCCACTGCTTTCCCAGGCCACAGCACAGAGCTGGATCAGAAGTAGAGCAGCAGGGCCTCAAACAGGCGCCCACATGGGATGCCGTGCTTCAGGCCAGGGCATTAACCTGCTGCACCACAGTGCTGGCTCCAATAAAATAAATCTTTAAAAAAAGAAAATATTAATAACCTAGTAATGAGAAACTTTTCTAAATCCAAAAGGAGGAAAGGAAAATTAAACACCCCACTCCCCAATACAGCATCATTTTTATGGTAAAAGAAAGCTGTCAATTTAACATTAGGAAAAAGGTAAGAATATTTGCTCTGACTACTACTTTTAAGATTATTTTAGAGATCAAGGTAACTAGAGAAGAACAAAAATATACACATTGGAAAACAGAAGTAAAACTATCTTTATTTGAAAAATTATCTTGTATATAGAAAGTTCAACGAATTCACTGGATTGCAAGATGGAAGACCATTAAACAGATACTAATTTTTTTTTATTTTTTATTTTTTGACAGACAGAGTGGATAGTGAGAGAGAGACAGAGAGAAAGGGCTTCCTTTGCCGTTGGTTCACCCTCTAATAGCCACTGCGGCCAGCGCATCTCGCTGATCCGAAGCCAGGAGCCAGGTGCTTCTTCCTGGTTTCCCATGCGGGTGCAGGGCCCAAGGACTTGGGCCATCCTCCACTGCCTTCCCGGGCCATAGCAGAGAGCTGGCCTGGAAGAGGGGCAACCGGGATAGAGTCCGGCGCCCCAACCGGGACTAGAACCCGGTGTGCCGGCGCCGCAAGGCAGAAAATTAGCCTGTTAATCATGGCACCGGCAATTTTATTTCTATATCTATATGAAGTATAGGTGAATAATTAAAAACAAATTAGAAGAAGTTGCATTTACAATTACATTAAAAGAACAACTACTTTTTATGAATTTAACAAACCTAACTGAAAATGAAGATGCTAAAAGAAAACTGCAGGATTAAATAGAGAGAAACATAACTAGGTAAATGGAAAGGCATCTCCTGTTCATTGACTGGAAAATTAAAATCTGAGATAGTAATACAATAGATTTAATTTGCAGATATATCAACATTTTATCAAAATATAGGCTAGTATTTTGGCAACAAAGGACAATTCTAAAATTTGTAAGGAAGCTCAAGGGCCACAGAAAAGACAAATGATTTAAAAAGAGCGAACTGGAGGAATTCTACTTTGATACACAGAATGGAACAAAAGCCCAGAAACAAGGCCTTGTATTTATGATTAATTTTAGAAAAAAATATTAAAAGCACTTCATAACAAATAAGCTTTTAAACTGCTGCTTAGGCAGTGAATATTCACATGCAAAAAAATGTATACACTCACATGCAAAATAATTGTATCTTCATGTTACACACAAAATAGCTAACTCAAAATGGATTATAGACCTAATGTATGACAACACAAAATGAAAATATTTTTGAAGACTTGAACTGGGTAATAAAAATGAAACACAAAGCACAAAAATAAATGTAAAAAGGGAAAGAGAAAAATAATCAGATTATTTGGGGCTAGCATTGTGCTACAGCAGGTTAAGCCTCTGTCTGAAACATGGCAACATGGGTGCTGATTCAATATGCAGTGGAAGATGGTCCAAGTGCTTGTGCACCTGGACCCACGTAGGAGATCCCGAAAAAGCTCCCGGCTTCTGAATTCAACTGGACCCAGCCCAAGCCCTGGGTGGTGTTGTCATCTGGGGAGTGAACCATCAGCTCTCCCCTGTTTCTCCTGCTCTCTTTGAAACTCTGCATTTCATATCAATAAAGTGTAATTTTTTTTTAGAAATCTGACTTTATCTAAATTTTAATCTTTTATCCAGAATAGTTAAAATCTCTAGACATGATGTAAAAAGACAACACTTCAATCAGAAAAACATACTTGCAAATCATGTTTTTGATACAGAACTTGTATCTAGACTATGTAGTAAAAATTTCAGTAAGTCACAAATAAAAAAGTGCATAAAAGTTCTGAATAGGAAATGCTTCCAAAAAGATGTAAAGGCTTAATAAGCAGATGAACATATCCAACACAAGGCATTAGCAATAAGATTTAAATTACAATCACAATCACAATCTTAACAAAATAACATCTTAATCCCACTGCGATGAATAAAATAAGAAACAGATTATAACAAATGACAAGACTGAGGAGAAACTAACTCAGATAAAATGGTTTACCCACTATGCAAATCTAGTAAACAGCTGCTCAAAGTGTGAAACAAATGTCCAGCTACATATATCCAAAAGAATCATGAACTTTTGCACATAAATGTCTGTACAGTAATATTTATAGCAACATTATTAACAGCCCTGAAGTTGAAAATATTCCAATACTCACCACTGGAAAATGAAGAAATAAAATGATCCATCAATATTATTTGGTAATACAAAAAAACATGTTCAAAACAAAAAGAGAATGTGATTTTTCAGAGTAGCTATTATTATGCAAGAGAAAACAGTTTTAAACTACTATTGCTAATTTACTGTTGAAAGAATAAAGAAAATGATATACACTCAGAAAAGAATTTTATAAAGGAATGACTTTCTAAAAGATGATAAAAGAAGAGACTTTTCTATCAAGGGAATATGATAAAGTCCCTTCTCATGTAATCATTTAGAAAGTTTGGTGAATATTTTCTGTATTTTGACTATATCAGTATCAGTATCTTGATTTACTATTGGGAGAAACTGGGAAGGCTATGATAGATATTCTTTTTATCATCTCTTAAAATGCTAAAATTTATAATTTTGTCAAATTAATAAAGATTTACAAAACCAAGAATAGTGTTTTTAAGTGTCCACTATAAATGATGAGCATAAACATACACACACACAAACCTTCACACCAAAGTTCATAGCAGCTACATTTTTTCCACAGTAGCAAGATTTATGTATGTGCTAGTTCTAATGTGTTAGTTTAACCATCATGACTTGTCACTGATTCCAGTTTGCAGCTTACAAGAATAATTCTGCTGTGGCATAGTGGGCTACGCCCTGGGAAAGGAGAATATGGTCAAAGTGCTTGGGCCCCTGCACCTGTATGGAAGACCCAGAAGAAGCTCCTGGTTCCTTGTTTTGGATGGGCCTAGGTATAGCCACCGTGGTTATTTGATTTTGGGAGTGAACCAGAGGATTAGAGACCTTTCTGTCTCTCCCTCTCTCTCTTTAACTCTACTTCTCAAATAAATAAATAATTAAAATCTTTAAAAAGAAAGAATAATTCTGCAAATATGTTGGGCAAGTACTCTACTGCATATTTCTATGTGTAAATTTATTAGTTTCTTCAAAATATTCATTTTTTAAAGAATTTATTTGAAAGGTGGAATGATCAAGAAAGAGGTAGAGACAGATTTTCCATCTGCTGATTCACTCCTCAAACAACTCCATACAGGTCTCCTAAAATTCTTAGGTTATAGAAACCTATATTTGAAAACTGAATACCCAATTTTTTTTTAATTTAAAGATTTATTTATTTATTTGAAAGAGTTACACTGAAAGAGAAAAAGAGGCAGAGAGAGAGAAAGAGAGAGGGAGAGGGAGAGAGAGAGAGAGAGAGAGAGAGAGAGAGAGTCTTTCATGCCCTGGTTCACCCAATTGATCGCAATGGCTAGAGCCAAGCTGACCCAAAGGCAGGAGGTAGGAGGAGACTTTTCTGGGCTTTCCACAGGGATGCAGTGGTCCAAGGACTTGGGCCATCTTCTACAGCTTTCCCAGGCCATAGCAGAGAGCTGGATCGGATGTGGGGCAGCCGGGACTCGAACTGCCCAGATGGGATGCTGGCACTGCAGGCAGCTGCTTTACCTGCTACGCCACAGCACCAGTCACTGAATACCAATTATTTACTAACATGTTAGGTATCAACTAAATGAGGTTTTCATAAAAAATGTAATCATTGTTTCAAACAAGAAATTCTGACTCTAATGCCAGAAGTTTCTTGAATATTTGCTCATGAACAATGACATACAAAGTTTTTATATTCTTGATCCACAAATTCTCCTATTGACTAGAGACTTTTATCATTGATTCCTAGACTTTTTAGTTATTTCCAGTTTGTAGTTTATTTGAGTAATTCTGCAAAAGTGTTGAGCCATGTGTCACAATGGCTTAAAAGAGACTCAATGACATTAAGGCAGATATAATGTCAGGAAATCTTACGAGTACTTTCTTTTTTTTTTTTTTTTTATTTTTTTTATTTTTTGACAGGCAGAGTGGACAGTGAGAGAGAGAGAGAGAGAAAGGTCTTCCTTTTTGCCGTTGTTTCACCCTCCAATGGCCGCCGCGGTTGGCGCGCTGCGGCCGGCGCACCGCGCTGATCCGATGGCAGGAGCCAGGTGCTTCTCCTGGTCTCCCATGGGGTGCAGGGCCCAAGCACTTGGGCCATCCTCCACTGCACTCCCTGGCCACAGCAAAGAGCTGGCCTGGAAGAGGGGCAACCCGGACAGGATCGGTGCCCCGACCGGGACTAGAACCTGGTGTGCCGGCGCCGCAAGGCGGAGGATTAGCCTAGTGAGCTGCGGCGCCGGCTACGAGTACTTTCTAAACACATATCTGTGTATATAATCTCCAGAGAAAAACCAATGTTTTCTGATTCCATTAACATGAGCCAGAAATCTGCTCTGTCAGTTATTACCTTGAAGCAATCAAAAAGATGATCAAGTTGTTCAGGAGAAAAATCCCAAGCCAACTTTGCTAGTAAATCATGCACATTCTTCACAATGGCTTCATGTTTCCCTGCCTGTTAATAAATGAAAAAGAAAAAAAAAATCAGCATATTTCCATTTTAGTGATAGGAACTAAGTAATTAATGTCAATTTCTGTTACTTAATACTTCTACCATTAATATTTTATTTATTTGATGGGGCTGGTGCTGTGGTATAGTGGGTTAATCCACTGCCTGCAGTGCCAGCAATCCATATGGCACCAGTTTGAAACCCAGCTGCTCCATTTTTAATGTAGCTCTCTGTTACGGCTTGGGAAAGCAGTAGAAGGAGCAAGTCCTTGGCCCCTGCATCCTCATGGAACACTTGGAGGAAGCTCCTTGCTTCTGGATACACTCAGCACAGCTCTAGCCACTATGGCCAACTGGGGATTGAAGCAGTAGATGGATAACCTCTCTCTGTGATTCTCCTTCTCTCTCTGTGTAACTCTGATTTTCAAATAATTAATAAATCTTTAAAAAAAGTTATTTATTTGAAAGGTTGCGAGTGAAAAGACACAGAGAGGGCCGGCGCCATGGCTCAACAGGCTAATCCTCTGCCTAGCAACACCGGTACACCGGGTTCTAGTCCCGGTTGGGGCGCCGGATTCTGTCCCGGTTGCCCCTCTTCCAGGCCAGCTCTCTGCTATGGCCCGGGAGTGCAGTGGAGGATGGCCCAAGTGCTTGGGCCCTGCACCCATGGGAGACCAGGAGAAGCACCTGGCTCCTGCCATCAGATCAGCGCAGTGCGCCGGCCGTAGCACGGCGGCCACTGGAGGGTGAACCAACGGCAAAAAGGACGACCTTTCTCTCTGTCTCTCTCTCACTGTCCACTCTGCCTGTCTAAATAAAAAAAAAGACAAAAGACACAGAGAATTAGAAAGATATCAGGATCTTCTATCTGCTGGGTCACTCCCCAAATGCCTAAAATAGTGAGGGCTGGCCCAGGCCCAAGGCAGGAATCTGGAACTCATTCTTGGTCTACCATGTGGGTTTCGGGGGATTATGTAGTTGAACCATCATCTGCTGACTCCTACTGTTATTTCTCATAATAAATATTAGCAGAATGCTGGATTACAAGCAGATTTGAGACTTGAATCCAGACACTCTGATATAGCACGTAAGTGATGTCTGAACCACTACATACAAATGCTCATACTCCTGCTACTAACTTTAATATAGTAAATGTTTTATAGCTGTCATATAAAACTCGACAACTCCACTCTTTGGTATGAAAAGGTTAACAATTTTGAAGTATTTATATAAACATCATTTACAAAATATTAACCAACAAAATTAAAGCTAGAAATAAGTCAAATTACTGGATTGTTGCAAAATTTAATGCATATTAATAAAGATAAGATTAAACATTTTGTTTCTCAAAACAGAAAGACCAAAATACATGTTAAGAATACTTTTGTTAACAATACTTCCCAAGGGATGCCAGAGTAGAAATCTATATTTGGATAATGTAAGAGATATTTATTAAGACTTCTGAAATCAGTTATTTATTCTAACAAAAATTTACAAGCTTGGGGTTGGTGCTGTGGCACAATAGGTCAAATCACTGCCTGCAGGACATTGGTTCCTGTCCTGGGGGCTCAATTTCTGACCCAGCACCCTGCTAATGTCCTGGGAAGGCAGCAGAAGATACACCAAACACTTGGGTCCCTGCAACCATGTAGGAGACCCAGAAGTAGCTCCGGCTCCTGGCTTCAGCCTGGCCCAGTTGTGCACGGATGATGTGGTCATTTGCAGAGTAAACCCCCAAGATGGAAGACCTCTTTCTCTTCCGTCTTTGTAACTGCCTTTCAAATAAAATAAATAAAACTTACAAGAAAAAAAGTTGCAATCTTCCAATTTAGCATTGTAATGCAGTTGGTTAAGGTGCCATTTGTGATGCCATCCTCCCTTATCAAAATGCTGATTCAAGTTCTGGCTACTCCATTTCACATCCAACTGCCTGCTAATGTGCCTGGGAAGGCACAAGAGTATGGATCAAACATGGTATCCCTGCTAATTTATGGGAGACCAGGATGGAGTTTCTGGCTCCTAGGTTTGGCATGGCCCAGTCCAGTGGTGGTAGCTATTTGGGGAAATGAACCAGTGGATGGAACATTTCTCTTTCTGTGTCTCTCCTTTCTCTATCTCTACGCCTTTCAAACAAATTAAATTTTTTTTTTTAAATCACAATCTTCTATATAAAAACTTTTTAAAAACTTGTTTTAAAAATGGCAATATAATAAGGAAATTCTTGGAACATGTTTCTTCATTTCATAGGAAAAAATTTCCAATTATAGATTTTTTTTTACAGGTTCAAAAATGTTAACTTCTTTAAAAAGTTATTTTACTGTAGAATTCTTATTTAAAATCTATACACTTTAGTATATATAAACATGGGAACATTTAACTTCTATTTTAAAATATTCTTGACAGAAGACAGTATCTGGAATAGCACTTTAGACACCAGCATGATGCTCATGTCTGTTTACTGGAGTGCCTGAGTTCAAGTTCTAGCTCTGGCTCCAGTTCTTGGGTCCTTGGCATCCATGTGGGACACCTGGATGGTGTTCCTGACTGGTCCTGGTCCAGTACTGGCTATTTTAGACATTTGGGGAGTGACCAGTAGTTGGGAGTTCTGTCTCACTCTCTCTGTATATACCTCTTTCTCCCTCAGTTTTTTTGTGCCTCTTGTGTAAATAAGAAAAAAATTTTAAAAATATTCTTGAAGGGATGTTTATACATGTGCTTTACTAAAAGACAAGCAATATAAACTTGTATTCTAGAACATAAAGATACCACAGGATCTTTAATGTATCAGAACCACAGCAAGACAAAGAGCTCTCATTCAGTGTTTCACTTCACAAATAATCAGAACTGATGCCAGAGAGTCAGTTTCCTCTATGGGTGGAAGTAATTCAATCATCTGAGCCGTCATTGCCGACAAGAGTTAATTACTGAAGAAGAGAATCAAAATCAGGTACACTGTGTAATATGGGAGAAAGCAGGGAGAGGGTGGGGCCTTAGCTGGTAAGTTAAAGTTTTGGTGTCTTTGCTACAAAAAGAAAACAGCTGTCATCTTACACACATCTTACCTGTGCTGCCCAGATATTATTAAGATCCTGTAACGTAAGAGCTTTTTCTTTAATCACAAAACGAAGAATCTTCTCTAGCTTTTCTACATACTGTGGTTGATGAAGACTATCTCGCAAGACTACAGACAAGATACTGTTTTGCTGTATCCATTCCTAAATGTAATGCAAAATATCATTCAGGCAGAAACTGAAAAGATCCTTAAAAAAACATAACTCAGAGTTCTAAGTAACATGAGAATCAAGACTCATATATTATGTATGTCCACAATACTAACACACTAAAATAGTTTGTATTGTTTCTATATAAAATTATTAAATACTATACTAAATAACTGTAGAATTCAACTCTGCATAGAACATGTTTCCAGAGATGTGTAAATTTCAGATTATACCCACTTGTAGAAAAAACTTTCACCTTTATGGTGTAGTTAGTAAACTTTAAAATATGTAACATATGGGATTTGTTCTACAAACATTTATTCTATACTACATTCAGAAAACAATGCTTTATATAGCAATACAAGTCTCAATCTAGTTGTTCAGAATAACCAGTTTTGTGTTTGTCACAGGTCTTACATATAAAAATTCTTCTATAAACTACAATAAAATAGACAGTAAAGTCACACAGCAATGACAAACTTTCACAATTTTCTAAGATTCTCACTTTCTCCATCTATTGAAGACTGCTAATTACAAAAAAATTACTGAAGAACACTGCATATTTTGTGTTTGATATTTTATAAGACAGACAAATTGCATGCATAAAACCTGATCCCAAATTTTGAGCCAGAGCCTGAAGTAAGTTAGATTCTGTTTTCTAAATCCCACAAGAATGTCCTCAGGATACTGTTTAAGTCACATTTGAAATATCTGCATTATTGAATTAAAAATTCCTTTAATGTGGAGAATATTAACCATAAGTATATCTAGAGTAATGAAATTAAATATTGCATTAAAAATAGCTTTCAATAGCTAGGTGGCCTATTTTCTTTTTCATTTCAAAACTACAGACAACAATGTCTATAAATACTTTCAATGTCAAAGTGAGAAAGATGTAACATTAATGTAAAAATAAATTATTTCACTAAATATTTATTAACACAGATGTAACTGATGTAAAAATAAATTAATGGAATAAATGTTAAAGGAGTTTTTATTCTATTATTATTACCTTGATTCAACAGAGTATATTTACCCAGTCATTTTAAAGATAATCTATTTCAATTTAACCAAACCTCCAAATTATTACTGTATTGCAAATACCTTCAATCAGTAATAAATTTACAGAAATACAGTAAGTTACCCATAACTTCCAAATTAATGTTTACTACAGAATAATAAGGTTTTAGCATTAGTAATTGTTCTAACAGTAACTATTTCCAAAATCTAGCTTTCCAAAAAAAAATCTTATGCACAAAAGGAAGAATTAAAGTCACTTACAGCCATTCGTTCAGCTGTCAGCCATTCCTCTTCCTCAGGATTACCATGATGAGCATAGTATGACACACTAGATATTACCTTATTGATTTCATTCAGTGCATTCATTTTTCCATTAAAAGAAGAGATCTGAAGCAATCTAAAAGTAAAATTTGGAATTAATATCATGTAATAATTTCATATATAGTAACAGAGTAAGAAATATCTTACCTAAGTATCATTTTCAACCTAAAAATTTCTAGATTTTTTATAGTTTCTTCTTGTCCTGGAATTCTTGAAGCTAAATTCTTCAGAGACTTAATAATCATTGAAAGAGCATCATTTTTAACTTCATTCTTTGCTTCTTTTTTCAGTTCCTCATCAGTTAAATTTTCTAGTAACTGTGGGATTACATCAATAACTGGAATAAAGTATTTTTTCACTGTATGTTGACTGAGAAATTCATAGCATTGTCCAAATGGTCTGAAATAAGGAGACATAAAGGTTCTGTAATATTCAATCCTTAAAAATGAGAAGTAGGGGCCAGCACTGTGGTTAGTGGGTAAAGTTGCTGCCAGAGTGGCAGCATCCCATATGTGCACTGGTTCAAGTCTCTGTAGCTCCACTTCCAATCCAGCTCTCTGCTATGGCCTAGGAAAACAGTAGAAGATAACCCAAGTCTTGGGTCCCTGTACCCATGTAGGAGACCTGGAGGAGGCTCTTGGCTCCTGGCTTCAACTGGCCCAGCTCCAGCTGTTGCAGCCATTTGGGGAGTGAATCAGAGGATGGAAGATTTCTCTCTCTGCCTCTGCCTCTCCTTCTCTCTCTGTGTAACTCTTTCAAATAAAATAAATTAAAAAAAAAAAATGAGAACTAAACACTTAAACTTCCATCAACACTTAATACAAAAGCAAATTATTTTAAAATGTAAGACACTGCATCACAAAACTGAAATACAATAACTTTTAAGAAAATAACAGCAAGATAGATAGTGCAAGGAAAATCAACTTTAAAATATAACTTACTTAATAAAGGCAGCAATTACTTGGACGTTTAATGCCGATCCATTAATAAAGCGATCAAGTAAAATCTGGAAACCATTTAATGTGCCAAATTTATTGATGAGATCCACCAGCCAACCCTGTAATAATTAATTATGTGTTAATCCTAACAAAGTACTACCTAAAATGTATTTGAAACAGTTCATAAATTTAGAAGTTTAATGATACTAAATATAATTTTTTGTTTTTTTGACAGGCAGAGTGGATAGAGAGAGAGAGACAGAGAGAAAGGGCTTCCTTTGCTGTTGGGTTCACCCTCCAATGGCCGCTGCGGCCGGCGCATCTCGTTGATCCGAAGCCAGGAGCCAGGTGCTTCTTCCTGGTCTCCCATGCGGGTGCAGGGCCCAAGGACTTGGGCCATCCTCCACTGCCTTCCCGGGCCATAGCAGAGAGCTGGCCTGGAAGAGGGGCAACCGGGATAGAATCTGGCACCCCAACCAGGGCTAGAACCCGGTGTGCCGGCGCCGCAAGGCGGAGGATTAGCCTGTTAAGCCACAGTGCCGGCCTAAATACAATTATTTTTAAAAAGCATACAGGGCCATTATCTATTTTATTTTGTTGCAATATGCCTGGAGTAAAAAATAGCAGAAGCAGCAATCACAGAGGTGCTCAAAGATTGTGTTAGCCAACACTCATTTTAAAAGATTTGTTTGAGAGTCAGAGTTACAGAAAGAGAGAAAGACAAAGACTTCCATCAGCTGGTTCACTCTCCAAGTGGCCATAACGGTGTGGGCTGGGTCAGGCCACAGCCAGATGCAGGAGCTTCTTCTGGGCCTCTGATGTGGGTACAGGGTGCAATGACTTGAGCCATCCTACACCGCTTTCCCAGGCACATCAGCAGAGAGCTGGATTTAATCTGTCACCCACATGAGATGCTGGCATCACAGGCATTGACTTTACCCATTGCTGACTCCTAGATAACACTTCCACATATAAGATGTAATATGGGTTAAAGAAGTTAAGAAAAGATGAATCAAGTATTAAGAAATAGGGACAAAAATTTTAAATTTTGCTTGTAATAAAGCCAAACTTTAGGAAAAATTATTGATAATAAGGTGAAGAAAATTTGCATCTGGGTGAATGGTTAAATTTTCATCTATACTTTCTAGTCTGGGTTCTGTTCCTAATTCCAGCTTCCTAATATTAACCCTGTGAGATAGCAACATGGCTCAAGTGGTTAAAATCCCTGCCTCTTGAGTAGGAAATCTATATTGAATTCTGAACTCCATGCTTCTATCTTGCCCAGCCTTGGCTGTTGGCAGGCATCACAGAGTCAAGGAGCAGATGGGAGATCTTTCTCAACTTTCCATATGAATAAAACAAATAAATAAAATGAAATTTAAATTTTATTAGGATTCAACAGGAGACTTCAAAAGGCAAAATTTACAATAAAAAATTGAAACATATAATCAGAAATCACTTAGAGGGGATGGTACTATAGTACAGCCAGTTAGGCCACTGTCTGCAGTGCCAATGTCCCATATGGGCACTGAGTCTTGGCTGTTCCACTTCCAATCCAGTTACCTGCTAAGGCAACTGAGAAAGCAGTGGAATACAGCCCAAGTGCTTGGGCCCCTGTACCCATGTGGAAGACCTGGAAGAAGGTCCTGGCTCTTGATCAGCCCTGCTCCAGCTGTTGTGGCCATTTGGGGAGTAAACCAGCAGATGGAAGATCTCTCTGTCTCTTTCTCTCTCTCTTTCTCTGTAACTGTATCTTTCAAATAAATACTACGTTGGAGAGGAGAGGGGAGGGGAGGGGAGGGGAGAAGAGGAAGGAAGAAAGGGAGGGAGGGAGGGAGGGAGAAAGAAAAAAAAATCACTTAGAAGAGCAAAAAGAAAAATAGAATGAAGGGAAGTAAAATATTTATGAAACACCACCAAGGGGGAATATGTGTATTACGGAATTTTGAGGGAGTAAAGAGAATATGATAAAAGGACTATTGTACATTCAAATCAAAGATAGTCAATGAACTATCAGGCACAAGAAGGCATTATATAAAATTATCTGAAGAAAAAGAGAATCCTGAAAACATCAAGGGAAAATTATTTATATATAAAATAGCCCTAGTAAATAACTGACTCCATAGCAGGACCTTGCAATTCAGAAGAATGATACTTAAAGTGCTTAAGGTGAAAAAATACACACACATATATACACAAATCTGATGACTGATTTAGGGAAGCCTGAACCTCTCTATAGACACAGCTGGCTAATTTTTGATCTGCCAGCCCCCAGACTTTGAGCTAAAATAAACACCTATTTCTAGTAGTCAGCATTTTTTTATAGTAAAAAAAAAAAAAAAAAAAAAAAAAAAAAAACTACACTAAGACACAAACCAAAACTCAGTTCTGCTAAACATAAAGCAAATAATGACAGATTGAAGGGAAAAGTAAGTTCTACAACACTAGTCAGGGATTTTAATACTTTAATTTCAATAATGACTAGAAAAATGACACAGAAAGTACAAAAGAGGCATGGGGCTACATTGTGGTACCGTCAGATAAGCTGCCACCTAAAACACTGAATACCATATGGGTGTGGGTTGAATCCTGGCTGTTCTGCTTCTGATCCAGATCTTTATTAATATGCTAGGAAAAACAGTGGAAGATGGTCCCAGTGTTTGGGTCCCTGTAACTCACATGAGAGACCAAGATGAGGCTGGCTAGCCCTTGGTTTGGCCTGACCCAGCCTATCCCACCATTGTGGATATTTAGGGAGTGAATCAGCAGATGAAAGATCTCTTACTGCCGCTCTCCTTTCTGCAAGTAACTCTGCCTTTCAAGTATATAAACTGAAAGGAAGAGAGAGAGACACACACACACACACCATAGAACTGGAACTCTAAATCATACATAGAACACTTTACCCAACAACAACAGCATTCCTCTTAAGTGTGTATCTAATATTCATCAAAATATCTTACAACAAAAAACAGATCATAATAAACTTAAGAAGATGAACTCACAGAAATATCTTTTCAAATTACAGAAGAATGAATTCAGCAATCAATTGAAGAAGGAAAACCGGAAAATCCACAATGAATAGAAATTGAATAACATATTAATTATTTTTCAGAGACAAAAATCACAAAGGAAATTAGAAGATTAGGGGGGCGGAGCCAAGATGGCGGATAGTGAGGGCGCGCACCAATAGTCAGGGAAAAGATAGTTTAATAAAAGTGGAGTTACTATAGCCTCAGGAAAAGACTCAAGAAAAAAACTGCAGAGGAAACTCTTCCGAATCTAGTGGATGTGACATAGAAGGCATATGGGGAAAGCAAGGTCACCCACCGCGAGGAAGCCCAGCTGCAGGAGCCAAGCCACAGAGCTGAGCTGCAGAGTCTGCGTGTCAGCGCCGGAATGGGAGGTAAGATAAAAACCTCAGAAACCTGAGACATTGGCGGGGAAAGGCAGAATGAGGCCTGAGGCCCCACTGAGGAAAGGTCACTAGGCTGACTGGAGGAGAGAGAAAAAAAAACAAATAAATAAGGGGAACCAGCACGGACACTAGCCTCTCTCTCCACTTACCTTACAAAGCCCAGCAAGACAAAGAGCAGGCGCAATTTTACATATGTAAAGTGGCAACCATGAGTAGCCAAGCAGAAAAACTTGACTCTGGTCCTGAGGTTAGAATCTAGTGAAAGTAGGTGGAGCTAACGATCTGAGACTGTGAAAATCCGGGGGGGGGGGGGGGGGGGGGGGGGCAAGAGAACTCAGAGTACACAAACTCGGTAGCCTTGGCAACCCAGTGAGAGACTGTGGAAAAATTCGAGAACACACTGAGGGCTGCATAAACTCTTTGTGTGGTCCCAGGGGTAGATCAAACGATACCCACAGAGGCCAGATTTCAACTACCCTCAATTCCACTCAGCTGTGCGGAATTACTTCCCAACTGAGTAAAAAAAAAAAAATAGAGAGCAAGCCAGGGAGAGAACAATCTGGGTGAGTCACCTTTGGCACACCCTTAGCCTTGAAAAATCATGCAGAGCTCATGGCCACACCAATCACAGCATCTAAGGATCCATCAAAGCAGACACCTCACTTAATCTAGAGTCATAGTATAACGAGAAAAAAACACATCACAGACCAAAGAATATCTCCTATATGCCAAACAACAAACGCAGAAACCGAGGCAACAAGAGCAAAGAAGACACTATGATGCCCCAAAAGAACAAGACACCCCAATTTAAGATTATGAATATGCAGTCGGCGCCGCAGCTCAATAAGCTGATCCTCCACCTAGCGGCACTGGCACCCTGGGTTCTAGTCCCAGTTGGGGCACTGGATTCTGTCCCGGTTGCCCCTCTTCCAGCCAGCTCTCTGCTGTGGCCCGGGAGTGCATTTGAAGATGGCCAAAGTCCTTGGGCCCTGCACCCCAGGGAGACCAGGAGAACCACATGGCCCGTGCCATTGGATCAGTGCAGTGCTGGCCGCGGAGGCCACTGGAGGGTGAACCAATGGCAAAGGAAGACCTTTCTCTCTGTCTCTCTCTCTCACTATCCACTCTGCTTGTCAAAAAAAAAAAAAAAAAAAGATGAAGATGAAAAGATAGAGGAAATGCAAGAAGCAGATCTCAAAAAGTTGAACATTAAGAAGTTCTCAAAAACAAATGTTTGAACTACAGAAATCCTTAATGGACAAGATAGAAAATCTCTTTCGCGAAAATGAAATATTAAGGAGGAATTAAAATGAAATGCAATAACTAGTAGAACATGAAACTGTGAGGGTGACGAGAAATCATAATGAAATGAAGAACTCAATAGATCAAATGACAAACACATTAGAGAGCCTTAGAAACAGAATGGGTGAAGCAGAGGACAGAATATCGGACTTAGAAGACAGAGAACAGGAAAGGAAACAGGCAAACCAAAGAAAAGAAAAGGAAATCAGCAATCTAAAAAATATTGTTGGAAATCTACAGGATACTATTAAAAACGCAACATTTGGGTTCTAGGAGTTCCTGAAGGCATGGAGAGGGAGAAAGGACAAGAGATACCAGCAGAAAATTTCCCAGGTTTGGAGAACGACAGAGACATCTTAGTACAGGAAGCTCATAGAACCCCTAATAAACATGATCAAAAGAGATCCTCACCACGACACGTTGTAATCAAACTCACCACAGTGAAATATAAAGATTCTAAAATACGCAAGAGAGAAACGTCAGATTACTCTCAGAGGATCTCCAATTAGACTCACAGCTGACTTCTCATCAGAAACCCTACAAGCTAGGAGGGAATGGTGAGATACAGCCCAGGTACTAAGAGAGAAAAACTGCCAGCCCAGAATATATATATTTTATATATATATGTGTATATATATATATATATATATATATATATATATATTCTGCAAAGCTCTCATTTGTGAATGAAGGCGAAATAAAGACCTTTCACTGCAGAAATTGAAAGAATTTGTCGCCACTCATCCAGCCCTGCAAAAGATGCTTAATGATGTGTTACATAGAGAAACACACAAACACGGTCATCAATATGAAAGAAGGTAAAGGAAGGAAACCTCACAGCAAGAGATCACAGGAGTCTCAAAACATATATTTGAAAATATCTTTGGCAAATGGTAGGGCAAAGTTACTCCTTCTCAATAGTCACATTGAACATTAATGCACTGAACTGTCCAGTTACAAGACACCGATTGGCTGACTGGGTTAAGGAACAAAACCCATCTTTTTGCTGCTTACAAGAAACACATCTTTCCAACAATGATGTATACAGACTGAAAGTGAAAGGCTGGAAAAAGACATACCATGCCAAAAGAAATGAAAAAAGAGCGGGCGTAGCCATCTTAATATCGGACAACATAAGCTTTCCCACAAAAACTTTTAGAAGAGACAAAGAGGGGCACTATATAATGATGAAGGGATATATTCAGCAGGAAGATATAACGATTATCAATGTATATGCACCTAATTACAGGACAGTGGTTTATTTGAAAGCCTTGATAAGGGACTTAAAGGGAGACTTAGACCCCAGTACAACAGTATTGGGGGACTTCAATACTCCACTCTCAGAGATAGACAGATCAACAGGACAGATGATCAACAAGGAGACAGTAGATTTAAATGACACTATAGCCCAAATGGAACTAACAGATATCTACAGAACATTTCATCCTACACATAAAGCATTTACATTCTGCTCAGCAGTACATGGAAGCTTCTCTAGGATTGACCACATACTAGGCCATAAAGCAAGTCTCAGCAAATTCAAAAGAATTAGAATCATACCATGCAGCTTCTCAGACCACAAAGGAATGAAATTGGAAATTAGCAACTCACGAATCCCTTGATCATATGTAAACACATGGAGATTGAACAACATGCTCCTGAATAAACACTGGGTCATAGAAGAAATTAAAAGAGAAATCAAAAATTTTCTGGAAGTAAATGAGGATAACAGCACAATATACCAAAACCTATGGGATACAACAAAAGCAGTGTTAAGAGGAGAGTTTGTATCAATAGGTGCCTACATCAAGAAATTGGAAAGGCACCAAATAGATGAGCTTTCAAGTCATCTCAAGGATCTAGAAAATCTGCAGCAAACCAAACCCAAACCCAGTAGAAGAAGAGAAATAATTAAAATCAAAGAAGAAATCAACAGGATTGAATCCAAAAAAACTTTACAAAAAATCAGCCAAACGAGGAGCTGGTTTTTTTTTTTTTTTTTTTTGACAGGCAGAGTGGACAGTGAGAGAGAGACAGAGAGAAAGGTCTTCCTTTTGCCGTTGGTTCACCCTCCAATGGCCGCCGCGGTTGGTGCGCTGCGCCTGGCGCACCGCGCTGTTCCGATGGCAGGAGCCAGGTGCTTCTCCTGGTCTCCCATGAGGTGCAGGACCCAAGTACTTGGGCCATCCTCCACTGCACTCCCGGGCCACAGCAGAGAGCTGGCCTGGAAGAGCGGCAACCGGGACAGGATCGGTGCCTCCGACCGGGACTAGAACCCGGTGTGCCGGCGCCGCAAGGCGGAGGATTAGCCTGTTGAGCCACGGCGCCGGCTGAGGAGCTGGTTTTTTGAAAAAATAAACAAAATTGACACCCCATTGGCTCGACTAACTAAAAAAGAAAAGACCCAAATCAATAAAATCAGAGATGAAAAGGGAAACATAACAACAGACAGCACAGAAATAAAAAGAATCATCAGAAATTACTACAAGTACTTGTATGCCAGCAAACAGGGAAATCATCAGAAATGGACAGATTCCTGGACACATACAACCTCCCTAAATTGAGCCAGGAAGACATAGAAAACCTAAACAGACCCATAACTGACACAGAAATTGAAACAGTAATAAAGGCCCTCCCAACAAAGAAAAGCCCAGGGCCAGATGGATTCACCGCTGAATTCTACCAGACATTTAAAGAAGAACTAACTCCAATTCTTCTCAAACTATTCAGAACAATCGAAAAAGAGGGAATCCTCCCAAACTCTTTCTATGAAGCCAATATCAGCTCAATTCCTAAGCCGGAGAAAGATGCAACATTGAAAGAGAACTACAGACCTATATCCCTGATGAACATAGACGCAAAAATCCTCAATAAAATTCTGGCCAAAGAATGCAACAACACATCAGAAAGATATCCACCCAGACCAAGTGGGATTTATCCCTGCTAGGCAGAGATGGTTCAATGTTCACAAAACAATCAACGTGATAGACCACAGTAACAGACTGCAGAAAAAACCCATATGATTCTCTAAACAGACGCAGAGAAAGCATTTGATAAAAGAAACACCCTTTCATGATGAAAATTCTAAGTAGACTGTGTATGAAAGGAACATTCCTCAATACAATCAAAGCAATTTATGAAAAACCTATGGCTTGTATCCTTGAACTGGGACAAGTTGTAAGAATTTCAAATGAGCCAAGATGGCGGATAGTGAGGACGTGCGCCTTAGTTTGGGAAAATAAAGTTCCATAAAAGTGGAATTACTGTAGCCTCAGGAAAAGACTCAAGAAAAAAACTGCAGAGGAAATGCTTCCGGATCTTGTGGATGGGACACAGAGGACTTACAGGGAGCCCACCGCGTGGAAAACCAACGAAGACGAGCCGAGCGGCGGGAGACGAGTTAGAGCCAGCGCGGGAACCTAGGAGGGTAAGACAAAGACCTCAGAAACCTGAGACACTGGGGGTGGGGGGAACAAAGGCCTCTCCCTTCACTCACCAAGCAAAACAAAGAGCACCGCGATTTTACATATGTAAAGCGCAGCCAAACTCAGTAACTTTAGCGAAACTCGAGAACACAGAGGCCAGATTTCAACTACCCTCAACTCCACTCCCAACTGACTCAAAAAAAAAAAAAAAAAAAAAAAAAGAGAAAGCAAGCCAGAAAGGAGCAAGGTAGTGAGCAATCTGGGAGAGTCACTCTTTGCACAGCCTTAAACCTGAAGAGTTTACCTGAAGCATAGCTCTCTGGCCACACCTATCACAGCCCTTAAGGCTCCAAAGAAGCAGACAGCTCACTTAGAGGAATACTATAACGAGAAAAAAAACACCACAGCAAAAAAAAAAAAAAAAAAAAAAAAACAAAACCATAAATTATCTCCAACATGCCAAACAACAAACATAGAAGCCGAGGTAACAAGAACACGGAAGACACTATGACGCCTCCAAGTGAACAAGGCACGCCAATGCAAGATTATGAAGATGAAGAGATAGAGGGAATGCAAGAAGCAGATCTCAAAAAATTGATAAGAACATTAAGAAGTTCTCAAAAACAAATTCTTGAACTACAGAAATCCTTAATGGACAAGATAGAAAATCTCTCCCGTGAAAATGAAATATTAAGGAGGAATCAAAATGAAATGAAACAACTAGTAGAACAGGAAACTGAGAGAGTGACAAAAAACCACAATGAAATGAAGAACTCAATAGATCAAATGACAAACACATTAGAGAGCCTTAAAAACAGAATGGGTGAAGCAGAAGAGAGAATATCGGAATTAGAAGACAGAGAACAGGAAAGGAAACAGTCAAATCAAAGAAGAGAAGAAGAAATCAGAAATCTAAAAAATACTGTCAGGAATCTACAGGATACACTTAAAAAAACCCAACTTTCGGGTTCTAGGAGTTCCTGAAGGCATGGAGTGGGAGAAAGGATTAGAAGGCCTTTTCAGTGAGATAGTAGCAGAAAATTTCCCAAGTTTGGAGAAGGACAGAGACATCCTAGTACAGGAAGCTCATAGAACCCCTAATAAACATGATCAAAAGAGATCCTCACCATGACACGTTGTAATCAAACTCACCACAGTGAAACACAAAGAAAAGATCCTAAAATGTGCAAGAGAGAAACGCCAGATTACTCTCAGAGGATCTCCAATTAGACTTACAGCTGACTTCTCAACAGAAACCCTACAAGCCAGGAGAGAATGGCGAGATATAGCCCAGGTACTAAGAGAGAAAAACTGCCAGCCCAGATATTATATCCTGCAAAGCTCTCATTTGTGAATGAAGGCGAAATAAAGACCTTTCACAGCAAACAGAAATTGAAAGAATTTGTCGCCACTCGTCCAGCCCTGCAAAAGATGCTTAAAGATGTATTACATACAGAAACACAGAAACACGGTCACCAATATGAAAGAAGGTAAAGGAAGGAAACCTCACAGCAAAAGATCACAGGAATCTCAAACCAGATACTAGAAAATATCTTTGGCAAATGGCAGGGCAAAGTTACTCCTTCTCAATAGTCACATTGAATGTTAATGGCTTGAACTGTCCAGTTAAAAGACACCGATTAACTGATTGGGTTAAGGAACAAAACCCATACTTTTGCTGCTTACAAGAAACTCATCTTTCCAACAAAGATCCATACAGACTGAAAGTGAAAGGCTGGAAAAAGATATACCATGCCAATAGAAATGAAAAAAGAGCGGGCGTAGCCATCTTAATATCGGACAACATAAACTTTACCACAAAAACTGTCAGGAGAGACAAAGAGGGGCACTATTTAATGATTAAGTGATCCATTCAACAGGAAGATATAATGATTATCAATGTATATGCACCTAATCACAGGGCAACAACTTATTTAAAAGACTTGATAAGGGACTTAAAGAGAGACTTAGACCCCAATACAATAGTACTGGGGGACTTCAATACTCCACTCTCAGAGATAGATCAACAGGACAGAAGATCAACAAGGAGACAGCAGATTTAAATGACACTGTAGCCCAAATGGATCTAACAGATATCTACAGAACTTTCCATCCTACACATAAAGCATTTACATTCTTCTCAGCAGTACATGGAACCTTCTCTAGGATTGACCACATACTAGGCCATAAAGCAAGTCTCAGCAAATTCAAGAGAATTAGAATCATACCATGCAACTTCTCAGGCCACAAAGGAATGAAATTGGAAATTAGCAACTTGGGAATCCCTAGAGCACGTGCAAACACATGGAGGTTGAACAACATGCTCCTGAATGAACAATGGGTCAGAGAAGAAATTAAAAGAGAAATCAAAAATTTTCTGGAAGTAAATGAGGATAAAAGCACAACATACCGAAACCTATGGGATACAACAAAAGCAGTGTTAAGAGGAAAGTTTATATCAATAGGTGCCTACATCAAGAAATTGGAGAGGCACCAAATAGATGAGCTTTCAAGTCATCTCAAGGATCTAGAAAATCTGCAGCAAACCAAACCCAAACCCAGTAGGAGAAGAGAAATAATTAAAATCAGAGAAGAAATCAACAGGATTGAATCCAAAAAAACATTACAAAAAATCAGCCAAACGAGGAGCTGGTTTTTTGAAAAAATAAACAAAATTGACACCCCATTGGCCCAACTAACTAAAAAAAGAAAAGACCCAAATCAATAGGATCAGAGATGAAAAAGGAAACATAACAACAGACAGCACAGAAATAAAAAGAATCATCAGAAATTACTACAAGTACTTGTATGCCAGCAAACAGGGAAATCATCAGAAATGGACAGATTCCTGGACACATACAACCTCCCTAAATTGAGCCAGGAAGACATAGAAAACCTAAACAGACCCATAACTGACACAGAAATTGAAACAGTAATAAAGGCCCTCCCAACAAAGAAAAGCCCAGGGCCAGATGGATTCACTGCTGAATTCTACCAGACATTTAGAGAAGAACTAACTCCAATTCTTCTCAAACTATTCAGAACAATCGAAAAAGAGGGAATCCTCCCAAATTCTTTCTATGAAGCCACCATCACCTTAATTCCTAAGCCGGAGAAAGATGCAGCAGTGAAAGAGAATTACAGACCAATATCCCTGATGAACATAGACGCAAAAATCCTCAATAAAATTCTGGCCAATAGAATGCAACAACACATCAGAAAGATCATCCACCCAGACCAAGTGGGATTTATCCCTGGTATGCAAGGATGGTTCAACGCAAAACAATCAATGTAATACACTACATTAACAGACTGCAGAAGAAAAACCATATGATTCTCTCAATAGACGCAGAGAAAGCATTTGATAAAATACAACACCCTTTCATGATGAAAACTCTAAGCAAACTGGGTATGGAAGGAACATTCCTCAATACAATCAAAGCAATATATGAAAAACCCACGGCCAACATCCTATTGAATGGGGAAAAGTTGGAAGCATTTCTGCTGAGATCTGGTACCAGACAGGGATGCCCACTCTCACCACTGCTATTCAATATAGTTCTGGAAGTTTTAGCTAGAGCTATTAGAAAAGAAAAAGAAATTAAAGGGATACAAATTGGGAAGGAAGAACTCTAACTATCCCTCTTTGCAGATGATATGATTCTTTATTTAGGGGACCCAAAGAACTCTACTAAGAGACTACTGGAACTCATCGAAGAGTTTGGCAAAGTAGCAGGATATAAAATGAATGCACAAAAATCAAGAGCCTTTGTATACACAGGCAATGCCCCGGCTGAGGAAGAACTTCTAAGATCAATCCCATTCACAATAGCTACAAAAACAATCAAATACCTTGGAATAAACTTAACCAAGGACGTTAAAGATCTCTACGATGAAAACTACAAAACCTTAAAGAAAGAAATAGAAGAGGATACCAAAAAATGGAGAAATCTTCCATGCTCATGGATTGGAAGAATCAATATCATCAACATGTCTATTCTCCCAAAAGCAATTTATACATTCAATGCAATACCAATCAAGATACCAAAGACATTCTGCTCAGATCTGGAAAAAATAATGCTGAAATTCATATGGAGACACAGAAGACCTCGAATAGCCAAAGCAATCTTGTACAACAAAAACAAAGCCGGAGGCATCACAATACCAGATTTCAGGACATACTACAGGGCAGTTGTCATCAAAACAGCATGGTACTGGTACAGAAACAGATTGATAGACCAATGGAACAGAATAGAAACACCAGAAATCAATCCAAACATCTGCAACCAACTTATATTTGATCAAAGATCCAAAACTAATCCCTGGAATAAGGACAGCATATTCAATAAATGGTGCTGGGAAAATTAGATTTCCATGTGAAGAAGCTTGAAGCAAGACCCATACCTTTCACCTTACACAAAAATTCACTCAACGTGGATTAAAGATTTAAATCTATGACCGGAAACCATCAAAATATTAGAGAGCATTGGAGAAACCCTGCAAGATATAGGTACAGACAAAGACTTCTTGGAAAAGACCCCTGGAGCACAGGCAGTCAAAACCAAAATTAACATCTGGGATTGCATCAAATTGATAAGTTTCTGTACTTCAAAAGAAACAGTCAGGAAAATGAAGAGGCAACCGACCAAATGGGAAAAAATATTTGCAAACTATGCAACAGATAAAGGGTTGATAACCAGAATCTACAAAGAAATCAAGAAACTCCACTACAACAAAACAAACAACCCACTGAAGAGATGGGCCAAGGACCTCATAGTCATTTTTCGAAAGAGGAAATCCAAATGGCCAACAGACACATGAAAAAATGTTCAAGATCACTAGCAAACAGAGAAATGCAAATCAAAACCACAATGAGGTTTCACCTCACCCCGGTTAGATTGGCTCACATCCAGAAATCTACCAACAATAGATGCTGGAGAGGATGTGGGGAAAAAGGGACACTAACCCACTGTTGGTGGGAATGCAAACTGGTTAGGCCGCTATGGAAGTCAGTCTGGAGATTCCTCAGAAATCTGAACATAACCCTACCATACAACCCAGCCATCCCACTCCTTGGAATTTACCCAAAGGAAATTAATTTGGCAAATAAAAAAGCCATCTGCACATAATGTTTATTGCAGCCCAATTCACAATAGCTAAGACCTGGAACCAACCCAAATGCCCATCAACAGTAGACTGGATAAAGAAATTATGGGACATGTACTCCATAGAATACTATACAGCAGTAAGGAACAATGAAACCCAGTCATTTGCAACAAGATGGAGGGATCTGGAAAGCATCATGCTGAGTGAATTAAGCCAGTCACACAGAGACAAATATCATTTGTTTTCCCTGATCGGCGACAACTGAGCACCAAAGGGGAAACCAGTTGAAGTGAAATGGACACTATAAGAAACAATGACCTGATCAGCTTTTGTCCTGACTCTAGATGTACAATGTAATACTTTATCCTTTTTAGTATTTGTTGTTGTTGTTGTTGTTCTAGTACTAGTGGTTGAACTCTGTAATTAACACACAATTATTCTTGGGTGTTTAAATTTTAACTGAAAAGTGATCCCTGTTAAATTTCAGAGTGGAAAAAGAGAGGGAGGAGATGCACAGTTTGGGACATGCACAATTAGTCTTGCCCCAAATGATGGAGTTAGTAATGTCCCAGGGGATTCCAATACAATCCCATCAAGGTGGCATGTACCAATGCCATCTCACTAGTCCAAGTGATCAATTTCAGTTCACATTCGATGGCTTGGATAGGTCTAAGAAACAAAGGGATCACACAAACAAGACAAGTGTCTGCTAATACTAACTGATAGAATCAAAAAGGGAGAGAAAGATCCAACATGGGAAGTGGGATACACAGCAGACTCATAGAATGGCAGATGTCCTAAACAACACTCTGGCCTCAGAATCAGCCCTTAAGGCATTCGGATCTGGCTGAAGACCCCATGAGAGCATTGTAGGCATGGAAAGCCAAGATACCAGGGAAAAGAAATAAAGAAGAAGACCTAAATGAAAGATCTCTGTGAGTGAGATCCCAGTGGAAAGTACGGGGCCATCAAAGAAGGAAGTACCTTTCTCCGAAGGGAGGAGAACTTCCACTTTGACTATGACCCTATCGGAATAAGATCAAAGTCAGCGAACCCTAAAGGCTTCCATAGCCTTGGCAAATCATGACTAGAGCCTAGGGAGATTACTGACGCCATGAACAAGAGTGTCAAATTGTTAAGTCAGCAACAGGAGTCACTGTGTACTTACATCCCATGTGGGATCTGTCCTTAATGTGTTGTCTAATGTGCAGTGATGCTATAACTAGTACTGAAACAGTATTTTTACACTTTGTGTTTCTGCGTGGGTACAAACTGATGAGATCTTTACTAATTATATACTGAATCGATCTTCTGTATATAAAGATAATTGGAAATGAAAAAAAAAAACCTGATGTTAAATTGGAAATGGCATAGAAAATTAATAAATTTTTGAAAAAAATATTATGTAGGATCTCTGCCTTTAATGTGCTGTGCACTCTTATTTAATGCTATAACTGGTACTCCAACAGTATTTTGTTTTTCACTTTGTGTTGCTATATGGGGGCAAACTGTTGAAATCGTTACCTAATTTATACTAAACTGATCTTTTGTATATAAAGAGAATTGAAAATGATTCATGATGTGATTGGAAGGGAGAGGGAGCGGGAAAGGGGAGGGTTGTGGGTGGGAGGGAAGTTTTGGGAGGGGGAAGCCATTGTAACCCATGAGCTGTACTTTGGAAATTTATATTCATTAAATAAAAGTTTAATAAAAAAAAAAAAAAAAGAATTTCCGCTGAGATCTGGTACCAGACAGGGATGCCCACTCTCACCACTGCTATTCAACATAATTCTGGAAGTTTTAGCCAGAGCTATTAGAAAAGAAAAAGAAATTAAAGGGATACAAATTGGGAAGGAAGAACTCAACCTATCCCTCTTTGCAGATGATATGATTCTGTATTTCGGGGACCCAAAGAACTCTACTAAGAGACTACTGGAACTCATCGAAGAGTTTGGCAAAGTAACAGGATATAACATCAATGCACAAAAATCAACAGCCTTTGTATACACAGGCAATGCCACGGCTGAGGAAGAACTTCTAAGATCCACCCCATTCACAATAGCTACAAAAACAAGGAAATACCTTGGAAGACACTTACCCAAGGATGTTAAAGATCTCTACGATGACAATTACAAAACCTTAAAGAAATAGAAGAGGATACTAAAAAATTGAAAACTCTTCCATGCTCATGGATTGGAAGAATCAATATCATCAAAATGTCCATTCTCCCAAAAGCAATTTATACATTCAATGCAATACCAATCAAGATACCAAAGACATTCTGCTCAGATCTGGAAAAAATGATGCTGAAATTCATATGGAGACACAGAAGACCTCGAATAGCCAAAGCAATCTTGTACAACAAAAACAAAGTCGGAGGCATCACAATACCAGATTTCAGGACATACTACAGGGCAGTTGTTATCAAAGCAGCATGATACTGGTACAGAAACAGATGGATAGACCAATGGAACAGAATAGAAACACCAGAAATCAATCCAAACATCTACAGCCAACTTATATTTGATCCAAGATCCAAAACCAATTTCTGGATTAAGGACAATGTATTCAAGAAATGGTGCTGGGAAAATTGGATTTCCACGTGCAGAAGAATGAAGCAAGATGCCTACCTTTCACCTTACACAAAAATTCACTCAATATGGATTAAAGACTTCAATCTACGACCTGACACCATCAAATGATTAGAGAACATTGGAGAAACCCTGCAAGATATAGGTACAGGCAAAGACTTCTTGGAAAATACCCCAGGATCACAGGCACTCAAAACCAAAATTACCATTTGAATTTGCATCAAATTGAGAGGTTTCTGTCCTGCAAAAGAAATAGTCAGGAAAGTAAATAGGCAACTGACAGAATGGGAAAAAATATTTGCAAACTATGCTACAGATATGGGTTGATAACCAGAATCTACAAAGAAATCAAGAAACTCCACTACAACAAAACAAACAACCCACTGAAGAGATGGGCCAAGGACCTCAACAGACATCTTTCAAAGGAGGAAATCCAAATGGGCAACAGAAACATGAAAAAATGTTCAAGATCACTAGCAATCAGGGAAATGCAAATCAAAACCACAATGAGGTTTCACCTCACCCCGGTTAGATTGGCTCACATTCAGAAATCTACCACAATAGATGCTGGAGAGGATGTGGGGGAAAAGGGACACTAACCCACTGTTGGTGGGAATGCAAACTGGTTAAGCCACTATGGAAGTCAGTCTGGTGATTCCTCAGAAACCTGAATATAACCCTACCATACAACCCAGCCATCCCACTCCCTGGAATTTACCCAAAGGAAATTAAACTGGCAAAAAAAAAAAAAAAAGCCGTCTGCACATAATGTTTCTTGCAGCTCAATTCACAATAGCTAAGACCTGGAACCAACCCAAATGCCCATCAATAGTAGACTGGATAAAGAATTATGAGACATGTAGTCTATAGAATACTATACAGCAGTCAAAAACAATGAAACCAGGTCATTTGCAACAAGATGGAGGAATCTGGAAAACATCATGCTTTGTGAATTAAGCCATTCCCAAAAGAGAAATATCATATGTTCTCCCTGATCGGAGACAACTAACTGAGCACCAAAGGGGAAACCTGTTGAAGTGAAATTGACACTATGAGGAACAGTGACTTGACCAGCTCTTGTGCAGACTGTTGATGTACAATGTAATACTTTAGCCATTTTAATATTTTTTTTGTTCTAGTACTGGTGGTTGAACTCTGTAATTAATACACAATTATTCTTGGGTATTTAAATTTTAACTGAAAAGTGATCCCTTTTAAATATAAGAGAGGGAAAAAGAGAGAGAGGAGATGTACAATTGGGGACATACTCAATCGGACTTGCCCCAAGTGGTGGAGTTAGAAATGTGCCAGGGGATTCCAATACAATCCCATCAAGGTGGCATGTACCAATGCCATCTCACTACTCCAAGTGACCAATTTCAGCTCACAACTGATCACACCGATAGGTCTAAGAGTCAAAGGGATCACACAAACAAGACTCGTGTCTGCTAATACTAACTGATAGAATCAAAAAGGGAGAGAACGATCCAACATGGGATGCGTGATACACAGCAGACTCATAGAATGGCAGATGACCTAAACAGCACTCCGGCCTCAGAATCAGCCCTTAAGGCATTTGGATCTGGCTCAAGAGCCCATGAGATTATTTCAGGCATGGAAAGCCAAGACACTTTGGCAAAAACAAAAGAAAAAAAAAAAAAAACCTAACTGAAAGATCTCTGTGAATGAAATCCCAGTGGAAAGAACGGGGCCATCAAAGAAGGAGGTACCTTTCTCTGAAGGGAGGAGAGAACTTCCACTTTGACTATGACCCTGTCGGAATAAGATCAAAGTCAGCGAACCCTAAAGGCTTCCATAGCCTTGGCAAATCATGACTAGAGCCTAGGGAGATTACTGACGCCATGAACAAGAGTGTCAAATTGTTAAGTCAACAATAGGAGTCACCGTGTACTTATGTCTCACGTGGGATCTGTCCTTAATGTGTTGTCCAATGTGAAGTGATGCTATAACTAGTACTAAAACAGTTATTTTTACACTTTGTGTTTCTGTGTGGGTGCAAACTGATGAGATCTTTACTAATTATATACTGAATCGATCTTCTGTATATAAAGATAATTGAAAATGAAAAAAAACCTTGGTGTTAAATTGGAAATTGCATAGAAAATTAATCAATTTTTAAAAAATATCATGTAGGATCTCTGTCTTTAATGTGCTGTACATTGTTATTTAATGCTATAACCAGTACTCCAACAGTATTTTTTCACTTTGTGTTGCTATGGGTGGCAAACTGTTGAAAAATTTACTTAATATATACTAAACTGATCTTCTGTATATAAAGAGAATTGAAAATGAATCTTGATGTGAATGGAAGGGGAGAGGGAGTGGGAAAGGGGAGGGTTGCGGGTGGGAGGGAAGTTATAGGGGTGAGGGGAAGCCATTGTAATCCATAAGGTGCTTTGGAAATTTGTATTCATTAAATAAAAGTTTAAAAAAAAGGAAATTAGAAGATTAGAGAAAAATAAAAATGAAAATACAGTGCAACAAAAGATGTAGGATGGGGGCTGGCGCTGTGGCGCTGCGGGTTAAAGGCCTGGCCTGAAGTGCCAGCATCCCATATGGGCGCCAGTTCGAGACCTGGCTGCTCCTCTTCCAATCCAACTCTCTGCTCTGGCCTGGAATAACAGTAGAAGATGGCCCAAGTCTTTGGGCTCCTGCAGTGTGGGAGACCCAGAAGAAACTCCTGGCTCATGGCTTTGGATCGGTGCAGGTCCAGCTGTTGTGGCCAACTGGGGAGTGAACCATCGGATGAAGAGCCTTCTCCTTCTCTGCCTCTCCTCTGTGTAACTCTGTCTTTCAAATAAATAAATCTTTAAATAAAAAAGTTGTAGGATGCAGTAAAAGTGAAGCCAAGAGGGAAATTTACAGTATAAACACATTCTCTTAAAAAAAAAAATCAGATCAATGTCCTAACCATAATCTAATATAGGAATTAGGGAAAAAAAATAACAAATTAACCCCAGGGAATAATAATCATAATAAAAATAAATATGAGAAAAACCAACTAAACAAAAACCTGTAGCCTGAAAAAATAAATTTAAACTATTTGTTTTGAATTTCACTAAGAATAAGAGAGGATTCAACTAAAACCAGAAATAAAGGAAGGCAGTATTACTACTGATTTTACACAAATGTAAGATTACTATAGTTTCTGTAACCAAAAACCTCTCAACGTAAAAATGACAAACTGAAGATGGCTGCCTTGGGGAAATCTACCAAATAATTATTTTAAATACTCTTCATATTATTTCAAACAATGAAAAAGGGGGAACAAAACAAAACTCCTTCATAAGGCTAATGCTATCCTGGTTATTAAGACAGAGAGATAATTAAAAAAAAAAAAAAAAAACTACAGGGGCCGGCAACACTGGCACACTGGCATCCCATATAAGCACTGGTTGAGTCCTTGCTATTCTTCTTTTGATCCAGCTTTCTTCTAATGCACATAGGAAAGCAGTGGGAAGTGGCCTATGTGCTTGGGCTCCTGTACCCACATGGGAGGTCTGGAAGACTCTGGGCTTCTGGCTTCAGTTTGTCCCAGTCCTGGCCATTTTGCCATTTAAGGAGGAAACCAGCAGATCGGAGGTCTCTATCTCTGTTATTCTTTCAAATAAATAAAATAAATCTTAAAAAAAAATAAAAAAACTACATAATTATGCTCCTTTAGCACACAGATCTAAGTTCCTTACTAATACAGGGTTCTTTAAAAAGTCATGAAATGGGGCTGGCAGTGTGACGTAACAGGCTAAACTGCTGCCTACAATACTGGAATTCTATAGCACTGGTTTAGTTTGCACCACTTCTGATCCAGTCTCCTGCTAATGTGCTCAGGGAAAGCAGCAGAAGATGCCCCAAGCTCTTAGGCCCCTGTATCCATGTGGAAAACAAGGAATAAACTCCTGTCTCCTGGCTTCTGCATGGTCCAGCCCTACCCTTTGAAGTCACAGGGGTAGTGAACCAGAAGATGGAATATTTCCTCTCTCTATGTAACTCTGACTTTGAAATAAATAAATACTTTTTAAAGTTCATGAAAAAATGCAATTAAAAAGTGTTTATTTTAGTGAAAAATATTTTGAAAAAGATGTTTAAATTTTTATAATTAACATTTTCCTATGAAATTTTTAAAAATTCCTTGTGTATATGTATTTTTATTTTGTTGCATCAAAGTAAATATCATTTAATTTTCAGGTACTTCCTGAAGTACCTGCATGCAGGAAAATTCCAAGCACTGTAATAGGATTATACACATAACCAAATATTATTTTTTCCTGGCATGTGATAGTGCTTCAACACATCAACAATTATCAACTAGAGCAATACATTACAGAAGTGAAATGAAGAAAAAAAAAAATCCTCAATCAAGTAGAAACAGCAATTGACAAAATTCTAACTTTTGATGCTACACATTCAAAACACTACGGAACATATGGATACTAAATATATCAATGTACATATAGAGGCCAGCGCTGCAGCTCACTTGGCTAATCCTCCGCCTGTGGCGCTGGCATCCTGGGTTTTAGTCTCGGTTGGGGCACCAGATTCAGTCCTGGTTGCTCCTTTTCCAGTCCAGCTCTCTGCTGTTGCCCGGGAGGGCAGTGGAGGATGGCCCAAGTGCTTGGGCCCTGCACCTGCATGGGAGACCTGGAGGATGCACCTGGCTCCTGGCTTCCGATCGGCACAGTGCCAGTGGCAGCTACCATTTGGGAGATGAACCAACGGAAAAGGAAGACCTTACTCTATGTCTCTCTCTCTCACTAACTGCCTGTCAAAAATAAAAAATTAAAAAAAAATACATATAGAAAATACACAGTTAATGTCATAATTCAATGATGAAACTGAAAAGATTTATCTCTAATTTAGGCAGAAGAAAGGACTCCTCTCTTCATAGGACTGTAAAGTGATGTTTGAAGGAATAAAACACTTATATGATGTAGGCAATTGACCTAGTGGATGAAGAAGCTGCTTGGGGCACTCATATTCCACATTGGAGTGCCCTGGCTCCAATCCTGACTCTACCTTCCCATTAATGTTCAAGTGGTTGAGATATTTACATTGGATACTCAGACTGAGTTCCAGCCTCCTAACTTTGGGCTGCTTGTATCCTGGCTGTTGTAGACACATGGGGAATGAACCTGTGGATGGGTGATCTCTTTTATATTTCAAACAGAATACGTAAAATAAATGAATAAATAAACTAAAATTAAAAACATACATGTAAAAACAAGGTACAGCCAATGCTTGTTATTTATGGTAGTTACAGTCTCCAAAATCACACTCAGCAACTGAAAGATCAGTTATTATGTGTGTCTCAGAGAAGTACAGATTAAGTTTCAGAAAGCCTATTCACCAGTTAATTAGTGAGTTTTACTGATTATTGATCGTGAGTTCAATGTTACTAAGTCAAAAATATGCATTAAGTACTACGTTTTCAAATAGAACAGATACAACAAGATTACATACTGACTCATTGTCATTATGTTGAAGTCTGTCACCAATGTAACTACAAAAACATTTGTTAATATTTAATTCAGAAAACAACAAACCAACACACTTTGGGTGATCGAAGATCTGAAGAACAAGCAAATAGTTCATCTTCAGGTGACTGAGCACTGGTGGAAACTGATTCACAAGGACGTGTAGCATTGTAGATATGGAATTTGCAATGAGGATTTAAGGCCATAGCTAACAGTTCTAGAAGTGGAAAACAGTCTTGGGACAACTTAGCCACACAAAGCTCCACAAGGCGATGAGTATTGTTAATAATACACCTCTGTATAATAAGGAAATAAGGAAGAAAGATTGTTTACAATGGAAAAATTGAAACTTTGAACATAGAACCATTCCATGCTTATTAATTATGAGAATTATAATCTGGTCACCTGCTTAACTTTAATACTGTGATCAAATGATTTATCCGTAGGGGTAAATTAGTATTATTTCATTATTTTGACCTATTTCAAAACCTATTTGAGGAGGGTTACAAATAATATAGGTACCACAGATTGTTTTATTAACTTTCTTCTCTAACTGGAATCTGTATTCTAGAGACAGTAATGCTAAATTTCTAAACACTTAAAAGTTTTGTCAGTTACCCAAGATAAAACAGATCTGCATTCTATGGCAAACTCAAATGTCTCAGATCATGGAAATATCATCTATTTCCATATCTAAAAAATTAAATTTCAATAGAAAACCTCCTGTCATTAATATGCCAAGATCACCTGTTGAAATAAAGTGATCCCTACTCCAAGTTATACTTCATAGGTTGAAGTCCACAAAGTACATATTTGCTTCATCATTTTCCATTAATTACTTTTATAACCAAGGAACAAGGAGCTTGGGGTGACGCCATTAACTCAATAAAACACATATTTTTTTCACTTTTAAAACTCTCTTGAGTATAAAGTATTTTAAAAATACTCAGCTATGAAGGCAGCAGGGAATCAAAAACGGTTTGCATTATCTTTGTACTAGTCTGAGAGTACTACCTGAGAGTACCTGCATTACCTGTTAAACCTAGTCATCTGAGAAACCACTACTCTGAGCACATTTAAATTGACTTTTTGTATTAAAATTGAAATTTGAATATATATCACAACTTGTATAAATACTGATCTAAAATCTTAGGTAACATTAATGTTCCCATCTACCAGTTACTAAGATTACTATTTCCAAATTTGCTTGCTTGATATTTCTGCATTGTGAATTTATCATTTTCATGTGTTCAGAAATTGAAGGCTACTTTAGGAGTCTACTTTTAAATTCTCCCATTGTGAGTACTTTTCTTTGAAAATGGAGTGGTCCCTTCTACAATCAATACTAATGTAACACATGATAAAATACATTATATATTCTGTGTAAGGTTACCTTGGGATATCAATTGATAAAGAAAAAGGTTTCCTAACTAAAAATTTCAAGCTCATTCTAAAAGAACATTCTTCTTTTAATTCTGTTATATACCATTAGATATGATATATGATTAACATTATTATTTTCCAAAGATGAAGTCATAGGGAACTGTCATGTAAATCTGAGTCCCCAAAATCATATATATGACTCACATGAATTTCAAACTTCCATCCACTCACGGCCTCATCCATAAGGATTTTAGTGAAAGATATGTTTAACTTATCTCGAAAAAAACGTTGACATGCTTCACTTTTAATATCAAGGCCTAAGGAAATGTTAAAAAAAAAAAAATCAATTGAAAGCTAAGGTAAATAAAATACTTCTCTAACCAATTATGATTCATAAAAACCTGGTATGAACTTAGTTTTCAACTCACAAATGTTGTTCTAACTTTTTGAAATCAGTAAAATTATTGTGAGAGATTAAAAAGTTGAGAAGCACAAGATTCAGAAAAGGAAATGAAACCTTAAATTCAATTTTGGAAATAGTCAACTGTATAAAACCATATCAAATCAAGTATTACTACTACTACTAACCAAATATCCTTTAGAATATGAATATCTAACTTAAAAAATAGTTGCTACATAGGTATCAGTTCTACAGCATTTTATCACTGAAATATACTAAAAACTTAAAAGAAAGCAAATATAAGATTTCATTGTGGTGATAAATTATCCTTTATCATTCAATTTAGAGGCATGCTAACATTTTTATTTCTTTTTAAGAAAAAGCAAGACTCACATGCTCTCATTAAAAATGAAATCCTCTAATTCTTAATGTGAAAACTTTGAAAATATTATTTATATCATGATATATGTTGATTTGATTATATATTGGTATACTATTTAAATACAGAACTTCTACGAAGAAATCTGAGACTCTACCTCAAGTGATTACAGAAAAGCTGACCCAAAATCCATACAACAATATTACCTACTGAATGCCCAAATTATCTTTGTACCAGTCTGAAAGTATTACCTGAGAGTACCTGCATTACCTGTTAAACCTAGTTATCTGAGAAACCACTACTCTGACCACACTTTAAATTGACTTTTTATATTAAAGTTGAAATTTGAATATATATCACAACTTGTTTAAGTACTGATCTAAAATCTTAGGTAACATTACTTTTTCCATCTACCAATTACTAAGCTTACTATTTCCAAGTTTGCTTTCTTAACATTTCTGAATTGTGAAGACTATTCACTGATTATGCCCACTTTGTACTATGAGGAAGTACAATATGCTTATACAAACATTTGATATTTATTGAGGTACTGAAGAAATTAAAACATGTATAAATTGACAAATGGAATTTGAGGGGCAATAAACATTTCCAATCTGGCAAAAATGGTTTTGAACTTTTTAAAAAGATTTATTTATTTATTTGAGGGGTAGACAGAGAGGGAGAGATAGAGAGAAGGTTCTTCCATCCACTGGTTCACTTCTCAAACCAAATGGCTGTAATGGTCAGACCTGGACCAACCCAAAGCCAGGAGCTTCTTCCAGGTCTCCCAAGATGATACATGGCCCAACCACTTGGGCCATCTTCCACTGTTTTCCCAGGCCATACCAGAAAGCTGGATCGGAAGTGGAGCAGTTGGGACACGAACCAGTGCTCATATGGGACGCTGGTGCTGTAGGCAGAAGCTTAGCCTAGTATGCCACAGCACTAGCTCCCTGGCTGGGTTCTTTTAGTGAAATCCGTAATAAAGCAATAAATTCTAAATGACTGTAAGACAATGAAATTACAATACTTGTCAAAGAACTAGATAAAGCAACATGTAGTTTTAACAATATAGCAAAGATATTCACAGGTAATGTACCTGTGATGACCAAATTTCAAGTCTCTATTGAATGGTGCAGAGAAGAAAATCTATTATACTTTGTTCTTTCAAGGACTTAAAAAAATAGAAAACAGAACAACAATAGCTTATCTTAAAAGTAATTCTGGGCCCATTCTGGGGCCGATGCTCTGATGTAGCAGGTAAAGCCACTGCCTGCAGTACCAGCATCCTACATGAGCACTGGTTCAAGTACTGGCTGCTCCATTTCCAATCTAGGTCTCTGTTATGGCCTGAGAAAGAAGACGGCCCAAGTCCTTGGGCCCCTATATCCACTTTGAAGACCCAAAAGAAGCCTGTGGCTCCTGGCTTCCAAATGGCCCAACTCCAGCCACTGTGGCCATCTGGACAGTAAACCAGCAGATGGAAGATCTCTCTCTCTCTCTCTGTCTCTCAAATAAATAAATCTCAAAAAAAAAAGGAAAGAAAAAGAAAAAAGATCTATTTTAATGTAAGTTTTTACTTTTGAATGACTGTAGAAATAGATTTGTTACAGCGATCACTTCTTCAAATAACATTAAGTATTAATCCACATTGCGGCCAACTGGGGAGTGAACCAGCAGAAGGAAGACCTCTCTCTTCATTTATTCCTCACTGTCTGTAACTGCCTCTCAAACAAATAAATCTTAAAGACTTCATCAATCAACTATTTCCAACACAAAGAGAATAAAAAGTTTCTCTATAGTGAAAATGAAGCCCTACATGAAACCTAGCTAGATTGAACATGCACAGCAATTTTAGTGTAATAGTAATTACCACTGACAAAAATCATATTTCTGTAACTAGCAAATTGTCTTTGAACAGCAGTATATCAGTAAATAAATCAAATAACAAGTTTAACTTCAGTTAACTATTTGCAAATGAACATACTTTTCAAATGGTCAAATTGAAAAAAAAAAATCATCAAATATATGGGAAGTCAGTTATCCACTATGTGACTTTTTAAACCTGATAACAGTCCTTAATACCTTACCACTTCACCTAACAGATTTTAAAAATACATTGTAATATCTGATTAACAAGACTTTTAAAAATCTGATGACAATATTTTCTGTTAGAAATATGAATAGGAGGGGTCATCAAGAATTTCATGGAAATAGCATGTGATATGAAGAAAAACCTATGCATGCTTTTGAAACAATTTTTGCAACAAAATCAATATTCTTTAATTCACTTTCCATGAACTTACTGAAGTCTTCCCACACAATATTTATATATCCTTAAAGGCTGACTGAAGATTTCTATAAACCTAAACTGAGTACTGGTGTGTTTACATGTGTGCATGTGTGTGTAAACACATACAAGAAGCCTTACCATAAGGTTCAGTGACATACTGCAGATGAGAAAAAAAGAATTTTAAAGCAAAGCCTCTGAGAACAGCAAACATTTACAGCAGTACATATTATGACACATACAACAAAACTTAACCTTTTTTACTGAGATCAATGGCAGCTTCCAAAAGCACTTCTAATTCTCCTTTTGGTAAAACAGGAACCACCCATCGAGGCCTAGGAATTATTATAAAATAAAAAAAAATTGCCTATTGGTTGAACACTATAAAGTATTATCATTTTATTATAGAAAAGTGAATAAATATGACTTTATTATATTCATCACAAATATTTTAAGTTGGTAAAACATCTGTCATCTTAAGAGACATCTGTGATATCTATAACAAAGAATTTTTATGACACTGTGAAATAAAATAAAGTAATGGCAGAGAATTCACTGAAAAGGTTTCAAGGCCTGAGTTTGTTAGCAGGAAAATAAACTTTTAGGTTCAGATCAGTAAGAAACAAAGTAAAAGATTTGAAGAGATAAATTCCTGAATTCTTCTCCAACTCATCTTATAATACATGATATTTATCAACTTTCCCTAAAGATTATGTCAGGCCTAGTCTTCAAGTTAAATGTTAAAAACATTCCAATATTGGGCCGGCGCCGTGGCTTAACAGGCTAATCCTCCGCCTTGCGGCGCCGGCACACCGGGTTCTAGTCCCGGTTGGGGCGCCGGACTCTATCCCGGTTGCCCCTCTTCCAGGCCAGCTCTCTGCTATGGCCCGGGAAGGCAGTGGAGGATGGCCCAAGTCCTTGGGCCCTGCACCCACAAGGGAGACCAGGAGAAGCACCTGGCTCCTGGCTTCGGATCAGCGAGATGTGCTGGCCGCAGCGGCCATTGGAGGGTGAACCAACGGCAAAAAGGAAGACCTTCCTCTCTGTCTCTCTCTCTCTCACTATCCACTCTGCCTGTCAAAAAAAAAAAAAAAAAAAAATGAAGACAGTGGGACGTTTTTCCTGAAATGCCAATCTACTCATTTTTTCTAGCTCATTATATTCATTAACAAAACAAATTAAAAACCATACCTGTTGATCATGTCATCCAACTTTGCCAGGTCAGTATGTGGAAATGCAGGTTCCTCATCTTCATGTTGCGGTGGGGCATCACCCTGACCCTGTTCATCTGGGGGCACTGCTGGGGAATTCTCATTGGAGGAATCAGGTGATGAAGTCTCAAAGAAAAGTTAAATATTCCAGCCTTAAATTTCTCAAATAAAAGTTAAATATCCCAGCCTTAAATTTGTACAACATGTATACTATATTTAGCAATTCAGATGGCAGTACAGATTAAGGAAAATATAAATTTTCAATTGCCCATATAATAAAATGGAATTTTATTCGGTAAAATTGATAGAATTCTTATCATTTTGTTTCTCAGGGAATTCACCTTCAGAAAAATTTTGCAAACATTAAATAACTTTTAAAATGTTTATTAATGGTTCCAAAGTACTGCACTGATATTTAAAAGTAAAAGTAGAGGATACCTGTTTTCATAACATTTACTGCTAACATAAATACAATCATAATTAAGCTTTTTAATTACAAATGTTTAAGATAAACTATCTTAATACAAGATCCTAAAAATAAAACACTAAGTCAACAGGATAAGTAATTTCTTTTAAAGGCCACCACTAAATATAATAGTATAGTATAGTCTAAAAAGTTAGCAACATAGTCCCACCTTCACATGCATCTAATGGAGTTTATTCCAGTGTCTTTCCCAACCTGGCTTTATTTATCAAAAGATTTTACTGTAGCTTGTAAGTATGTACTATGAGGATTTTATTTCTTACTTTATTACTTAATGTAGATTTCAAATTCTAAAAACACTGCATCTTACTTTTTTTTAAGATGTATTTATTTATTTATTTGAAAGGTAGCTACAGAGAAACAGACAGATTTTCCAACTGCTGGTTCACTCACCAAATAGCCACAAAAGCTGAAGCTGGGAAGATCTAAAGCTAGGAGCCCAGAGCTTATGCCAGGTCTCCCACATGGGTACAGGGCCCCAGGCACTTAGGCCATCTTCTACTGCTTTCCCAGGCACGCTATCAGGCTGCTGGGGCAGAAGTAGTGCAGCCAGGACTCTAACTGGCACTCATGAGGACGCTGGCACTGTAGGTGGTGGCTTTACCCACTTAGCAACAATGCCAGCTCACAAAATTTCATCTCTTAATAATAACTAAGAGTTTGGTTTGGTAAATTCTGAACCTGCCAGAGAAAACTAGGTCTTGTATTTCACCAGGAAATCAAATATTTTATTTCCCTACAGGATATATACTTTGAATGTTCAAATGTTACTGGTGGAAAAGATCAAAATCTGAATCATAGCTTCCAAAAGGCAAGAAGCAAATAGCACTGAAGGGAAACAAAAATTATTTAGGAAAGATTATGAAATAAAGGAATATGGACAAATACAAACAAATCACAACTGTACTGGTTTATTACAGCACAGTCTTCTTAGGATTCAAAAACATAGAAGAATTGGCAGTTGGAGCCTCAGGTTAAAATTACCGCTTTAGCTTCTCTGCTTGTCATATAGCTTCCTAATCAAGTATACCCTGGAAGGCAGCAGACGACGGATGGCTCACCCATTTGGATCTCTCAGCCATGGCGGAGACTGGTATTAAAAAGCTCCTGGCTCCTGACTTCAGCTTGGTCCAGCTTTTAGCTCTTAAAAGCATTTGAGGGGAATGATTCAGTTGATAGAAAATTTCTCTGTTTCTATTTCTCTACCTTTTAGATAAAGGGAAAAAGAACCTAACTAAAAAAGAACTAAAATGGATAGCAGCCACAAAAACTGGCAAGCAGTTACTGGAGTTCAAATGTTCTATAATAAACTATATCCTTATAAGGGAATCCGTAATAAGATAACCACAATTCTATAAACATTGGGGATCAACACTGTATGCATATCTGTATATATAAACATACAAAAAGGTAGGTATTTACAAATATACACACACATGTATACACACATGGAGAGTAAAACTGATCAATATTTTCTATTATTTCTAGACTGAGTCAAAGATTACCTACTGGTATTTTCCCCTTGTACTCTAATCCTCTTACATGAATATAGGCAAATCATTTTAACATTGGATATTGGTTAAACAGCAACATGTTACTTCAGAGGTCACACAAGGTAGCATATCATCATCTCTTTCCTTTCTTGAACTTTCTTCTGGAACTGCTATATCCTGAATACAAACAGGTCTATGGAGAGGGCCAGATGCTAGAAAATAGGCCTCTGTATCAAAACACAGGATACAGCAAAAGCACTGTTAACATGGAAGTTTATAGCAATGGTGCCTACATCAAGAACTGGAAAACCATCAAGTAAATGAGTTATCAATGCATTTCAAGGGCCTAAAAATAACAATAACCAAACTCACAATTAGTGGAAGAAAAGAAATAATTACAATTAGAGAGTAAATAAATAAAATTGAAGAAAAAATATAAAAGATCAGTGAAACAAAGAGCTGATTTTATGAAAAAATAAATAAATAAATAAATAAATAAATAAATAAATAAATAAGCAAAAATGATACACTATTGGCTCAACTGACCAAGAAAGGGAGGATGAAGGCCAAAATCAAAATCACAGATGAAGAAGGAAAAAGGAAACATGACAACAGATACTGCAGCAATTAAAAGAATCATAAAGAATCACTAAAAAATAACAGTACATCAACAAATTGGAAAACCTAGAAGAAACTGATTTCTGGACACATACAATCTACCAAAATTGAGCCATGAAAACACAGCAAACTTAAACAGACCAAAAACTAAGATGGAAATTGAATCAGAAATAAAGACCCTTCCCAGAAAGAGAAGCCCAGGACCACATAGCTTCACTGCTGAATTCTACCAGACATTTAAAGAACTAACTCCTATTCTACTCAATTTACTCAAAACAATTGAAAGAGAGGGAAGGAAACCTCCTAAACTCCTTATATAAAGCTAGCATCACCTTAATTCCCAAATAGAGAAACATAACAACAGAGAAAGAGAACTACATTTACCTGATGAACATTGACGCAAAAATCCCCAACAACACACTAGCCAATCGAATCCAACAACATATCAGAAAGATCATTTACCCAGACCAAGTGAGATCTATCTATGAAATGCAAGGATGGTTCAACATTCACAAGTCAATAAATGTCACACATATTAATAAACTGGAGAACAAAAACCATATGGTTACCTCAATAGTTACATGGAAAGGATCAGATAAAATAAAACATCCTTTCATGATGAAAACATCAAGCAGACTGCATATAGAAGAAACATTCCTCAACATGATCAATGCAATTTATGACAAACTCACAGCCAGCATCTTACTGAATGGGGAAAAGTTGGAAGCATTCCCACTGAGATCTGCAATCTGAGAAGTATGTTTTTCTCATCATTGATATTGAAAACAGTAACAGAATTTTGTCAAGAGCCATTAAGCAAGAAAAAAAAAATCAAAGGGATACAAATTGGGAGGAAGGAAGTCAAACTATCCCTAGTTGCAGATGACATCATTCTATTTGCTAGAGATCCCAAAGACAACTAATAAACTATGGGTAATTTATGAAAGAGTTTGAATAAGGGCAAGATATAAAAATAACACACAAAAATTCCTAGTCTTTGTATACACAGATGATGGATGGTTGAGAAAGAACTTTTTTTTTAACTTTTATTTAATGAATATAAATTTCCAAAGTACAGCTTATGGATTACAGTGGCTCCCCCCCACACAACTTCCCTCCCACCAACAACCCTCCCCTTTCCCACTCCCTCTCCCCTTCCATTCACATCAAGATTCATTTTCAATTCTCTTTATATACAGATCAGTTCAGTATATATTAAGTAAAGATTTCAACAGTTTGCTACCCATAGCAACACAAAGTGAAAAAATACTGTTGGAGTACTGGTTATAGCATTAAATAACAATGTACAGCACATTAATGACAGAGATCCTACATGATATTTTTTAAAAATTAATTAATTTCTATGCAATTTCCAATTTAACACCAGGTTTTTTTTTTTCATTTTCAATTATCTTTATATACAGAAGATCGACTCAGTATACATGAGTAAAGATTTCATCAGTTTGCACCCACACAGAAACACAAAGTGTAAAAATACTGTTTTAGTACTAGTTATAGCATCACTTCACATTGGACAACACATTAAGGACAGATCCCACGTGAGACATAAATACACAGTGACTCCTGTTGCTGACTTAACAATTTGACACTCTTGTTCATGGCGTCAGTAATCTCCCTAGGCTCTAGTCATGAGTTGCCAAGGTTATGGAAGCCTTTAGGGTTCGCCGACTTCAATCTTATTCCGACAGGGTCATAGTCAAAGTGGAAGTTCTCTCCTCCCTTCAGAGAAAGGTACCTCCTTCTTTGATGGACCCGTTCTTTTCACTGGGATCTCACACGCAGAGATCGAGAAAGAACTTCTTTTTTTTTAATTTTTTTTTTTTTAATTTTTTGACAGGCAGAGTGGACAGCGAGAGAGAGAGAGAGACAGAGAGAAAGGTCTTCCTTTTGCCATTGGTTCACCCTCCAATGGCCGCCACGGAGGGTGCACTGTGGGCGGCGCACCGCGCTGTTCCGATGGCAGGAGCCAGGTGCTCATTCTGGTCTCCCATGGGGTGCAGGGCCCCAAGTACTTGGGCCATCCTCCACTGCACTCCCTGGCCACAGCAGAGAGCTGGCCTGGAAGAGGGGCAACCGGGACAGGTTCTGGCTCCCCAACTGGTACTAGAACCCGGTGTGCCGGCGCCGCTAGGTGGAGGATTAGCTTATTGAGCCACGGCGCCGGCCAAGAAAGAACTTCTATAATCAAATCCATCCACAATAGCTACAAAAAAAAATTAAAATATCTTGGAATAAATTTAACCAACCATGTCAAAAGATCTCTATGGTGAGAATTACAAAACATTAAATAATAAAAGAGAAGACTCAAAAAAATCAGAAAATGTTCCATGTTCATGGGTTGGAAGAATCAGTATCATCAAAATGTGCATACTATTGAAAGCAATTTACAGATTCAATGTGATCCCAATTGAAATATCATAGGTGACTCCAAGATGGCAGAATAGGGAGGGAGCTCACTGATAGTCCAGGAAAAGATAGTTTAATAAAAGTGGAGATAGTGAAGTCTCAGGGAAGAGTTAGGGAAAAAAAAAAAAAAAACTGCAGAGGGAACTCTTCTAGAACTAGAGGGACACGGTGGACCTACGTGGAGGTCCCATGGCTTGGGAGCCCACCTGCTGAGAATCTTCTCCTCCACACCAGTGCTGTAAAGAGAGGTGAGGTGAAACTGCAGTAGCCTGAGACACTGCTGGAAAAGCAGCAGGAAGAGCCTAGTGGGAATGAGGCTTGAAGCCCTGTGAAGGAAAGTATACCAGCCTAACTAGAGGAGAGAAAAAAAAAAAAACAAAAGGGATGGTACATACACGATTCTCTCTCTCCACACACCTTACAAAGGCATGTGAGACAACAGAGCAGGCGCCATTTTGGACATACATAACAGCTGCGCCAGCTTGGGGCTGTGCCCACCCTCAGCCAAAAAGAAAAACTTACTGTGGTTGGGAATAATAACAGGATACTAAAACCTAATGAATGTGTGGAGCTTATGAACCGGGACTATGATAAAAAGAAAATTAAGGGTGTGTGGGAGAACTCACGGTGTGGCTGAGATGTGAGTAGTCTCGGTGGGAGACGCCACAAACTCGATAACCTTGGCTATCCAGTGAGAGACATTTCAGGGGAATCTGAGCTTACACTGAGGACTGCACAGATCCTTTGTGTGGTCCTTGGGACAGAGCAGACAAATATTATACCCACTGGGGCTAGCGTTCAGGCAGATTGCCATCAAGGAGAAGAGCTCAGCTGGCGGAATTACTTCCCTTCTGAATAAGAAAAAAAAAAAGAGGGAGAGAGATTTACTACACTAAACCTGAGTGTGTCATCTTTGGCACACCCTTAACTGAATAGAGCTCTCTGGTCACACCCATCACAAGCCTCTAGAGAGTCACCAAAAGTAGGCAGTCCACTTAATCTAGAGTCATAGTATAACAAGAGAAACCACCACAGTGGGGTAAAAAAAAAAAAAAGAAGAAGAAGAAACCAAAGAATATCTCCACAATACCAAACAACAAATACAAAAACTGAGGAAAAAAGAACAAGGAAGACATCGTGATGGTTCCAAATGAACATGACACTCCAATACAAGACTATGAAGATGATGAGATAGAAGAAATGCAAAAATACGGAATTCAAAAAAATTATGATAAGAACATTTAGAAGTTCTCAAAAACAAATGCATGAACTACAGAAATCCAAATGCAGGACAGGACAGAAAATATCTCTTGTGCAAATGAAATCTTAAGGAAGAATTAAAATGAAATGAGGAAATCAATAAAACAAACGAATAACACATTTGAGAGCCTTAAAAACAGAATCAGTGAGGCAGAAGAGAGAATATCGGACTTAGAAGACAGAGCCCAGGAAAGTATGCAGTCAAACCAAAGAAAAGAAGAGGAAATTAGAAATCTAAAAAATATTGTTGGGAATCTGCAGGATACTATTTAAAAACCCAACGTTCAGGTTCTAGGAGTTCCTGAAGGCATGGAGAGAGAGAAACGGCTAGAAGGCCTTTTCAGCGAGATACTAACAGAAAACTTCCTGGGTTTGGAGAAGGGAAAAGAAGCACACAGAACCCCCAATAAACATGACCAAAAGAGATCCCCACCACAACACGTTGTAATCAAACTCACCACAGTGAAACATAAAGAAAAGATTCTAAAATGTGCAAGAGAGAAACGCCAGGTTACTCTCAGAGGATCTCCAATCAGACTCACAGCAGACTTCTCATCAGAAACCAACTGGCTAGGAGGGAATGGCGAGATACAGCCCAGGGACTAAGAGAGAAAAACTGCCAGCCCAGAATGTTATATCCTGCAAAGCTCTCATTTGTGAATGAAGGTGAAATAAAGACCTTTCACAGCAAACAGAAATTGAAAGAATTTGTCGCCACTCATCCAGCCCTGCAAACGATGCTTAAAGATGTGTTACACACAGAAACACAAAAACACGGTCACCAATAGGAAAGAAGATAAAGGAAGGAAACCTCACAGCTAAAGATCTCAGGAAGCTCAAAGCATATATTAGAAATATCTTTGGAAAAATATCAGAGCAAAGTCACTACTTATCAATAGTCACACTGACTGTCCAGTTAAAAGACACAGGCTGGCTGAATAGATTAAAAAACAAAACCCATCTATTTGCTGCTTACATCTTTCCAGGAAAGATGCAAGCAGACTGAAAGTGAAAGGTTGGAAAAAGATATTCCATGACAACAGAAACCAAAAAGAGCTGGCACAGCCATCTTAATATCAGACAAAATAAACTTTAACACTAAAGCTGTTAAGAGAGACAAAGAGGGGCACTGTATAAGGATTAAGGGATCAATTCAACAGGAAGATATAACAATTATAAACATATAAGCACCCAATTATAGGGCACTGGGTTATTTAAAAGATATGTTAAGGAACTTCAAGGGAGACTTAGCTCCAAGGCAATAGTACTGGGGGACTTCAATACAACACTTTCAGCAACAGACAGATCAACCAGACAGACGATCAACAAGGAAACAGCAGATTTAATCGACACTATAGCCCAAATGCATCTAGATGTATCTACAGAATTTTTCATCCTACACTTAAAGAATACACATTCTTCTCAGCAGTACATGGAACCTACTCTACTACTGACCACATACTAGGCCATAAAGCAAATCTCAGCAATTCAAAAGAATTAGAATCATACCATGCAGCTTCTCAGACCACAGTGGAATGAAGATGGAAATTAGCAACTCACAAATACCTAGAGCATATGCAATCACATGGAGATTGAACAACATGCTCCTGAATGAACACTGGGTCACAGAAGGAATCAAAAGAGAAATCAAAAGTTTCTGGAAGTAAAGGAGGATAACAACACAACATATCAAAACTTACGGGATACAGCCAAAGCACTGTTAAGAGGAAAGTTTATAACCATAGGTGCCTACATCAAGAAATTGGAAAGGCACCAAATAGATGAGTGTTCAAGTCATCTCAAGGATCTAGAAAAACCGCAGCAAACCAGACCCAAAACTAGTAGGAAAGGAGAAATAATTAAAATTAGAGAAGAAATCAACAGGACTGAATCCAAAAAACATTACAAAAGATCAGCCAAAAGAAGAGTTGGTTTCTAAAAAACAATAAGCAAAATTGACACACCATTGGCCCAACTAACTAAAAAAAGAAGAGAAAAGACCCAAATCAATAAAATCAGAGATAAAAAAGGGAATGCAACAGACACCACAAAAATAAAAAGAGTCATCAGAAATTACTACAAAGAGTTGTATGCCAGAAATGGATAGATTCCTGGACACATGCAACCCATCTAAATTGAACCATGAAGACACAGAAAACCTAAACAGACCCATAACTGAGTCAGAAATTGAATCAGTAATAAAGGCCCTTCCAACAAAGAAAAGCCCATGGATTCACTGCTGAATTCTACCAGGCATTTAAAGAAGAACTAACTCCAATTCTTTCAAACTATTCAGAACAATCAAAAAAGAGGGAATCCTCTCAAATTCTTTCTATGAAGCCAGCATCACCTTAATTCCTAAACATGAAGAAGATGTAGCATTGAAAGAGAATAACAGACCAATATCCCTAGTGAACATAGAAGCCAAACATCCTCAATAAAATTCTGGCCAATAGAATGCAACAACACATCAGAAAGATCATCTACCCAGACCAAGTCAGATTTATCCCTTTTTCCTTGATGAAAAAATCTAAGCAAATGGGTTATAGAAGGAACATTCTTCAAAACAATAAAAGCAATTTATAAATAGCTCATGGCTAGCATCCTATCGAACAGTGAAAGCTGGAAGCATTTCCTCTGAGACCTGGTACCAGACAGGGATGCCCACTCTCACCACTGCTATTCAATATAGTTCTGGAAGTTTAGCCAGAGACATTAGGCAAGAAAAAGAAATTAAAGGGATACAAATTGGGAAGGAAGAAGTCAAAATATCTCTCTTTGCAGATGACATGATTCTTATCTAGGGGATCCACAGAACTCTACTAAGAAACTATTGGAACTCATAGAAGAGTTTGGCAAAGTAGCAGGATATAAAATCAGTGCACAAAAATCAACAGCCTTTGTACACACAGGCAATGCCACAGCTGAGAAAGAACTGGTAAATCAATCCCATTCTCAATAGCTACAAAAACAATAAAATACCTTGGAATAAACTTAACCAAGGATGTTAAAGATCTCTACGATGAGAATTACAAAATCTTAAAGAAAGAAACAGAAGAGGATACCAAAAAATGGAAAAATCTTCCATGCTCACTTTTGAAGTATCAATATCATCAAAATGTCCATTCTCCGAAAAGCAACTTACAGATTCAATGTGATACCATTCAAAATACCAAAGACATTCTTCTCAGATCTGGAAAAAATTATGCTGAAATTCATATGGAGACACAGGAGACCTCGAATAGCTAAAGCAATCTTGTACAACAAAAACAAACTGGAGGCATCACAATACCAGATTTCAGGACATACTACAGGGCAGTTGTTATCAAAACAGCATGGCACTGGTACAGAAACAGGTGGATAGACCAATGGAACAGAATAGAAACACCAGAAATCAACCCAAACATCTACAGCCAACTCATATTTGATCAAGAATCTGAAACTCCTGGAGCAAGGACAGTCTATTCAATAAATGGTGCTGGGAAAACTGGATTTCCATGTGCAGAAGCATGAAGCAAGACCTCTACCTTTCACCTTACACAAAAATACACTTAACAGGGGTTAAAAATCTAAATCTATAACCTGGCACCATCAAATTCTTAGAGAACATCGAAGAAACCCTCCAAAACGTAGGCACAGGCGAAGACTTCTTGGAAAAACACCCCAGAGACACAGGCAGTCAAAGCTAAAATTACCAATTGGGATTCCAAAAAATTGAAAAGTTTCTGTTCGGCAAAAGAAATAGGAAAGTGAAGAAGCATCCAACAGAATGGGAAAATATTTGCAAACTAAGCAACTGATAAAGGATTAATAACCAAAATCTACAAAGAGATCAAGAAACTCCACAACAACAAAACAAACAACCCACTTAAGAGATGGGCCAAGGACCTCAACAGACATTTTTCAAACGAGGAAATCCAAATGGCCAACAGGCACATGAAAAAATGTTCAGGATCACTAGCTATCAGAGAAATGCAAATCAAAACCACAATGAGGTTTCACCTCACCCCGGTTAGAATGGCTTACATACAGTGCTCGCTTCAGCAGCACATATACTAGTATAGCTTACATACAGAAATCAAGTATCAACAGATGCTGGCAAGGATATGGGGAAAAAAGGCAAACTAATCCACTGTTGGTAGGAATGCAAACTGATAAAGCCCCTATGGAAGATTCTTTGGAGATTGCTCAGAAACCTGAATATAGCTTAAAGCATCTGTTGGTAATTTCCATTTCTCATCTCTGATTTTATTTATTTGGTCTTCTCCCTCTTTTTTTGTTTAGTTGTACAAATGGTGTATGAATTTTGATTATTTTTTGAAAAATCAGCCCTCTTCTCACTGATTTTGTATTTTTTGTTTCAATTTTGTTTATTTTTTCTCTAATCTTAATTATTTCCTTTCTTTCACTAATTTTGGGTTTAGTTTGTTGTTTTTCTAGTCCTCTAGCTCATTTATTTGGTACCTTTCCAATTTTTTCATGTAGGCACAGCTTGCTCTAAACTTTCCTCTTAACACTGTTTTTTTTGTGTATAACATAAGATTTGATATGATGTATTATAAACTTTAATATTTTCATAAATGTTTGTTTTCTCTTTTGATTTCTTCTTAGACTAACAGTTCCTTCATAAAGATGATGCACAGTCTCCATTTGTTTCCCTATGAGATAGAGATTCTGCAGTTG